>NC_071624.1:18032563-18685453 GCF_014839835.1 Dryobates pubescens | reverse complement strand
GTGCCCGCCGCCGTTCTACCGGGGCCCGGCGGGGCCTCCCCGCCGCCGCCGCCCCCTCCTCCGCCGCCGCCTCCGCCGCCGCCGCCGCAGCAGCAGCAGCAGCACCACGAGCTGACCTCACTGTTCGAGTGCCCGGTCTGCTTCGACTATGTCCTGCCACCCATCCTGCAGTGCCAGGCCGGGCACCTGGTCTGCAACCAATGCCGGCAGAAGCTGAGCCTCTGCCCCACCTGCCGGGGCTCCCTCACCCCCAGCATCAGGAACCTGGCCATGGAGAAGGTGGCCTCGGCTGTCCTCTTCCCCTGCAAGGTAAGGGGCACCCCCTGCCCTCTGCTTCCGTTGCCGTTATCTGTAGATGTCTCAGCGCTGGGACTCCCTCAGCGCCAGGAGCTTGCAAGGTAATGAAGGAGGCTTGGCAGGGGGATTGGCTATAGGGGAGGGGGGGGTGTAGGACCATCCAGGCTTCCCTCCATCACCATCCCCTTGCCCTCTGTCTTAATTGCTTGAATGATATTGACTGTGGCTGTGGGCTTGATTTTTCCGGGGGTTGAAACCCGATTCTTGCTCGCTTTCCAATGAGCACTGATGCTCAGTGTCTTGGAACCTAGGACGGATACCTTGCACCAAGAGAGTTCTCCACAAACCTTCACCACAGCCATCCCTGACTGGAAGTGTTCCCAAGCCTCCAGGCAGGTCTGGCCCTTGGGAAGAAAAGTCAGTTCAGTGTGCTCTGCTCCTGCACTGTGCTTTGTGGGAAAGTCTTTCTGCACCTCACAGCCCACACTTCAGGAGTGGAAGGCAGAGCGAGGCTGCACATCAGCTAACGAGGCTGAAGCAATGCCAAGGCTGTCATTCCTTTAGCCAGGTGGCCAGAAGTAGGCAAAACCTCTGTTCTTAGACCACTGCTGCTACGAGAATCAGTTTGAGGGGAAGCATGACAGGTTTCCCATGAAGGCAAACAGCAGTTGCCCATTGGTGTTCTTATTCTTGTATACAGGTTTATTGCTGTGTGTTGCCCAGCGCTGCCTCTCCAGCCTCTTCAGAGCCTCTTTCTTTAAACAAACACCAAAAAAAAAAACCATTAATGCTTTTAAGCAAATACACTAAACCTGGCTAAGGTCACACTGCCTATTTCCAAGATGTAGTAGACTCTAACAGAGCAGTGATTTGTATTGGTTTTCCCCTCTGCTAAAAGTGCCTTTCACTTGGTTTTTAATTGAGCAGATATCCCTTACACAGGGGATCTGCTCACATCACTCAGCCTGCACACGTGCAGAGCTTGCACAGGCTCTGAGTCCTCCCTGGGTCCCTGAGTGCTGCTGACACAGGAGCAGGCAGGCCTCCTGTTTTCCAGCAGTGATTTGTGTCTCCTGCTGCTCCATCCCAGAGGTAAAGCAGGAGGGGTTTGGGCTTGGCAGGCTGCTCCCAGCTCTGCCAGTCATCTCCCATGTGGTTTCAGACAAGTTGCCTTGCTGCTGTCCCTGCCTGCCTTTCTTGACAGGGCTGGCAATGTTGGCCTGCCTCTGCTGAGCACTTTCCAGCTGCTCTGATGGTTCCCAACTGCTTGAGGACACTCGAGAAGCCATCCTGTCACAAGTGAAGCTCAGGGCAGCATGCATGGCCTGACATACATGGTGTGCTAAGTCATGTGTGGTGATGAGCTCAGAGCTGACTGGTTCCTCTTGGGGTGAGAATGCAGTGCTAAACAAATGGCTGTGAAAACAAGTACACAATGCTCCCCAGCCTGGAATGCTGGAAGTGAGGAGAGGGCAATGGGAAGGCAGGACCCAGCCCTGCCAGCCCAGGCAGCAGCAGCGCTCACTCCTGTGCTGTTGACACCAGGCACAGCCCCAGCTCCATGTCTCAGGGGCACAGTCAGGGTGTAAAAGGAGCACAGACCACAAAGGTGTCATGTAACCTGCACACAGCCCTTCTGAGGGCTCTGTTAAAGATCAACAGCATGGGCCAAGAGGCGTGAAGGCAGCTAGTCAACTTTTCTGTTCATGGCCCAATGTTGTAGGTCTCCTCACCAAAGAGCCCACAGGGATGGGTCTGGGAACACACCAATATCAGACACTTCTTACCACTGGTCATTTTCACATCCATGGCTGGGTTCATCCCATCAGCTGCTTGCATATTCTCCCTCTTAGTTAATGAGGTCAGCCTGGGAGCTGCTTCTCCACACCCTGCATGACAGAAGCATTAAGGAGGTTGTGGCCGTGGGAAATGCCAACAAGACTGGCAGCACACCTACCTGGGTGGCAGGGCAGACCACCTGGGGCAGGAGGACACCTCCTTCTGCTACAATAAAGCTGTTAGCTGAGCTCCAAGAACAAGGGCAGGCACCCTAAGTGAAGGCTCATGTTAATGCTATGCTTTAAACACAAGCTCCTCGAGGCAGCAGCACAAGGTAGAGTTTCTGTCCCAGTATTCCTAGTGCCCAGCACAGCAATTTGCATCTTGGGCATTTAACCCTTAGAGCTGAAACTTCCTGCACACATTGGCCCAGAGAGAATCACTTTCACCTTGGTTGTGTCTGTCCTGAAGGAGCAGCATGGTCAGCGTGGGTGGCTGAACCCTCTGCAAAAGTGTCCCCACTTTAAAGCAAATTAATCAACCCTCCAAGCTGCCCACTGCCCTTAGAAGTTAGGTGGTGCTTAGCTGTGTACTAGCTTTGCACTCAGAGACAAATCATCTGCTCTCCTTCCACTCCCCACAACTGCAGGGTTGAAACTGTTCCAGTGTTCAAAGGCAGAAAAAAGAAGGGGAAAACAAAAAGCTGTGGGCAATCTGCATTTGAATTTACTGAGAGTGCTTGAGCTCTGTGATGGTAATAAGGTACAGCTATTAAAAATGCTCCACTCCGGTAGCTGTTTGCTGGAACTGGAAACCTTTGTTCTTTTTAAAGGAGGAGGAAAACCCAAACCAGGACCCACTGCAGCTGAGCTGGGCTGATCAGATCTAACTGCCGCAGCAAACCCAGCTACAGCTCAGCCTCTCCTGTTATCTGAGTGCTTGCTTTAGGAGAACACAGCCACAGCAGACAAGAACAGCTCCTTTTTAAGTGGAAACAGAAATAAGTAAATCACAGAATGACCAAGGTTGGAAGAGAACTCAAAGATCACCAAGTCCAACCTGTCACCACAGACCTCATGACTAAACCATGGCACCGAGTACCATGGCACCAAGTGCCATGTCCAATCCCCTCTTGAACACCTCCAGGGATGGGGACTCCACCTCCTCCCTGGGCAGCACATTCCAATGCCCTAACAGCTCTCTCAGTGAAGAACTTTCTCCTCACCTCGAGCCTAAATTTCCCCTGGCACAGCTTGAGACTGTGTCCTCTTATTCTGGTGCTGGTTGCCTGGGAGAAGAGACCAACCCCCACCTGGCTACAGCCACTCTTCAGGTAGTTGTAGACAGCAATAAGTAATGCTCAGCTCTGAATCCAGAGTTAAGTAGAATCATAGGATCACAGGATGTTAGGGGTTGGAAGGGGCCTTCAGGGGTCATCAAGTCATAGAATTACAGACTTGTCAGGGTTGGAAGGGACCTCAAGGATCATCCAGTTCCAGCCCCCCTGCCATGGGCAGGGACACCTCACACTACAGCAGGTTGCTCACAGCCACATCCAGCCTGGCTGCAAAAACCTCCAGGGATGAGGCTTCCACCACCTCCCTGGGCAACCTGTGCCAGTCTCTCACCACCCTCATGGGGAAGAACTTCTTCCTAAGTCCAACCCCCTGCCAGATCAGGACCATAGAATCCAGCACAGGTCACACAGGAACTCATCCAGATGGCTTTTGAAAGTCTCCAGAGAAGGAGACTCCACCACCTCTCCGGGGAGCCTGTTCCAGTGCTCTGTGACCCTCACAGTGATGAAGTTCCTCCTCATGTTGAGGTGGAACCTCCTGTGCTGGAGTTTATATCCATTGCCCCTTGTCCTACCACAGGATGCAACTGAGCAGAGCCTGTCCCCTGCCTCTTGACACCCAGATATTTATACACATTTATTAAGTCCCCTCTCAGTCCTCTCCTCTCCAGACTAAACGGCCCCAGGGCTCTCAGGAGGAAGTATCTCGTGTAGAGCCTGCCATGAGGAGCAGCGCTGTGGCCAAGGGCCAGCGTGCCCAGGCGACAGGTGGGAGCAGCAGCGCCTGGGGCCGGCGCCTCTGCTGACAGCTTCTGTTTGGTCTCTTCCCAGTACGCCACCACGGGCTGCTCCCTGACACTCCACCACACAGAAAAGCCAGAGCACGAAGACATCTGCGAGTACCGGCCCTACTCCTGCCCCTGCCCGGGGGCCTCCTGCAAGTGGCAGGGCTCCCTGGAAGCCGTCATGTCCCACCTCATGCACGCCCACAAAAGCATCACCACCCTGCAGGGAGAGGACATCGTCTTCCTGGCCACGGACATTAACCTGCCGGGGGCGGTGGACTGGGTGATGATGCAGTCGTGCTTCGGCCACCACTTCATGCTGGTGCTGGAGAAGCAGGAGAAGTACGAGGGCCACCAGCAGTTCTTCGCCATCGTGCTGCTCATCGGCACCCGCAAGCAGGCCGAGAACTTTTTCTACAGACTGGAGCTGAACGGCAACCGCCGGCGGCTGACCTGGGAGGCCACCCCGCGCTCCATCCACGACGGGGTGTCGGCCGCCATCCGCAACAGCGACTGCCTGGTGTTCGACACGGCCATCGCTCACCTCTTCGCCGACAACGGCAACCTGGGCATCAACGTCACCATCTCCACCTGCTGCCCGTGACCTGCCCTTGCCCCCCTGCTTGACCTTCGCCCAGGGTTTCCTTTCCCTTCCGCTGTCCTTCCGCGGCCGATCCTCAGCCGCCTCGTCGCCCCCGCTAAGGTTCCTAACTCACCAACAGTTTTGGTTTTGTACCTGTGGAGAGGAGAGGAGAGGAGAGGAAGGAGAGCGTCCTGTAAGTCATGCAAGTGGGGGGGAAAAGGTCCTTTTACAAACTCTCGGGTGCCTTAGGAAGATTACACACACACACACAGAGTCACCTTTGTTTTGTTTCTTAATTTAAGTATCTTTTATGTCAAGAGTGTCTTCCACCAGACATGTGGCTTAAGAGACCTGAAGGACTGCATTCCTGTTGGGAGCGCACCTGAAAGGCCTTTCAAGCAGGAGCTTTCTCCTCTTGGACTTGCTCTCACTGCTGAGCTTTAGGAGCAGTTCTCAGTAGGTGGGAA
The DNA here is from genome assembly GCF_014839835.1 of Dryobates pubescens. NCBI lineage: Eukaryota > Metazoa > Chordata > Aves > Piciformes > Picidae > Dryobates > Dryobates pubescens. Next base: position 18,680,245 of record NC_071624.1, on the reverse strand, counting down.
GCGAAAGAAACCCAAGCAGCTTCGCACGGGGGAGGCCATGAGTCAGAGGGGCAGAGCAGGTACCTCGGTGTCCACACTCCGTTTCCTGTTACCTTACCGAAAAGGGATGGGCACCGGGTCCGAGAAAGCAGGGGAGGAGGGGCTGGGGTAGAGCAGGGAGGTTTGACAGGCCGTGGGAAGTGCCAGCTCCTGTCCCTTTCAGGGGGATTAGTGAGCCCAGTACACTCACAGCCACTCAGCCAGGTACAGGTGAAAGAGGAGACCACCTCAAAGGCATCTCCAACAGCCAGAGCCAACAACACAGACATATACTCGAGCTGTCCACATGCAGCTTCCCTCAGAGACATACTTGATTATTGTAAAAAGATGAATGATATAGCAAGAGCTTTATGGCCAGTGTCTCATCGTTTGCTATTTAAGTTCTGTTGCCATATTTACTTTTATTTTGTAATAAATATTTTGCAAAAACTACCCTGCAGAGCCTGCTGTGCTGAGATGCTTGTGGCGTGGCAGGAGCTCTGGCTTCCTGCTGCTTACTCTGCCAGCTGAATCTGCTGGGCTTGCCCGGCACAGGCTGGCACACCCAGGCAGGGGTGCTCCCCCCCTGCCACCCCTCAGCTGCGAGAGGAGGAGGACAGGGTGGGGATTTGAGTCCCAGGGGCAGCAGTGATGGCCTGACTCATGCACACTGAAACCGTGCGCTGTCACTGGAGCGGAGTCTGCCTGGAGCTCCCCCTCTGTGACCAGAACCTTCTGTCTGAATCACTCAAGAATAATATTGGCTCCACATATGGTTTTGCTGAGTGTTCAGATGTTTGCTGTTTGGAAGAGACAATGAGCTGTGAGGTGATACAGGGCCGCTGAGCTGTTCAGCAGTAGGCAGCCTCTCTGGAGTGGCAAACTGCACATAAGAGTGACAGGTGAAGCTCGGTGTGAATAAACATGATGGGGAGGGAAAGCAGCCCTAACGGCACCCCTCCAGGGAAGGGCTTTTTGGAGTCACCACACAGAGCCCCTGGCAAACATCACCCAGCCTCCAAAGAAGCCCAGGAGAGAATGACAAGGACCCCAGCAGCAAAGGGAAGCTTGTTGCAGCCTGGAGAATTTGGAAGCAGCCACTAATGCCTCGTATCCATTTCCCACAGAGATCCTACATTTGATCTCCTTTACCCTGCACTGGCAGAGCTCGGCAGCAGTTACTAATTTACACCTGCTTAGGCAGGATCAAAGTCCTGGCTCTGCCAGCCCCTCACACCTCTGCTTTCAGCAGAGCTTGTTAAGCATTCCTAAGGATTTGATTCCTTTCCTTGTATTGCAGCAGCATTTTTACTTGAAGATCATTTTCCTTATCAGCAGCTGGGACCTAACAGCCTTTTTGTGTGTGTAAAACAAACCTCTCAGGCGTGTCTTTGATTATAGCAGGATTAATGAAATTAATTACTCCGGTGCTGCCTATAACCTGCATCAGAGAAGGGAACACCAAACATTATCTCATTAGGTATTTCCACACCTTTCAGTTCTGAAGGAATGGCAAACTTTTGTTATCTCTCACAGCAAAAAAAACTCACCAAAACCAAACCCCACTCAGCACTCTTCTGACTGAAACTGAATTTAGGGTAAGGAATACCTTAGCTGGTACTGTCAGAAAGTGAGGTATTTCCTCTTCAGATAGAATGAGCAGGTGACATTCATTCCAGCACTCCATCCCAGTGTTCCAGCAGCTGGTCCAGCCTCCCAGAGGATGATGTCCAAGGGCCAGAGGCAGGAGAGGCTCGCAGAGCACCAGCACCTTGCCAAGGGAAACGGCAGCACACCGGTAAACGCCTGCAAGTGCCTCAAAGCCTTCAGAAAAAGCTTATTGAGGCCAGCCTGGTTTGCTTAACGCAACTCCTGCTCACCAGCAACGCAAGCTGACGACTTCCACTTTAAAGCACAAATTAAAACGCACAAACTCCTGGGGAACCGATGACTTCACGAGTCCTGCAGAACCGGGGCGGTTCTGCCTGCGGCTGTGCCAGCACTAGACCGCGTCTCGTCCCGGCTCTGCCTCCAGCAGCCGGCGCGGCCCTCCGGGCGGACGGCAGGGATGGGGGAGCAGCCGGCACCCCTAGCTCGGAAACCAGCTCTACGAGACACCCACCAGCCCACGGAGCAAATACCGACCCCAGGGCAGGCGCGGTCCTGGCCCCGCCGCTTCCCGCTTGAAGTGGAACTGCCCCGGGCTCGGCCCCGCCTCGCCCGGCAGCCCCCGCGCCCGACGCGCTGCCATGGAGACGGCAGCGGAGCAGCACCGGGACCGGCAGCCGGGTCGGTACGGGCAGGGAGCGGGGCCGGGACCGGGACCGGGACCGGCAACGCGGTCGGTACGGGCAAGGAGCGGGGCCGGGAGCGGGGCGGCGCCGGGACAGGCAGCGGGGTCGGAACGGGCAGGAAGCGGCGCCGTGCGGCTGCCGAGTGCCCGCCAAGTCTTAGGGGGGATTGTGTCTTAAACTCAGGGCGATGGAAACATCGGGAAGCGGCGATCCCGAGGAGAGGTGGGAGCTGCCGGCGGTGGCAATGTCGCTGCAGACGGAGGTCGGTCGGTTTCAGGGCTACGGCCGCAGGGACTCAAGTAAGGACCGGCTTCAATCATCCTCGGGGCTGCTCTCCTCTGCTGCCTCCTGTCCCGCTGCCTCTCGCAGGTTTTGCAGTTTCACAGAGATCCTTTTAACAGAGCGACTGCATCCCCGAGAGCAGCCCCAGGAGCACCCTCAGGGGCCCCTCTGCGGTCCCCTCTGTGCAGAGACCCTTCCAGAGCAGCCGCTGGGTCCCGTTACGGCGCGGGGGCTCTGCCAGCTGGCACGGGAGCGCTGGGTGATGGCAGGAACAGCGTGTTGTGTTCTGTGAGGCCTCTGAAGAGACCTGAGAACACACCAACCCCTTCCCCTCCCGCTCGGCTGAGCCATCCCGACACGGTGTGCCGAGCCCCTTCCCCTGCCTGCTGCAGCGCTGTGCCTTGGCACATGGTGTGGCAGTGAAGGGCACTGCCTGAGCTCGGCGTTTGTGGGCACATCCAATAGCCTCGTGTTCAGTGCCAGGCACCCCTCCTCTGTAGGAGAACATCTGCATCTCACATGCCTCTGAGAGCAGGGCCACGAAACAGCCAGCACACCAGCTGGAAGTCATGGAAAACACTTGCTGCGTTATCCATATTTCCCCAAAAAATAAAGGATTAAGAGAGACCCCACCTAGAGTATTGCATTCAGTTCTGGAGCCCCTAGTACAGGAAGGATCTGGAGGTGCTGGAAGGTGTCCAGAGAAGGGCCATGAGGGTGAGCAAGGGCTTGAAACTGCTCTGCTATGGAGACAGACTGAGGGAGTTGGAGCTGTTCTCCCAGGAGACCTAACTGTGGCCTTCCAGTATCTGAAGGGGGCTCCAAGAAAGCTGGGGAGGGACTTTTGAGAGTGTCAGGGAGTGATGGGACCGGGGGGGATGGAACAAAACTAGAAATGGCCAGATTTGTATTGGATGTTAGGCGGAAATTCTTCCCCATGAGGATGGTAAGACACTGGCACAGGTTGCCCAGAGAGGTGCCCAGGTGGAAGCCTCATGCCTGGAGGTTTTTAGGCCAGGCTGGATGTGGCTGTGAGCAACCTGCTGTAGTGTGAGGTGTCCCTGCCCATGGCAGGGGAATTGGAACTAGGTGATCCTTGTGGTCCCTTCCAACCCTAACAATTCTAGGATTCTGCCTGCCCAGAGTTTCACCCAGCTGCTTTCTGGAAAGCAGGGCAAGCTTACTTAGAAGGGCAATACAACTTGGGTGGCACCAAGGAGGGCTGAAATTCAAGATTAGAAACACTAGGGATGTGTTTAGTCTGCCTGAAGGGGAGCCCATGGCAGCTGGCCTGCTGGCCACATCCATGTCCAAACAGAAGGTGATGTGTGGGGGACAGCACACAGCTGTGTCCCTGAGGTGGACAGAACCGTCAGTGGCACTGCTTGCCAAGAGGGAACCTGGAGCTGCTGAGGACAGTGGTAGATATCCAGGCCAGTCACCTGAGATGTTTCCTGTCTCCCCCAAAGGCAAAAAAACCCTTCAGTGCACTCACACAGCATGGATTGCACTTGGAAATGAGAAAAAAAACCCCAAACCTTAGTGTCCACAGCTCTTTCTTTTTAAGACAAGAGAGGCTGGAAATGCTCTGAAAGATTGGATTAGTGCCACAAGTCAGTGACCCTAAGCAATAAGCTGTCTCCATGACTTCAGTGGAGTGGCCCTGTAAAGCCCTGGTCCAGTGGCTTCAAACTAGAGAAGGGCAGATTTAGATGGGATATCAGGAAGAAGTTCTTCGACATGAGGGTGGTAGAACACTGGAACAGGTTGCTCAGGGAGGTGGTTGAGGTCCCTTCCTTGGAGATATTCGTGAGGCTCAGTGAGGTCCTGGGCAACCTGATCTAGTTGGAGATGTCCCTGCTGACTGCAGGGAGGTTGGGCTGGATGTCCTTTGGAGGTCCCTTCCAGCCTGGACCATTCTATGATTCAATGTCAGCACCCAGTCCCAGCCCCTCAGGCACTGGGAGAAGTCACTTGCAGACACACAGCTGTCCTTCTGAGAGCGTAGGACAGTGTGGGAAGGTCTGGGGCAGCTGCTGTGGCTGGCACGCTGCAAAAGGGCCCAAAGAGGCATGCCTGGCAGGGGGCAGAGTCCCGAGGGCATGGTGCCAGCGCTCAGCAAGTCTCCTTGTTGCTGTAACTTGCAGCCCTGTCAGAGGAGTCCGGCAGCCTGGAGGTTCTGTGTGACATGGAGGTAAGGACTGGCCCGGGCTGGGTGTGGACGTTTATGCTTAATGGGTCTACCCCCGAGCAAAGATGTGACTCCACGTTGCTGTTGGTGTTTTCTGCTTTGAGTTCCAAGAGGATTTTGTGAAGCTGTTCAAGAAGCCTCTGTGCACGCTGCCCTCCGTCGGCCTGCCCACGCTGCTGGCCTACAGACCTGAATCCTCCCAAGAAAAGCCACAGGCTGAGGTGAGCCTCAGGCTCAGGATGAGTGAAATCATTCCAGGACATTGCAGGCACAGATCTGACAGCCTGTTCTGAGCAGAGCCCTCTCCCCAGGGTGAGCAGGATGTGTGTGCTGGCACCATGTTTCCATCCTCCCTGTGTTCTCTCTCCCTGCCTCCCTTTCAGGCAGAGGAGGACCTTGCCCCACGGTGTGAGTACTGTGGCAGCCTGCTGAAGCCATTCCCTGCCTTGGAAAAGGCTTTCCTGCTGGCACAGGATGATGACTCTGTAAGCTGGGGGGGAAGGATCAGCAGGAGGGTTGCTGGGGAAGGGCTGCACTCATGGCACCCTTCTCCTGCCCCTCAGAATTTCTGCTGTGAGCACCGTCGAGACCTCTATGAGTTCATCATCAGTGAGAGAAGGAACCATGAAGATGCCCTCAGAGCTGCTGCTGCTGCTGTCAGCTCCCATAAACCTGCCAGCACCAAAGCTGAGAGGCAGCTGGCAAAGGACAGAGCCTGCCAAGGGTACTGTGGCACAGCCACTAGGAGAATTATGGGCTGGGTCTGTGTGAGGAGCAGATGAAGCTGGAGGGAAAAGACAGCTTAGGAAAATGAAACTCCAGCAAGGGGGAATGAAAGAACAAGTTTGCTTTAGGCCACCCTAGTTCATGTTCTGCCTGGACACTCTTGGCTTTTCTCTCACTGGGCTGCACTAGAAAGTGGTGAGATAGGTGCAGAGGAAAGCATTCATTGCCCTGCTGGCAGCCATGGTACCTAGAGGCAGCAGAGCCAAAGCTATAACCACAGCTGTGCCAGGTATGATACTGGAGTCTAGCTCTTGCCTCAGGTGCTGAAACAAAGATGGAATCTGTATTTCTGATGGAATCTGTATTTGCTGCATGAACTGTGACAAGTGTTTGGGTTCCAGCTTCCTGAGTCATGAGAATTCTGCAAGATCCACTTGTGCTGGAGGCAGATACCTAAGCCTATGGCACAGGCTTAAAGGGTCAGGCCTGGAAGGAAACATTCATTGCCTTGATCCTTTGCAGCCTGGTGGTGGCCGTGGTAGGGGCTGGCCACTGAAATCTCTGCATGGAGCAATTCCTCTTTGCCAAGATACTATATTTTTGGTGACACTCCCATGCCTTTAACTGTTGTTTGCAGTCATGTAAGTGATGTGTTTGTTTAGTTTCCCTCTGCTATGGAGACAGACTGAGAGAGTTGGGGCAGTCTAGAGAAAAGAAGGCTTTGAGGAGACCTCATTGTGGCCTTCCAGTATCTGAAGGGGGCCACAAGAAAGCTGGGGAGGGACTTTTGAGGGTGTCAGGGAGTGATAGGACTGGGGGGGAATGGAGAAAAACTACAAGTGGGGAGATTGAGATTGGATGTTAGGAAGAAGTTGTTCCCCATGAGGGTGGTGAGAGCCTAGCACAAGTTGCCCAGGGAGGTGGTGGCAGCCTCATCCCTGGAGGTGTTTGCAGCCAGGCTGGATGTGGCTGTGAGCAACCTGCTGTAGTGTGAGGCGTCCCTGCCCATGGCAGGGGGAGTGGAACTGGATGATCTTTGAGGTCCCTTCCAACCCTGACAACTGTGTGATTCTAAGGCTCATAAACTTGTGTTCTAGGGCAAGGCTATCCAGCAGCTGTAGCTTTCAGAGGAGCACCTAAGGAGTATACATGGGGAATATTCTCCTTTTCCAGGCAGCAGGAGAGGCTGTTGGCCAAACAGTTATCTTTCCTGGCAGCAGAGACGCAGGGCACAGCTGTGGGTGAGTTTGCATTTCCTTGTGCTTTTGTGTGTGTGTTTATTACCCCAGTGAATGTGGTGGGGTCACTGGTCTCTAATGCTCTCTAATTCAACAGGGGGATTTAGGCTGAGACATGTTAGCCCCCATCTGCAGCCCCACTGCACTAGACACTGCCATGTGAAATAGTTGCTCACAGGGAAACCCAGGAGCAGTTAGCCTCTCCCTGCACAGAGGAGCTCTGTGCTGACACTTGCAGTATTTTATCTGAACGTTCAGCTGAGAGGCACAGACATGACCTTAGAGAAGAGCAACTGGGCAAAGCCATGCCAGGGAGGTGGGAACTGCCAGGATCAGGTTGATGAATGTTTCAGCTCATCAGGGGATTGCTGCAGCGATTGCTAGTCTGGGCTGTGGGTGACTGAGCAGCCCTTTGGCTCTAGCTATCAAATCAAAGGTACTTTGAAAGCAGATGAAGCATTTCCAGAGAGGACACAGGGCACTGAGGCTCCTGGGGTACCAAGAATTTCAGCTTTTGGAGCTGGGAATGCTATCCAAAGTCCTTCTGCACTCACACAGCTGTGTGTATGTACACATACATGGGGAAACTGCATCTTCTTGCTCCTGTGCTCTGAACTCTTGAACACTTTGGACTGTCCTCAGTAGATAGAAAACACCCCAAGACAGACTCCCAGGACAAAGTCAGCCAGCTCCCCAGACTGCAGCCTCCCTGCAGAGGGACCAGCCCAGCCCAATGCCCACCCTCTCCCTGTGCTCTCCAGACTCCAGCCAGGCTGACAGCATTTCCTACCTGCTGTCTCGGGAGCCCCCATCGCCCACAGGCCGGACACTGGTGCCTGGTGAGCAAGCATCAGGGCCTGAGGAGCCCAAGGAGGAGCTAAAGGAGGAGCCCAGGGAGAAGCTCAGAAAGGAGCTCAAGGAGGGGCCTGGGGAGCAGCTCAAAAAGGGGCCCAGGGAGCAGATTAAGGATAAGCCCGAGGAGCAGCCCGAGGAGGGGCCCCAGGAGGACCCTGAAGAGTTCTCCAGCCTCACCTGCTGCGATTTCACCCTGGTGGGGGGCAAGGTGAGTGGCTGCTGCCGGTGCCGCCGGGCCGTGCCCGGCCGTGCCCATGCCGCTCGACGGCAGGAGCCCAGCTCTGCCGGTGCAGGGCTGCTCTCACCTGTTTCACCCTTTCTTCTCCCACCTCAGGTGGTGAAGAATGAACTGTCAGAAAAATACTACAGAGACGGGGGGAAATTCCTCACCACGCTGCCGGACGGAACAGCACAGCTACTGTATCCTTTGCAGGCTGCATTCTTGGCGTCAGCCCAGGGCTGCAGCTGCAGTTTTCAGTGTGTTATCTGCTTTGTCACCAGATAACCTGCTCATGCTCACTGCCACAGCCCAAGGCCAGCAGCAGGGAACCTGCTTGCCTAGCTCTTGGTCTGAAGCTTTTCAGATCAGCCGTGGCTTCAGGGAAGGATGAGCACTTGTGTCTCTAATACCCAGCTCAAGAAGTGCACTGCCTCTGTGTTCAGCCCTCCTCCCAAGCTCTGGCCACCCCTGGAAGGGCACTGCTGGCTAAGAGGGCTCTGAAAGTGCCCTTTCCCCAGAAGCAAACCAGCATAAGGTCTCCCACCAGCACCAGCTGTGTCCTGTGTGCAGGTGGCTGGATTTCAGAGGTCCCTTCCAACCCCTTAACATCCTGTGATCCTGTGAGTACCCAAGAGGTGCAAGGACAAACTGCAATCCTCAGTGTAACTACAAGTCCCATTTGAAGGGACAAACTCATGGCAGCTTCACCAAAGGACCCCACAGCTTTTGGGTTATCTTTGATGGTGTCTGAACTGAAGCATCATTAAGTCACCCATGTTTTTCCTTCCTATAGCTGAATTCTTTCTGACCTGGGGTGTACAGCTTCACCTGAGCTTTGCCACCAAAGGAAAAAGGCTTGAGGCTACTCCTGTGCTCTGCCCTCTAGGCTCCTTCTTGCCAGGGATGCTGCCAGTCACAGCAGTGGCAAAGGCAGAAGTGCCACAAATATAAGCACTCAGTCGCAGGTGGAGGGGAAACACCAGTGAGACAGGCTACAGGGGCAAGGGTCCTTTCCCCCCAACAGCTGTTTGGGGTTTCCCCTCTGGGAGTACACCACCTGCCCCTTTTCTCTGCTGTCACTCAGGCTGAGTGATTTGATCACTTCACTTTGCTCAGCTTCTACCAACCTGTGTCTTGTCCAAGAATGTGCCTACAAAATGCATTTGCTACAGGGCTGTGCCTGGGTGGCAGGTTAGAAACCCACACAAGTGCCTGCTGTGTCTCTGTCCACTCTTCTGTCACTGTACCCAGAGTACTTCTATGCAGGAAAGCTGTGTCTGTGTCCCAGGTGATGCTGGCAGCACCCAGCCACTGCTCCAGCACTGGGATGTGGGCAGCCACGTCCACGCTTACGCGCTGCAGCGGCGCTCTGAAGCTTCCAGTGTGCAACAGGAGACCAACCAGACAAAGAGAGGGTTATGAGCACCTTACCTGGCAGCTACCCATCTGGCAACCTGGCAGTCGTGGTGGTGCGGCACAAAGCCCAGCTGGTCTGCATCGTGCAGGAGGACAAGCCCAGCAAGGCTAAGATACAAGCAGTGTTTCAGTCCCGGGGCAGAAGCACCTGCTACTACCCCAGCGGCGCCACCTGGTAGGTTCCTGCCGGCCAGCGCAGCTCTGCTCTCCACCCCACAACCTTCAAAGGCCACCAAGGGTACCTGTAACAGTAGCCAAAAACTGAAAGGGAAACACAGCAGCTGAAGAGGCCCCGCTCTGGGTGCCTCTCAGGAGAGGGAGGCTGCCCCAGCTGTGTCCTGAGATGGGGGCTAGATCCCAAAGGAGCTGTGCCTCTGTCCCATCCCCCAGGGACATCAGCCATGCAGGCTGCAGAGCTCTGGTTTTCCTCCATTGTAGGATAAACATGGATCCTCGGGGAGGGCAGTACTTCAACCAACAAGGCAACAGGGTGAGAAGGTGGAGGTGGCCCAGCACACTCATGCCATCAGAGCCCCAGGTGCCCCTGAGCCCCATCTTCATCTCCCTGAACCAGTACGTGGGGGTCAGGATCCTGGAGCAGGACAAGATCATCATCTCCTTCCTGGCCATGGGGAGACAAGTAAAGTTCAACGTGGGAACCAAAGTGCAGGTATTGCTTCAGCTCCACACCCAGCAGCTGTGGGGCAGCCAGGGATGCTCCCATCCATGGGGAAACGTGCTCATCCTGTGGTGCCCCATGGTCCTGCCCCCCAGAACAGCCAAGAGGGGAGCTGCATCCACTCTCAGTTCCATGCATCCAGCTGCTTACCAGCCCTAACTCCCTCCAAGGGGCTGTGGAGGGCAGGAAGCACTCCCAGACAGGTTCCTGGTTTGCCTGGCTGTGTCCCCAGGTGGGGGGACACAGGTAGGAGAGCCATGATCCACGTGGGCAGGGCCAGTGGCAGCTCCCTTCCTCTCTAGGCTCCTGCCACAGAGGCAGGTTCATCCACTGAGGAGACACCGAAGTCCCATGCCATGCTGCTGTGCCTCTGCTGACACCAACCCCCTCTGCCCCCTAGGTCAGCAGCTGGCTGCGTCCTCCCACCCCGCCGGGCGAAGGGGAGCTCCTGCTGCTTGCCTTCAGAGTGAGGATCCTGCGGCTCCTGGACAGGTTGCGTGGGTGCTTGACCTTCCCTTCTACTGAGCAGTGGGACAAGATCAAGCCCCCAGCATTCCTGACCACAGAGACCTGGAAGATCCTGGACCTCTGCACGTGCCCAGGCGTGAGCAAGGAGCTGCGCAGCTTGGTGCAGGCGATAGTAAACGCTGAGGGCTGAGCAGCTTCACAGTCCCAGCAGCTTTGAGGCTCCTGTGTTCAGTGGTTGTGGTGAGCAACGCCTTTCTGACACCTGCCATGGACTCTTCTCTGCCCAGCAGGGCAGCCAGAGCCTCCCTGATTACCTGAAACTCCTCTTGCACCAGTCCCTAACCCCGAGGCAGGGCCAGAGACAACTCTTGCCCACTGTGGGCACCACTTTCCTCCCAGCTCTGTAGAGCCCTTTCTCACCCCATTTGCTGTCCCAACACAGATAATCTCCCTCCCTACCCAGACACAGTGCTGGAGAAGGATCCAGCAAGTCTGATTTTAAAAGGGGTGTGAGACCCTGCAGCTCAGAGCAGGAACAGAAAATGGTGTGGGAGGCAGATGCTGCTGGGACCAAGCCTCCTATCCTGCTTGGAGCACACCACAGCCAGGAGGGACGACAGGGAAGAACTGCAGACAGGCTGCATGCAGTCTGTTGCTCACACCAGCTCGGGAAGGCACCCAGGAAATCCTCAGCCTCAGGACAGAGCAGTGACTGAGACCTGGCTTTAACCCCTGAGCTGCACAGCAGCACCCGGGCTCCTGTCACAGCGAAGCTCAGGCAGGCACACAAAGCCCAGCCTGGTCCCCCAGGCACCTGCAGACTGGCAGGGGCCTAAACAAAGACACAGACCAGATTGATGACTTTGGAAAGTAGGCTTTTTTATGCACTTTGTTTTTCAATTGCAGTTCTAAGAATATCTGTCAGTGACTCGAAGAAGGGACTTCACACAGGAAATGAGACCTCTTTATTCCAGCTGACTTCCTTGGTTCCTGGGGAGGACAGCAGGAAGGCCCCAGCCTCTCTTGGAATGCTCACAGAACAGCCTCTGGAGCTGGCCAGCCCAGCTGAGAGAGCAGCTGGGCTTTACTTTGACCAAACTCAGAGGATGCTGTCCCTACCCTGCACACAGCCTCCTCTCTACAGTTTAGCACAGAAGCCACTGTCTGACTCTCCCACATACTCTGAAAAACATACACACCTGCTTCAGCCACGTTAAGAGGTTGATTTGAGAGACAGCTGTCAATTACTTAACAGTTGAGGACAACATCAGACACTCCTCTAACTCCATTTTCAACTACAAAAAGAACATAAATTCATAGAAAACACAACAGATTAGACAAACTTTCTTCTTTTTTTTTCCCCCTCCTTGTTTTGTTTTCCAAGGGCAGGAAACAAACAAACAAAACCCAAACCAAAACACAACAGAAAAAAATATATATATATAGATCTGGTCTGAACTCAATCTGCTGTGGTGTGGAAGATGAATACAAAATAAGTTACCATGAGCACTGCCTGCCTGGCTGAGCACGGGCGGGGTGGCCTCTTACAGAAGCCCTGGGGGACGACCGCGCTGCAGGGCGGCGCGGGGCGGCCCAGCGCGGAGGAGCCTCTCACCAAAGCCTTCTTTTGCCAGGAGGCACAACGTGGCTGCCGGAGAAGCATCCAGCCTGCACCAACAGTGACCTGTCTTCAGTGCAGGCCTTCATGGGTCCGAGCCACGCGGCCTCAGCAGACCGCCGCTCCATGCCTGCAGGCAGAGACACAGAATCACTGAGTTTCTCAGGGCTGGAAGGGACCTCAAGGGGCAGCCAGTTCTAATCCCCCTGCCATGGGCAGGGACACCTCGCACTGCAGCAGGTTGCTCACAGCCACATCCAGCCTGGCCTTCAAAACCTCCTGGCATGAGGCTTCCATGGGCAACCTGTGCCAGTCTCTCACCACCCTCATGGGGAACAACTTCTTCCCCCCATCCAATCTGAATCTCCCCACTTCTAGTTTTGCTCCATTCCCCACTGTCCTGTCACACTCTGACACCCTCAAAAGTCCCTCCCCAGCTTTCCTGGAGCCCCCTTCAGATACTGGAAGGCCATAATTAGGGCTCCTTGGAGCCTTCTCCTCTCCAGACTGAACAACCCCAACTCCCTCAGTCTGTCCTCATAGAAGAGCAGCTCCAGCCCTCTGCTCATCCTCTTGGCCCTTCACTACCTGACACCCTAAAAGGTCCCTCACAGACAGGCTGGAAGTGCCCTTTTGGTGGATTGAACCTAAGGAAAAGATGTTTTGTTGTGCAAGCTCATAGCCTAAAAAGTTCCTCCCCAGCTTTCTTGTAGACCCTTCAGGATATTGGAGTGCCACAGTAAGGTCTTTTCAGAGGCTCACAGGTCTGGGTGGAAACAGCTGCACTGGAGGTGCTGCCCATTGAGTACAGTCCTGTGTATCTCTGTGTGCTCTGGAGCATCAAAGGGACAGCCAGCTGCTCTGCCACAAAGAATTCTGCCCAGAGCCCCCAGAGAAGCAGCTGAGGGAAATGGTGTTCAGCCTGAAGAGACCTTCTGGCTCTGCAACTCTGTGAACGGAGCCTGGAGCCAGGTGGGGGTCGGTCTTGTCTCCCAAAGAACAAGTGACAGGACGAGAGGAAACGTCCTCAAGTTGCACCAGGAGAGGTTTAGGTTGGGCATTAGAAGAACCTTCCTCACTGAAAGGGTTCTCAACCACTGGCACAGGCTCCCCAGGGCAGTGGCTGAATCCCCATCCCTGGAGGTGTTTAAGAGGCAGAGTGACATGATTTAGCATCAGCCTTGGGTGAGTTAGAGAATGGCTGGACTCCATGATCCCAAAAGGACCTTTCCAGCCCAAACCATTCTGTGAAATCCACACACAGAGGGTTGCTGGGTTTCAGCAAGCCTGTCTGAAGAGGGCAGTTAACACCAAACTTAAGTACTAAATAATACTGTCATAAAATACATCAGCATGGATGTGAGCCCCCTGCTCCCAACACAATGTCCTACCTGCTAGGGCCATGCAGTTCAGCTGGGTTACAAGAGAAACCCTCTGCACACAGACTATTTCAAGGCATGGAATGCAGTGGGTCTCCTGACCTCTGCAGGCTTCAGTGTGCTCACTCAGGGCCCTCTGCACCCAGTAACATCTGCCCAAAGGAATGCCAGCTTCCAGCTCTGAAACAGGCAGCCCCCAAACCACAGCTCCCCACCAGTAAAATCATAGAATCACAGACTGGTTTGGATTGGAAGGAACCTTAAAGACCATCTAGCTCCAACCCCCCTGCTACGGGCAGGGACACCTTCCACTGGACCAGGTTGCCCGAGGCCCCACACAGCCTGGCTTTGAACACTGCCAGGCCTGGAGCCCACGCAGCTTCTCTGGGCACCCTTACAAACCACAGAGGTCAATTTACTTAGTGTCACTGGAGCAGATTCTCCTGTAAAACCCTGCTAAGTGGGCAAATGCACAGCTACAAAGTTCCAGGCTGGTGACTGGAAGAGCACTTACAAGAAGTCTGGGCGCTGAGAGATGGGGCTATGATCGGTGGTGAGGCATTGACTCCATGTGCACGTTGAGCTTCATTTCGTTATCCAGGATTTGTACAAGCTGCTGCATGGAAGGGAGGTGGCCAGACTCCAGCTTGGACCACACTGGAACATCTGCCAGAGAACACATGGAGATGAGAAAAGCACCATTACACTGATGGCCAGAAAGCACACGAGGCTGGCTGAAACACAGGAGTTTAACAGATCAAGGAGTGATGCAAGTTGGTAATGGTTTGTACCAAGGACAACATCTGCATCAACAGTGAACCATAGAACTGTCAGGGTTGGAAGGTACCTCAAGGCTCAGCCAGATCCAACCCCCTGCCATGGGCAGGGACACCTCACACTACAGCAGGTTGCTCACAGCCACATCCAGCCTGGCTCCAAACACCTTCAGGGAGGAGGCTTCCACCACCTCCCTGGGCAACCTGTGCCAGGCTCTCACCACCCTCATGGGGAACAACTTCTTCCTAATATCCAATCTGAATCTCCCCATTTCTAGTTTTGTTCCATCCCCCCCAGCCCTATCACTCCCTGACACCCTCAAAAATCCCTCCCCAGCTTTCTTGGAGCTCCCTTCAGATACTAGAAGGCCACAATAAGGTCTCCTCAGAGCCTTCTCTTCTCCAGACTGAACACTCCCAACTCTCTCAGTCTGTCCTCACAGAAGAGGAGCTCCAGGACTTACGCTTCAAACCTCTGGCTACACTAAGCCCAAACTGGAGAACAGTCTCACACTTCCCTCCATTCAGGAGTAAGCTACACAGAGCTGGAGTGTCCACCATGTCCACTGGGAGGATGCCTGAAAACAGGTCAGTGAGTGGCAGAAGAGCACATCAAGCTATGAAACCATTGCTGGATCTCTGACTCTTGAGGGTCTCCTTGGTCTTCATCTCACTCTGCCCAACACCTAAGCTTGAGCCTCAGAAGTTCTGCTTGCCCAGATCAGGCACAGAAGGTTTCACTCAACATGCCTGCAACCATTGTCCTCCTCAGACAGGCAAAAGGCAGCACAGCCCAGGACCACTTCAGGGTGCACACAGCATTCATTGCTGACGGTGACAAAGATGCCCTCAGATCTCCCTCACTGCTACAGCACTGCATGAACCCACCATGACAAAATGTAGTGGTGGTCACCCATACAAAACAAGAGCCATTCTGGAGCCACCTTGTCCCCAAACACAACCCAAGGCTCACAGAGGCCCAAACAAGACTGGTCACCCCCAGGAAGGCTCTGCTGCCAGGGAGCTGGGATTCAGCACTAGGAGTGCATGGAGATTGACTGCTTTGATGCAAGCCAGCCTCTGAAACCTTCTGCAGTACACAACCTAGAGATTGCTACACTGAAACACACCTGGTGCAACTGCAATCACAAAGAGAGACTACAGAGCTCAGAGCTAGATTGTGGTCCTGCACCCAGAGCTTGAGAACTTCAGTGCCCCACCAAGCTAATCTCATCTTTAAAACTCTAACCTTATTTAAAAGCAGAAGCTCCACAGGCTCTGAACCTGGAAAATCAGCATTGGTGTCCATTGGGGCAGCAATAGCTTCACTGGGATGCCAAGGCTAAACCACACCACAAAGCAGGACAGGGAAAGCCCCTAATTAACTGAGCACTCCTCTAGGTAAGCTTCCACACAGCTGTTGTAAAACATAAGGAGCTGACAGCTCTACAAACTGCAGTGTAAGACTGCTATGATTTCATCATTTATTAGGTACAGATCACATCTGAAGCTTCAGGATGGGTAGAGAGCAGTTGCCACAGACCATCCCGCTCAGAAACACACCAGATGCCATCCCTCCACCCCAGCACAGCAGCTCTCCCCCCTCAGCTGCACACAGCCCAGCTCACCATTCAGAGTGATCTCAAAGGCCCCCGTGGACATGCACTGGTTCTCAATCATGTTGCTCAGGAAGAAGACCATCATGCAGGCATACACCTGGGAGAGAACAGAGAGCCCCCTTCAGCCACTGCTGATTTTGTTCACTCTGAAGCACTGGAATTGCACATGTGCTTCTGAATTCCCCTCTGGTGTTCACCAGGCAGCTTTCCAATTGCAGACACCCTCCTGTTCTGAAGGGGACTGTGCACATCATCTTCCCCTGGCAGGTATCAAACCACTGAGCACAACTGTCCTGACTCACACCAAGCTACATCTTCTGGCTGCTTTCCTCCCCAAGCCAGTGCCACCTCAAGAGCCCATCTGCACACAGACAGGACTACAATGGCACGTGGAGGATGACTAGGGACACAACTGCTTCTGCCTAGTGCCTGGCACTGTCAGAGCAGCACCTCAAAGACCCACAGGACAGATGCAAACAGCAGAGCAAGTCAAGCTGGGTTTGCTCACAAGAGCAGACAGCCCTCCAGCACTTCTTCAGGCCAATCATCTGGAATGTTCTGTGTATTGGTGTCTCAGGATGAAATGATGCAGCCTCCAGCCATGCAGGAGCAGCATCCCCTCCATCACCAGCACTTTCACACTTCCCTTTTCAGGCCCAGGGGCAAGTTCACAGAGGTCAGTTACTGTGACATCTGAGAGTTCAGCATGGCTGTGTACCCCATCACAGGCCACAGCCAGCCTGGCTCAGCTCCATTTGGGCCATGTCATTCAAGAGGATCTATCACAGCTCCTGTGTGTGCAAGTTGAGTAGTGACAGAGAGACACTGCACTGGGGAGCTCAGTTTGAGGCTCTGTGCATCCCTAAGATACCTACAGGTTAATAAACTTATGAATTGCTTTTGCTGAGTGGAATAAACCTGGAACAAAGCTACTGTAAGTCAGAGTACAACAACATTATCTGTCAGCAACCCCAGCACTGACTCATGGGGCTGCTCCTCCCACAAGGCACAGTCTGTCATGCCCTGCAAAAACACCCACAAAATTTCAGCTTCATTTTTTCAACCCCCACCTAACTGCATGCCTCCTCTAGCAAAACTCTGCTGAAAGCAACAACTGCACATAGCTGTGAGACACCAGAAAAAGGCAGCTGTAACTCTACCACAAACAATACCCCTGGAAACCCTGCTCTTGAGCCCCAAGCAGTACAATCTTCTTCTCTCATCTTTGTCAGCAGCATTAACCTTGCCTGTGCCTCAGCAGCAGCAGCAGCTTGGAAAGAGAGATGCTGAGAACCAGATCTGGGTCTGTCAAAACATGAAGCACTGCTGGTAAGAACAATTACACTGCTGTGAAGTTCTCAACGCGTTTAGCTATAGAAACCCACAGGCTCTGTCAGGGCTGCTGCCTACGGAAGTTAAAGCAGCAACAGCGGTCAGCTGCCCCTAGAGCCCTCTGATGAAGTCAGCCCAGAGCTGCTTTTTCAAAACAAAAGAACAAAGAATGGTGTTTACCTTATTTTCTTGGCCCCACTGCCAGATGCTGGGAGCTTGCATGCCAAAGAAAGCAAACGGGTCCTTGCCGACGATGATTAAGCCTATTAATACCAGTTTGAAGACAGACAGGAAGGATGCTATGTGCCTGTCAAGGGATAACACAGAGAAGGGGCTCAGAAGGTTCAGCTACTCCTTCA
The DNA here is from genome assembly GCF_014839835.1 of Dryobates pubescens. Classification (NCBI taxonomy): domain Eukaryota; kingdom Metazoa; phylum Chordata; class Aves; order Piciformes; family Picidae; genus Dryobates; species Dryobates pubescens. Next base: position 18,662,775 of record NC_071624.1, on the reverse strand, counting down.
CCACAACACAGCTGTAATTCATAGCCATACAATTGTTTTGGTTGGAAAAGACCTCTGAGATTCGAGTCCAACCAGCAACCTCGTTACAGAATTCAACAGGTTGGAAAAGACCTCAGGGATCATCAAATCCAACCTATTACCCAACACCTCGTGGCTAACTAAGCCATGGCTCCAAGTGCCACATCCAAGCCTTTCGTGAACACCTCCAGGGATGGGGACTCCACCACCTCCCTGGGCAGCACATCCCAGTGGCCAATTCCTCTTTCTGGGAAGAACTTTCTCCTCACCTCCAGCCTAAACTTCCCCTGGCACAGCTTGAGACTGTGTCCTCTTGTTCTGGTGCTGGGTGCCTGGGAGAAGAGACCAACCCCCTCCTGGCTACAACCTCCCTTCAGGGAGTTGGAGAGAGCAAGAAGGTCTCCCCTGAGCCTCCTCTTCTCCAGGCTAAGCAACCCCAGCTCCCTCAGCCTCTCCTCCCAGGGCTGTGCTCCAGACCCCTCCCCAGCTTTGTTGCCCTTCTCTGGACACCTTCAAGTGTCTCAATGTCCTTCTTAAATTGAGGGGTCCAGAACTGGACACAGGACTCAAGGTGTGGCCAAACCAGTGCATGACCTCCCTACTCCTGCTGGCCACACTATTTCTGATGCAGGCCAGGATGCCCTTGACCCTCTTGGCCACCTGGGCAAGAGCTTTGCCATTGCACAATCAAACGTTTCAGAGGAAATACAAAACTTGTTTCAAGTAAGTTTACTGTAAAAAAGAAAACCAAAACAACCCACAAACCCAGAAACAAACACACACACACACACCAAAACAAGCAGTGCACACTGATGGGAGTGGGCAGCCTCGGGAGGACACTGCTCTGGTACAGCAAGGACACAAATGAATTTCTTTTCCCTAAGCAGACCCCAAGCAGACATTTACTTTCAGCCTGTATGTGTCTAAGGTGGATCATGCACACAGCTCCTTCAAGAGGTTGCTCTGCATTACAGAGAGGTTTAATTGAAAGTGACAAGCACTACTTCCTCACAAAGCATGCTTCCAGCAGAGACAGAAAACCTTATGGCTTTTTGCAGGAATTAAACCTACAGCCAGAGAGAAAATTCACACTGAGGTAAATTCTCTCTCACTGCATTCCTACTGCTGCAATTATTACAGTAATTAGGTCAAGAAGTGGTTCAGAAGCCACCACAGTAACTGCAGCACTGCTCTCTGGCACATCCACAATGGTTTAAATAACACAAATGACAGCCTTTTTGTTTTGTCTTTTCTGAACTTCCCTTCTGCTCCCCCTCAGACTGCAGATAAGGACACCCTGGCAGTCTCCCCAGTGAAAGAGGTCAGGAGAAGCCTCTCCCCTGGCTTAGACATTGAAAGATAAACTCTGCTCTCCTCTGCAACCCAAGCCTACCAGAGGAATTTGTCACCAAGCGTGCAAGCCTGAGCCACAAACGTAAATGTGTGTCCAGACACAGCATGAAGGTGGAAAAATTCCCTGGGGGGAAGAGTTAATGGCATCATTTGCTGCAGGCTGGAACACAACAGGCCTCATCACTCGGATGGCAACATTCACACTGGAAACTAAGGTGGCTGTCTGGGAGGGAGATGTTCATTTTGCTTGTACGCAACCACAATTGGGGGGGGGGAAGAAAACCCTTTCCATTTTCATTGTCAGTGTTTTTTAAGTGTAAATGCACACATTCACCACTCACCATGCTGGGCTTACATGCTGGCACACAGCCAACCGGCCCTGGCAGCCCTTGGCTTACCTATAGATAGGTTGAGGAAGGTAGTTCTCCCCTTCGATCCGGATGTCTGGGTACCGCTGGCTGATGACCCGCATGTACTCCTCAAACACCCGCCTGTAGCCTCAGGAGACACTGAACACAGACAGGGTGTGAGGTGGCGACAGGCCTGCAGCGCTGCAACACCACTGCCTGCACCACTGCCTTTAAAATGCAACTGCCCCTCTTCATGCCAAGGAGGAAAACTGACCTGCTGCTAAGTCACACATCAAAACCTCAGCAGCTGGTGAGGCACCTCAGAGCTGCACCAGCTGGGCTGGACAGATGGGATAGGGTAGGGTAGGGTAGGATAGAATAGAAATTAACCAGGCTGGAAAAGACCTTGGAGATCATCCAGTCCAACCTATCACCCAACACCATCTAATCAATTAAACCATAGCACCAAGTGCCACATCCAGGCTCTTCCTAAACACCTCCAGGGATGGGGACTCCACCACCACCCTGGGCAGCACATCCCCAGGGACAATCTCTCTTTACGGGAAGAACTTCTTCCTGACATCCAACCTAAACCTCCCCTGGCACAGCCTGAGGCTGTGTCCTCTTGTTCTGGTGCTGGGTGCCTGGGAGAGGAGAGCAACCCCCACCTGGCTACAACCTCCCTTCAAGTAGCTGTACATAGCAATAATGTCTCCCCTAAGCCTCCTCTTCTGCAGGCTAAGCAACCCCAGCTCCCTCAGCCTCTCCTCCCAGGGCTGTGCTCCAGACCCCTCCCCAGCTTTGTTGCCCTTCTCTGGACACCTTCCAGCAGCTCAACATCTTTCCTAAACTGAGAAGCCCAGAACTGGACACAGTACTCCAGGTGTGGCCTAACCAGTGCTGAGCACAGGGCAGAATGACTTCCCTGCTCCTGCTGGCCACACTGTTCCTGATCCAGGCCAGGATGCCCTTGGCTTTCTTGGCTACCTGGGCACACTGCTGGCTCATGTTCAGATGGTGTCAACCACTACCCCCAGGTCCCTTTCTGCCTGGCTGCTCTCAGCCACTCTGACCCCAGCCTGTAGCACTGCATGGGGTTGTTGTGGCCAATGTGTAAAACCCTGCACTTAGATCTGTTAAATCTCATGCCCTTGGACTCTGCCCATCTGCCCAGCCTGGCAAGGTCCCTCTGCAGAGCTCTCCTACCCTTCAAGAGATCCAACTCCTGCCCCCAGCTTGGTGTCATCAGCACACTTACTGATGATGGACTCAATCCCCTTGTGTAGATCATCAATAAAGATATTGAACAGGATGGGGGCCAGCACTGATCCCTGAGGGACACCACTCTAAGCACAGACACCACTGTTTGGAGCAGAGTTACTTTTTTTCCTCCCTAAAAAGCTGTTAGGTCAGAAAGTCAGACTAAGTATCAGTCTGCTCCGTGTCTAAAGCAAAAGGCTCCACACAACACGGGTTTAACTCCTCGGAATTAAGTTAGCTCTTTCCAGGGCTGCCCAAGGACGCTGCTCAGTTTCCTCTCTGCAAGGATGAGCAAATGAACTGCACACGAGTTAAACATTACAGAGCTGCTCGCTTCGGCTCACGGCTCTGCCACCTCCGTAACAGCAACTACCTGCCGAGCTCGCCTTTCGCGGCGCTTCACCTATCCCCCGGACACAGCCTGCGCCAGCCTGCGCCCCGGGGAGCGCCGCGGGTGAGGCCCGGCCCCTGGCCTCAGGGCACCGCAGCAACAGGGTGAGGGGCGCGGAAGGCAGCTCTTGCTTCCGCGGCCCGCCTCTGTGTGCTCCTGGAAGTGCCCGATTCCCTCCTGCTCCCACAGATTTTGCTCTGAGCAACGGGCTCCTTCCCGAAGTCTGATCTCCCCGATCTCCCTCACTGCCAGCAGCGGCCATTAACCACCCCCACCCCCCCGCCAAGGCCTTCACTGCAGTCCTAAACGCGACCCTGTCACCCACACGCCGCATCTCACACCCAACTGGCCTGCACTCAGCGACTTTACCGCGGCTCGCCATGCTCCCGGCCCTCTCCCCATCACCGCCCAGGGCGCAGCACATCCCCACAGCCCGCCCCGGCCCCACGGCCCAGGGACGCCGCTCCCGCCTCTCGCTCCCGGCCCGTGGCGGCGGGCCGGGCCGCGTCGCGTCCCAGCCAGAGCCGGGCGGCGGTGGTAGCGGTGACCCGGCAGCCCCACCGAGCGCTGCCGGCGGCCGCGGCCCAGTCACCAGAGCGCTGAGAGGAAGACGAGGGGGAGGCGCGGGCCCGTCCGGCGCCGCCATCTTGCCGTGCGCCCTCACCAGATCTGGAACTTGAGGAGCGGCCCGGTAGCGTAGGCCATGCGCAGCTTCTTGGCCGCGCCCTGCTCCGCCGAGCCTCCCGGCCCCGCCGCCAGCGCCAGCAGCAGCAGCAGCAGCCGCAGCCCCGCTCCCGCCGCCCGCATCTCGCTGCCGCCGCTGCCGCCTCGCCCCGCCGCGGCCGCCGCGCCAAGGTCACGCGAGTGCCGCCCCGCGCCGCGCACGCGCCAGGGCCACATGACAGGCGCAGGCCCCGCCCCGCGCCTCGGTGGGGTCCGGGAGCGCCGCGGGGCCGTGGCGGCCGGGGGTCGCCTCGGGGCAGGGCAGCCGGGGTTTAACAGCCCAGGTTTAAAGCCCGACGGCCGGGGAACGCCGTGTGCGGGCCGGCGCTTTCTCGATCTCCACCCCCAACCCACCGTCCTGGGCTCTGCGGTCTCAACGGTCACGCAGAAAGGGCTCAGGGAAAAGGGAAATGGGAACTAAATAATCCACGTAAAACACTGCCCAGGGTCACCACGGCAGCTGCAGGTGCTGACACCTCCCTTTTGCCTTTGCTTTGAATTATTGGTGAGCTGCTTATTTTCAAAGCTCTGCCCTTGCAACGGGAAAAACAAATCCACTTTTTAATTTATTTATTTTTTTACTATTAAATGCTCTTTATTTTTATCTACATCCTGTTATTGCATAAAGATCACATCCTTTTTTAAATATAATAAAGCTATGAAACGGGTAAACTCGGCCCCTCCTTCCTCACACAAAGAAAAAGATCAAGCCACAGGCATCTCCTGTTTCTAGGCAGCATGCCCTGCTCTCAACAAGCAGCAGAAGGGGCTGGCTGCCCAGGCACTCATTTCTCCTTTACACGGGCACAAATCTTCAGGAAAGCTTTTCAAAAGGCAGATGTGCAGCAAATCTGTGGACTTCTGCATCCTCAAGCCACCTGCTGAAACATACTATTACCTTTAAGTTAATACCAACTCGGTTTCTCGTGAGCTTTGTGTTTTAACTTGGCACTGGATTTCCATGAAGTTTTTAAAGACCCAGCTCTAGGTCTTCCAGTTCCTGGAGGAGAGCAGTTTCTTTTTGTATCTTCTCCAACTGGAAGAAGCAAGCACAAGGATGTCACAGGTGGAGCTGATTATAAAGGAAACTTGAATAAACTGCATAGGTTTTAGCATTACCTGATTCTTCTCCAGCTGTTTGCCAGCAGCTGCCTGTTCTTTCAGCTGCTCAATTGCCTTTAGTTTCTGTAAAACAAACCAAAGCAACGTGCTAACAAAGAAATATTGGTAAGCAAAAATAGGAAGAAAAAAACCCACAAAACTGGTCTTAGAAGTGCCTGCATTTGCAGTTGCCTGAGTTAAGGTCTCAGCATGGAAAGTTCATTTCATTTCAGCGTCTCCAGAAGCTCAGTTCACAATTTCCCACCAATAAAAGACATTTATTTTGAGAACAGGAGCGCTCTTTGCTCTCTGAAACAAACACAAGGCATCATCTCACTGAAGGGCTAGAACCAATTCAGAATTACTCCTTCACTCCCTATCCTTCCTCACCACACATTTTCCTCAGAAAGCCTGGAATATTAATCTAGAGACTGTGGGAAGCAGGAGGCAGCCAAGAGGAAAACAGGCCCTGATGGATTATGAAGAAAGGAGGAGGATTCTCTAGTCTGAACCAAATGACTTCCATTCTGGAATTACTTAATCCAAGAGTTTCCAAGGCTGGCAGTAAACTTCACACTCTACCGTTTAGAGGTTAGGCAATAAAACAAAGCCACACTGCATGATCTTTCTAAGGTCCAACAAGCCAGCAGCCCACATGGCTCCTTTGTAAGGGTGAACTCCTTTGAGCTGTACCTTCAGCTGTGGAACTGCCTGCACGTACAACACCCACAACAGCAGACTGTAGTGCCCTCCTGTGTGCCTGACAGTGGTTTCTACCCTGTCTAGACACTATGGTGAGATCCTTAGGAGTCCTGGCAAGTGGTGATAGAATGTTTGGGGTTGGAAAGGATGACTTCTGCTGTTTCACCAGCTGGAAAAGCAAGGGAAGGCTGGCTTACAAACTGAGGGAACCACCATCTCAGTCAAATGCTGTCCCACTGAGCGGAAGTTGCCTTGCAAATCAGAACAGACCTTACAGACCATTCTCTTAGACAAACCTGCTGTTAGGAAATAATCCCCTCACCTTTTTTAAGTTCTTTATCTTCTTGTCAACCTCAGGATCTCCCGAGGTAACGGCAGGCACGGTGCTCCGCGGTGCGCTCTGCGGTGCTGACGGCTGTGTGGGTTCCTGGTTTGCATCAGCTCGGGCCTCCTGCAGGCAAACAGAGACCTTACCTAGAGAGTATCTTTGACTGCAAAGGGACTGAAAATTTCCTTTCATCATCTGAAGGGATCCATTTAATACTCCTGCTCTCACTGGCTCACTTGGTGTACTCCAAAATGTAAGTGCCAAGCTGTGAGGTGCTGCACTTCCCATGACAAAAGGGGTCTCTGAAACAGCTCACAGGCTCTTTCTTGTTTCATTTCTACTTCCTTGAGACACCAGCCACACATAGCACAGGGAAACATCAGCAAGGATGACAACAAACTCATACACAAGGAGTTTATAAAGTAGACTGGTGGGCTTTTGTCTCTGAAGTGGAAAAGAAAGGGCTCAAAGCATTAAAGGCATTTAAAAAGCCTTACTTGAAGAGGTCACTGCTTCAGGAGTTTGCAGAACGTGCAAGGCTAATGCCAGAAGGTGATTCTTACCTACCTAGCCAAAGAACAACAAGCAAAGAGGTGACACAGACCAGTCTTTGGCCTGCCCTGGTAACATGCTTCAGCCCCAACCTGCTGTGGGGGATCACACCCAAGCAGCAAGTCTGTTACCTCTCACCCAACACTGAAATATCTGAACAGATTATCCAAAGGGGAAAAGTCAGAATTACTGGGCCCTAGCACTGATTTTTAGCTGACATTCACCAGATCACCAAAACTCCTTCTGTAGCTACTTTAGCCCACATGAAATGTGCAAGAGGTGTGCAGCACTCTGAGCTGCTGGCCACTGCTTTGAGACTGATCAGTTGTATCTGTGAAAACTAATTAACCCTGGAAGAGCTGCTCCTGCAGTACCTGTTTAGCAGCTTTCTTGGCTTCATGTTTCCTCTGATTCTTGAGAGCTGTTTTAGAGAGAGGTTTATCACTGCTTCCAGACTGAGGTTTCATGTTCTGAGGTGGCTCATCCTCATGCTGCAGGAGATGCAAGACTACCAGTTAGGAAACTCATATTCCATGTTGGCAAGTATGTTGGTACTAAAAAACCCCAACATCCAAACCAAACAGTGAACCCCTAAACCAGCTTAAAACAACAGAAAAATGAATTATAAAGGAATAGGGAGGGAAAAGAAAAGGGGGGGGGGGGAAGGTTGGAAAACACCCTCAGGATCACCAAGTCCAATGCATTTTTCCTCTGCTACCTAGCAGGATTAACAGATTCATAAGGACCCAGCAGCAGCCTTTCCTTCAAAAGCACAGGGTTCAGACCCAAACTCTCTAAGGTTTCCACATCAAGGGTGCAATTGTTAAATGTAATTAGTTGCTGCTCAGCCTACTTTAAAAACTTGCAGAGAAAACCCTAATTAAATAAGTAGGTCACTGCTGTGAGACCTGCTCGAACTGCAGCTCATTTGCTAACAACAAAATCTCCTTCTGGAAAGTAAATTCTGGGGGGGAAAGGAAGGAAACAGGGGGGAAAGGAAGGGAAAAAAAAACAAAAAGAGGAAAGAAAGAAAAAATAGAAAAAAAGAGAAAAATAGAAAAAGGGAATAAAGAGGAGAAAAGAGAAAAAGGAAAATAAAAAAAGGAAAAATATAAACTAAAAATAAATAAAAATAATGAGAAGAGAAGAGAAGAGAAGAGAAGAGAAGAGAAGAGAAGAGAAGAGAAGAGAAGAGAAGAGAAGAGAAGAGAAAAGAGAGAAGAGAAGAGAGAAGAGAAGAGAGAAGAGAAGAGAGAAGAGAAGAGAGAAGAGAAGAGAGAAGAGAAGAGAGAAGAGAAGAGAGAAGAGAAGAGAGAAGAGAAGAGAGAAGAGAAGAGAGAAGAGAAGAGAGAAGAGAAGAGAGAAGAGAAGAGAGAAGAGAAGAGAGAAGAGAAGAGAGAAGAGAAGAGAGAAGAGAAGAGAGAAGAGAAGAGAGAAGAGAAGAGAGAAGAGAAGAGAGAAGAGAAGAGAGAAGAGAAGAGAGAAGAGAAGAGAGAAGAGAAGAGAGAAGAGAAGAGAGAAGAGAAGAGAGAAGAGAAGAGAGAAGAGAAGAGAGAAGAGAGGAGAGAAGAGAGGAGAGAAGAGAGGAGAGAAGAGAGGAGAGAAGAGAGGAGAGAAGAGAGGAGAGAAGAGAGGAGAGAAGAGAGGAGAGAAGAGAGGAGAGAAGAGAGGAGAGAAGAGAGGAGAGAAGAGAGGAGAGAAGAGAGGAGAGAAGAGAGGAGAGAGGAGAGGAGAGAGGAGAGGAGAGAGGAGAGGAGAGAAGAGAGGAGAGAAGAGAGGAGAGAAGAGAGGAGAGAAGAGAGGAGAGAAGAGAGGAGAGAAGAGAGGAGAGAAGAGAGGAGAGAAGAGAGGAGAGAAGAGAGGAGAGAAGAGAGGAGAGAAGAGAGGAGAGAAGAGAGGAGAGAAGAGAGGAGAGAAGAGAGGAGAGAAGAGAGGAGAGAAGAGAGGAGAGAAGAGAGGAGAGAAGAGAGGAGAGAAGAGAGGAGAGAAGAGAGGAGAGAAGAGAGGAGAGAAGAGAGGAGAGAAGAGAGGAGAGAAGAGAGGAGAGAAGAGAGGAGAGAAGAGAGGAGAGAAGAGAGGAGAGAAGAGAGGAGAGAAGAGAGGAGAGAAGAGAGGAGAGAAGAGAGGAGAGAAGAGAGGAGAGAAGAGAGGAGAGAGGAGAGAAGAGAGGAGAGAAGAGAGGAGAGAAGAGAGGAGAGAAGAGAGGAGAGAAGAGAGGAGAGAAGAGAGGAGAGAAGAGAGGAGAGAAGAGAGGAGAGAAGAGAGGAGAGAAGAGAAGAAGAGAAAAGAGAAAAGAGAAAAGAGAAAAGAGAAAAGAGAAAAGAGAAAAGAGAAAAGAGAAAAGAGAAGAGAAGAGAAGAGAAGAGAAGAGAAGAGAAGAGAAGAGAAGAGAAGAGAAGAGAAGAGAAGAGAAGAGAAGAGAAGAGAAGAGAAGAGAAGAGAAGAGAAGAGAAGAGAAGAGAAGAGAAGAGAAGCGAAGAGAAGCGAAGAGAAGCGAAGAGAAGCGAAGAGAAGCGAAGAGAAGCGAAGAGAAGCAAAAGGTGTTGGGAGCCAGTTTGTCTTGCTGCCAGGCTGGGTTTGGACTGGTAACTTGTGCCACCCATAGCAGAGGCTTCTATCTCAAGTATCCAATTTGAGCACAAACCCAACCTGCAGGTTTCTGTTCCTTGTAGGCTGTAGAGAGCCCCTTTAGAGTCTGCAAGTGACTGTGAAAGGAGTGTTGGGAAACGTCAAGGTTTCAGCAAAAAGTGAGCAACGTGTCAGAGAGGATCTTCAGGGCAAGCCCCCTAAGCATCCCACAACGCTGCTGTCAGTCCCATCCCTCTTCTAACACCTCTCATTAAGCCCATGGGGGCAAGGCAAGGGAACAGAACAGCTTCAGCTGCCCACTTACAAGCTTGGAACTCGTCACAGGTTTGTTTCTCAGGGCCGGAGGTCTGTAGGCCTGGGCAGGCTTGGGCTCGGCGCTGGGCAGTTCGCTGGGCACCGCCTGGTATTTGACAGCTTTCACTGGGAACACCCCCTCCAGGAAGGGCTGCCAGAAGACCTGCCACATCTCCTCGTTGGATGGCACCTGGTAGGTGTGCAGCAGGGAGCCGGTGTAGTGCCAGATCTTGTAGCCATTGCCGACGCGCAGCCGCGGGGCGCAGGTGGCCGTCACGATGTGCTCCCCGTCGGGACACCAGGCGAAGTAGGTCGAGTCCGAGGCCACCGGCTTGGAGATGAGCTTGTAGTTCTTAACGTCCCACACCTCCATCTGCCCCCTCAGGTTCCCAAACCCTGCCAGCACCAGGATGTGTCCCTGGGGGCTGTAGTAAGCAGCGTTGCGAGGGCCGGTTCCAAAATCAAAGACAGGGTCACATTTGAGGTTAAAAACTGTGGCTTTGGCGGGCATAAAACCATACACAGCACAAAACTCGACAGAATTGGGGTTCCAAACAACATCATAGATAGGACCATTTTTTGCTAAAAGGAAAAGGAAAACGTGCAGCTGTGGTTAGGAGGTTGTGTCCTCGGAGTACAAGCAACAAGAAGACAACAAAAGAGTCAACAGTGCTTGGGAGCATCAACTACCGACAGCGACATTCATTCTGCTGGCAAGAAGAGAGGCAGAAAGAGCATTCTGCCTTCTGCTGATGTTAGTTAGGGGTTGCAACATTAACTGCAGCCATTCCAAATTACCTCTGTGGGGTCAGCATCAGCACTTTAAGCTTTTTTGTGTGTGTGTGTGTGTTACAAAAAAGAAAATAATTCCTTTTTTTGTTGTTGTTTTACTTTTTCCTCCTTACTCAAGAATGAGCTCTCAGGACCTTCTCAAACTGCCCCACTGGAAACCTGCAACAACAGGAGTTTTACACCAGCTGGATGCTAGCTCCTGGGCTTTAGAAACACTGCATCACTCAGCTTTGCAGAGATAAAAAGCACTTCATCTAAACTGGTTTTGGGACCAAGCTCTGGTATGGTATTTCATGAGGCAGGTTTGAAAGTGAGAGAGAGCACACAAAGAAGGTTTTGCACATAATGACTAAACCTTGATGTTGGCAGAAGTTATTCTGGGGGTTAGAACATTAGGGAGATACTGAAGAATGATGAATTCATAGAATCAAGCAGGTTGGAAAAGACCTCCAAGATCATCCACTCCAACCTATCACCCAGCCCTATCCAATCACCTAGACCATGGCACTGGGTGCCTCATCCAGGCTTTTCTTGAAGATCTCCAGTGATGGTGACTCCACCACCTCCCTGGGCAGCACATTCCAATGGCAAATCTCTCTCTCTGTGAAGAATTTCTTCCTACCATCCAGCCTGAACCTCTCCTGGCACAATTTGAGACTGTGTCCTCTTGTTCTGGTGCTGCTTGCCTGGGAGAAGAGACCAACCCCCACCTGGCTACAACCTCCCTTCAGGCAGTTGTAGACAGCAATAAGGTCTCCCCTGAGCCTCCTCTTCTCCAGGCCCTTCTCTGGACACGTTCCAGTACCTCAACATTTCTCTTGAATTGAGGTGCCCAGAACTGGACACAGTACTCCAGGTGTGGCCTAACCAGTGCTGAGTAGAGGGGGAGAATAACCTCCCTGGTCCTGCTGGCCACACTATTCCTGATCCAGGCCAGGATGCCATTGGCCTTCTTGGCCACCTGGGCACACTGTTGGCTCATGTTCAGCCTACTATCTACCAGCACCCCCTGGTCCCTTTCTGTGGGGCTGCTCTCCAACCACTCTGACCCCAGCCTGTAGCACTGCATGGGGTTGTTGTGGCCAATGTGTAGAACCCTGCACTTAGCCTTATCAAATCTTATCCCATTGGCCTCTGACCACCCATCCAGCCTGTCAAGGTCACTCTGCAGGGCCCTCCTACCCCCCAACAGATCAATACCTGGCTCCTACCTTGGTGTCATCTGCAAACTTAGTGATGATGGACTCAATCCCCTCCTCCAGATCATCAATAAAGATATTGAACAGGATTAGGCCCAGGACTGATCCCTGGGGGCCACCACTAGTGACTGGCTGCCAGCTGGATGTGGCACCATTCACCACCACTAATTAGTGCTGGAAACTCATATAAAACAAAAAACATAGCTCACAGCCTGGGTATCTTTATTTCAGATAGACTCCAAGTGCATTACTGACAACTCTCAAATCCAGACATTGACCCCAAGATACTGAACTGATTTGCATTCTTCATCCCTGTTGTTACTCCAAGGCCTCATTATCTTTAGAAACCAAGCTGTGCAATCACACCACCCATGTGTGGCACACACAATTCCCTTCCTGTGCACCTGAACACCCTCACAAGCAAATTATTTGCACAGATCAACTGAAAAGATGTGCTCTCTGCCACTGCCATTCAGGTGACAACTATACCAAAGAGGACAAGGGAACTCAGCTACAAACAAACCTCAACCCCAGACAAAAATCATCTTACTTCATATTAAAACACACTCTCATGAAAGATTTTTGCTGAGTAGTTAATTTTTGCCTCTGAGGATTACTTCACTACACTAATAAAGTCCCCCACCCTCAACCCAAAGCTGCTGAAGCTGCAATTCCCACTCTTGAGAGCTACAATAGAGTGCAGAAGCCCAGAGGTACTTACGCAGCTGCACGACGGCGCTCTCCCCGTTCGTGGCAATGTAGTGCAGAGTCTGCTCCCCATAGTAGGAAGCCCCTGTTTTATCCACCTCTGTACTGGCTATCACCAGCACAGCAGTGGCTGGCAGAAGAGACAGACATTTAGTTCAGGACAGCTCCTGCAGAGTGTATAAACTGCTTCACAAGCGACCACCACAAAGAGATGTTGCTTTATGCATTATAGTTGCCTGTGTAGGAGTGCTGTTGTTATTCTCTTCCAGATTGGATTTCTCCTAAGCCTTAGCCCAAATGGAATTAACATCTTCCTTTCTCAGATGGAAAGTGTAAGCTAAGTCTCTTCAATCAGCACTGAGTCACAAGAAAGTGAACATACTTTCTGCAGCCATAAAGATATTCATCCAACTAAAGCATGGGCCAAGCATCCCCATCAGTCCTCGAGCAAAATGCTTTTGCCTGTACATCTCTTTGTGTGCTCACATGTGGCTTCTGCATGTCTCACACCTTCCCTGTGTTCCAAACACTAGGGGCTGGAGTAAAATGTTTGTTTCAAGATGATTATGAAATAGTTCATTGCTAACAGAGAGCAAAGCAGCCAGAGGATAGTGGAAGCCAGCCCAAGCGTGACTGGGCTGTGATTTGGCTCCATGTGTGATTTTACAGACTGAGACCAGTTTATGCTCAGTTAGAGTCTTGTTTGCAGCCCAAATACAGTGTCATCAGAGAATGCAGCATTAAATTTGCTATTCAGCTGCAAAATGTACCAACAAGTGGAATATTCTCCATTACCATGCACATGCACTGGAAGTGAGCACAGGAATTGTAACCTTCACACAGCGTGGGCATTGCTGGCTCCCTTCAGTCCGTATAGGCACATGCAAGTTAAACACACAGCACAAGTGGTGCATCCCACATGCATGGATTATAGAAGTCTGACCACACAGCTGTCAATACCTTTTTTGTTCCACAGCATTGTCACCTTGTCAGCTTTAAAGAAGCTTTTGTTGGCCAGTGCAGACTGAGGGCCAGCGAAGTTGGGGTACTGGTAGAGCCTGACGAAGGACGGAGCACCTTTGCTGCCCGGCACGTACACGGCCACCTGGAACAGAGCACCAGAGCTTTCCTGCTGAGCATGTTCCTGCTAGCACAGGGCTGATTCACTGCTAGGACTCTGCACTAAAATCACAGCAATCCTCTGTAGGGAAATACCACCAGGAGTACCTTGGTTGGCTGCGCTCCTGGAGATAACACGAAGTCATTAACCTTCTGCAGGTGCAGTTTATTGGCAATAGTATCTGCAACAAAAAAAGAGATGACATCAGTGAGAAACCACTGAGCCTGGAGTACTCAGCTGGGGACCTTTTTATGGGTCTTTACCATGGGCAATATACAACACTCTAGATAATGATAAAGGATTTCTTTTAGTAGGTGAACAGCTATTACTTGCCCACCTCGTCCCATCTTTTATTCACAAAGCCAGCCTGAACCAAGCCTAAGTCTGAAATCCAGCATTTAGTATTTGGAAGCTCAAACAGCAAGGAAGTTGCTGAGCCCCAGGTGAATACAGCTCATTTTAGGCAGGGCAGAGTGTTCTCCATCTTATCTGTGCTGACCTCAGCATGTGTCACACCCAGATAACACACAGCATTACACAGAGGCAGGGATTCCCCTTCACAGCTTCCCTGGGTGACCCTTCCTGACAGGAGTGTTCCTTATGGCCTGTTCTGGGCTGGACATTTCCCCTTTACACAAACAACTTACAGGAAATGCATCTTTTATCAGTGAACATGCAGCAGCAACCCACCACTAGCACAAGGGGCAGTGGATATAAACTCCAGCACAGGAGGTTCCACCTCAACATGAGGAGGAACTTCTTCACTGTGAGGGTCACAGAGCCCTGGAGCAGGCTGCCCAGGGAGGTTGTGGAGTCTCCTTTTCTGGAGACTTTCCACACTCAGCTGGATGTATTCCTGTGTGACCTGTGCTGGATTCTATGGTCCTGCTCTGGCAGGGGGGGTGGACCCAAAGATGTCCAGAGGTCCCTTCCAACCCCTAACATCCTGTGAGCCTGAGACCACCTCATTCCAGCAGGGAAGCCTGTGCCAAGCAGCAGCCCTTGGGCTGGGACAGTCATTCTGTGCCTCTCAAGTGTGGCTCCATTAACATCAGCAGGGCTAATCCTCAGAGAATTGCATCTCATAGCCTGTATTATCAGCTACCAGAATAATTCTTCTATCAGCTTTTATCTTTAAAACAAAAACCTCCAAATCCACACCACCAAATCCCTTCAGTTTTCTTTTATTCAATTTTTTGCCCTAAGCCCTTTTGGCCTCCCCTTAAATTGCTGCCCCAAGTCCTTTTGACCTTCCCTTAAATTTTTGCCTTAATTCCTTTTCACCTTCCCTTCAATTTTTGTCCTAATTCATTTTCACCTTCAATTTTTTGTCCTAATTCATGATCTTCCCTTTCCAACCTCTGTTGACTCTAGATTTTCTACCACTAGTAGTTAAATCTCCTTGAACTACACAAAAGCAAAAAGCTCTAGCTTCACAACTTGATTTTTTTGCCATCATTTCCTCATGAGCCATTTTTCAGTAGCTCACTCAAGAGAATTCACACTATCACAGATCACATTCCCTACTGACAATTTCCTGTCTCTCTCTAAATGAGAAAAATTCAGAATCAGGCCTCTTTAAGTGGAAATCAAGATGCTTTCCATACTATAAAGTCCCTGAAGAGATACACAACAAAGTGAAAACACTTCTTCAATCCCCACATTGATCAAAACAGAATGATTCTGAATTCCAAGCTTGAATAAAATGCAGGCAACTTTTCAAATAGAAACAAAACCAAACCCCAAAACCCAACCAAGCAAGAAGAAATGAGCAAAGAATCCCAACATGAAACAGCTCCACCCAAAGAAGATTCCCTGGGAAGAGAGTGCAATGAAATGTACAGAAATGCTGTGTACCAAAGTTGTTGTTTTCAAAGAAGTGCACTTCATTGTTCACATTCCTGGCACAAATGCTTTCATCATCTGCCCAGCAAGGACACCTGTGTTCAAAGGGGGAAAAAAAAAAGACAGGAACATTGAATGATGCTCATCCTTAGCACTCTAGGGGTTTTTCTCCCTCCATTTGCAAAGCCAAGCAAGTTCAGAGAATCATAGAATGGTTCCCCTAGTCTGACACACCCCCCCTGCAGTTAGCAGGGACATCCTCCACTAGATCAGGTTGCTCAGAGCCTTGTTGAGCCTGACCTTGAATATATTCAGGGAAGGGGCCTCAGCCACCTCCCTGGGCAGCCTGCTGCAGTGTTCTACCAGCCTCATGGTAAAGAACTTCCTCCTAACATCCAGTCTGAATCTCCTCTAATTTCAAGCCACTTCCCCTCATCCTGTCACTGCAGACCTTTGTAAACAGTCCCTCTGCAGCTTTCTTGCAGGCCCCCTTCAGGTACTGGAAGGCTGCTATTAGGTCTCCCCAGAGCCTTCTCTTCTCCAAGCTGAACAGCCCCAGCTCCCTCAGCCTGTCCTCAAAGCAGAGCTGCTCCAACCCCCTGATCCTGACATGTTTCAGACAGACAAATGAGATCTGCAGAGCAGAGCCCACACAACAGCTCAGCTGTGGTCTCTCCAGCTTTCTCTGTGGTGTGGAACAGTGAATTTATCCTGGGAACAGGCAGCTGGCACTAACTACAAAGATACTTAGAAGCAGACCCCTGCTTTCAGCCAACAGCAGGCAGCATTTTGAAAGCCACCACCACATCCAAAGCTTTATTTACCTGGATCATCTTTTGGAAATCACATTTCTTTTGGGAACAATTAGCATCTGCAAGTGTTATTTACCAGTTCTGTGACTTTTTCTGGATGAAAGACTTCAAGCACTTCCCAGTTTTCACGTCGTGGAGCTGCAGGTTGGGCGTCCCTGCTGTGCCATCTTTACCAGCTGCAAGGAAAGCACAGGACACAGCACTGGTCCTGGGGGCAACTCTGCCTCTCCATGACCACATCCCACCTCTGCAAGCATTAACTTCTGACAAGAGCACTCCACCTCCTGAGGGACTGAGCCCTAGCCTGCTGCTTGTGTCACTGTTAGCACAGACTTCCCACAGCCCTTCAGCCAGCAGAAAGAACATTTGGGAGTGGAAGGTCCCTATTGCCATTACAAGACCAGGACCACCAACACCAGGACAGCTTTCCCAAGGCATATTTTTAAACCAAATCCAGTGGCCATTCTCTTGGTGGCCAGTGAAGGTATGTTCTGCACTCCTACACTTTGTTCTCGGAAGAATGCTAAGCACTTTGTCCATCACAGCTCTATCTGCAAGCCATGCAGAATGGCTGCACCAGTTTGAAGCTCTCTGTTCCCTCCTACCCACTTTGGATACCACAGCCTGCCTGTTTCTAGACTGGTTCAGAACAGACTTCTCAGCAGTTCTCCACCAGCCCACAGCTGGCACCAGTTCTGTCCCTTGTGCTGCCTTCTCTTGCCCTTTAACCCATCCCAGACCCCTTCCCACACATCCAGCCTATGGCCATCTCCTTCTGCCCGAGGGAGCAGTGACAGCATCTGCTTCTGCCATCAGCTTTGAGGAGGCTGGGGCTGCATCTACAGCAGGAACACAAACTCCACAGAGAAGCACAGGAGAGAAAAAAGCCCTCTGGACAATGGGAATGCTCGAGTCAGTGATGCCATGGGAAGGACATGATTGCTCTGAGGCAGTTTTCCTGTCAGCACCAAGTGCACCTTGCTCAAACAGACTCTGCACTAAAACCAGTCAGCAATTTTCAGCAGCAAGTGATTTATTATTGCAGTGACTGTCAGTATGTGCACTCTGATGTGGTGTGGGAACAGTCAATACAGAATCACAGAGTGCATGGGGTTGGAAGGGACCTACCAAGGTGAGCAGGGACTTCAGTTAGATCAAGCTGCCCAGAGCCCTGTCCAGTTTGACCTTGAATGTTTCCAAGGATGGGGCCTCAACCACATTTCTGAGCAACCTGTCCCAGTGTTTCACCACTCTCACTGCAAAGAGCTTCTTCCTTATGTCCAACCTAAATCTCCCCTGCTCCAGTTTAAAATACCAGATGCTTTCAGGAGATGACATCCCTCCCTCCATTGTATCCTTGATCACACAGATCATCTCCTGCACACTCTCTGTGCTGCAGGGACACAGCAGGCAGCGCAGAGCCTGCAGCCCCAGCTGAAACACACCCCATGTGCTCTCACAGCTGGCCCAGTACTCACTTGTGTAGGCCTGCCACGTTGCCAGGATGTTGTTCTTTGGTGAGAATTCAAGGCAAACTGCCTTTGGAAGATCAAGGGAACACAGGAACCCAGCATTGGTGACATTAACAATATTCACTCTGGAAGCAGAAGATGCCATTTCAATAAAACATTCTTAGAATCATTAATTAATAGCCAAGGAAAACTTTTCACCTAACTGGACTCCTCCAACCTGCCCCCAGTGTGGCCAGTGTAACAAGATCAGCAGGGGTTTCAGAATCATACAATTGTCAGGGTTGGAAGGGAGCTCAAGGATCAGCCAGTTCCAAGCCCCTGCCATGGGCAGGGACACCTCACACCACAGCAGGTTGCTCACAGCCACATCCAGCCTGGCTGCAAACACCTCCAGGCAGGAGGCTTCCACCACCTCCCTGGGCAACCTGTGCCAGGCTCTCACCACCCTCATGGGGAACAACTTCTTCCTAACATCCAATCTGAATCTCCCCACTTCTAGCTTTTTTCCATCCCCCCCAGTCCTATCACTCCCTGACACCCTCAAAAGTCCCTCCCCAGCTTTCTTGTTTTGTCCCCTCCTGCTTTCACATTTCTACAAGAACATATTTCAGAAGCAGACACCCAAGCAGAAAAGAAACCAGGTGAAAGCCCTGCTCAAAACACATCAGGTTATTTCTGCATGCAACATCTAACCTCTGAGCCAGAGACAAGGTAAGCTCTGTCCCCAGAGTCCATTCACACTTCTGCAGTGCTAAAGGTGAGGAATGGCCAGCAGAATAGAATAGGAATAGAATAAACCAGGTTGGAAAAGACCTTTGAGATCATCCAGTCCAACCTATCACCCAACACAAATTAATCAACTAAACCCTGGCACCAAGTGCCTCATCTAGGCACTTCCAAAACACTTCCAGTGATGGTCACTCCACTACCTCCCTGGGCAGCACATTCCAATGGCCAATCTCTCTTCCTGGGAAGAATTTCTTCTTAACATCCAGCTAAGAATGATTCTAACTGAATTTAAACACACATTTACCCCACAGATTTTAAAGGTCTTCTATCTATAAGGACATGACATTTAAGATTTAGGCTGTTTGAGGCTGGGAGAAGCAGGAAGACATGGACAATGAAAAGCAAAGGTCAGATGACTGAACAAAAAGGGTCATGCAACACCTCTGACTACTGTATGTCAAACATCTGCTGCACACAGAGCCCAAAGAAACCAAAAAGATAATATCAAGATGCATCCCAGCCACTGTTCTTCTCAGAAGCTGCTTTAGGAGCCTGTGCATCACTATCTCACTAACTGCTTCTCTCACAAATCATTGAATGGTTTGGGTTTATCCTCCACTAGACAAGTGGAAGGAGGACAGCCCCAAAACAGAGGCCTAGCAGGGCAGGAACAATTTGCCACTTGGCAACAGCCTTTACACAAAGAAGGGTAAATGGGGCACAACTGAGGAGTTTATTTCACACAAACTAAATGATCAGTATCATAAAATGCACCAACTTCTCTCCGTTGCACCAGGCAAAGAGGGAGCCATCCTTGCTGAAAGCAACAGCCTTGCAGTTTTTCCCAGAGTCCCTAAGGAATGAGAAGTGCACATCAGAATCCAAACAGCCAAAATGAAACAGCAACAGGTCAGTTGTCCTGCTGAGCAGCACTTTGGAGCAGTGCAATCACCTCCCCATGGGGGCATTCAGTGATCACCGCCTCGGCAGTCGCAAGGGGGGCGAGTGGAAAGCCTTCACACCCAGCCACTTGCTGAACCACTGGCAGTTAAGTAAAACTTCACTTCCATTTGTATGGCTATTTTTTTTTAATTCTCTACTTTTTAGGAAATGACTTGTCTTGTGCAAGAGACCAGGAAGAGGGTCAAGAACAGTACCTCTGGAACGCTGTGCTCTCTGTGAAGCTGGGGGGCCCGTTCACCATATACAGCCCTTCGGATCCTCTCACTGCAAGAGGAAACACACAGCTACTCATTGCTAACTCAGAAAGTCATCCACAAGCAAGAGATGTCCTTTTTCTAATGAGTCAAACCTTGAGACCTGCAGGCACATTTTTCCCCCTGCTTGCATTTGAGAGTGAAAAAGAAAAGGATGCAACTCAGAGCATAACAGTGCTGAGACTCCTGCCTTCATCTGAGGCAGCACAGGGTGGTGAATCATAGAATTGTCAGGCTTGGAAGGGACCTCAAGGCTCAGCCAGTTCCAAGCCCCTCTGCCATGGGCCTCACACTGCAGCAGGTTGCTCACAGCCACCTCCAGCCTGGCCTTAAAAACCTCCAGGGATGAGGCTTCCACCATCTCCCTGAGCAACCTGTGCTAGGCTCTCACCACCCTCATGGGGAAGAACTTCTTCCTGACATCCGATCTGAATGTACCAACTTCTAGTTTTTTTCCATCCCCCCCCCCAGTCCTATCATTCCCTGACACCCTAACAAGTCTCTCCCCAGCTTTCTTGTAGCCCCCTTCAGATCCTGGAAGGCCACAATTAGGTCTCCTGGGAGCCTTCTCTTTTCCAGACTGAACAACCCCAACTCCCTCAGTCTGTCCTAATAGGAGAGGAGCTCCAGCCCTCCAATCATTTTCTGGATATGTGAAGGAGCTGAGCTGATCCACCCCAGGAGCTCTGACACAACACACAGGCAGCTGAGGCACCAATTTGCTGTACACCTCTGCAGACACAACAGCAACCAGCTCACAACTGTCAGCAGCAAAGGACTGAAGTAGGACAGCTGCTGCCAGCCTCAGCATTCCCACAGCCATGCACCCTGCTCTCCACTTCTCCTGGCACAATCCTCAGCTCCTGGCCCTGCTGCAGGAGGCATGAAGCCCATCTTGCAGAAGCTGAAAATTCTTCACTACTGCAACAACTGCACATGAGTCCTGCACAGTGGAGCTAAAGGAGGCTGCCTGGCTCCTCCCTGAAGCGAGGATTAACTGCCTAAGCACAGGAGGAACATCTACCACAGAAAGATTATCTGGCACTGATTTCTTTTTCTGCTGAGACAGGGTTTGCCCTATTGCTAGTTTCAATACTGAAATTCAACTTGAAAAACACAAGACATGGAACAAATAGCAATATACAAAATCTGTGTCAAGCTTCATTCTTTCCACAGACATTGCTAAGCTTAAGGCAGTAGAAAATAAACAAGGAATAAAGGCAGATCAATGCAAAACCATGCAGTTTGAATCATTAGAGAATAAACCACATTTTTTCATGCAGCTGTTAGAATTGAAAGTGAAAACCACCAGTGGGCAATTATTAAGCAGCATTAGCTGTGTTTTATGCCTTTTCATGGGACACCAAAGCTGCCTACTGAGGTGCCAGGTTTGTCATGTCAACCAAGACTCAAGAAAGCAAGGCCTGCCCGGGGTCAGGCTGCAGGTTCTGCAGCTGTGGCAGTGCCAGCAGGGCAGGGAGCTCTGACAGGAAAATGGCCCCACTCCCACTCAGCTGGAGCCACATTAAAGGACACAGCAATGCCTGGGTGACAGCAGCATCTGCACCAAGCATCCTTACACCGCTCTTCGGAGGTGCTCTTTTAACCAGCACGTGTCCTTACTGCACCTCTCTGTTAGCACTTGGGAAGTTAATACACAGGAAACCTTCTGCAGCAGCAGTTCATTAGTGTGGAGAAAACACCACTACGACAGATGTGGGGGGAAATGCACAATTCCTACAGCTTAATGAGTCCACAAAACACAGTGGAGGTGCTCCAGGCAGCTCTGAGCTCTTGCAACCATTTTGCAGAAGCCCCTGAGGGGCGGTCCCCATGCCCCGAATCCGCCGGGCTGCCACCACCTGCTCCAAGTCCCAGAGCAGCCGGGCTGGGAGAAGGGGCATGCCCTACTCCTGCTCAGTCACTCTGCCTGCTCAGGCAGTGTAACCAGGAGCCTTTCACCACTTCCCATATGGCCACAGTAGCCAATTAACCCCCCCAAGAAGAACAAGCAAGCTTTAAAAGCCACGGTTTCACACTCCCCTCAGAGATCCACCGGCGGGGCCGGAGAAGGGACGGGGACCAGCAGCCCCAGGGGTATGCCTGACCTCGTACCAAGAGCTGAGCGTGTCCAGGAGGCCCAGCGAGGTCCTGCCCGAACCCAGGGAACGCAGGCCCGGCCACGCCGCGGCGGCGCGCCCTGGGGACGGCGCTGGGCCACGCCAGCCTGACTCGGACTCGACTGCTGCGCGCCCGCCACCAGCCCCAGCCAGGGCCCGCGGCCCTGCGCTCGCCCTGCCGCGGCCCGGGTCCCACTCACCTGCCAGCAGCGGCGCGGGGGGCGCCATCTTGGCGCGCGGGCTCCTACTTCCGCCTCCGGGTGAGAGCCGCCGCGGCCGCTCCACAGACGTCCACGTCTGGCGGGGCGAGGCGGGCCCGCGGACACGTCACGCGACGCGTGCGCGACCGCGGGCAGCGGCGCGCGCTGCCCCGGAAGCGGTGGCGGCTGGGCGCGCGGGTTGGCGGCGGGGGTGTCGCCCCGCCCGCGCGGCGCGTGTTTCCGGCGGGCGGCGCCGCGCGGTGCTGACGCTGGCAGCGGGTGGCGCGCGGGGCCGAGCGAGCGGAGCGGCGGCGGCGAGCGGCGGCCCGGGCCCGCCGGCGGTCCCACCATGGTGGCCAAGCAGCGCATCCGCATGGCCAACGAGAAGCACAGCAAGAACATTACCCAACGCGGGAACGTCGCCAAGACCTCGGTGCGTGGGGGGGGTTACGGGACGGGGCGGGGGTGGCGGGGCCGGGGGGACGGGCCGCGGTGACGGCGGTGCTGTGCCCGCAGAGGACGGCCCCGGAGGAGAAGGCGTCGGTTGGGCCCTGGCTGCTGGCGCTGTTCATCTTCGTGGTTTGCGGATCAGGTGAGCGGGCGCGGGCGGGCGGGCCGCGGCGGTGGCTGGGGCCGCGATGCTGCCCCTCCCGGCACCGGAGACGGCTCGGGCTCCCTTGCGGGCGCTGCCGGCGAGCGCTCCCCTCCTCTGCTCTCTTGCAGCCATCTTCCAGATCATCCAGAGCATCCGGATGGGCATGTGAGGGGCCCGTCGCCGGCGAGGCCCCCCGCGCCCTCCCCCAGCGCTGCCATGGACTGTTCCCCGCGGCCGGCGCCCAGCCAGCCCCGGTCCGTCGCAGCAGCTGCCAAGGAGCGGTGCTCGGCTTCGGCCGTGTCGCATTCCAGGTCCCTTCAGGAGTCATTCCGAGTTTTCTAGCCCGTGCCACAGTGCCTTGAACAGCACCACATGTATAAAGCAATAAAGTTCTATTGTTGATCTACAATCGTGGACCTACTTATTGGGTGAGGTGCCCAGTCCTGTGCGCTGTGGATCTGTTCCGCTGTACCCACGTTGGCATTGTTGTAAGCACCGGCCCGAGGTCTGTGCCAGTCTCTGTATAGCTGGAAATGGTTTTATTTAAGGTCTGAAGCCGGGGTTTCTATAGTGGCTGGAGCCTGAAGCATGTTGATAGCGAAGCAGCTGGGCCGCGCGGTTCCCTGAGGCTTACCCGAGCGCATCGTCCCCTGTACGCGTAGAGTAGCCCCACTGCAGCATGTGGCAGTGCCCCAACGCTTCCCACGGCACAAGCTGTCCCGTCCCTCCTGTCCTACTGAACATGGAATGCTTGTTTGTGTAGCATTAGCGGCGTTGGTTAGGAACTGGCCCGACGGAGCAGCAGCCGCCTCTTGACACCACCCCGTGGTGACATCTCACAGACATGGGCCGGAGACTTCCCCCCACCCCGTGCCTGCCGCCGGTTGTAAATACTTCATGGACAACCTTCAACGAGTGGTGGTGGTTGTTCTACACTTGCTGATGTTGTTTGGGAATGTTCCGTGCAGGTGCAGGGACCCTGCCCTTCCTGCTGACCGTTCCGCTTCCGTGTGCAGCACCTGCAGAGCGTGGTGTGGTCTTGCAATCTATATTTAATCCTATTTAAGGTAAATCCTGCTTACAGCTCCATTCTGTCTAACGATGGACCCAGTAGTTAACTGCTTCCCTACGGATGACCCTTCTCAGTGAGACTGACTTAAAATTAACAAACCACCAAACAGACAGAAGAACAGGAAAACGCACCCTCCTACACCTGTAGCCAGCTGTCACTTGAGATCACGGTGGAAAATGCTGCTATTGATCGTGTTCTGCTGCTGCTGGCCCAGGCTTTGCGCTGGCCTCCTGCTGTCTGCGGCCATAACAGGCAGGCTGACGTCGCTCCGCTCCTCTGCGCCGTGGCTAAAGGAAGGTTATCCTTCTCTTTTTCCTTCGGGGTTCTTAGCAGAAGACAAAGTCTGGTTATGTTAGAAGTAATAGGAAAATTGCTTCCTGTAGAGATAATGCAACGGCTGTTACCCGTGAGGAAGGAGAGCTTTGTACGAGCGGTCGCGGTTCTGTACGGAATCGGCGGGGCCCGGCGCGAGCCGGCGCCGCTAGGGGCACGCCGCCACTGCTCCCTGGCCTCGGTCACCTGTGTTTTGTACGTGGTGGGGGGGAAGGATGTATAATCTCTGGTTTTAAATAAAGTTCTTTCCAAACGCCAGCTGTGTTCGTTTTGAGGTTGCTGGAATGGTGCCTGGGGGGGGGAGGGCGGCGGGGGAAAGTGTGGTTGAGCTGGGCAGCCTCACCCCGAGAGCAGCTTCTCTCCCTTCCTCCTTGAGAGGAACCACATTGCTGCAGCAAACCCACTCTTGGGGGGGTGGAGCTGTGACATGGTGACCCTGAGCCATTAGGACTCACTGGGAAGGGACCTGGTGCTGCTCCCCTGTCCCCGTGGGGAGTGGCAGGTGGCTACTCCCCCACCCCCATCTATTCCCTGGTCCCCAGGGTGCAGCGGAGGCCTGAGCTGTCTGACCGGTTCCAGCTGCTAACGGAGGTGTTGGCTCCCAGAGCACAGCAGTGACGCTGCTTGCGCAGCCTCACCAGGGGCTGTGGCCACCTGAACGTTCACAGTGGTTTTAGCGAGCTTTGAAGGTCAAACCTGTAGGAGAGATCTGCATGCTGTGGTGCAGACACAGCGCCCTGGTGTTGGTGGTGCTCAGCTCTGCTGTGTTCAGAGCAGAAGCACATAGTTACTCATGCACAGATGAAAGGATGTGCAGCAGCTGCTTCTAAGTGCAGCATGGAACAGCAACCCAGGGCCCAGTGAAGGTCTCTCAGGTAATCACAGTAGTGAGGAGGGCTCAGGTTAGGGAACATTTAAATTGGGCATACACAAGTCTGGGGGGCCTGAAAGGATGCACCTGCAAGAGAGAGTCTTGAGGACTGTAGGAAAGCAAATACCACACCTGCATTCAGCAAGGGTGAGCAG
Source organism: Dryobates pubescens (assembly GCF_014839835.1). Taxonomy (NCBI): domain Eukaryota; kingdom Metazoa; phylum Chordata; class Aves; order Piciformes; family Picidae; genus Dryobates; species Dryobates pubescens. Next base: position 18,637,874 of record NC_071624.1, on the reverse strand, counting down.
GAGGATCTGGGGAACCACAGGCTGGTCTGCCCCACCTCACCACCCTGAGGTGATAGAGCAAAGCCTCCTGGAAACCACTTCCAGGTACAGAGAGGACAAGAAAGTGGTTGGGAGCAGCCATGGATTTACACATGGCAAAAAGCATGCAACCCACAAACCCTCTGTCAGGAGATCACTGCCTCAGTGGAGGACAGGACACTGCTTACCTCCTCTTTGGCAGAGCCTGCTGTCATGGCCTTGTGGACAAGCTGGTGGAGTAGGGGCTGGCAAGGGGATGGTGAGGACTGAATCTTGGCTGACACACTGTGCTAGCTGTGCTGCTAGCAGCAGCATGAAACTCCACTATAAACCAGCTGCTACAGATAAGCCACTGGTACAAGCCGCTCTGCAGGCAAAGGCCTGGGGCTACAAAGAGTGCCACAAGCAGGTTGAGGTCTTGCTCCCCTCTGCTCAGTGCTGCTGAGCACATCTAGGGTGCTGCACCTGCTGCTGCTGCCAAGCTCCCAGTACAATGAGGACAGGGACATGCTGGAGCCCCTCACAGGGCTGCAAAGTCGATCTGATGAAGCAGGGACTGAGAGAGGCTCAGGTGGATATGACAAGTAACAGAACACGCAGCAATAGGCACACTGAAGTATGAGAAATTCCATTTAAACATAGGGGAAAAAAAACCACCTTCATTTGCTGTGAGGGCCCTGGAGCACACGTTTTGCTTCCCCAGGCAGGTCAGCCCGTCCTCTCCTGCCCTGCCTTCCTGAGCTTGCCATTGCAGCAGGACTCGCGCTGCAGCCGGTGCAGCACAGGGAATGCAGTCCCAGCTCTGCTGTTTCACACCCCTCAAAAGAAGCAGCAGCCGCTGCTGGGACCGTGCTGCAAGCTTCCCTTCACCTGAGTATGGCACAAAAATGATCAACCCCCAGCTGACATGAAAAATACCCATCGGTAAAACTGACCTGCCAGATGAAGTCGTCCACGTGTAACCACGCAGCTGTAAACGTATGGGTGCACAGCAGAGGTCACCCATCGACTTTAGAGAGCTGTAAGGGGGTTAAATGACTACGGGAGAAGAATTTCTCCTCTTTTGCAACCATCATTAACTTGGCAGCGCACAGACTGTAGCTTGTGCAAACAGTTAACACAGGCAGCAGGGAGAGTGGTAGACGTGTAAAAGGCAGAGCAGGAGGCCAGCCTCAGTGGAGCTGAGAACGACCTCGGGGAAGAACCCGGGCACAGTGCAGCCCTCCCCGGGCGCTCCGGAGAGAAGCCCCTGCAGAAGAGGGCTCCTCCAGCCCTCACCCCCGGCGAGCCCAGGCCCAGGGGCTCCGCGGGGCCCAGCAGCAGGCCGCAGACCTTTAGCGCCCCCTCCTTCCGCTCCGCCCCTGCCTGCCCGCAGCGCCGCCCCGTGGCCGGCGGCTGCCACAGCCGGGCGGCTCCGCGCCGCAGCGCCTGCGGGACCAGAGCCGTGCTCGGCCCAGCTGCGGCTCGCAGGTCACGACGAACGCCGGGCGGCCGGGGCAGACCCCGTGGGACGGGAGGCCACTGCCGTTTCCCCGCCGCCGGATCAGCGGGTACCGGCGTGCGAAGCGCGCTGGGCTCGGTCGCAAACCTCGCCCCTTCCCGCGTGGCAGCTGCTCCGAGCCCGACCCCACGGTGGAACCGGGCGCTTCATCCTCTGCGCTGGGAATCTCCGCCTGCTGCCTGGCCCTGCCCCCCGTCCAATTCCCCCGGGACGGCGGAGCAGCCAGGGCTCCATAACCCCGATGTAAGGGGTCCACAGTGGAAGCCCCCAGTGCCGAGCAAAGGCAGCCTCGCAGCCAGCGTTATCTCTGCCGCCTGCCACAGCAGCAGCCTCTGGTTCAGCCCCTGGCTGAGCAGGGGCTGGCATGGCCCCCAGGCACGGAGGTATCTGAAAAGACACACAACGACGCTTGCCCAAACTCACGCTAATTTGCCGGGCTGACACACGACTGCAGTCTAACCTTCCAGCACAACCTGCTGTGAATTTGCTTATTTTCAGACAAGATAGGCCCTGACTAGCCCATTGCTGTGCCTCCAGCAGCGACAGGGGGAGACGCTGCGAAGGACAGAGAAGTTCAGCTGCCCTTTGTAGCCCAATCCCCACCCTGCTCTTCTCCTCCCAGCCAGAAGTGCTGTGTTGGTGTGAGCACATCCCTTTTCACCAGCTTGTTGCCCAAGAATTTGCTTAGCTAACCCCTGTTAGAACATCCTACCTCCTCCACAACGTCCTGTGGCACCCAGCCCCAAAGTTCACTTTCTGCTACTTGTGAAAGTCTGTGCTGTCAGCGAGAGCTGGAGAACAACCGCCCCCTGCTCACCCCGCCTGGAGACTGAGCTCGTCGGGTCAGCCTTCCCCAGCCTTCGAGCCGGCCACAGCCCCCTCAGGCTCCCCTCACCAAGCTTTTCTCTGCCTCTTCCATTGCTGTCGTAGCCTTTCCCTGCACGTTCTGGCACACCCTCTGAGATGCAGGGACCCATTCAGAGCCACCAGAGCTGAGCACCATCACTTTAAGACTCTTCTGCTCAGGTGAGCTCTGCCACGGAGGCATCACAATGGCTTCGTCCCTCCCACCCATGCCGAGCACGCCCAAGCTGTGGGGCCAGCCCCGTTTCAAAGCACAGCGGGTCTCGGAGCCGAGCCCCTGCTCCGCTCGGGAGGCTGAAGCTGGGGATGATTTCAGGGACCCGTGTTACAGCAGCTTCCCACAGAGACCAGCGTCACACCTCAGGAGACAACTGCCACACGCAGCTCCCCACGCAGCCGTTCCCCACGGGGAGCACCCGAAGGCGGGGGCTGGCGGAGAGCCGCAGAAGGCAGCGGGCGCGGCCAGTCCCTGTCCCCCAACCCCAGTGGCGGCTGATGGCCATGGCTGGGCTGTCACACGGCAGGACAACAAAGGCAGGCGGACACCGCACACACAAAGCCGCGCAGCAGCCAGAGATGCCCGACAGCGACACAGCTGCCTGCCGGCGAGCCCTGCTTCTCCCTCTCCGAAACCAGACGTTTAATGACATCGCGGTGACCTTCTCACACTGCGGAGTTGCGGTGACTGCCTCTCCGCAACAGCAGCCTCGAACCACCTCTGCGAAGAGGCAGCAGCAATTCAAAGACCCTCTCTCTCCTGCCATCTTACAGCAAGCAGTTGGCATTTAGAGCTAACACGACCTACCACTAGGAGAAAACGAAAACCGAAAACCAAACCCAGGCCTGACAGGAGCAGAGCAAAGCAAACAAAGGATTCCTAACAGGATCAGTCTGGTCTTTGTTCTATCCCCTATTTTCAGCAGCTTTACCGAATGCTTTTGTTTTTTCCTTACCTGTTAAGTGGATCTAACCGTGGCTATGGAGCAGAGCTGGCACAAAGACGACTAACTGTCCATGAGATCAGAAGTGTCACAGGAGAGGGAAGGAGACACTCAGACAGCAGCTCCACAGGACACAGAGGTGCTCAGGACTTTCTCACCAGCTCCATCCTCTACTCTCATCACCAGCAGGACATTTACAACTTCACTTTCAAACATCTTTCTGTCACTCCCTCACAACTGACAATTACAGCGGTTTTAATGACAGCTTTCACAGAAGTCCCCCAATGTGTCCCTTTTCACTTACTTTACCAGCTCCATCCTTATGCATGGCTGGAGAGCAACTGCTCACAGAGGAGGTAAAGCACTTAACCACTGGTATGTTTTGTTTCCTGGTTTGTGTGCAAAGCTGGTTTCACTGCAGGATTTACAGCACTTAACACACGTGCTTACAGCAGGCCAGGAGCACTGATCTACAACTGAAGTGAAAGCCATTTTAGTGCATCACTTAGTACTCATTAATGTACACACACAAACACCTGACTGCTCTGAACCCATGCTTACCAGGAACGTGTGAGACTCCAGGTTTCTGGAAGACTGGACAAGATCTTCCTTGTGATCTCTAGACACCAAAACACACAGTTCCCAGAGCTGCTTCTTCCATTGTGCTTCACCTAATACATCAACTCAACCAGAGCGAGATACACACAAGCATGACACAATTCTGAAGCAAACATTTGCAGGTTAAGGCACAGCAGGACAAGGACTCAGGGCTCTGGTGAGGGCACAGTGCAGGCTGCTCTTGTGGGACCTTCTCCAAGGGGAATACTAGGGTCTGACACACCAGACACCAAACTGTCTCACACCCCAGCACACAGCTAGATGTTAATTTACACACGAGTGCAAACCCAAACCCATCAGGGTCACTGCCAGCATCACAATCCTGCTTTTCCTACAGTAAGAGAGAAGCTGTTGTCATTTTGGTGTTAAGCTGTTAGTGGCTCACTCAAATTACCTTCCTCCATTTTTCTGAGAACAAACAGCACTACTGCAACAACAGAATCATAGAAGCAGCCAGGTTGGAAAAGACCTCACAGATCATCAAGTCCAACCTATTACCTAACACCTCCTGACAACTAAACCACTGCTCCAAGTGCCATATCCAATGTTTTTTTTTAACACCTCCAGGAACGGTGACTCCACCACCTCCCTGGGCAGCACATTCCAATGGCCAATTACTCCTTCTGGGAAGAACCTTCTCCTTGAGCATAAACTTCCCCTGGCACAGCATGAGACTGTGTCCCCTTGTTATGGTGCTGGCTGCCTGGGAGAAGAGACCAACCCCCACCTGGCTACAACCTCGTTTCAGGTAGTTGCAGAGAGCAATAAGGTGGAATGTGCTGCCCAGGGAGGTGGTGGAGTCGCCATCCCTGGAGGAGTTCAAGAGGGGATTGAGACCATGGCAGCAAGTGCCATGTCAAGTCATGAGGTCTGTGGTGACAGGTTGGACTCGATCTTTGAGATCTCTTCCAACCTTGGTGATACTGATACTGTGAAGGTCTCCCCTAAACCTCCTCTTCTCCAGCTCCCTTAGCCTCTCCTCACAGGGGCTGTGCTCAAGACCTACCTACAGCCAAAAAGAAAATGCAACAAAACTGCCCTTGAATTTCAGGAAAGGTGTTAAAGCAGATTTGTACATCCCTCTGACGCTGCCTCAGTTAACACAGATGATGGCCTCCTCCTGAAATTGTTATTTATGAAATGTACAATTTGGGTTTTGGTGGTGTTTGGGGTTTTTTTTTTTTTAATTTAAATACTCAGTATACACTGCACTTAATCTGCATGTTGCATTTATTAAATACATTAAAATCTGCAATGTAACAAAAAAAAAAAACCTGTTTTTGTTGATTTTTTTTTCCTTTTTTCCTGCATACGAAATTCAAAACACCATTTTTAAATGAACAAAAGATGGCTCACTTCATTTATTTTTTTTTTTTGTTTTGTTTCACAACTAGTGCTCAGCACACTAGCTTCAGCTCCACCAACACCAGCTGTTCTTTCTTTATTTGACATTGTTCACAGACTTATTACATAGTACAATAAAGAGTGCTGGATAAAAACATGAGGTACGAAAGTGGTTCAAAGATTATAGGTCATGCAGATTCATGCTAGACAGCAAAGAAAGTTGTGAATGAGAGAAAAACAAAAACCAACCAACCACTAAAAAAAAAAAAATACATCAAGGATGTGCATTATGGAAAGAGGGGAAAAAAAGGAAAGGAGAAAAAGACCAAAAAAAAGGGAAAAGGAAAGGAGGAAAAGACCAAAAAAAAGGGAAAAGGAAAGGAGGAAAAGACCAAAAAAAAGGGAAAAGGAAAGGAGGAAAAGACCAAAAAAAAGGAAAAGGAAAGGAGGAAAAGACTAAAAAAAAAGGGAAAAGGAAAGGAGAAAAAGACTAAAAAAAGGGGGAAGGAAAGGAGAAAAAGACTGAAAAAAAGGGGGAAAGGAAAAGAAAAAAATAAAGGAGAAAAGAAAGGAGAAAGATAAAAAAAGAAAGGAAAGGAGAAAAAACCCAAACAAACCTCAATTACACAGCTTTGCTTCTTTGGTTACAAAGTAGGTTGAACAATTTCACAGCTTTTTATTCCCACCCAAAACAAACAAAAAAAAAAATAGAAGGGGGAAAAAAACAAACCCAGACAACCCCAAAATAATAATGACACAAAATGTCCAAAAGCAGAGGAATCATGGCAAATTTTTCTCTCTCTCTCTGTCTCAGAAAGCAGAAACGAGCAAAGTTTTCTTCATCAAAACAGCCCATCAATTATTCATTATATCACAAGAACTGGTGACTACCTGTACAGATGCACTATGGTCTTCATACTTACACTCTATACAAAAAAAAAAAACCAAACAAAACCCCAAACAAACAACCCCCCAAAAAGTAATAAAGAAATAAGAATAAAAAGAAAGGAGAATTTTACATTCAAGCTGGATCTCGACTACCGTAAAATAAATACCAAAACCCCCAGAAAGGTAAATTGCCCATTAGTGTTAGAAAGATGCCAGGATTCTTTTGTTCAATTATTGCCTAAGCATTGGAGCTACCCAATGCAATCCCATCTAGCATTTTACCCATGCATTTGTTTAAAAAAAAAAAAAAGAAAGGGAGGGGAAAAAATTAAGAGGAAAAATCCAAACCAAAAAGAGTTCTGTGACATTGTTCATGTACATCATGAAAATAGCAGCCCTGTAATAAATAAAACATGTAAATGGGGGGAGGGGGGGAAAAAAAAGAAGGAAAAAAAAAAGAAAGAGAGAAAAAAACCCAACAGAACAAAAACCCAAACTCGATGTAGGCAAATGTTTACTCGTGTTGAAAGAACAGTGGCTCTGAAGACGAGCGGTCGCTCCTCACCAGAGAGCAAGGCTCAAAGCAACCGGCGGGAAATGGAAACCTCGGAGAGCCCCCCAAAGCTCATGCAGCTCCCCCCCCACCACGCGCACGCTCCTCGCACCCCAAGCGCTAGCGGCTCCTCCCAAGACATCCCCAGGCGGCGCCGGCCAGGCTTGGCGGTGGAGCGGTGAGGGACAGCTCTTGCAGAGTGATTGTCTAATACTGAAAAGGCCAAACACACAACAAAGCAATGGCTACTCGCTTTCATATCAAGTGGAGAGAGAACATCAGTGGCACAACAGGACAGGCTGCTCTGGGGGTGGTTTCCAAGGAGGGCGGGGAGCGTTCACGCTGAGGAGACATTCGGCTGCTGTGGAGGTTGCGTTGGCTGCGGAGGCTGTGCTATCGCTGCTGGCGCCTGCGAAGTGCTACTGGGGTTGGCCTGTTGGCTTGAGAGTTGGGAGAGCTGATCGTTGTTGGACAGGGATTTTAACAGTGCGTTTTCTCGTTCAAGTAAAGAGTTTCTTTCGACTAATTCTTTTATTTGTTCCTTCAGGACTTCCACTTCTTCTCTTACTGCATACATCAAATGGCTTTTCACTAGATCCTGCGAAGAACAAGCCAAGGGTTACAACCGCGCCACAGGACGAGGGGTAACGGAGACAAACTCCAGCGCGGGAGGTTCCACCTCCACGTGAGGAGAAACTTCTTCACTGGGAGGGTCACAGAGCCCTGGAGCAGGCTGCCCAGAGAGGTTGTGGAGTCTCCTTCTCTGGAGACTTTCCAGACCCATCTGGATGTGTTCCTGTGCTGGATTCTATGGTCCTGCTCTGGCAGGGGGCTTGAACTCTACGATCTTCAGAGGTCTGTTCCAAGCCCTAGCATCCTGTGACAGTTTATCCCACTCCAATTCTGGGATTTCCTGCTTTCACTGAAGTCAGTGCTAAGCCTGGAGAAGTAAAGCACTTATCACTGCAAACACACAACTAAATCAGCCTTCAGGAGCAGACAGCCTGGTCATGTCGTTCCCAGGGAAGCAGTGCCCACATCCAACTCTGTCTCCAGCATTCAGCACCAGGTTCTAGTCACCTCAGCTGTGCTGGAAACAAGGCCTGGAACTACATCCCTGGAGATATTCAAGGTGAGGCTCAACAAGGCTCTGGGCAGCCTGGTCTAGTTGAGGATGTCCCCACTGACTGCAGGGGGATTGGACTGGATGACCTTTGGAGGTCCCTTCATCCTGGACTATTCTATGATTCTGTGATCTCAGCCCCTCAGAATGCAAACAGCAGCTCTGAGGCTTTGACCTGGAACAAGGACTCTGTCTTACACAACCCCAAGAAGCATGAAGGAATAAGAAAGCCTGCAGGTCAGCAGAGGCAAAAATCAAACAGCTGCAACTGAAGTTGAACATCACAGCATAAGCTCCAAGCAAGAAAAAATAGTCATGAACTTTGCTGAAGAGACTGAAATGTGCTGTTTGTTTTCAGCCCCTGTGTAAAGTCCAATCATCTTTCACATGAAATGTGTAGGAAAATACATTTCAGGACCCTCCTGGGCCAACAGTAAAGGCAATCCTGGTTTGAGTCATCCCAGAGCTGATACAGAAAGCCCTTTTTTCAGCCTGACCTGACTGAAGGGATGTTCCAGACTCACAGAAACAATACAGCTGGAAACTTGTGCTCAGTGACAAACCACTAGTCCTAGGAGAGATCATTTATTACTTACCATTGCCTGTTCTATTTTGTTGTCAATGGCAACAACACTTGCACCAGATGCACTGTAAGAAAAGGAGAAAACTTGGTGAGCATTCCTGCAGCACTGATCAGAACCCAGGCACCCTTGGCTCCCCCAGGGCTCCCGCAATGTGCTCTCAGGGAGAGGCTAAAACTTTAGGTGCTAGAATTCAGGATGCAGTTGTGGGGTTTTGTTCCCCCACATAGCAAGAGCTCTCATGAGACACTACTCCTTAGGTCTGTAATTCCTCAGACTATGGCACCCAAAACCAGAACAGCGATTTAACTGCTTGGGTTCCTTGTCTCACATTCTGCTTTCTTCACCGAGGAGAACAGGGACTCGTGGGATATTCATGGGATCCTCATCTCTTCTTTTCTGCTAAACTGCTCTGATAAAGCATTGAAGGAGAAACCTGTTCAAATACCTGCTCTCTGGCTTTACTTGAAGACTCTTCTCCTGCTAGGAAGTTCCTGGATCAGCACTGTGGCTACAACTCCACAGCTGAGTGGTGGCAGCCAGCAGAAAAGCAAGACACGACCAAAGCCCTGGGCTCCATGACCACACTCACTGGGTTTCACTGGACCACATTTAACACCCAAGAAATGTGCTGCAGTCACTCACTTCTAACTCTCTCTAGAGAGAATTTCAGGGCCTGGGGTGTCCCTGTCCTCCTGGGCTGTGGCTGTCCCCAGGCTCTGCACTGGTGACACCTCCAGAAGACTCCATCCACATGCACACTTACTCTGTTCCACACTCCCTACGTCCACCTTCCCACGCCAGCTCACAGCAGTCCAATTGCACTCTGCAGCTCGTGTCTGCCATGGGACAGCAGTTCCTGGAGCACTCACCAGGGCCATCAGTGATAGCTGCTGATAAAGCTCCCCCAGCCATGCAAGCTGCTATCAGTAGAGTGCAGCTACAGTCCAAAATGTCAGCATGGGGAAAAAGGCAGGGTCTGCAGCCAGGCCTGGAAGCTCACCTCAGAAACTGGCAACACTTGCTGAACCCAAGTGTCACCAAAAAAGAAACCACTCTAGGCTTTCTGAAATGAGCACTGGCACTGCGCTCAGCAGTACCTGGCTATGTACATGAGACCAAGCTCAGCTACTGGAAAATGATGACACTGTTTGGGGAAATCCCTCACAAGAACGGCCAATACCCTGTGCCCAGCGCTGAGCAGCAGAGGGAATCAGCTTTTGGGGTTGAGGGATTAACAGCCTCTGTTTCTCAACTGAGCAAAAGCCCAAGTGCTGAACACACATTTCACAAGAAAACTGTCCCAGTGCCTTGCTGACCTCTAAGCCTCTTTCGAGTCATACTCATGGCAAACCCCCTCAGAATAAAATTTCCCATTGCCTACAGGGTTAAGTACTGCTTCCCATTTGTATGGATGTGATTCAGATCTCTCTGAAACTCCCCAAAGTGTCTGTGTTCAGACTCACTGACATGCCCAGAACTGCTCAGTGTCCCTCCTGGGACCCATCATGAGCGCCACTCTGGAAGCCTGGCGAGAGGTTAAAGAAGAACAAAACTGAAGGAAACAGCAGGAGTGGGGCCTGCTTCTCCAGCCTCACAGGGCAGTTGTACACCTTTGTCACTACTACTTTTGTTGAAGAGTAGGACTTCCTCTCTTCCTGTTTCAGCTACTTGGCAGTGTCTGATTAACAAATGAAGCCCAGGACACTGCTCAAAGTTGGGGCCTTCCATCATCTTCATGCCCAGCCAGGTACCCTTCCCTTCTCACACCCCGAGGTACGCTGCAGGAGCACCTTCCCCAGGGTACACCACCTGTTCCCCAGCTCTTACCTGCTGTTTGAATGGGCACAGTGCTCCTAAGGTGGTTGTAAGAGCTGCCCTTCCCCTGGGCTGAGCTGGATGCAGCCAGAGAAACCATTGCTCTCTCACCCATAGTTTGCACTTCAAGTGCAACCAGCAGCCAGAGCTGGAAGCTGAGTAGCTCTCACACTGCTTGTATTTGTTTCAACAGCCTTCTTGTCCTGATCCCCAGAGCAGCCTGCACTGCTATCAAAGTCCCAAGCCAGGATCCCAGACCTGTTCCCTGCACCGATCCCAGTGCCTGCCCTGTCTGGGATCACACAGCTACCACTCGCCCAGCCCAGGAGGAGCTTCACACAGTGGCCAGCAGCTGGTCAGATGTGGCTTTATCTTCTTATTTCAGGTCATGTTCTACAAGCCTAAGAGAGCACAGTCCATGTGATGCTGTCCTTTACTCACTACCCAATGAGCAAATGGCTCCTTTAAGGCACTCAGCAGCAGACTGCTCCTGTGCCAGCCATTCTTATGGCCCAGTCTAAACATGCTGCCACATCTTAGGACTTTGTATTTCCCTTAAATCTTTAGCTGTGGACGACAAGCTTAAAGTTTGCATAAGAATAGCTTATCCCATGGCTGCAGAATCAAGTTTAGAGATACAGCCCAGTCCTTATGAAAGGCCAAGTAAAAATCCCAGGTCTGCCTTTTTTGGACCTCATAAGCATCCATCAAACTGGGAAGAGTTTGATGCATCCGGTACAGATACCACTTCCTGTATGCCCAGTGGCTCAGGTGGCAAACTCTGGAGTCAGAAGTGGAAGGACACCAACTGTATCTTCTAAAACAAGACCAACTACCATGCTGTGCTTGTAGGCAAAGTCAATTGCTCCAGGAACTACATAAGTGTGACAACTATTGTCAAAGCTGCAGCGAGCACAAATCCACATCCCATAACATAGGGCAGCTGAAGGGATGCATTAGGCACACTTACTAGGTTATTTCTTTCTGTACCTGCAAATTTCCTCCCTCCCCTCAAATTGAGCTGTTGCAGCCAGCTGCCTACCACACATGGTGGAATTTAAGAGAACAAATTCCCTTTGACTTGGGCCTCCAAGCTGAGGCCACCTAAGTGAAGGCTCTGGCCAAAGAAGCCCACAAAATACAAGGCAAGATCTGCAGTCAGCAGAAGCCACCATGATACCCTAGCACAGTCTGCCATTTCCAGGTGTTGATGCAAACCCCACATTTTTCCACCTCACACACCAGAGAGGCAAACCCTTCTTTAGTCTGAGAAAGCCTCATTTTGATTGCTCAAAAAAAGTCCTGGTGGCTAAAATGTAATTCCCTACCCCCCCCCCCCCATATTACTTTGAAAGGCCAAAGGGAAAAGCAGCCTTTGAGTGCTAACAGCAGTGCTTAGCTGTAGCTCATCATCAGCTACACAGTGTGGTACCAAACACGGCCTGCACCTTGTCATTCTATCTTGTTTCAGGTCTGTTTCTTCTACACACCATTGTAGATTTGTTTGTTTCAAATATCTTGCAAACAAAGTGACACAGAAGGGTCTTGGACAAATCCTGTACATCCAGACTAAGAAACAGGGAACAGAACTGGTAAGGGGCAAAGTCATTGGGGTGATTAAATGAAGTGTGTGGATCAGAAGTCAGCAAAGAGATTCATGTCTCAACATTAAGTTCTTAAGGGTTGGAGGAGAACTCAGCCACCCACATCACCTCACATTTGTAGGCACCAAAATCTGTTTCAGTGGTGAATTCAAGTAGTATTCAGCTTGGTGTTGCCACCATTAACTATCATCCTTCTCAGAGACACATTCTGGACTTCAACATTCACTTTGAAACTGAGGCAGGAAGACTAGGAATCACACTTCAAAATAAAGCCATTAGCAGCTGAATTCACTCTGCATGCTTGAAAAAAGAACATGGTGGTGCATTTTCAGACATCCCACAGTTCTCAGTGTTTATGCCAGTGCTGGATGCATTAGGAGAGCTATACACAGCCCTGCTTTGGTACTGCTGAGTTCTAGACTGGAGAACACAGCGTTTCACATTTACATGAGCCTGCAAATCCTGCAGACAGGATGATGCAAACCAATGCTGGAGCTTCAGGGTCTGTAGCCAGTAACAAAGCTCCCTGCATTCAGCTGTACCACTGATTATCTGCACACTGCTTTCCCAAGGAGCTCCTCAGCAGCAAGGCACCCCCAAAAGATTGCCAGAACAGGAGCACTGTTGCTTTTTCTTGCTCTTTCTTCTAAACTACAGCATCAAGAATTACCCTCCTGTTCACCTCCTGCTTTCAGATACATAAACCCTATCACTCAACACTGCTCACCTGCAAGGGTGGAGAAGACTGCCCACAGAGGGGACTTCAAATGGCTGCACCCATGCTAGTTAGAGTCTTATCCAACAGCCTGCATGAGACAACTCTTCCTTGAAGCCACCAGACCTGCTTTGCTTCAGGTGGAAGCGGAACAGCATCAGACACCACAATCTCAGACAGACATCCCTGAACCAGGCCATTTCCCCTGGCTTCCCTAGCTCCCTCCTTGTTACTGCATGAAATTAAACTATCAAGCAACCTTTCTGGAACAGGAAAGTACCTTGAAGTGTTCCTATATTTGTTTTGCTCACAAGTGAGCTACAAACTAAACCACTGTGTTAATTTACCCTTTCCCCAAACTAGCTTCACACTGTGCATACATCTCAGATTTGTGAAGCTTCACTCTTCATCAGTATTTCATTTTAGCTGCCTTGTGTCGTTGGTTCTTTTTTGTTTTGTTGTGGCGTTCTTGTTGTTTGTTTTGGGTTTTTTTTTAAGTCAGTTTCTTCATCTTAGGACTTTCAAGTTGGGACATGAAAATTGAGAAACAAATGATGAAGGGCAGACCTTCAAGTGAGCTTTTGGTCTAGAACCAAATTTGTCTTTGAAGCCCAGAAGTTTGTTAAATAACAGAGTCCTTGGAGCCTAAATACCAACTCTATTCCATAAATACAGGGAAAAGTGACATTATCCAGAGCTTAAAGCAAAAATGCATTTGTCCAAGTTTCTGCTAGAAAAGGAAGGTAGGCTTTTTAAACAGCCTGCTTCTAGCACTTCAGCAATAAAAACCACTCTAAAAAAGCAGGATGCGTTAGCATTACTTTTAACCCATCACTGTCGTTCAGTATAGAAATTGTTGCCAAGCAAGGCTCTAAAAAGGTTTAGTCAAGTTGAAAAGCCTCTCAAGTCAAATACAGCCAGAATAATGATGAAATAGTTATCAATACTTGAACAGCTAAACACACACACAAAAATCTATATTCTACAGAGCTTGTTAAGCAGAGGTGTTGTGACAAGCCAGAGCACCACAAGGCATGAGATCACATCATCACCAGGATTTCAACTTAATGCTGACAAAGAAAAAAAAGCCCTTCAAAAATCATTGAAGGGCAGGAAAGAAACAGTTTGCAGCTAGTGATGAATTAGTAATGAATCTCTGACATGTTTGCTGCACTACAACTGCAGTTTCTTTCCGTGAGTTCAATGCTAACTCAGTGGATTTACTTGGTCCTTGTAGCTCGTCACGGTTCAGGCCTGCTTCACATCGAGCTCTGCTTGAGCAGAGCCAAAGCAAGCCAGAAGGCTTCCTTCCCTGCTTTGGAGGCTGAAATATTCACTTTGTGAAAACTGTTTAAACAGAACATTTTCCACAGCTTGTTTTCTGATGGAGAGCTCGAGAGCCACAGTGCCAAAGGGTTCCCTTTCGTCTGGGAAAGGAACCTGGCCGTACTATTGAAGCAGAGGTCAGCCAGTAGCTGACTAGCATTAAACTCTTTCAGCTTTCACATTATGTATGATACATGCATGATGGAAGGAAAAATAAGTAAATGAATAAATAAATGCCATGTCACATGGTAAGACTCATTTGGTTTGAAGTCTGAGTATGAACACTTCACTTCCATGACTGCTCTCAGACCTCCAGGCCGCGGAAGCCCCACGGGAAGCTGTCCACACAAGCAGCAGCAGCAGCTCTGCGCAAAGGGAGGAGCAAAGCTGTTCATGCACACCCCCAGGCCTGCATTCCACACTGAAGCATCCATACCTATCCAGGAAGGTCTTTGACTCACGCAACTTGCTCAAATGGAACGCTTGGTAGAACGCGGTGGACGGGTTCCTATGAGATCCAAGAATCAGACAGACACGTTGAAAACGGGGAAGGAATGAAAGACACTAACTCTCCTCCTCTTCAAAATTAGCTGTCCAGGCAGGGCAAGTTACTCTCCAAAGGTTTACAGACTTCACAGAATGCCTGGAGAACAGTCTCATGGCTGAAAGGCCTTACTCCTCCTATGGGTTTCTGCTAGGGTCATAGAACGGTCTGGGTTGGAAGGGACCTCCAAAGGTCATCTAGCCCAACCCCCTCTGCAGTAAGCAGGGGCAACCTCAATTAGATCAGGACCCAATGATCTCTTGAGGTGTCTTCCAACCTCTAATATACTGTGATTCAAAAAGATAAAGAAATCCTCGAGCTCTATGGATTTTCATGCTATTTCAAGTTGCTGTTGTAAAAAGACAGCTGCACAACCACTAATGAAACATCTCCTGTCAGGCTGAGCAGCTCACAGAGTCACAGAGGTGTTAGGGTTGGAAGGGAGAGCTCAAGGATCAGCCAGTTCCAACCCCCCTGCCATGGGCAGGGACACCTCACACTACAGCAGGTTGCTCACAGCCACATCCAGCCTGGCCTTCAAAACCTCCAAGGATGAGGTTTCCACCACCTCCCTGGGCAACCTGTGCCAGGCTCTCACCACCCTCATGGGGAACAACTTCCTCCTGATGTCCAATCTGAACCTACTCATTTCTAGTTTTGCTCCATTCCCCCCAGTCCTATCACTCCCTGACACCCTCAAAAGTCCCTCCCCAGCTTTCTTGTAGCCCCCTTCAGATACTGGAGGAGCCCTCCCTCCAAACTGAACAACCTCAACTCTCTCAGCCTGTCCTCTGGTCATCCTGGTGTCCCTTCTCTTGACACATTCCAGCACATCCAAATCTCTCCTGTGATAAGGGTTCCAGAACTGGACACATCTCCTATAGGTAAGCTGTATGCCACTCTTAATACCTCAGCTCAGGAAGGCATCTTTCACATTTTTCGTATTTCAGAAAGACAAAACCAAACCAAACCCCCAAACATCTGTGCAAACTCAACATTTCTATTCTGCTGAGCACTTTGTGTTCAAACCATTGAGTTCTCCAAAGAGCACTGGAAGTCAGAGCTAAATATTCCACATTCAAGCTATGGAGGAGTAAGTTACAACTGGAAACCAGGTGAAGCTAAAACAGGCAGGTGAAAATCTAAACCATAGCTAAGGCTGTAAGCAGACATCAGTCATCCCCCTACTTTCCCTTCCTGATGTGCAGCAGGTGACTGCTCTTTGGAGATGCTTTGCCAGGTGGTAAATCAGGGCTCTCAAGCTGCCAAGCAGTGAATCAGGAGCACTGCAGCCACCGCCCTGCCTCTCACACACCTCCAGCACAGGCATCAGTGACCCTGCTGCAAACAGACTCTACAGCACAAATCCTGTCACCAGCACAGCTCTGGCCCTCCTCCATCAGCATGCATTTGCCCCAGAGACAGCAATGATACCACAAGTGCAGTTTGAGGATCTTCACTCTCCAAGGCCTCCTCTGAACACTTGTTGTGTACAAGGCAGCTCTGGAGCACCAAGTCAGAACTCTGCTGGCAGTAGCTGTTTCAAGCATTACCTGAAGCCACCAACACTGCAGCTCATCCTTGTGCTGCTAGAACTGTGCCAGCCCTACAGGATGCAACAGCTTAGCTGAAACTGCTTAAAATAACTTTCAAGTTATTTCTTTCCATACATACAAGTACTGTATGGTTGAAACCACAACACAAAAGGGGCAAAAGCCCTCACAAAATGAGCACCATAACAAAAAGCTCATCTGAAGCAATCTGATTCTGAAGGCTATCAATCCCAGGGATACCTGTGCATCAGCAGTCACTAGGCATCACTTGGTTGAAGTGTCCGTCACTTCATTGCTCTGCTTTACACAAAACTGGTCATAACTCCACCTGAGTCTAGAACCTTGCTGAAAAGCTCCTAGGGAAGTTGCTTGAGCAAGCTGATAGGTGCCATGCCCTGCTGTGGGGACTACTTAGGCTTCTATCAGAAGCACTGCACACTTGAGTGACAACTAAGTACAATGACAGGAAGAGCAATACAATAGCTAAAGGACATCTGAGCGATCCAGGGACTCAGCAATTGGCATCTGCAGATTAGGAGCATTCCTTTGTCCAGGGCAAGGCCACACCCCAGCTCCTCCTCCTCCTCAGTCAGCTGTCTGTATGTAAAAAGCCTCTTCCTCAGAAAGTGACTGCAAATAGAAAGCCATTTAACTTCCAAGATAAATTTACTTGCAGCACATAAAGCCCTGTTGCTATTGTTGGCTATGCAAAGTTGTGGTTTATAGCCACACACGTGTTCCAGGGGGGCTATTTTTACACCCATGCCCTGCATGCTACACAGTCTTGTGCTATTCTTGAGCAACTATCTGGAAAGGTATGAAAAAACTTTTCCTTGTGAAGTTCTCATTTGCACTCCCTGCTGTTGGAATCACTTCTGCATTACTCCTGACAACTAAGAGAATGTTTTCTCCTCAGTAGCTACATTTTAATGAGTTAATTGTGTGTGTGCTACCTAAACAGGAAAAGCAGATCCACAGAGGTAACCTAAATGATGCCTCCAGTGCATGTCTGAACTAATAAGACTGAGTTTCTGACTGCTGAGATGTCTGCTTTTAACCACAACAAACAGTAAAGAGTTAGAGGATTGCTAGAACCTCCTCTCAGTTTGCAGAAACAATTGAGCAAACTGCTTACAGAAGTTCTCTGCTCTGCTCTCTGAAACACCAGAAGCCCTTCTGACACTGCCCTAAGCAAATGTGGGGACAGCCTGGAGCAGAGCAGCAGATTCCTCAGGTCCCCTCCCTGGCAGATGGCTGTCTCTGGCAGGTCAAGACTCAGTGCTGGTTGCTGGGAGATTGACACAGCAAAGCCAACAGCCAACCAGAAAGGGAATGGCCCTGATGCTGAACCCGAGGAGAGCTCACCTCCTCTTCCACCCAGACACTGCTCTTCTTCCATCTCTGGAAAGAGGAAGAGAGTTACTCCCAAGGGCAGAGAGGCTCAGTTCCAGGCCAGGGGCTCTGACAGACAACAGCCTTGCACATTTAAACATTCCAACTGTCTCTCAACTGGCAAAAAAGGCCTCCCTGTCTCTATAAAGAAGTCCCACAACACAGACTATATTTATATCCTTTAAACATCAATATTCACACCATAGTCAGATGTTAAAGCTTCTAAGAATGGTTCCCCTGAAGTGGAAACTTGTTCCAAACTTCAAGCACGAGAATTTCTTCAGCTCTCTGAACACTCAAAACTTCAGGCTGTCCCTTTAAAAGGGCATAGCTGAAAAGAGGCTGCCCCTTGAACTGAAATTTCCCTTTATTTGACCTCTCCAAGCCCCTAGGTTGGATTTTATGGCCAGTTTTGAACACCAGCTCTCCAGGAGGATATAAACCTATCAAAGTCCAGGTAAGGGCACTAGAAGGCACATCCTATTGGAAACAAAGCTGGAATAATCAGAATTGTTAAGTAGGATGATGAAGCATTTAGAAGAGATGCGGCAGTTACAGGCTTCACATGGTCAGAGATCTGCAAAGTAGAACTTGTGCTCATACCTGTTAGGCATAGAATAGAATTAACCAGGTTGGAAAAGACCTTTGAGATCAGAGAGCCCAACCTATCACCCAACACCATCTGATCAACTAAACCATGGCACCAAGCACCCCATCCAGTCTCTTCCCAAACACCTCCAGTGATGGTGACTCCACCACCTCCCTGGGCAGCACATTCCCATGGCCAATCTCTCTTTCTATGAAGAACTTCTTCCTAGCATCCAGCCTAAACCTCCCCTGGTGCAGCATAAACCCTGCAGCAAAGGAAGTTTAAAGCACACAAAAGAACTTTTCTTTTCATCCCATCAGCAAGGACTAGAAAAGACTTCTTACAGAAGTGGTGGGATTCCCACTCTAGAAGAAAGTGATGAAGCCTTCATTACACCAAAGGATTTCAGGCCCTTAAGCCTCCAGATCAGCTCCCAGGCCCATCTTCCAGAGTTCCTTACAAATTCAGGACATCCCTAGCAAGACCTTTAAAGCTGAAGTGTTGCCTTTGAATAAATTCCTAGAGGAAGCAAATTTAACTATGAGAATGAAGAGGCATGTTTATACTTGGAAATCAAAACAGCCTTTCTGTTCAGCTCTAGAGCTCCTGTCTGGGGTTTTTTTTTGGTGGAAAGCAAGAAATGATCATTCTAAAGCAAATTCTTCTCAGCTGCAGACAAAGCTCACACTTGAAGTTTAGGATGAGAATGTGTCAGTAAAAGATCCACTATTTTTGTGCTCCTAGTCTCAGAAGTGAGGCCATTAATCATGCAGGGATGCAGCAATGGGACTTGGGAATGCAACAGAAGGTTCTGGCTTTGTACAGAGAGCTGCAGGAGCCTGACAATGGTCTGTAATTAAAAGGTGTTCTTCAGTCAGGTTTGTCCAAGACAAGATGCTATCATGTTGGCTTACCATCTAGGACCTGCACTGCAGCCTGGTCAGTTGGTCTGCACATCAGAGCATGGTTTGTGTTAGAATCTGGACCCAGGGGAGAGTGTGGGGGGGTCCCAATTGTTTGACCACAGCTGATCAGGAAACTCCCCAGTAAAGTTTACAACATTTCCAGATGATGTTTACACTGGTAACAGAGCTCCTTCTCCAGCCCTCTCCTTTTAAAAGACATTTCACTTCTTTGTTTATATTGCCCTCTATTTAAAGCCACTGCAGCTTCGAATCAGCTTTATTCTGCAAGACTCCACCTACAAACCAGAGGAACTGGAGTACAAAGTTCTGCAGGAGAAAACTGACCAAGACCAAGTGTGGGGAAGTCTATGTGGAATTAAGGGGGGGAACCCTCCAATTTAAAGATATAGAGCTTTGTGTTTGATTACATATTCTGTCCAAGTAGTTCCTTAAAAGCCATGCAAACTGCATGCATCTCAAGAGAAAGAATTGCACTTTGGCACCAGAGTTGCAGCCTGTTCTCCACAGCAGGTGTCAGAGCAGTAGCCTACACTTTCTTCACCTTGCTCTCAAAAGAGGATTTTTGAAACCAATCTTCTGCACTGCTCAGAAGTCTCTCGGGAGGAGTGAATGACACAACTGTCTCAAGTGCACCA
Source organism: Dryobates pubescens (assembly GCF_014839835.1). Lineage (NCBI taxonomy): Eukaryota > Metazoa > Chordata > Aves > Piciformes > Picidae > Dryobates > Dryobates pubescens. The sequence goes on along the minus strand of NC_071624.1, from coordinate 18,618,341 downwards.
GGTAAGAAATTTTGGCAGATGCATTTCCCTGGTGACTTGCTTGCTCTGTTGAGGTGCTTCCATCAGCTTCCCCTTGCTCTGGAGGCCTGGCTCTCTACAAGAGGACAACAACATTCTTCCAGCCCCCAGGAATGCTAAGGACAAGCATTAAGCCACCTTGACAAGAGCTGGAAATGAGAATGCAGCATGGACAGAGCAGGTTCAATCAAGAAGAAAGGTCAGACCAGAGGGGGTGCTGTGAATTATCTGACTATTTACTGACAACAGCTGGAAGCTTCTCACATGTTCCAGCACACTGAACAAAGTGCAGTCGATGGTATCAACACATGGCCTCACCCGAGGACATCACCACCATTCTCCTCAGTCACACAGATGCCAACAATTTCTTCTCTTGTCCCTACTTCTACAACTATTCAACACTGAACAGAAAACACTTTCATAGTTGGCTCACCACTGCATTTTAAAACACACTCAAAGCCTTTAAGAGTCTTGTGCCAAATTAGAGCAGATGCTCTACACCCTGTCATGTCTTTGCTGAACTGGTTGACCTGAGGTGATAGTGATTTTGTGAGACAGAAGGGAATCCAGCTTCACTTCTCCACTTCACTATGATCTGATAAAATAGCAGCAAGTTTAATGTCCAAAACTCAAAACAAATCTACACAGAGATACGATTGCAAAGGTAGAAACCAGACCAAAAGCCAGGATTGTGGTTCAAGTTTCTTCTCAGTCCATGATGCTATAGCTTGGGTGTATTTAAAAGCATGTCTCAAGCTTCCAAAACAAGTCACAATCTGATAAAAAGGTTTATTTTGTTGAGGAAAACTAAATGAGGATCTTCTGGTGAAGATTTTTCCTTTCTAGTACTTTTTTCCCCCTACCCCAAAGGATCTGAATGTTGACTAGAAAAATCTGATCTAAGAAAAAAACCCAAACCCATCAAGCATTTTTATACTATTAAATGTCAGCTCACTCAACAGGTTACAATAACTTCACATCAACAAGTCTTCTGCAACATTCCTAGCTGTAAAAATCAGGGCAGTCTCTTCCACTACATATTGAAGAGAAGAGCCAGTCCAGAACATTCTTCAGTGGTTCATAAAGATTTGCTCTACAGGAGCTAACCAGCCTGGGTGTTTCAGGTGGAGCTGTATCCAGTTATTCACTTAAGTCCTACCATGTTTTGCTACTAATAATTCCAAGCCTTCTCTGACTAACATCACTCGGTGGTTTCTGCCTTTGAAGCCTCTGGTAGACACTAAAAATCAGCAGAGCATAGGAACAGGGAAAAATGAGACATTTCCCTTGAGTTTAGTACATTCCTGGAAAGCAGGAGTCCAAGTTTCTAAAGGAAGTTAAAGTACACTGGAAAAAATGAATGAGGCCAGTAGGCCATCAGGCTTCCTGTGCAGAGAGTCCTGCATTCCTAACAGGGTGGCCCCTTGTCTTAAGATGTAACTAAGGAACAGCAGGCAGTAATTAAACATAAAATTACCTGGTTAGGTAATCACTGGGTATTTCTAAAGGAGCCTTGCTGAAGAGTTCAAAAGGACTCTGTGACACTAACCATGGAACAACACAAGAGCAACTCAGAACTCCAGGGTCCAATTCCCTCAGGTCCCAGAAATTGGCCCCCAAGGCTCAGGAGTCATGTATAATGGACAATCCTGGTATCATAACAGCCCTAAGGCTGTTCAGGACTCACTGATGATCTCTTCCATCCTCTATACACCTTCTTTCCACATCCCAAAGCCACACGTGGTGCACTCTCAGTTCATTCCTAACTAATTCTGTTGCAGCCAGGTAACCAAGGCTCTGTGCTCCTCCCCTCTGCAGGCAGCATCCTCATGGCCACGCTCATTAAAACACTGTGTGCTAATAAAGCAAAGCTGCTTTGTGAGGGCTGTCAGGGCTGTCAGTCAGCCTGAATTCTAACTACATCATCTCACAGACTGCATAAGGACTAATCTGAGGGACTCTCCTCAAAACACACAAGTGCAAGATTCCTCACACTAATGACTTGTCTCCTCCCTGAGCAAAGTCACTTCCAATTCTTGTTGGGAGGATCCAGCTTGGCTTCAGGATCACATCTTCAAAGTGAAACAACTGCAGATTAGAAGCTGATCATCTTAATGGCAATGCAGAAAGTCTCTGCTTGACCCAGTCATGGATTCTTACCACCACTAACAAGTCTTCAAGAAAAGCCACAGAAAGGCCCATCAATATTACCCATGTTTGGATGAACTGAGACAAAATCAAACCCCCCCCCCCCCCCCCCCCCCCCCCGACAAAACAAAATACTGAAAGTAATTTACATGGTCTCAAACATCTTGAACTCCACCTCAGAAGAGATGACAGTCACAGAATCACTAAATGTTAGGGGTTGGAAGGGACCTCCAGAGATCAGTGAGTCCAGCTCCCAGCATCTATTGTAATCAGTCCTTCAGCATCTATTGTAATCTGCCAGTTAATAGCCCTCTGCCTCATTATCCTGTTGCTAATTATCCCATTCAAGACAGCAAGCTTGGAATGCACTTAAAATGCAGACCGTGACAGGCTGGATGAAAGGGGTTAATAAAACCCAACATCAGCTCCCTATTTCTGAACTAAAAAGATCCACATTTATCAGCACTGCATTATACACACAAAAAAAGTCTGGAAGAGATGTCAAAACTGTTAAAAATATTATTTACACAACTTGGCTGGTAAAGAAAAAGTCATTTATTAATATGTATGAAGACGTTATTGTAGAGGCTTAGGCTCCCTACTGCCTGCTCTGCCCACAAAGCCAGATTTCCTCCAACCTATGGATGAAAGGGAAAGCTGCTTCTGATTACTGGGGAAAGTGGTCTTGTAGCCTGCTACAGCTGGCTTGAGTATTCATCCTCAAAGAAAACAACCCCTAAAGGAGGTTTGTTTTTTTTTATTCCCCCCACGAAGACACACTGTGGCAGTTTCAGATATTTCTATGAGTGCAAGTGGTTGCTGGGGGTTCTGACAACAAAATAGTTCAGTATCTGTGGGGGGAAAGTGAAAAGCCACTGGAGAAAGCAGATTGAAGCAGACTCAGCCAAATCCCACCTGTCCCTCTGTAAGTGACACTAGGCAAGAAAGCATCTATTAGCAAATATTTGCAATTAAAGACTTAGTTTTGCAATGAAGATACTAGAGCCTTGACATGAGGAAGAGCTTCTTTACTGTAAGGGTCACAGAGCACTGGAACAGGCTCCCCAGAGAGGTTGTGGAGTCTCCTTCTCTGGAGCCTTTCAAGCCCCATCTGGATGTGTTCCTGTGTGACCTGTGCTGGGGTTGGACTGGATGATCTCTGGAGGTCCCTTCCAACCCCTAACATCCCGTGATCCTGTATGGCATGGTTTATCACACACTATATTATCAATGTATTTGTCTGCCTTTCCATACCATTTACAAGTTCTTTACAACCCTGCAAGTTTGAGCCTGCCCTCAGCTGAAGGTCTGACCATAAGGAGATGAGAACATGGCTTGAATAAAGTGTTTCTAAAAGGCACTGGTAGGGTTGGTCAAGGTATCTTTTAATCCTGGGAATGTTGGGGGGGTTTTAACCCTTATTTGTGACCACCCTGGTAAACTAAACAAGTTGAACTGGATCTAGATGGGTACCAAAAATCTTAGAATAGAATAAACCAGGTTGGAAGAGACCTTTGAGGTCATCGTGTCCAACCTAGATATTTCACTGGGCAGCTAAGTCTGGGCGGCTCTGCTTGAGCAGGGCTGGAGATGACAACCTCTAGAGGCCCCTTCCAACCTCAACCAGTTTGTGTGATTCTGTGACTGGTTTCTGCTGCTGAGACAGATCTTTATTTCAGTTTGTAATCTTTAATGAGTACCAAACACATCACTTGTCACTGTGACAGACAGCTGACACCTCTTCTGTGGTATTAATTAATACTTCTACCTTCTCTCTGTGCTCTTAGAGGCATTCAAGCCAGCTGTCACAATACAAATACATTACTCCTAGCTTCAAAAGGAGAACAGATAGATGCCAAAAAACCAAACCCTAAACAAAAAACCCTCTTGGAATAATTTTTTTGTCATGCAAAATGAAATTAAGACAAGCATCCAGCTGTCCTTCATGTGGCTGAGTAACTCACCTACCCTGCAAGAAGTATAAATAGGTTGACCCATAATGCAAAGAATTTACTAGCACTCAATACACATTTGTATAGCATCAAGTTTAAAGATGGATTTTCAAGAGGAGGAATGAAGACACACCTCACACTGCACTTCAAGTGACCTTTCATGTCTGCAGAACCTTCTCAGAGGACAGTAGCTTTAGCAGTTCTATAAATACTTCTATCTTTACACTTTGTCAAATGCAGGAATAAAAGCAGACACCTGTGGCTGGCAATCTAGATTTATCTCCCAGAACTAAGCCAGTTGCACTGCAGCAGGAGGAGGAGTCTCACAGAAGTCTCTTATGGCATCTTTGCCAACACACAGAACGCATAAACCAGGCTTGCGTCCTCCATGAGCCACAGAAGCTGCCAATCATCAGCTTTAGAACTCAAACATTAATATACAGCCTCAACAGGCTGATATTCAAATACCCAGCCCAGCAAGGGGACCAATTCCTGCCTACTGTCACCTGAACTCAGAAAAGATCAGCAGCACCTCCTGTCAAAATTCACAGCCTAAGAGAAACGCCAGCCCCTGACTGGGCTGACAGCAGTTTGGGAGCACTCCTCCCTGCTCCAAAACCCAAACACTTCAATATTCAGCTTTTCACAAGAAGTTTAAAAAAGCTTCCCTGAAACACAAGCTGTTATGGCTACCACACAAGACAGCATTCAGAAATAAGCTATGGAACACTTGCACTCCTCTGTAGGGGAGCAGAAAAACCTAACCCACAGCAGCTGAGCAGAATACTTCAGGGTAGGAGGCACAGAGAAGCCTTCATGTCAGAGCTGGTACACTACAGCCTTTAAAAGAAATTTAACTGGTTCACTGTGTGAATTTCTTTCAAGTGTTTTCCTCTTTCCTCCTTTTAATAACCACCTCATCTGCAGCACTTCTGGTTCTCTAGTTCTAAGAATGCATTGACTCCTCCTTAGCAAAGGCATCTGAATGTTTAAACTGGGAGACAGCAGTCAAATGGGCAACAGAGTGCTCTGTTTAGGAGACACTCACACTGAATGCAAGGCAGGACAGGTTCTCCATCACCGAGGGACTGCTGTGGTGCTGGAGCTACCTTGGGGCATTTTTGTTACAGGAAATACAGCAAAAAAAGAACCCAGCTGACTGGAGTTTGGTCTGCATTAACCATCCCAGGCTACCACCAACTGCAACATTCACCTTGGAAGTTCCATCTCAACCGGCTTTCAAAAGCTGTAGTTCTGGCTGTTGAGTTGAAGGCACTCAGCATTCTGGAGCACATCTGCCTGTGTTTCATTTTCAAACACTCCTAAACACAGTCCCTCAGGAGGAGCCCTGAAAACATTCCAGTCTGCATCTGCAGGAGAATTCACATCTCTGGTAAATTTATGAGCAAAGTGAAAAAGAGATAGCACCCAAAGCAAGTGAAATGCTGCTCACTGGTACCTATTCACAGATGACTCTCTCTTCATGAGTACAATAAAACAGGCATCTGGGGCAATACATAAAGAAACCCTCACCACAGCTACATCAGTGCCTGTGCCCAGTGTTGCTCCTGCATTACAAACATTCTCCAGAGCCCAGTTTCCTCACCACACAAACGTGGGACTGACAGGAGCAGAGACAGATGCTCTGCACAGGCAGGTTTCAGCAGTCAAGCTGCCGTAGTGGACAGTCCACAATTGCAGCCATTCATCAGTGTTCCTGGAATACAGCCTGCACAGTCCAGGCTGGTCAGCTATCTCTGGAAAATCATCTAGACTCTGCTCCTTTTCCAACATGCCCAGTCACATTTTGCCCCCAAAGTCTGCCAAACATGTAGGAGGGCTTGAACAAACTTTCTCAGGAACATTCTTTTCACAGAGGCAACATAGTTCTTTTCCCCTAAGAGCCAGAATAAAATTATTAAGCCAGATGGAACACTATGCCTGTCAAGGACAATTTCTGTGTATGCATGGGCACAAAGGTGAGTAGAAGAACCAACACACACCAACCTCACAACCTTCCCAGTCCTCTGACTGCCCCACCCCCACAGTTTGGAGAGAACACTGCTGTGAAAGCCCAGCAAATGAGTGGGGGCAATTCTGAGATCCACTTCCACCTGTGCTTTTATACTCTTTGTCAGACTCCAAGCTCAAAATGGGCTGCAATATCCATACCTGCCTCAGTAAGAGTCCTCTTTCCTCCATCCTTGACTACTGCTGCAGTTTATTCTACTTGTAACCACATTTGGAGAGGAAAATAAAACTCTTGCTGTAGATATTTTGTGACCTCCACAGAACATATTTCTCTAAGAGCTTAGCAATTTAGACTGGAAAAGCAGCTTTGCTTTTTAAAAGGAAGGTGAGACATGCCAAGGCATGTGTTCTTTTGGATCACCTACCTGCCCTGTCTCCCCTCACCCCCAAGAGAGGCTTTCTTGACTGACCAACTCTCAGTTGTTCATCAGGTCAATGCAAAAGCCACAGCTAGCACAGCAGTGAAAGCACACTGGGCTATCAGAACAGGCAGTCAGGTTTCCAGGCAAGGTCTTGCAGAAGAGTCAGCTGTATGGAGTTATTTACCTATAAATGTAGAACTATTGTGTATCAAACTATATAACCCTACACCTCCACCTTAGACACAGTCTGACCTAAAACAGTAGGCCATAAGACAGAAATACTATAAAGAGCCTTCTTCAGTAGATAGGACCTAACCAGCTTTGTACACCAGAACTTTGTCCCATGCTCCCTGTATTTTTCACATTCTGTTTTCAATTAATTCCTATCCTACTTTACTTTCAAAGCAGTTCTCCATGTTCAGCTTGGCAGATGACTTGCTAGATAAATCCAAGCTACCCAGAGCTACAGAGTAGTCCTTGATTAATCACTGCTTTAGAAGATGACAACAGGAGAATGATCTCCATGAGTCTGTCAAGCTTCAAGTGTGGACAAATATTGAAATAGAAGGGAAGGTGTCAGGATAAATGTAGATACCTACTCACTGTCTACTCACTGACCTCCTCCTCTCTGACTGTGTTGCACATTAATAGTGAGGTTAAAAAAAAAACCCAGTTTCCACAAACTTCTAACTCTAATAATCACAAAACAAACTCTAAACAAAACCAAGGCTCAGCTTCCTGAGCCTGCAGGCAGCCTGAAACAGTGACTCATGATGTGTGAACTCCCTTTGCGCCCTATTAGCTTTAGCGGAGTGTCAGCCCTCAGCCAGTTAATGACACTTGAAGGTCTTCATTAACTATTTCACCACTGATTGCAGCAGATAAAGCAGCTGGGCATAAGCCCATGAGAGTAGTGGTGCATTCTAAATGGCTGGAAGGAGGAAAGAAAGCAGGAGTAAGGAGAGAACAGCAGACAAGGAGGAGACAGTTTTATACTAAAGCCTTAACAGCAAGTAAAACCAAACCAGGGTGGTAAAAGAGCCTTAACAAGCTGCTGGGGTTTTACTTTCCAGCAGAAGTCAGGTTACTGCTTGAGGGGAGCAAAGAATAAACTCAGATCTACTATCCCTGTATGCACCTCCTACATTGTACAAGGTCTAGTAAGCTTTTACTGCTTACCATAACTAAGGAAAACCATTCCAAGCTGGGAGAGCTTCTCATACTGTGCAGCTCCTTGCTCCATGTCCCACTTCAGCAAAAGGCAAGGTTTTATCACCCAGTGCAGAAGTGGACCCAAGAAGGACACACTTCAGATAACCACAAGCTAGTTTCTCTACTGAACCTCAGCATGTGGCAGGTCAAAAAGCTTTCTGTGCCTAGGGCCCACTCCGAGTTCTTACTTCTAGTTCTCGGAGCCAAGTTCCTGAAAGAGTTTCTTCAGAAATGAACACCACGTGAAGCCATGCTGCAAGGTGACTCAAGTTCAAAGCCTGAGCTATGAAAATAAGCTTAAAAAAATAATAATAATGAAAAAAAAATCACTGCTCAGGGTAAGAGTACCAAGAGCTGTCTCACTAGTGTCCAAGACAAAAGTTAGCAGCCTACAGGTCTTAGTAGGACAAGTTTCTCCTTACCCTTATATAAAGCAACCCATTTGTCACAGACAATCATGTGCTACTGCCATCTATGTAAATAGTAAGTTTTAAAAGCTATGCAAAATGAAAGCAAGATACATTCCTTGCTGGCTCCTTAATCATCAGAATGATTAAACACAAGACAAACCATCTTCTGATAATACACTGAGCCATGAAAAAAAAAACCACCACCCTACCAGCTCCAAATCTAACCTTATTTGCACAAAGAAGAGTCTGTCAGCTGGGCCAGCAATCCTCTTAAGGTAGGCACAACTGAGAAAATTTTAACTGTTTAAGTCCTTCACCACTCCAATCAGAACCAGCACAACTCCAGAACACAGCATTTGCTGTCCTAAAGGCACTAGCAAAGCTTTCACCTCAAACACAGCATCAGTCAAAAGCTCCAGAGCGCAAGGCCAAATGCTACTCCTGATTTAACTCTCCAAAGACTAATTGGTCTTGGAGGTTGCTTCTCCATCCACTATGCCCTACCCCATGCTCACAACTGCTTCACTACAAGGTGGTCCCAGCAACACTATCATCTTTGAAGCCTGGTAGTCTGTGAGACAAGGCTCAGAGGAGAACCCAGCACATCAGACCTTCTCATTCCTACTTTTAAAACCACAGGTATGCAGAGCCCACTCTTATTTCCTCCCAGGTGCAGCAATCCCAAGAGCAAGTGCTAATGCTATTGTGTACCCAAACACTGGAAGCCTTCTCTCCAAGAAGTCACTCAGAACAGTTTTAGCCATCACTACTCTGCAGAGCAGCCTGAGGTTATGGCAGTCAGATGCATGCTTCCTCTCAGGCCCTTTGATGACTCTGACCATACCACACACCTTTGTTACAACTAATAATTCCCAATTACTGTCCTAGGAAGAAAACTCTTTGCAAGGTTGTACTCCTCACTACATCCACATCTTTGCCCAAGTGGTGTCCCTTTTGGTCAGCACAAAGGACCATTAGCTGTGGAGCTTCCACTGTGCAAGGCCACACAAATTCCTATCCACATGTGAGAGCACTTTCCTACTTTTCCAACTGATGCCACACTGTGCAAACTCAACAGCAGGATAAAAATCAAGAATCTGTGCTAGAAGCCTTGAGGGTTTCCAAGATTCCTCACTTGATGGCCCCAAGATAGCACCAGACTTCTATTTTTAACACCACTGCAATACAGCAGTGTTGATAAGCCCTTTTTAGCCCAGCTGTCTTTGGAGTGCTTCACGATGCCTTCAGGGAAAAGGAGAGACCAGACCTCCTCACATCCTGAGCAACTGGGTGCAGAGAGACAGTTTTCAGTCTTGGAGCTGAGAGAGGTCCTATTATCTCTGCATTAAGCAGCTCTCAGGCTACTTTCTGCCCTGTTCTGTGAGAAAGGTAAGTCACCCTCACAGCCTGAGGAGAGCAAGTAGAGTTCACTACTTGCCTTAATACCTTGGTATGTTTCATACTCTTAAAATAAAGTAGCCCAGGCAAGCTTCAGTGTGAGTTTCTGAAGATAGGGCCTTACAACCACCACCTGACAATAGCCTGAAAATTAACTGTTTCTTCTCTTTCCCCCCTTAAGGTATTTTTATGGCATTATAAAATAAGTCATACCTGTCTTCATCACCATCAACAGGAATAGATATGCCAAACACAGAGCTGGCAAGACTGTTCATAGGAGTACTTGCAGGTAGCTGAAGAGGATTTGCTAGAGTGTCTGGAATGGGAGGCTTCACAAGAGGTTTAGTTTCAGCTATAAGAGAAAGTGGTGGCTGAGGTAGGGGTTCCGATTTTCTTCTCGTATCATCAATCTGGCCTACTAAGGACTGAGCTTGAGTCTGAAACTGTCCCAGGCCGGCCTGTGGCAGGCTGGCAGGTGTGCCTTGCATGAGCGAATGTCCGACGTGCTGCGGCTGGACGACGCCAGCACTTCTGCTGGCAGAAGAGTGGCTGCTCATCTGGGACTGGACCAGCGTAACAGGGACATTTGGCATAGTAACAGCAGTGGTGGCAGCCACGTTAGGCACACTTGCACCGGGCACAACCGCAGGCACGTTCTGGACTCCGGAGACCACGGCGTGGGGAGCACCAGGCATTCCGGACACTTGACTGCTTCCACCCATTTGATGCTGACTCACAGATTTCTGTTGCACAACCCCTGTATGCCCCATGCCTTGCTGCACCACACCTCCTGCTTGTGGAACGGCAGCCTGACCAGCTTGCGCCTGGCCGCTCTGCATCAATCCCGATCCCTGCCCGGCCGCTTCGCCAGGCTGTGCCGGCACCCCCATCACCGGCGCTCCCACCGGAGAGGGGTTCTGGCCGGACGCCTGCCCCACGGGAAGGCTAGAAGACACAGTACTTGGAACAGAGCCTGTAGTAGCCTGCTGAATAGCTCCTTGAGACTGCATAATTGTCATGTGCTGCATGTATTCGGTCTGGCCAGAAGGTTGCGTCGGCAGGAGATGCACTGGCGGAATCTGGGACTGAGAATAAGCAAATTGTTGCGGCTGAGTCACCGGTACGCTTGCCTGCTGCACCTGCTGCTGTGCCACAGGAACGCTCGGCTGCCCTACTGTCACATTCGCAGGTGCCATGCCTTTCCCGTTGGGTCCAGCCTGCGCAACACCCTGTGCGTTTACCTGTGGCTGCGATTGCTGGGGCACCATCATTTGCTGACTTGCTACCGAAGCCCCAGGAAACATGGGCTGAGCAGTACTTTGAGGCATGGCCCCACCTATGGGCTGCTGCTGCTGCTGTTGTTGCCCAATGACAAAACTAGGTTGCTGTAGAGAAGACTGGTTCATTTTCTCTGTCTGGAGCAGCTGTGACACAGCAGCCAGGGAACTGTCAGCTATAGAATCGGGGCCGTGGGCTGACACCGGCACAGCCGAGATCACAACGGAACCTCCTGTGGCGCCAAGGCCACTGTCCCTGTCTTGAGTGGCCTGCTCAAAGGTGCTGCTGTGCCTAATGCAATCTCCAGTCCTGCTCAGGACAGTGCCACCATCTGAGTCCCGGTCATAATATTCCATACACGTCCATCGGCCTCGCCTGTAGGGCTCCCCTGTACCATGGTCCAGCTTGATCACCCTGAAGCGCGAGCTGCACGTAGCAGCCACTGTCTGAGACATCGTCCCAGGAGCAGCAGATGCAGAAGGCCCTGTGGAGGGCAAGGCGGTTTGAGCACTGCTGCCTCCCGCTGCAGCGGTGCCAGGGGCAGCAGGTGGCAGGGGCACAGCAGAACTCTTGGGGACAGCCCCTCCGTTGGGGGCCACGGCTGGCAGAGCTGCAGCTACCCCACCAGCAGCCGCAGCCAGCTGCCCATCCAACAGGAGGTTGGGAGAGACGCTGCCTGGAGTTTCAGCCTCGCCCACGTTGTTGAGAGTCTCCTCGGAGGAGCTCCGCTCACAGACGTCCTCGGGGCCGTAGTCCGTAGCTCGGGAAACATCAAAGATTTCAGAAGACACGTCCTCGGTACGGGACTCATCCGGGTCGTCCAGGCTCTCGGTGTCCTCGGTGATGCTGCTGGCCACCTGGGCCGTGGTCACGCTGGTGATCTGGAAGCAGCTCTTCTTCTTGGCCGGCATCTTGGACATGTTTCCTCCGCGGGGAGTGGCTCCGCCAGCCGGGGCGAGGCGAGCGCGGTGCCGAAACGAGCTGTCACAACGTGCCGGTCGGGCCCCCGGCGCTACCGCACATCCTCCGGCTGCTTCCTGCGGCGGGCGGCCGGGCCGCGGCGCTCCCGCTGGCGGGCCGCGGGCCGCGCGGGGGGCGGCCGGGGCTCCTCCTCTTCCTCCCCGTCCGCAGCCCTCCTCCTCCTCCTCCTCGCCGCAACCCCCGCTCCGAGCGCGGCGAGACCGGCCGAGCGCCCCGCGGCTTCCTGCCGGCCTCGGCGCGACGCGGGCCCCGGGCGGGCGCGGCAGCCGCAGAAGCGAGCCGGCGGCCCGCCCCGCCTGAAGGGCCCGGCGGCGGCCGGGTGAGGCCTAGGAGGCCCCGTCTCCCCCCTCCCCGACCCTCCGCCCTATCTCCGCGCTCTACCTGGAGACCAGCGCCAAGCGCATCCTGCTCGGAACCGGCCCGCGGGCAAACCCCGCGGGCAACACCCCCCACTAAACCCTCGAGGGCGGAGGCGCGGCGAAGAGGAAGAGGATGCGAGGCAGCCCTTCGGCAGCAGCGTCAGTGATAGTGTGGCGGCGTCCGGCCCCCGCTGCGCTACGCCGGCCCCGGGAGCGCGGGCTCGGACTGCTGCTGCCCCTCGCCCAAGATGGGGCTCAACTTGTGCCGCGCTGCACCCTGGGAAGGGCCCGGCCACGCCCCTCAACGCGGCGGCGCGCTGACGTCACACAGCGCGGGCGGGGCTGCGTGTGGCGGCCGTTGGAAGGCCCCATTGGCGCCCTGTGTGCCCTGCGCCGGTGGATGTGGTACGGCCGGGCAGCCCGGGCCCGCGGGGAGCCAGCGCAGCCTGCAGGTGCCCACTCTGAGAAATCTCTGACACAACGTATAAAGCAACTCGTTACTGCACCGCGTCTCTGTTACCTGGCCGCCGCTAGGGTTTTCCCGTGCAGCCGTCTGGCCCCTGTGTGAACATTCACACCAGTAACCCACCCGGGCTTTGTGTCGGCTTGTATCAAACGCTCGTTCTACAATCAGAGCATGGTTTGGGTTGGAAAGGCCTTTAAAGGCCATCTAGTCCAGCCCCAGGGACGTCTGCAACTACATCAGGTTGTTCAGAGCCCAACCAACCTCACCTGGGATGGTTCCAGGGGTGGAGCATCTCCCATCTCTCTGGGCAGCCCAGGCCAGGGTCTCCTCGCCCTCAGAGTAAGCAATGCCCTTATACTTACATCTCCCTTCTTTCAGTTTACAGCTGTCCTGTTGCAACAGGGCCTGCTAAGAAGTCTGCCCCCATCTCTCTTCCTGGCACCTTTAAGCACTGAAAGGGCACAAGAAGATCTCCCCAGAAGATCCCCACTGCTAGCTTCAATGTTCCCTGTAAACTCAGCAGTTCGGCCAAGCTCTGATTTATTTTGCAATTTTGCATGTTAGTCCATCTCTTCTGTATCTGTTTTCAGTAATACTTTCCAGTATGATGTCATACCAAATACTTCTAACTCCAACAGAGATTAAACCTCCTGCATCAACAATACAAGAGCTCATTTATGTTAGAAAAGAGTTTTGAGTTCCTCTGGCATGAGCCACCTTGGTAAATGTATCTGTTAAGATCAAGCATGCTGATTACATGAGCCTTTGGCAAATGCCCTTCCACTTCTATTTTTTTCCCCCCCATCTTTAATTGGAATTTCATATCAACTGTGTTAGCCCAAATTCCAGAAAACTTGTGCAAGAGTTGTTTATGTAGGTGTCCATTCATGCTATAAGCATCTACCATTAACTGGATCCTTGAACTTCCTACCTTCATTATCCCATCACACCTTCCTCATTTCTGATGATCATCCAAGTCTCCATTTCTTTGGGCACTGACATTGTTTTCACCAGCCTGGTGCAAATGGTCTGGTGTAATTCATGGGAATCTGGTGGTGGTGTTTGACCACACATAGAAGATAACCAGTGGGGTTTTCTCCACTAGCCTCAGGTCGGTGTCCCAGAAAAGAGCAACAAAGTTGGTGAGGGGTTTGGAACACAAGCCCTACAAGGAGAGGCTGAGGGAGCTGGGGTTGCTTAGCCTGGAGAAGAGGAGACTCAGGGGTGACCTTATTACTCTCTACAACTACCTGAAAGGAGGTTGTAGACAGACAGATGTTGGTCTCTTCTCCCAGGCAGCCAGTACCAGGACAAGAGGACACAGTCTCAGGCTGCGCCAGGGGAGGTTCAGGCTTGATGTTAGGAAAAAGTTCTATACAGAAAGAGTGATTGCCCATTGGAATGGGCTGCCTGGGGAGGTGGTGGAGTCACCATCACTGGAGGTGTTCAGGAGGAGACTTGATGGGGTGCTTGGTGCCATGGGTTAGTTGTTTAGGTGGTGTTGGATTGGTTGATGGGTTGGACACGATGATCTTGAAGGTCTCTTCCAACCTGGTTTATTCTATGTATTCTATGTATTCTATGTCTTGCCTAGTAACAAACCCCACTTCTTTTGGGTGTACTCTGCACAGAGGACTTGTCCCTCCACCATACATTCTGGGTAGTCTTTTTTTGGGGTCCTGAATCTCAGGTTATCCTCCACTTGTTCTGCTTTTAATAGAGTTCTGTTCTGGGGTGCTTGTGAATTCTCCTCCCGTTTGCAGCATCCTTGGTTTCCATGTCTGTGTGTATGCACTGTACCAAGATTTGCTTTTCTTCTCATCTTCCCGCTCACTTTGTCTTCTGTCTACTTTTTTTTCCACTAGTGTGAACCTTATTTTCCCCTCTGTTTCTACTAGCTCATCCCTCATTATTTCCCGTCCTCATATTCTTCAAAGTCTGCCTTTTAGAGTTCCTTCATCATGCATATGTTAGGAGATGATGAGCTGTCTGTGCAGCATCCTTCTCCCTCCTTAACAATCTTGAATTCCCATCTGAACTGCCTTTGGAATTCTTGGGTTTCCTCCTGGTATACAGGAGTGTTTGTCTCTGATGTGACAGGCAACTCTTTCTGGAGTAGCTTCTACTAGATACCCACTGGAGGATAAAGCATATGGTTTTTCCTCTGTTTGCTGCCTTCTCTTAGCTCTCTAATTGAATCTACATTCCTAGAATTCATCTTTTCTGCCCAGCCCCCAAGAGGGAATAAAGACAACCCCCCCCCAAAACTTCCTTCCAAACAGATTCCCTCTAAAGTGCAACCTCCTGTTCCCTGCACCCTCTTCGCTGCACAGCTTCAGATACAGAAATGTTGGAGAGAAAATGTACAGAGTGCAGGATCTCTAAAAAAATGAGTCACATCATCTTAACACTGAACTGCAACATTAAAACTTTGTGTTTCAATCAAACAAGTGTCTGATGTCCATGAGAAAGTGTGGTTTTGGCAAGGAGCAGGAGGCGTTAGGCCTTAAACCTGCCATTAGCCCAGGAACTATTACTCCTTGTTCTTCAAGGCAGCCAAGTCCCATTTGTTAAAAGAATGGATCTCTGTATTTGAGCATTTGTGATGCTGCTTGGGCAAGTTCAGTTTCAGCTTACCAGGCAGCACGTGGATGTGCCTGGGAGTTCTTAAATTAGTCACAACAGTGGTGGACTAAATAGCCAGGGGAAAGTCCTGGGGCCGAAGATGTGTGGTAATGCAATGTATTAGGTGTGTGATAATGCAAGATATTGGCTGTGTGATACTGCAGTACATTAGATGTGTGATAATGCAATATATTGGCTGTGTGATACTGCAGTACATTAGATGTGTGATAATGCAGTATATTAAATGAGTGAGAATGCAATATATTAAATGTGTGATAATGCAACATATTAAATGGGTGATAATGTAATACATTAGGTGTGTGACAATGCAATATATTAGCTGTGTGATACTGCAGTGCATTAGATGTGTGATAATTCAGCACATTAACCATCACTGCTGTTTATACCACAGATACCAACCGGGTCAGCTGCAGCTCTGGGGCATCTCTCAGGTCAGCAGCTGGGATTGTATGTGGCACCAATCTTCTGTAAACAATGATGATAACCTTTGGAGAACATTTCACAAGGGCAAGGAACAGCCAGCTCCAGGAGATGGTGAGGACTTGGGATAGCTTTTGAATGGGGATTTAACTTCCTCGTTTGCAAATGGAAGGAATTTGAGAATATTAATCCAGTATGTACAGGACAACATATGACAAAGCTATTCTAGGGATGAATACATTTGTGTATTATAAACTGCTAAATGCAGATTGAAACAGTCATTTCCTAAACCCTCCATTCATCAACTATGTGTACATGAACATTTTAACCTAACCTCACGAGGAACAAAGCTGTTTGGGTGGCATTCAGTGTGGTCGAGCAAAGCAGAAAGGGAAATCAATATAAAAGGCAAAAAACAGGGGAAGGATGAGGAACCAGAATGAGCAGGACAAATTGATTCACCACCAAAGCAGAAAGATTTCTGAAAAGTCAAGTATAAAAATTGCTGCAGCCCAGGGCCAGGTTAGCCAAGATCCACACAAATCATCCACACAGTGGCCTTGGCAGCACTGCACTGATGGTGTTTGCACAGGGCTGAAGGAGTGCTGCACAATATTCTAGTGTGCTGGGCACAAACACACTGATGTTTTTATTAGGTGCCAAGCATGAAGATATTCCCCTTTTTCCCCCCCTCAAGATAAACATCTGCCTGAGTGAGTTAGGAGAGATTCCCACGTGACTGCTGTTTGAGTTTCTGTGCGTGTCGGCCGTGCGGGACGCTGCTGCTTTCCCTGTGTGTGTTCCTGCTCTGTGGAGAGCACAGGATCACAGAGCACAGGATGGCAGGGGTTGGAAGGGACCTGTGGAGATCACCCAGTCCACCCCCCTGCCAGAGCAGGACCACAGAATCTAGCACAGGTCACACAGGAACATATCCAGATGGGGCTTGAAAGTCTCCAGAGACCTCACAACCTCTCTGGGCAGCCTGCTCCAGGGCTCCGTGACCCTCACAGTAAAGAAGTTCCTCCTCATGTTGAGGTGGAACCTCCTGTGCTGGAGTTTATTTTCATTGCCCCTTGTCCTATCCCAGGGTGCAACTGAGCAGAGCCTGTCCCCTCCTTCATGACCCCCAGCCCTCAGGTATTTATAAACATTAAATCCCCTCTCAGTCTTCTCCAGACTTAACAGCCCCAGGGTTCTCAGTGTTTCCTCATAAGGCAGTGCATCAGTCCCTTCATCATCCTTGTAGCCCTCTTTTGGACTCTCTCCAGCAGATCCCTATCCCTCCTGAACTGAAGAGCCCAAAACTGGATGCAATGTTCCAGGTGAGGTCTCACTAGGGCAGAGTAGAGGGGGAGGAGAACCTCCCTCGATCTGCTGGGCACACTCTGCAGGGACAGATGCAGCAGACTCCTCTGCAGTGCTGCTGCGGTGTGTGTCAGGGAGCTCTCTGTGACCCTTCCACATCACCTTCCCCCATTACACGTTTCACTGGGAGGATCCCTCGGCAGAGTTCAGCAGCAATGAGAGCTCCTAGCTGCTTTCTGCACTCCTGGCTCTGCTGCTGGGCCACTGCAGGTGAAATTTTCATAGTTTTGCATTTTAGGGTCATGCAAAAGACAACTATCTTTCAGGGGATCTCTCAGCCTCAGAGAGCAGTTGTCTTCTCCCACAGCTGATAGAAGACCAAAAATGAAGTTCCTCTGGAGTGTAAGCTCTGAAGACTCAAACATTCACCACGTGCATGAAAATGGCACTAAAAACTCCTGGGTTTCTTTATGTTGTCATGGTTTTAAATGGGCAAAAGGTGGTGCTCCCACTGAGCATAGCTTCCATCTGCCATCTTCAGACAGGGTTAAAAGCTGTGCTTTAAAACCCCTGAGCCCTTGCAGAGTGTGCACAGGCACAGACACGCTCACATCTAGAGGCGTCTGCCTGTGTGCCTAGGGATGTGCACGGGGGGGTGAATGTGGCAGCTTGAACCCCCTCATGCTAGCACACAAAAAAGGAGCAATGCTCTTCAGGAGAGAGCTGCAGGAACTATCAAAGGGAGCTGGGCTATTTATTGGTATCTAGAGTTCACGGGTTCACATTTCTTAGCCTTTAATAACGTTAGGTGCTGATGGTTGAAGATTAAAAGCTAGCCTGGGGAAGCAGGGTGATCTAACAGATAGGGCATTCACCCAAGGATCCGCAGTCCAGGCTGGCATTGTTTGTGTGGAAGTCGGTGGGAAAAGTTCAGGGGCTGAGTGGTTTAGTCTCAGCCCTACACCAAACTCCGTGGTTGTCTGCAGTGGGGCTCTGTGCAAGTTGTTTTTCCTTCCTTGTGCCTCTGCTTCTTTTTTTTCTCTACCATCTATCAGCCTGCCTTGTCTGCAGATACAGAGAAGTCTTCAGGGCTCTGCCTGCCTTTTTTTGGGTGCTGAGTACCGAGACTTAAGTGTTGGCCAGGATCTGTGACACTGTCTTAAAAGGAGTAACATCTGGGCATGGTAATGGACAGGTGATAAGCAGGTCATTTATCACAGAATCACAGAATGCCAAGGGGTGGAAGGGACCTCTTTGAGGTCATCCAGTCCAATCCCCCTGCCAGAGCAGGATCATCTAGAGCAGATCACACAGGAACACATTCAGGTGGGTCTTGAGTATCTCCAGAGAGGGAGACTCCACAGCCCCCCTGGGCAGCCTGCTCCAATGTTCTGTCACCCTCACAGGGAAAATTTTTTTCCTTGTGTTTCAATAGAACTTCCTCTGCCTCAGCTTCCACCCTTGCCCCTTGTGCTGGCATTGGGCATCACCCAGCAGAGCCTGGCTCCAGCCTCTGGGCACTCACCCTGCACATCTTTATCCACAGCAATGAGGTCACCTCTCAGGCTCCTCCTCTCCAAGCTACAGAGCCCTCAGCTCCTTCAGTCTCTCCTGCTAAGGAAGATGTTCCACTCCATCATCTTTGTGGCTCTGTGCTGGACTCTTTCAAGTAGTTCCTTGAGGTCCTTCCTGAACTGAGGTGCCTGGAAATGAACACAATACTCCAGATGTGGCCTCACCATGGCAGAGTAGAAGGAAAAGGAAGGAGAACCTCTCTGGACCTACTCACCACAGACCTTCTAATCCACCCCAGAATGGCATAGGCCACCTTGGCCCCAAGAGCACATTGGTGGCTCAGTGTCAACCTTCCATCCACTAGGGCCCCCAGGTCCTTTTCCCCTTCACTGCTCTCCAACAGGTCAGTCCCTAACCTATGCTGATCTCTAGGTTCTTTTTAAAAGTGAACAGAAATTTAGGAGTTACTTGGAATTAAGCTTTCCCCTCTGTGAACTGGGGTGTACCAGTTTGGTATTTTAGGGGTGCACTCCCTTTCAGGTGACTCTTGTATCAAGATCCTTTACACTTTAAACCAATGTCCAGATCCAGTAACATTTAAAATACAATCAAGATCCTGCATTAGTATTGTGAAAGAAACACTAAGATCAGAAGTTCCTGCACTGCAAACTCTTCATTTCCCATTGTATGGAACTAGTGGAGCTAGACAGTAAGAGACTTATCCAAATTCTTCTTGTTTTTCAACCCCCTCTAAATGGCCACACATGATCTGGAGCTGGACTGGGATGCAATGGTAATTTGACATTCAAGTCCTTTGGAATTTCGAGCTGCAAGACATTGACTGCAAGACCTGGAAGACAAATTCCAGGTTACAGACTGCTGGAGGGAAGGAGGGCATAGAAAAGGGCAAATTAGTTACTTGAATGTCTAAGCAGGGGTTTTGCATTTATAAAGGCCACTAACTATCAAGGGAACCAGTCAGTGGTAGCTGCAGTATTTAGCTTTAGGCTCTTCTTAAAGTCTCATGTGACAAAAAGCATGGAAATTTCCTCCTTCCTGACCCTAACAAAATTCCTCTTTTTGTTTTTTTTTTTGTGGTCTTTTCAGTGTTCATTGTCTTCTATATGGAAAATAATAGGGCATGAAATCCACCAACCAGTGAAAAAACTGAATGAATGTGGCCAACAACTGAGAACAAATGGAAACTGTTACACACATGGAAACACATTGAACGTGCAAATAGGAATGCACAAATGTCACCAAATCTCATCAGCTGGTGTTAGCCTGATCCTGACCCCTTTCAAGTCAATGTAAACTCCATTCAGTGTCAGTGAGAGCTGCGTTTTACTCAGCTGAGGTAGGTTAAAACCTAAGAGAAGCGTTTGCAGAGATCAACAGAGAGGTCTGGAGCATAATCTGCTCTCCCTGGGGGTGGGCACCTTCATTTTGGCCATACCTGATTGTACTGTTTGCCTGCCTGCAGCAAGTCTGGGGCAGGACTTCTCCTCTTGTGTCAAAGGC
Source organism: Dryobates pubescens (assembly GCF_014839835.1). Lineage (NCBI taxonomy): Eukaryota > Metazoa > Chordata > Aves > Piciformes > Picidae > Dryobates > Dryobates pubescens. The sequence continues at coordinate 18,598,316 of NC_071624.1, read as the reverse complement.
ACACCTAAAGAAGGAAGTAAATAACGGAGGGAAATTGCAGCATTGTGTGGAATGGTTGCCTGAGGAGTGCTGCTTCACCTGGGGGGGTCTGAGGTTGCATTGATAGATTAGGTACTGTCAGTTACTGCTGGGCTTGCAGAAGCCCCTGTGTGGTTGTCATCTGGTTTGCTTTGGCTGCTCTCATTCCCAGGGTTGTTCTCAGCCCTGCTGTCTGCTGTGCTTTGAATCATCTGTGGTTTAGAGGCAGAAAGAAGAAAAGTGTAAGTCAAATCTGAGCTGCAAATCAAATCTGGGATTGTGAGATGCTCTTGATGCCAAAAAAGAGACAAAAGTTAAATGTTATTTTGATGTCATTGTAAAGCAACTGCCATGTGTTGGCACTAGCAATAAATCATTGCTGCAGGAACAACAGTTTTAGGGAAGGTTTACAGCAGACCTGGCTTTTTGCTCCATGGTTTAAAAGGCAAGAAATCAATCCTGGCTTTAGGATAAATAAGTCAGGCTGGTCTGTCTTCCCCCCCCATCTGAACACAAACCAGTTTGTAAAGTGTCCATATTTAGTTAATCCATTGGAATGCAATGAAATCTAAAGGCACACAACATTTATTCAATTTGATGTATAAATAGATTACAGCATTTCCAGCATTCCAGTCTTATGATCAACTGGAATCCAGATCAGGTTTCATTTAACCCAGTTAACAAGAGCAAAGTGGATGGTTTCAGGTATCTCCCGTGGAGTTCAGCTGAGTGTTCTCTCATCCCTTTCAAACTCATATTCAGTGAAGAGCAGAATCAGTAGTGGAGAAAATCCACAGCTCTTCCACAGGCTTTGTGTGTCTTGAATCTTTGTTTGGCACCAGTGTGTTTTAAGGGGACATGGCAACAGTTCAGTGCTGGATTTCCTGAGAGCTGGGCTGCTCATGTTCACAGAATCAAAGAATGCCAGGGGCTGGAAGGGACCTCCAAAGCTCATCCAGTCCAAGCCCCCTGCCAGAGCATCATCACCTAGAGCAGATCACATAGGAATGCATCCAGGTGGGTTTTGAATATCTCCAGAGAAGACTCCTCCACAACCCCCCTGGGCAGCCTGCTCCAGGGCTCTGTCACCCTCACAGGGAAAATTTGTTTCCTCATGTTTCTATGGAACTTCCTGTGCCTCAATTCCCACCACTGCCCCTTGTGCTGGCATTGGGCATCACCCAGCAGAGCCTGGCTCCAGCCTCTGGGCACTTACCCTGCACATCTTTATCAACAGGAATGAGGTCACCTCTCAGGCTCCTCCTCTCCAAGCTACAGAGCCCTCAGCTCCCTCAGTCTCTCCTCATAAGGAACATGTTTCACTCCATCATCTTTGTGGCTCTGCACTGGATTCTTTCAAGCAGTTCCTTGAGGTCCTTCCTGAACTGAGGTGCCCAGAATTGGACACAATTCTACAGATGTGGCCTCACCAGGGCAGAGTAGAGGGAAGGAGAACCTCTCTGGACCTACTCACCACAGCCCTTCTAATCCACCCCAGGACAGCATTGGCCTTCTCAGCTACAAGAGCACATGCTGGCTCATGGTCAACCTTCCATCCACTAGGGCCCCCAGGTCCTTTTCCACTTTTCAGTGAGTAATCTCTGTGCTTTGTGTATAAACAATCATTCAGGGGGTTTACCAGCTACAGCAATTATCTCTCCCTGTTGAAAACACAAATAATGGCAGGGCATCAATTCATTTATTTATACATTTTAATTAGCATGGGGATGTTGTCTGAGCAGAAAGGGAATGTGCACACATTTCACATTAAAGAACCTGTGGCGTGACTTGCTCTGTGGTTAGAGATCAGTTTGCAGTGCTGGGCTCCTGCTGAGTTCCTTCTGGGGTGTTTGTGGTGCAAGAGGAAGCATGGAGTAGAAAGATGGTCTGATTTTAAGACAAGAGAGCAGTTACAGAGTAGACATTTAAGCAGCTGCAACTTATAACAACAACAACAAAACAACAGCAATAACAACAACAACAGCAATAACAACAACAGCAATAATAATAACAGCAATAATAACAACAACAGCAATAATAACAACAGCAATGATAACAACAGCAATAATAATAGCAACAGCAATAATAACAACAGCAATAATAATAGCAATAGCAATAATAATAACAGCTATAATAACAACAACAGCAGTAATAACAACAACAGTAACAACAACAACAACAACAACAACTCAATGGCCTAGGTCAACAGACTTTGCAGGGAGCTCTGCTTGTTTGGAGCAGAGATGTCTGTGCTCTCTGCTTGGCTGAGACAACCTTTCTGTGGTTCCAGTGTGTGAGATACTTGGGTTCAAAGGTGAACCCCTATCTGTGCCCCTCACATTTCACTCCAGCCAGTGCAATGCCTTCTCTCCCCCTTTTTACTGGTGAAGCATGCATCCAGGAGCAAAGATTAGAGCTGGATAAATAAAGGTGTGGGGGAACTTCTGCATATTTAGGTTCTGAGTAATTTTTGACAGGTCTATTGCTCCCATATCATGTGGGGTACTGATTAGCCACAACTGCTTCCCTGGCCTTTTCTTTTCTGTGCCTAAATGTGCTACACAAAACTTACATTTCACAGCAGCTGCAATTTGCCTACAAAGGCACAGAGATTGGTTTTGTATGGACAGTGGCTCAATGGATTCTCTGGCTCCAACTGGCAGCTGTATACCACACTCAGACTAAGAACCATCACTTTTGTGGCTCGTTCCTGCTTTGCTTGTTCAGATTGTGCAGGTCCTAGCCAAGCCTGTGACTTTGCACCTACTGAAACCCTCCTGCTGCTAGACACTGAAATGATGTGCTGAAGGGAAACCTAAATTCAGTTCACCTAAGTCTCAAGGTTTTGGCTGTCAATTTTGTTTGCAAACTGCCACAAGCAGTTCCACTGAGCTCCAATTGTCAGCGAGAGGGAGAGATTACACAGCAAAAAGTGTTGGAGTAAGCAAGCAAATGGTTGCTTGTGATGAGCTGCATTCTGTGTTGCTATTGAGTCACAGAATCACAGAATATTAGGAGTTGGAAGGGACCTAAAAAGATCATCCAGTCCAACCCCCATATCAGAGCAGGATCACCCAGGGCAGGTCACACAGGAACGCACCAGATGGGTTTTGAATGTCTCTGGAGAGAGACTCCACAGCCTCTCTGGGCAGCCTGTTCCAGGGCTGTGTCACCCTCACAGTGAAAAAGTTTTTCCTCATGCTCCTGTAGCACCTCATGTTCATAATGGAACACTTCCATTCTAAACCTGAGTGGAAGAACAGGCACAATCTGTTGTCCTTCATCAGGAATGCTGAAGAAGTGATCTCGGGATGTAGCCCTGTGTGCAAATTCAAAACAGTTTCAGAGATTTGTCTTGGGAGCCTGAGCAAAATGAGAAAAGAGAACATTTGGGGAAGGGAATATTCTGAAGCTCATCAGAGGAAAGTGACTGAGGTGGCACAACCTGACTTCTGGGGTAAAATGCAAATATCACAAGACTTTGAAGATCACTTCCAGGATCTCCCATAATCATAGAATCATAGAATTGTCAGGCTTGGAAGGGACCTCAAGGATCAGCCAGTTCCAACCCCCCTGCCATGGGCAGGGACACCTCACACCACAGCAGGTTGCCCAGAGCCACATCCAGCCTAGCCTTAAAAACCTCCAGGGATGAGGCTTCCACCTCCCTGGGCAACCTGTGCCAGGCTCTCACCACCCTCATGGAGAAGAACTTCTTCCTAATATCCAATCTAAATCTACCCATTCCTAGTTTTGCTCCATTCCCCCCAGTCCTATCCCTACCTGACACCCTCAAAAGTCCTTCCCCAGCTTTCTTGGAGCCCCCTTCAGATACTGGAAGGCCACAATTAGGTCTCCTTGGAGCCTTCTCTTCTCCAGACTGCACCACCCCAACTCCCTCAGTCTGTCTCCATAGCAGAACAGCTCCAACCCTCTGCTCATCCTCATGGCCCTTCTCTGGACAACTTCCAACACCTCCAGATCCTTCCTGGCACAGAGGCTCCAGAACGGGATGCAGTAGTCCAGGTGGGATCTCATCAGAGCAGAGCAGAGGGGGAAAATCACCTCCCTCCACCTGCTGGCTGTGCTTCTCTTGATCTCCCTCCTTTCGGCTCTCATTATTATGCTAATAGTCCCCTGTGGGATGGCAAGGCCAAACAGATTCTGCATTAGGAGTCTGATCAGTGGAATTGTCCTGAAGGTGTTAAGCAGTGTGGAAGCTCTTCAGTAACCCACTGCCAAGGCAGTGCTATACTAAGCATTCTCTTTGGAGGAGGTTGGGTTGGTTTGGGTTTGTTGGGTTTTTTCTCAGTTGCACTATAAATAAGTTCTTCCATATGGATAAAAATTAGCTTGTAAATGTTGCAAATTAAGACCATAGGCTAATTTTCTTCAGGGGCTTGTGTTCTGCTAAGGCATCTGAAAATGGTTAAGGGATTTCAATATGGAGCAGTCTCCAAGCAGAGGAGTGGTGGTGTCTGCAGGGAGCACTCAGGTCCTCCTCTCACAGATAGAGAGGGGTGGTGCTTGGGGGTTGTTTTCAACCACAGCTCCAGGCAAAATGCTCCCAGGGGCTGCCAGGAATATTCCCCTTCACAACACCCCTGCCCTGCTGGTACTGCCATTGCCATTGCTCCTAAAGCTCTGCCTTTTGGGTGTCCTGCAGTGAAAACCTATTCCTGTTGGCTGTTGCCATTCCCAGCTCAGTAGCTGTGGCTCTCAGGAGCTCAGCTGGAAGGTCACAGAGAGGCTGTACCAGGCTCTTATCAGGAGCCCAATCGAGGGCGGGCAGACAAGCACTGTCTGGCACAGTGCTGTCAACAAGAACAGATGAGAAAGCACAATTTCACCTTTACGTTACCAGAACCAGTGCCCTCATTTGGTTGTCTCTCTGTTTCCACATCCCACAGCATGCACAGTTGTTCTAAACCAGACTTTTATATCAAGTGCTAGTGGGAAAGGTGGGAACTGCCTCTTGCTGGTAGCTGGTGTCAACCCGACAGGAGCACACAAGTCTTTTGCACTGCCTTTGGTGATCATCAGCAAGTGCATCAAAGGAGATACCAGAGAAACTATTTAGAATCACAGAATTGTTAGGCTTGGAAGAGATCCCCAAGGATCATCCAGTTCCAACCCCCTGCTGTGGGCAGGGACACCTCACACTACAGCAGGTTGCTCACAGCCACATCCAGCCTGGCTGCAAACACCTCCAGGGATGAGGCTTCCACCACCTCCCTGGGCAACCTGTGCCAGGCTCTCACCACCCTCATGGGGAAGAACTTCTTCCTCACAGCCAATCTGAATCTCCCCACTTCTAGTTTTGCTCCATCACCCCCCCCAGTCCTATCCCTACCTGACACCCTCAAAAGTCCCTCCCCAGATTTCCTGTAGCCCCCTTCAGATACTGGAAGGCCACAGTTAGGTCTCCTGGGAGCCTTCTCTTCTCCAGACTGCACAACCCCAACTCTCTCAGTCTGTCCTCACAGCAGAGCAGCTCCAGCCCTCTGCTCTTCTTCGTGGCCCTTCTCTGGACACCTTCCAGCACCTCCAGATCCTTCCTGGAACAGAGGCTCCAGGACTGGATGCAGTGCTGCAGGTGGGGTCTCATCAGAGTGGAGTAGAGAGGGAGAATCACCTCCCTTATCCTGCTGGTTAGTCTCTCTTGATGCAGCCCAGGATACAGTTGTCAGAAAGAAATACTTCCTCCCCACTCACTCCTGAGAGCAAGAAAGCCTTGGAGCTCCTCAATGTCAGACTTTGCTACCCTACTGCAAGAACATTTTGTTTTCCTTTGCTCTAACAAGCAGCTATTGTCTGCTTACCAGGGCTTTAGCTAAGCATGCAGTGAGGCTCAGGTATAGCTGCTAATTCTATATTCTATTTATATCAACAACATTTACCTTACATTAATGGTTGCCAAAAAAAAAGAAGAAAGAAGTAAATAGCAATGTACTGAGGCCATGGAAAACAAAATGTGGTTTCTGGCTTGCCAAACCTTCATCACTGAGCACATTTTTCCTTCGTGGTTGCCTTGCTGTAGTAAACAAAGTTGAGGGTTAGGCCATTTTATTGCTAACAAGTCTGTATTGATGCATAATAAAAATCAACTGCTGCCCTTCCTTTTCAGCAAGGGAAGCTGCTGGGTTGCTGGAGCCTGGCATACAAAACCCAGGAAAACCAAACAAACACCTTTTGGTTAGGATAAACAAATGAATTTATTGATACTCTGGGGGGAAAAGAGAGTTCTGTGACATCAAAAAGGGCAGTTCTCAGCTGGTTATAGAATTAGAAGCACAACTATGACTTCCTTATTTGTGGATAAACCTACTGAACAGTGCAAGGATCAGGTGGAATTAAACCTGGAATTGCTCTCCACTGAAAACATCCAGAGCTGGGTAATTGAAATCAATACCAGCAGGCACACAAGAAATGCAGGACCCAAGCTTGAATCATAGAATCATGGTGTGGTAGGTTGGAATTTTAAAGGCATAGCCTAAAACCACTGCACACAGAATCACAGAATCAATCATAGAATGGTCTGGGTTGGAAGGGACCTCCAAACCTTATCCAGTCCAAGCCCCTCTGCACTCAGCAGGGACATCCCCAACTAGATCAGGCTGCCCAGGGCCACCTTGACTATCTCCAGGGATGGGGCCCCAACCACCTCCCTGGGCAACCTGTTCCAGTGTTCCACTACTCTCATAGTAAAGAACTTGTTCCTAACATCCCTTTTTGTTCAAGCAGGATTCCCATCAGGATCCAGTTTGGGAATAGGTGTCAGCAAGCACTTAGCAAGTTTTAGTGATGGCTACTGCCCTGGAGAGAGCTTTTTCTATGTGCTCTGCACTCTGTGGTGCATAGAATCTCTGACCCTAGGATTTATGGCTTTTTTCTTCCCTTAAAATGCTGGCAGAGCACAGGCACCAGCGATGATCTAACAGCAATCCAAAGCCAGGGGAACCCTCAGAAGGTTTTTACCTTATCTGAAATGGAGATGAGTGCACACCCAGCATGTTCAACCATCCCATGTGCAGCTGCAGGGGCTGCAGTGGGGATGGTGGCTTCCTGCTGCCTTTCCCTGCTGTGCTGGCACTGTGCTATGGTTCAGACTTGGCAGGACATGGCAGAGATTAAATATCTCTCTGAAGGCTGCAGGCATCACCTTGTTATGACTGCTGCCTTTAATACCCTCCCAAATATTAGCAACAGTGTCAGAGGCATTTACATTAAACCCAGACATGGTTTGGAAAAACAGGAGAAAATAAAGAGGGGAGTCCCTCTCTAACTGAATCACAGAATTGTCAGGGCTGGAAGGGACCTCAAGGATCAGCCAGTTCCAACCCCCCTGCCATGGGCAGGGACACCTCACACCAGAGCAGATTGCTCACAGCCACATCCAGCCTGGCCTTCAGAACCTCCAGGGGTGAGGCTTCCACCACCTCCCTGGGCAACCTGTGCCAGGCTCTCACCTCCTGGGGATGAACTTCTTCCTGAAGTAAGCTGCAGGGTTTCCTTTCTCTTTAGCACTGTGGTCACAAACCTGTGCAGATCATGAGTGCTCACCTGAGCACCCCCCAGGAGAATCCAGGACCCCCCAATTCCCTCTGCATCAGTAAGTCTTACACCTCTCTGTCCACTGCTTGGGGTTTTTTTCCATCTTTTCTCCCTTCCCCATCAGAGACAACCATAATTTCAACCCTCCTGAGCAACTACAACTACCTGAAGGGAGGTTGTAGCCAGGTGGGGGTTGGTCTCTTCTCCCAGGCAAGCAGCACCAGAACAAGCGGACACAGTCTCAAGCTGTGCCAGGGCAAGTTTAGGCTGGAGGTGAGGAGAAAGTTCTTCCCAGCAAGAGAGATTGGCCTTTGGGATGTGCTGCCCAGGGAGGTGGTGGAGTCACAATCCCTGGAGGTGTTCAAAAAGGCTTGGATGTGGCAATTGGAGCCATGGTTTGGTTGTTGGGAGGTGTTAGGGATTAGGGAATAGGTTGGACTTGATGATCTCTGAGGTTTTTTCCAACCTGGCTGATTCTATGATTCTGAGGTTCCCTTGAGAATGGCTCTAAAATGCTTTTGGAGTGGCTCTACCAACCTGAACAAGCTCGTTCTAGGTCAGCACAAATTTGGCCTCTGTTTTTCACTTGTTTTCTTTGCCAGATGATGTTTGAAAATGGGAGGGCAGGGAATAAAAATCATCTGCCTTGCTTAAGTAGCAGCCAGACAGGGTTTGATTAGAGGATACCATGAGTGCTGTGGATTTTCCTCCTTGGACAATAGGATTTGTTTGTGCTGGCTGCCACTGCTGCTGCAGAGAACTCACTCAGCAGCACACAGTAAAGTACACTATGACTAATTCAGCTGCTAAGCAGTTTTATTGTGGTCTCTGCTATAGGAGGTCCTGGCTTTTCCCTTCCCCCCCCCCCCCCCAGCATTAAATCTCAGGCAGTTTGGGGATGATACAGCCATACAAAGAGGAGATCAGCTGAAGAAAAAGGGAATTATTTTTTCTTCTGACTTTCCTGGTCTTTCAGCACTGACACTTTCAGTTTGCATCACTGTGACCACCATGGAAGAGTGTTGTAGTTTGAGCTGGGTGCCCCCCTGGTGCATTCACTTCCTGTGTCCAGAAGTCCAGCCCAGAGGGATGGACACAGGAAATTGTGTATTTCCTACCATAATTCTTTGCACCACTATAAGATCCAGTGCAGAGTCTGGCACTTCCTCTTTCCTTCCCTCTCCGAGACTTGGTAACTGGGGGAGAGATCTCCCGGCCATGGGCCTGATTGGGCCCAAGGCCACAGGGGGATGGGCAGTCTCAGGCCTGGCCAGCTGAGACTAGCCCAGCAGAGGGAGGGGGAAGAAGGAGCCCTGGGGGTTTTGCATGCACCCTCAGGTGGGGAGGGGATCTTTCTTTGTCACTGCGCTTTGGGTTTTCTGTAACATTCACTGCTTTCTATTTAAACTTTCATCACTTTTGCAATCCGTTTGCCTGAGTCGTTATTTCTGCCTGTGGTGGGGAGGGGATCTGCCCCAACCCATTACATTTTGGCGCCCAACGTGGGGCCAACTGCAGCTCGGATTGCAAAAGATGGAGAGTTTAAATTTAGTTCTGGGCGTCGGTTTGGGTTTGGAAAGTTGGGGCTCAGGTTTTGTGTTACCGGGGCGACTGTGTGAACTCCTGTGGGCTGCAGAAGGATAGCTGGTGCGTAGCTGATGGCATGGAAGCCCCTCCTGTTGCTTGGGAACAGCGAGGGGTGGTTCTTTCTGTGACTTTCTGCCCAGGGTAGCTTAAGAATGCTCGAGTAGCCTAAGAAGGCGAGACCTGCCTTCTCCTCGTTCTCTGCGGAGCGGCAGGGAGCGGAGGAGGGGCAGCGGCAAGCAGAGCGTGGTCGGCCCGCGGCCGCTGCGGGGAGCGGACACCCGCGGCGAGCGGGCAAGCGACTGCTGGAGGTGACTCGGACTCTGCATCGCGGCGACAGAGACGGCGGGGGCCGGGCCGGGCCGCGTTCAAGCGGCGGCGGCGGCACCGCCCGAGCCGGGCTGCGTTCAGGCGGCGGCGGCAGCTGTAAATCTTTCCCTGGTGTTTTCGGACGTGTTCCGAAAATGGCGCCGAGCACCTGGCTCCGCCTCCCTGCTTCTTCAGCGGGCTGTGGCGCAGCTCCTCCCTCTGCCGGGGGTGGAGGTTGTGCAGCCGGATGCTGTCCTGTCTCGGTACGCGAGCGCCCAGCCGGGGGGTGCGGAGTGCCTCTGACATGCATCTGTGTAGCTTTGGTCCGCGTGAAAGCGGTTGGCTGCGGCACCCTGGATGGATTGAAAAAGGCAGTCGTGGAGCCGGATTGTTCCGACTGGCCTGCCCCAGGGGTGGAGAATTTGCCGCTGAATAGGAGAGTAAAGGCTTGGCTGAGAAGTTGTGAGGTATTTCCAGGTGACCAGGATGTCCCAAGGAGCCCACAAGGAATTCACGCTGCAGGAGAAGGGCTGCGTCGCTGGGAGGTTCCATCACATGAGGAAGAACAACTGGAATGGACTAATGCTTGAGCCTGAATGAGAGACTGTTTGAGTGGACGCCCAGAGGAGGATATGGACTCTGCCGGACATGTCATCAGAAGTTTTCTGAACAACAAGCATAAATGTGGTAGGTTGAGAGAGGGCTTAGCTCTCCCTCCTCCACAGAGTAAGAGACCACAGCTAACTCAGTCGAAGAGCAAAAGCTATATATTTACAAGCATATATGGAAAGCAGGTTATATATAACACAATATATACAGGTATTTACAATATATACACAGAAATACACAGCAAAGACAAATAACACAACAAAAATCCCTCCCTTAGGGAGGGATCCCCTCCCCACCACAGGCAGAAATAACGACTCAGGCAAACGGATTGCAAAAGTGATGAAAGTTTAAATAGAAAGCAGTGAATGTTACTGAAAACCCAAAGCGCAGTGACAAAGAAAGATCCCATCCCCACCTGAGGGTGCATGCAAAACCCCCAGGGCTCCTTCTTCCCCCTCCCTCTGCTGGGCTAGTCTCAGCTGGCCAGGCCTGAGACTGCCCATCCCCCTGTGGCCTTGGGCCCAATCAGGCCCATGGCCGGGAGATCTCTCCCCCAGTTACCAAGTCTCGGAGAGGGAAGGAAAGAGGAAGTGCCAGACTCCGCACTGGATCTTATAGTGGTGCAAAGAATTATGGTAGGAAATACACAATTTCCTGTGTCCATCCCTCTGGGCTGGACTTCTGGACACAGGAAGTGAATGCACCAGGGGGGCACCCAGCTCAAACTACAACAAAGAGCCATTTGGTTTCTCAGCTTTGCCCCTCAGTGAAGCACTCAGAAGATTTCACAGCTCTCTGAAGCCAGGGCAGGGAGGGGATTGTCCCCTGGGACTCAGCTCTGGGGAGGCCACACCTTGAGTGTTGTGTCCAGCTCTGGGCACCTCAATACAAGAGAGCTGTGGAGGTGCTGGAGCCAGGGCAGAGCAGGGCAAGGAAGTTGTGGAGGGCCTGGAGAATAAATCTGATGAAGAGCAACTGAAGGAGCTAGGGATGGTTAGTTTGGAAAAGAGGAGGCTGAGGGAAGACCTCCTTGCAACTACCTGAGAGAACCTTGTGGAGAGGCTACTGCTGGTCTCTTCTCACAGCTGATTAGTGACAGAACAAGAGGCAATGGCCTCAAGCTGTGACTGGTAGGTTTAGACTGGACAGTAGGAAGAATTTTTTCCTATCAAGAGTGGTCAGGGACTGGAATGTGCTGCCCAGGGAGGTGGTGGAGCCCCCAAGCCTGGCTGTGTTTCAAGGTGGTTTGTCTGTGGTGCTTGGGGCTCTGGTTTAAGGGTGAGCCTTGTAGAGCAGGGTTCTGGGTTGGACTTGGTGATCCTGAGGGTCTGTTCCAACCTGAATGTTTCTGTGGTTCTGAGAAGCTCAGGCACTGTTTAGATCAAAGATCTTTTGGGGTTTTTTTTAAGTTCTAGGACATCTCTCCATCTAATTATCTCAGAGCTGACTTCTTTCCCTTCCCTCTGGTGCCAGTAGCAAAGGGTGGAGGTGATAAGCCAGGTGAGTTTTGTTCTCTGCTTCAGAATTGCAGGTTGCATGGTGCTATGCAGTGGGTCAAAAACAACTCTAGAGGAAGGTCTGTGATGGTCCTGTGCACCTCAAACACCTTGATGGAAGAGTTTCCTGCAGGTTGCATGGCCCTTGTGCCACAGTCCTCAGTGTTTAGAGATGCTAACTGACTGCTGCTCTGTATAGAGCAAGCTGAGCTCAAGATGTGAACTACAGATGGAAGCTTTCTGAAGGAAAGGATGTAGGCTATGAGAAAATGTTAGAGAGACTGAGAGCCCTGGGGCTGTTTAGTCTGGAGAATCCTGAGAGGGGACCTGATCAATGTCTATAAATACCTGAGGGGTGGGTGTCAAGTGGAGGGGGCCAAGATCTTTTCAGTGGTGCACAGTAATAAGCCAAGGAACAATGAATACCAACTTGAACACAGAAAGTTTCAGCTCAACATGAGGAGAAACTTCTTTAGAGTGAGGGTGCCAGAGCCCTGGAGCAGGCTGCCCAGGAAGGTTGTGGAGTCTCCTTCTCTGGAGACTTTCCAAACCCACCTGGATACATTCCTGTGCAGACTACCCTGGGGGATCCTGCTTTGGCAGGAGGCTCGGACTGGATGATCTCTGGAGGTGCCTTCCAATCTCTGATGTTCTGTGATTCTATGTTACTGTCAGAGTGGGTTGCCCTTGTGCTGTTCCAGCCTGGGGGACTCACCTTGTCAGCAGTGGCAGGGCGATGGTGGGCACCCTGGCGAGCAGTTCCCTTTGGTGAGAGGTACACAGGGCGTGATTCTTGGTCTGGTGGCTGTGATGTGCTTCAGTGAATCAGAGTTTCTTCCCAGGGTGTTACTAAGGGTGACTCTGTCCAGGCATTGTCTGCTCCAGTTGAAAAATCATCCTGTCATCAAGGCCTTTATGAACACACAGAGGTCAGAATAACCTGGAGGAGACAGAGATGGTGGTGGAGGTAGGATGCTGAAATACAGAGCAACAGAGCCACAGAACTGTACTTTTATTCTGTGCAGCCCAATCTCAGGGTGAACCTGTGTAAATATGTCCCTGTTTGCTCATGGGGGAAGAGGCTTTCAGAGTGGCAAGTCAATATATAGTATGAGAGATTTGATGTGAGGGAAAGTCATGGTGAGCTCTAGGAACATGAAGGGTAAGCAGCACCCAAGTCACACATGCAGCAGAAAGGGGGAGTGAGGGTCAGATTCCTTTCAGTTAAATGTGCATGGACTGGATGAGCTTTGAGGTCTCTTCCAACCAGATGGATTCTGGGATTCTGTGATGCTGCTCAGACTCCAGTCACAGTGTACACACAATGCTATGCAGTCTGGAGAGGAGAAGGCTCGGAGGAGACCTTATTGTGGCTTTCCAGTATCCAGAGGGGGCTACAAGAAAGCTGGGGAGGGACTTTTTAGGGTGTTGGGTAGTGATAGGACTGGGGGGAAATGCAGCAAAACTGGAAGTGGTTAGATTCAGATTGGATGTTAGGAAGAAATTCTTCACCATGAGAGGTTAGAAGGCACTAAGGATCATCCAGTTGCAACCCCCCTGCCATGGGCAGGGACACCTCACACCACAGCAGGTTGCTCACAGCCTGGCCTTAAAAGCCTCCAGGGATGAGGCTTCCACCACCCCCCTGGGCAACCTGTGCCAGTCTCTCACCACCATCATGGGGAAGAACTTCTTCCTAACATCCAATCTAAATCCACCCATTTCTAGTTTTTCTCCATTCTCCCCACTCCTTTCACTACTTTACATCTTAAAAGGTCCCTCCCCAGCTTTCTTGTATCCCCCTTGCCATACTGGAAGGCCACAATTAGGTCTCCTGGGAGCCGTCTCCTCTCCAGACTGAACAGCCCCAACTGTCTCAGTGAGCAGTGAGCAGAGCAAACTGCCCTGAGCCTGGCTGTGCATCGTGCAGCACAGGGCTGCTGCTGCTGGGGCTGCATTTTTGCAGATGCATTGGCACCTGGTAGGGGATGGGGGGGCAGTGGGTTTGAGTGTCAAATTACTGAGGGCTTTTTTGGCCTCTACTTCTTTGTGTGTTCTCAACCAGGAAAGGAACCAAGGTTCTGCTTACAACAGCGGTGATGCAGGGTAGAAGCTTGAACAGCTGAAGATAAAACTGTGCAAGGAGAGGGGGATGCTTTCAGCTGCCTCCCACATTTTCTGTTTATATCTTTCCTGCCACATTTGTGCTCTCATTCCTGCTTCCCCTTTTGCATGGGTGGCAGCAAGAGGAGATTTGCTAGGTTCAGGGTGCAGGATTCTCCATGGGGAGTCGGTGCTGCTGACTTCCATCAAGCATCAGTGGCCTCCCAGAGATGGTGGTCCCGTGTTTGGTCATCAGAGTTCTCAAGGAGTGCAAGCCAAATTCTTCTGTCTTCCTAGCAGATTGCTAGGGATTTCACATAAGAACATGCACTTGAGTCATGTCATGACTGAAAGCCATAGCTTGAGCTGGGATTGAGCAGTACCTTGAGCCAGTGTTCACAAAGACAAGCTGTGGGATGTGAAACAAAGCCAGTAACAGGAACCTGACAGGCCCTTGAGGCACCCCCAGTGACAAGTTGGCATGACTTACCTCTGTAGAATGTGCAGTGTGGGTTACTTCCATGACTCATGTGCTCTTGCATGTTGATAGAAACCCTGTCACCCTGTTTCCTCCTCATGAAGTGTGACACTCAATACCTTTCAGCCTCGTCTGGCTGAAATACAAAGATGGAAAGCTGTGCCCTCCCAGTCCCTCCTGGCCTTCACTCCAGCCTGGGCAGCTTCCTCTGCAGGAGTTACTGGCACTAGCCCACTCAGCTGTGAAAGAGAAAGCTTTGTGGCAGAGGATTGATGGCAGGATCAGTCCTTCTTTAGTTCCAAGTTAGGTTTCTAGGGAGTCACACCTGGCAAACTGAGCCACTGGGGGACCCGCAGAGCAGAAGAGGCTGCGTCACGTACGGCACGGGAGCATTCTGCTCTGTGAGGAGGCAGCATGCTAGTCCAGATAAACCCAGCTAGTCCTGATGGTTAAAGCAATCAGAACCTGACAGCACGTTTGGGTGGGTGCAAGGGGCAGAGCTGAGCACTCTGTGGGCTTCTCCATCAGACACAGGACCTGGATGGCAAGGTCACACCACGGCTCGGATAATGAGTGAGCCTGAAAGGAAGCTGCTTCATGCTGTGTTCAAAGAAATAAGCATCAAGGGTATCTTGGAAGGCATGGGAGTTAAAGATGTGGTAGAGTTTTATGAGCTTATTTTCACAGGTTATAAAAAAAAGAGAAGAAGAAGAAGAAAAGAGCAATTCAGGAATGTTCTTCTTCCTGACTTTTATAAGCACCAGCAGAGCTTTCAAAAATGGACAATAGTGCATTGTATATGTGCTCAGGAGGCAAACAACAGAGGCAGGGAAATCTGATGTCAGGTTGGCTTCCAAATTCACTATATATCATGCAACCCAAACCTTGTTCTTACTTGTGCAGCTGCTGAACTCTTTAATTATGAGTCGCTTAAAAACACCCAAAACCCAAAAGAGCAAAGTGCTGAGATTTAATGCAGAGTGCTGAGATTTAATGCAGAGTGCTGAGACTTCATGCAAAATGATGAGATTTCATTCAAAGTGATGAGATTTCATGCAAAGTGCTGAGATTTAATCATAGAATCATAGAATGGTTTGGGTTAGAAAGGACCTCCAAAGGTCATCCAGCCCAACCCCCTCTGCAGTCAGCAGGGACATCCTCCACCAGATCAGGTTGCCCAAGGCCCTGTCGAGCCTCACCTTGAACATCTCCAGGGATGAGGCCCCAGTCACCTCCCTGGGCAGCCTGTTCCAGTGCTCCACCACCCTCATAGAAAAGAACTTGTTCCTAATGCCTCATCCTTTGATACCCTACTCTGCTGGAAGATAGTGAATGGCAGTGAGTCTGAAGTCCTTGTGTGGTGGGTTAGGAATGGCACCAGGAGCAAGGAGCTGTGTTCCAATCCTTGCCTGGATGCTAGTTCAGTGCCATCAAGCAAATGTCTTTGTCTCCTTACATCACAGCTACTCCATTTTCAAAACAAGGCTGATTAACATCCAGTTGCTAATCCCCTCAAGATCTGCACTTGTCAAATAGCAACAGCACAGGCAGAGCCAGGTGGCAAATGATCCACAGGTAGTTTGTGCTCCTGGCCTATGGCAAAAAGCTGCTTGCTTGCCATGAGAGTCTATTCAGCAGCCTGCAGCAGTTGCTAAGTAAGCAGTGGAGATGATGAAATCACTAATACTCAGGATTAAAAACTGTGGAAAGATTTATCAAGTCCACAAGACCTCTCTGAAGACTTCCTCCTTTCCTTGTTTGGAAAGCATTTTAAATTCATCACCATCACCATTGTTTTGCTGCTGCTAATTCTCAGACCCTTCCATTCAAGTTTTATGCACTGAAAAGAATAATTGTGGTGACCAAGTCTTCATGTGTGTGTTACTCAACACAAAAGGGTCATTTTGTGGGTGTCAGGATCTGGCCATAGAGACACCAAACTGAATAGCATTTATTCATCACTGTCTTATCTGGGTGCTTATCTAGCTTAACTTTTCACTACTTCTTACAAAACATCATTCCACAGAAGCTTTTTTTGTCATGGCATGAGAATGTTCATGAGCAAGGCTCATTGCTGGGAGCAAGAAGTACAGGGCTGGGCCCAGAGGCTCTTGTGGAAATAAAAGAGCATGGAAGAGAGGTCCTGAACATGTCACCAGTGGCAGTCTCTAAGAACAGAATGGGTTTGCAATGAAACATGCTCCAAAGGGGTGTCAGAGGCGTGTTCACCACTCACCAACATGAACTTAACTCCCACTCAGGGCACACTCCAGGAGCAGTCAATGTTTTTGTGTTAAATTGGACGTTAGGAACAAGTTCTGCACCATGAGGGTGGTGGAACCCTGGAACAGGTTGCCCAGAGAGGTGGTTTAGGCCCCATCCCTGGAATGTATTCAAGGTGAGGCTTGACAGGGCTCTGGGCAACCTGATCTAGATGACTACAGAGGGCGTTGGACTGGATGACCTTTGGAGGTCTCTGCCAACCCAGCCCATTCTATGATTCCATGAGAGTGGATACTGCCAAAGTGGGTACGACTGAAAGGTTTGCTTCACCTGCAGCAGCCCTGAGCAACTCCTAGCCTTAAGGTGAACCTCTCTAGGATACAAAGTTTGTTTCCTCAGCCCAGGAAGTGCCTTCATAACCAGAACTCTCTTTTGCACACATAAGTATGCTTCTCAAACTGTCCAGTTCCAAGAGAGACATGAAACCCATCAGAATGACACTCCTCTGGGGGCCATCTCCTTATGCCTGGAACCAGACCGACTCTGTGAGCCTTATATGGTGCAGCTTTCATCCAAAGCTTGCTTTTATTTTCAGTTCAGTTGATGAATTTACTGTACTCATCCCAGAGTCATAGGGCATGTTAGCTGGATGGCTAAAGTTTCCTCAGAAAGGGGATTGTGTATTTAGAAGGATAACAGCAATATTCAGAGTGACATCAGTAAGGGTTATAAAAACAATCAGCAGAGTTTAGTTAAGGAATTCCTCCACTGCCACACAGAAGAACAAATGAGGAGTGGGGAAGGTACAGTTCCTCTGTGGAGGTGTTACATAGCTGCCCCCCACTGTTCTGCTCTCCTCTCCTTGCTGCACACAGCATCACAACACATCCCAGTGAAGAGGCAGAGCTCAGTGATCAGTAACTGGAGAAGTATCTGAAGGGCAGGAGGCAAGAGGATGGGGCTGGATAATTTTCAGTGGTGCCCAGCAATAGGCCAAGGGGCAATGGGAACAAGCTGGAACCCAGGAGGGTCCATCTGGACATGAGGAGAAACTGCTTTGCTGCAAGGGTGCTGAAGCCCTGGCACAGGCTGCCCAGAGAAGCTGTGGATTCTCTGGAGAGATTCCAAACCCCGCCCTGGCCATTGTGATCCTGGGTGAGGTGCTGTGGGTGCCCTGCTTTGGCAGGGAGATTGGACTCGATGATCTCCAGAGATCCCTTCCAAGCCCTGCCACGCTGGGATTCTGTGTTCATTAGGGCTGGCCACTGGATCAGATACATCACTTTAAAGTGGCAGACCTCTTTTGCCCACCAGGTGGGCAAACCCCAAGCACACGTAGTCACTAAGCTCTTGCTCATCACTCTGGGATGGCTCTACTAAGGAGCATGACTGACTGGCAAAATGTGCTAGAGAGCAGCATTTGAGGTGTGTTAGGAGGTGTACCCTGTGAGCTGGGCTGTTTCCTGCTGTGAGAAACCAGCATGCTTGCTCTCCACTGCATTCTCACCTGGAGACTGCTCGTGCCTCTTCATTCCTTCCAGTTTGTTCTTCCAAGTGGGGCAGAGGAGCCTCAGTCCCACCCTCCTGTCATCAGGTCTTGTGGTGACTCTGCAATGTGGAGAAACTGGCAGAAGGATGAGCTCATGCTTGTTCTGTTTTCTGGCCTGGAGGAATGCAAACCCACTGACCTCATATCCATGTAGACGTTGGCAGATGCTCTTCCTCAGGCCACTTTGGAATCCCATGTTGCACTGAGCCCTTAGCCTGCACTGTGCAGAGATGGGCAGCAAGTGCTCTTAGGAGATTCCACTGCTGCATGGAGAGTTAAAGCAAGCTCCTTGGGCAGGCTGACCTGGCTTTGGGCTCAGGAGCTGTGGGAAGATGGCTCGCGGTTCCAGTCTGTGTTAGGCTGCAGCAGGGAGAAAAAACAAACAACTGTTCTTGCCTTTGACCTTTCAAGTGCTTTTTAGCAACGGTGAATATCCAAACAAACCAACTCCTGTGGAAAATCCTGGGTGATAATACAGCCAGAGACAATTATAAACATGGAAAATAAACAGAGCTGGCACGTTCTGAGCATGCCTCTAAGGTCTGCTCCTTTGCTCTGCAGTGCCTGCACTACAAAGGACTCACAGATGGGCTACCAGAGGAAATTTGTATGTAGAGCAAAATGAAAAACTAGGTCAGAGGCACAATTAACACTTCTGCTTTAAGAACAAGTAGCCAGGAGTCATTATAGCACTCCTGTGTCCAGCAGAGTGACCGCTTCCAGCGAGGAGAGCTGTGGGAGCAGAGGGGTGTGAGATCAGGTCCAAGTTTTGTTTGCTTACTCTAGCAGAGATCCTCCCTAGAAAAGCAAGAAAAAGGCTCTTTATTCCTGCAGAACTTGTGGTGTTATCCTCTGTAACCTTCACGAGGGTGGGGAGTTAATACCAGAACCTTTGCACAGCTGCTCCCCAGGCTGGCTGCCTGGGGCACTCCTCAGCGCAGCTCTGAGTTATGCTGATTTCCCACATCCCCCTCCCCCAAACGCAAAGGGCTCTTACTGCAGGAATAAATCCTCTTTCTTCGAAAGACAGGCACAGAATCTCTGTGTGTGTGTGAATTAAAAGGTTTGGTCATGTTCCCACTGCAGCTGCTTGAAATGCATAAGTCTGAATTATCTGGGGAGCGTGACAACAGCCTGACAAAACCTGGCAGTTTTAATTAACAGCTGTCAGAAGGCAGTGGATCTCCTGAGAAGACACAGAGGTGACAGATGAGCCTCTGCTCTGTGTAGATTGCCTTTCAGGTAGTAAAAAAAGTCTATGTTTAAAAACATAATGTTGTGGGTTTAAGAACTGGGATGTCTTACACTTAACACTTATTCCTCTGCACAGATCATAGAATCCTAGAATTGTCAGGGCTGGAAGGGACCTCAAGGATCAGCCAGTTCCAACCCCCCTGCCATGGCCAGGGACACCTCACACTACAGCAGGTTGCTCACAGCCACATCCAGCCTGGCCTTAAAAACTTCCAGGGATGAGGCTTCCACCACCTCCCTGGGCAACCTGTGCCAGTGTCTCACCACCCTCGTGGGGAAGATCTTGAAGTCTTTCAGATGCCCAGATCTGAGTCTCAGTTACAAATTTCCTTGAGTGAGAGGCTCAGTTTAACTCCCTGAAACAAGCCAAATGTGACACAAAAGGGATGTGTTATCATCACAACCATCTGTGGATAAAGAGGAGGGGAGAGTTTCACCACTGCCAATACAACATTCACAGCTGTAAGGTCTAATCTGCTTTCCAGTTAGCCAGGTGAGCTGGGAATCACCAAGTGACCCCTTCATGTGGTTTTGGGTGCTGCTGCTGTGCTTTGCAGCAGCAGAAATTCCTGCAGGAGAAGGCTGTGGTATCTCAGGTGGCAGAGGAGGTGTCTCCAGCCTTGCACCATGCCAGAACTGGCTGCCTGCAAGGGAATGTCACAGAAATCCTGCAGCCACCAGTGGAAGCACAGCAGCCTCCTCCAACAACCACAGGCACTTCTGCCTGGTCTGCTCTGGTGGTGAGTGCTCAGCTGCTGCAAAGAGCTCCCTTTAAGAAGGAACCAGCCTGTTCCAGGTGTGACACTTCCAGTGTCATCTACATGGATGCAGAGCAAGTACCTCTGACTAGACTGAACCTCGTGGCATCAGCATCGTCTCGGAGCCAGCAGCTGAGTTTCTGTGGATATGTTTCTGCTTCATAATGGAGCAGTGCAGAGAGGAGCTGCACCTGAGAGCTGGCCATGGGGGAGTTCTGAGCTGTTGGTACCCCTAAAGGCATCCTTACTGCAGCTGCCTTCTTGCTTTGGAGGAGGTTCTTGTTTGGAGAAGGTGGCCTCAGTGTTGGAGCCCCTTTGCTTTGCAGAAGAAAGCAGAGCTGTGAAAGTCTTCAGGCCAGCCTGGGGATCTCTCCTCTCAGGAAGGAGCCCTTGGAAACAGCCCAGGCCTGTCATCTGCAGGCTGTGGAGGAAAGTTTGCCTGTGTCTCCTGCCTCTGTGCAGTGATGTGCACTGACCCTGTCTGTAGGCAAACACAGCAGAGAGTGCACCACTGAAGGAGATAAGGACAGTACAGTGGGCTGAGGGAGCAGAGATGAGCTTTAGTTCACAGCTGAAGAGGTCTGCCCTCCACAGACAGGGACAGTGACCAAGGCTGTGACTTGCACCACAGCCAGTGGTAAGCATGCTCTGGGCAGAAAGGGAAAGCAAGGAAGTGAGAAGTCATAGTAACAGGCTTCCAGGTCAGTACTTCAGTCTCCAGCTCATCCCAGCAAGTGAGTTCAGGCACCCCCAGCCCACTGGTTTTCTTTCATCTGCACAGCTGTTGGGATCCACAGGGTAGCATGGGGGGGAGGGGGTGTCTCCCTGCACACACACCTGCCCTGCATGAACACCTCTCCTGCAGCTGCTGGGAGACTTTGGAGGCTGTCAGCCCATGGCAAGAAATAGGTGGGTCTGGTTTCCCTAGTCATCATGTTCAGTGTTACACATGCCACAATGATGAAGCACTGTAAATCATGAGTCTGCTCACATTCACTGATAAACCAGTCATGCAAAAGGCTTCTTTGGAGCAGGAACTCAGCTAAGGCATTTTACATCTGTCAGAAATAATTCAAGGGTGTGGAGTGACTCATTGGGAACTGCATGAATAATCAAGACTTCATTTTCAGTAAGACAAAGCCATGAACTTTTGTCTGGCACATCAGTGTGGAACATCTTCCCTCTGTTAGGGATTGTCTTCAGGGGACTGATGCTAGCAAGAAGGCCAGGAGGAGGGATTTTTTGGCTCTTTTTCTCAGTGACAGCAGACTGCCCACTTGCAAAGTGCAGTTTTGTGGGTGCCAGGATAGCATGGCTGTGAGGCTGCAAAGCTCAGAGTAGAAAATTCAGCAGAGAGAGCTGGCATGCCTTGCACTGCTGTGTGGACAGAAGGGTCTGCTGTAACCAGACAGGTGATGTCACCTCTCGGGGTCACAGAATGTTAGGGGTTGGAAGGCACCTCCAAAGATCATCCAGTCCAACCCCCCTGTCAGAGCAGGAGCAGAGAATCCAGCACAGGTCACACAGGAATGCTGGAAGTCTCCAGAGAAGGAGACTCCACAACCTCTCTGGGGAGCCTGTTCTGGTGTTCTGTGACCCTCACAATGAAGAAATTCCTCCTGATGTTGAGGTGGAACCTTCTGTGCTGTAGTTTACATCCACTACCCCTTGTCCTATCACAAGATGAAACAGAGCAGAGCCTGTCCCCTCCCTCTCGGTCCCCAGCCCAGAGTGTGGCAGGGCAAAGTATTGCAGTGAGCCAACCAAAGGCATTCTCAGCCTCATAGCAGGCATGAGCTGGGATCTGCTGAGGGAAAAGCTCTTTCCCATCTCTTCCCTGGGGCAGGCTTGCAAAGCACCTGCCCTGCAGCAGGGCTGCAAGCCTTCAGGCAGATGACAGCAGGGGCTTCCCTGCCCCAACAGCCTCCAGCTACATCCCTTTCCCCCAGCACCTCCCCTCCCTGAAGCTCTTCTGTGAAGGGCTTGAAGTGAATCTGTCAGCAAGGCCTTACTTTGCATAACCAAGTTCCCCAAACACACACCTGAGCCTGTGCTCTTGTAGCTAAACGGGCAGCAGGACCTGCACGTGCAGAGAGGTGACTGGAAGAGACTGAGGGTCAGCACAGCTCTTCCCCTCCCACACCCCAGGGACACCTTTCCTACCACACATATCCTACAATTTTGGTTTGAGGCATCACTCCTTGGGTTACTGTTATCTGCTAACAGGGCAGGTAAACAGCTGATAAGTGTGACTGATGGACAGGATGAATCAGTTTGAGAAGCAGCTGAGGGCAGCTGAACCTTAAAGGAGTAAACTCAAAATCAAGGCACAAAATTTGAGATCAGAACAGGGGAAAAATGGGAAATGGAATCAGCTGAGGTGAGTGCTTTAATATAAGCCAAGGACTTGGATCTGTAACTCCTTCCTTTGCCCTTGGCCAAGGCTGCCAGGCACTGCTGGTCCATACCTGCTGCATGAAAAGGAGGTGCAAGATTTCATTTAATATTTTGGGGGTTTTTTGTAGACTGCAAATCAAGCACCGAGAGGAGCTGTGCCAAACTGAGGTCTTGCTTGCTCAAAAGTGAGATAAATGTTATGGCTAACCTGTGCCATGATCCAGAGTCAAGGTACCCTCCGGGATCAGGTGCCTCCAGCTTGTTGGAGGGAGCTACCAGGTGCTGCATCCCCTGGCAGGCAGAGCTGCCTGTCACAGGACCCCAGAGCTGAAAGGATCAGCAGGACTTGGCAGCTGGAGTCAATGCAAGAGGTGGCAGGAAAAGCTTTTTACGCTGAGAAGAGGCTGGAGAAAGTCTGCAAGGTCTGCTCCTAGAGTGGAGAAGAGATGAGAATACATCCAGTGATGGGCACTAGCTGGCATGATGTCTGTGTCATGCTGGGCACTAGCTGGCATGTCTATATGGTGCCTGTGTAATGCTGGGCCCTAGCTGGCATGGTGTCTGTGCAATGCTGGGCACTAGCTGGCATGATGTCTGTATGGTGTCTGTGCAATGCTGGGCACTAGCTGGCATGATGTCTGTACAGTGCCTGTGCAATGCTGGGCACTAGCTGGCATGATGTCTGTATGGTGTCTGTGCAATGCTGGGCACTAGCTGGCATGATGTCTGTACGGTGTCTGTGCAATGCTGGGCACTAGCTGGCATGATGTCTGTACGGTGTCTGTGCAATGCTGGGCTCTAGCTGGCATGATGTCTGTACGGTGTCTGTGCAATGCTGGGCACTAGCTGGCATGATGTCTGTATGGTGTCTGTGCAATGCTGGGCACTAGCTGGCATGATGTCTGTATGGTGTCTGTGCAATGCTGGGCACTAGCTGGCATGATGTCTGTATGGTGTCTGTGCAATGCTGGGCACTAGCTGGCATGATGTCTGTATGGTGTCTGTGTAATGCTGGGCACTAGCTGGCATGATGTCTGTATGGTGTCTGTGCAATGCTGGGCACTAGCTGGCATGATGTCTGTACAGTGCCTGTGTAATGCTGGGCACTAGCTGGCATGATGTCTGTACGGTGCCTGTGCAATGCTGGGCACTAGCTGGCATGATGTCTGTATGGTGTCTGTGCAATGCTGGGCACTAGCTGGCATGATGTCTGTATGGTGTCTGTGCAATGCTGGGCACTAGCTGGCATGATGTCTGTATGGTGTCTGTGCAATGCTGGGCACTAGCTGGCATGATGTCTGTATGGTGTCTGTGCAATGCTGGGCACTAGCTGGCATGATGTCTGTATGGTGTCTGTGCAATGCTGGGCACTAGCTGGCATGATGTCTGTACAGTGCCTGTGTAATGCTGGGCACTAGCTGGCATGATGTCTGTACGGTGCCTGTGCAATGCTGGGCACTAGCTGGCATGATGTCTGTATGGTGTCTGTGCAATGCTGGGCACTAGCTGGCATGATGTCTGTACGGTGTCTGTGCAATGCTGGGCACTAGCTGGCATGATGTCTGTATGGTGTTTGTGCAATGCTGGGCACTAGCTGGCATGATGTCTGTACGGTGTCTGTGTAATGCTGGGCACTAGCTGGCATGATGTCTGTATGGTGTCTGTGCAATGCTGGGCACTAGCTGGCATGATGTCTGTATGGTGTCTGTGCAATGCTGGGCACTAGCTGGCATGATGTCTGTATGGTGCCTGTGTAATGCTGGGCACTAGCTGGCATGATGTCTGTATGGTGTCTGTGCAATGCTGGGCACTAGCTGGCATGATGTCTGTATGGTGTCTGTGCAATGCTGGGCACTAGCTGGCATGATGTCTGTATGGTGTCTGTGCAATGCTGGGCACTAGCTGGCATGATGTCTGTATGGTGTCTGTGCAATGCTGGGCACTAGCTGGCATGATGTCTGTATGGTGTCTGTGCAATGCTGGGCACTAGCTGGCATGATGTCTGTATCACAGCCAGAGGTTGTCACTTCAGATCAGCAATTTCCAGCCCTGGTTATGTGGCAGGACACCCTGCCCTTCAGCTGTTCTTGCCAGGACAGGGCTAAAATCCTCATGGCCACAACTTACCCAACAGCTTCTGGGAGTGCTTGATCCCACCTGGGTCAGACAGGGAGGGAATGTGAGCTCCAGGGAAGGCTGCCTCGGAGCGGGGTGAGGGAGGAGCGCAGAGGCGTGTGCTGGAAGGTGTGGCAGGTATGTGTGAGCTGTTCCTGACTGTGCTGAAGGAATCCTGGTGATACAGAGGGGAAGGAGTCCAAGAACTGGAGCACAGCCCATGCTCTGCTGTCAGCTGAAGCTGATCTGCAGCTGTAGCAGCTGGTGCAGGTTCCTGGCGGGGAAATGCTGTTCGGCAGCAGTGATTTTGAGTCTCACAGGAGCAAAAGAGATGAGCCAGACTTGCCGGTACCTTGCACAGCCTTTCATTTGAGATGTCAACAGGCAAGGCACTTCTCAACTATTGCCACCCTTCTCCTCACCAGGCCTCTCTGAAGCTCACCTCCTTGTCACCCACTTACAGGCCAGCAAGGAAAGGCAGTAAGATTAGGAGTTTAACTGGCTCTGATAGAAAATGGATAAACCTGAGAATCTGGTAGATGAAAGGTAGAATAAACCCAGTCTAGCACTGCTAAGGCTGGAACCTGAAAAGCTGAAGCTCTGCAGCTTGCAGTGCAGGGAGTCTGTCGGACTGAAGTTGAAGCTGTGCAGGATCTGACCCCTCCACATCAGTGAATGTGAGCAGTGAGCAGGACTTCTGGCTCCTCAGGAAGAGGGACATCTTCAGTGGGTGTCTATGGACCTCAGCCCTTACTCTTTCACCTGTCTTGTCACTGACCCAGGTCTGCTGACATGGAGGGACTGAATATCCCCAAGCAGCCTCTTGGGGATGTATCTCCTTGCCCTGCAGTACCCAGAGCCTGCCGTGCCCTGGCCAGCCTGGGGACAAAGGGGCACACCAGGAGGCAGGGGCAGCACGAGCTGTACTCTGTTGTGAGGGCTTGTTCCTGGCAATGTGAGCACTGTGCCACATGTCAATAAGGGATGCTGTGCTACACTCATCTATGTTCTAAGTCTGCTCATTGTGAAAGCTCAGAAGTGCCATCCTGTCCACAATAAGAGGCCACCTATGAATCATATCCTTCAACAGATGTGCCAGAAGGAGCACAAAGGAGGTTCTCAGCACTCTCTATGTCAGTAAGAAAGTTTCCTGGCAATACTTGAGGGCTCCTGGTATTTCTCTCATGAAGTTCTTTTGTTGACATGGGTTGATGCTTGGAAAGCTGCTGCAGCACAGCAGGAGGAGAGCCTCTTGGCCATCCCTTTACAGGAGTTTTGCATGTCACAGAGTCACAGGATCAGCCAGGTTGGAAGAGACCTCCAAGATCATCAAGTCCAACCTATCACCCAACCCTAACTAATCAACCAGGCCATGGCACTAAGTGCCTCATCCAGGCTTTTTGACCCCACCACCTTCCTGGGCAGCCCACTACAACGGGCAATCCCTACCCAAATGTGTGTTGTCACAGTTGCTACCTGACATGTCCCTAGCTTTTCTGAGCTGGACAGGTCTGTGGCAGCTGAGAAGGGCGAAGTTGGCAGCACAACAAAACTCTTAATTCTTCAGCTGTAGGCACTAGGGCTGCTCTCTCAACAAAAGCTTGTACCTCCTGTGCTACTGACTGCTTCCAGGTTGACTCATGTTTAAATCTGATTGTTGCAAGAGGAGAAGAACAAACCCAAGTCAGCCAAAATGGCTATAGGAGGAAGAGAGAAATGAGCTTAGGAAATATGAATCACTTGAGCTTCACTGAATTCCTGAATGGGGAAGCTGGGTCTCAACAATAATACAAGAAATCTGTTCAGTGCTGGAAACCAGCCAAGCCCTGTGGTTCCTGACTGGGTGTCTAACCACAAGACTTCCTGGCTCCATCTCACTAAAGATGCTTGCTCATCACTCTTGAAAAAAAGATGTTCTCCTCATCTTCCTTGCTCACCTTAACAGTGCAAAGAAACTCAGCTCTGTCTGTTAGGTGCCAGTGCAGTTCGTGATGGGAGAGCGAAGCAAACCAACAGCTCCATCACACACAGGACAGATTCCTGCAAAGCCCAAAGCAAATGCAGTGCTGAAGCTAGTGTTGGAGAATAATGATTTCCTGGTGGGATCTGTGATTGCAAAATCACCTGCTTTGGTGGAAAAGGGGGTTACAGTGACTGGTTTAAAACTGGCTACTTGGCCTGAGCAAACAGCTTTATCCACTGCAGAGATCATAAAGATTTTTATCTCAGTGGGTTTAAGGCATTGATTTACATCTGACAGTAAATTAAACTGAGATGAGTGATGCCATAACCATCTCCAGTTTCCTGCCTCAAGTCTCTTGGATGTTGCTAACCCTGGAGGGAAAATGCTGAACAGGCCTTGCAGCAGCTGCTGACTCAGCACAGCTTACAGCCCAGCACACCACAGACTGCTGGCACTCACTTCAGTCTGTTGCAGCAGGGAAAGCCGACTGTGAAGAAATGTGCAAGACCCCAGGCACACTGTACAGGGCAATACCACAGCACATTGTGTTTAATGTAGAGAGTTGCAGAGTGATGTAGCTAGGGGAAAAAAGATAGCTCTACCTCTAACAAATGTGCTGGCCACTGCCAGGCAGGAGTAAGGCCTTGAGCTTGGGCTTGAGAGTATGAAAGTGTCAGCTAGAGAGCATGGAAATGTCAGCTCAGTGCTCTGGAGTGATCAAAAAACCCAACAGACTTACCACTGGCATCAATCAGAGGACCAAACCAGAAGACATCATTATGGTGGGGTACAAATTCAGAGATCAGACACACACTGGGCACTGCGTGCAGTTCTGCTTGCTTCCTCTCCAACAGAGAAATCAGAACTGGAAAAGATTCAGAAGCCATCAGGCAGGGTGGGTAGGAAAAGGGTGGGTAGGATAAGGGTGGATAGGATATGGGTGTCTACCAAGAGAGGAGAAGAAGAGCCAGGTTCAAGACAAATGAGAGGAAGGCATCCCTTGTACAGCAGCACCAGCCCTGCTGAACTCTGCAAAGGGCACTTGCAGAAAACACACAAAAATTTCTCAGTGACTCAAGGGGAAAATGGCCAAGTACATGGACCAGAGCCAGTGGGAATTACCAGAGAGACCAGAACCAGCTCATGAAATCCCCTGACCTGGAAATGTTATTGGCTGGGAGAGAAGCAGGGAGGAAACAGCAGATGTGTTTGCCATTGTCTTACTGTTTTGTAGGTTGTGTCCTTCCATTTGGGTTGGGGGAGAGGACATTGGTCTAACAGGGCCCTTGGGCTGTGTCACATCATACACCAGACTGTACCATGTGGCTTTCCAGAGGCTGCTGTGTCCTGCTCCTCTGCTCTGACTTGCAGGGCCAGCAGCCTCCAGGACAGGGATGTGGCAGGCAGCCTGTGGCCACAGGAGCCTTGGGCATGCAGCCCAGGCCACCACAGCACATGAATCATCCCCTGACCCACTGCAGATTCACTGAGGCACTGAACACTCACCCTTCACAAGAGCCACCGCCAGCAGCCCTGCTCTGCCTGCATGTCTGCAGCACAGCAAACTGGCTGGCACCACTCCTGGGGCTTCAGGCTCTCCTTAGAGAGAAAGCCAGGAACAAGGCTGATCACTAGCAGGCACCCAGTGAGAAGCCTGCTGGGTTAGGTTCAAAGTGTGTGTGAGGAGGGAAGAAGCATGTTAGAGTGACCCAGCTCTTCACCACGTGGCCTTGTTGTTGCTGAGATGGCTACAGCTGCTCCAAAACTAAAGCTGTAGGTACAGAGCCTCTGAATCCTGCCCAGGCTGTAGCCCTCCTGCCCACAGAAGTGTAGCTGAGGCTCCATGCAGCTAAACTCTGGGCAAGCTCAGCCTGGGCTGTGGCAAAGCAAATAGTGCCAACCTGGATAGGTGCTGTGCACCAGGTGAACCTGCCTGGTACTGGGCAGTGCCAGAGGCTTCCTGCAAGACAACTGGCATTGCTGTCACCTGCCCAGAGGAGCCATGGTGGGGGTGGCATCTCCTCGGTGTCCCCTGCACTGCTGGCAGGACCCAGTTCCGAGCATGCCTCCCCCCACAGCCAGGCACAGAGGTGCTGAGAGCTGCTACTGACCAAAGCAGGACAGAGAGGAGAAGGTGACCAACTACCACGAGAGCTGAGACCCTTCTCTAGCTGCTCAGAGAGTTTCTTTCTGCAGCTCCTGTACTTCCATACCATAATATACAACAATTCCTTACCAGTCTGCCCAGAGCTGTGAATTGTGAGTCAGGCTGGAGCCGGATGTGGGTACTGGTGGGCTGAAGCAGCTGGGCACTTGCTCCTGGAGCAGGAGAAGGCTGGGGGCCAGAGCCAGGCCCAGCACAATCTCAGCTGTCACCATGAACTCTTCAACCCTCACAGATGCTGAACAGCTTTGCCCTTGTCCCTTCTGTCACAGACCTCTTTCAAATGCTCTGGCAGGGCAGGGCCTCTGCAAGGGCCAGGCTCCAGGCTGGTGGCACAGGCAAGGCTGATGTGGAGCACCAAGCACATGAAGCACCAAGATCAAGAGGGCCCTGCTGACCTCCCAGAGACATGGCTGAGCTGCAGAGCAACTGCACTGCTGCTCTGGGCTGAGCAAGGATTCGCCTCTGGATCCCCCCAATGCTTGGGCACAGCTGAGGGCCAGGGGCTGTCCAAGCCATCACCCTGGATCCTTGGCTGGTGCCTTTGGTGAAGAGACCCTGTCCAGGGAAAGCATCCATCTCCAGGTGCCCCAGATGGTCTCACTGCCTCTGGGCATTGCTCAGGAGGGGATAACTTCAAGACTGTGCTGGAAGGTGTCCAGAGAAGGGCCACGAGGATGAGCAGAGAGCTGGAGCTCCTCTCCTATGGAGACAGACTGAAAGAGTTGGGGTTGTTCAGTCTGGAGAAGAGAAGGCTCCAAGAAAACCTGATTGTGGCCTTCCAATATCTGAAGAGGGCTACAAGAAAGCTGGGAAGGGGCTTTTTAGGGTGTCAGGGAGTGATAGGACTGGGGGGAATGGAGCAAAACTAGGAGTGGGTAGATTCAGATTAGATGTTAGGAGGAGGTTGTTCACCATGAGGGTGGTGAGAGACTGGCACAGGTTGCCCAGGGAGGTGGTGGAAGCCTCATTCCTGGAGGTTTTGAAGGCCAGGCTGGATGTGGCTCTGAGTAACCTGATGTAGTGTGAACCCCTGATGGCAGCGGGGTTGGAACTGGCTGATCCTTGAGGTCCCTTCCAACCCTAACTATTCTATGATTCTATGACTGAGGCTGCACTCACCCTGTCCCAACAGCTCTGGGTGAGGAGTGGGTGCTCAGGATCCTCAGGGAGCTCCAGGCCTGGGGCTGGACCTCAGCAGACACTGCTTTTGCAGAAGGATTCAACAAACTGAGCCCTTGGGTTTCTCTGTCCCCCCAGCCGTGGGGCCTCATTGCTGCTTCATCTTCCCTTGTCCCTGCGGTATTTCAAGGCCTGTATTTTAAGCCCACTGGTCCCCTGGGGTACATCATGGGCTGGCTGCACATTATGTGGTCTGCAATGCCACAAGGACCTGGGCTGCCCTCTGCTCTGCTGCAGAGCCCTGGACAATGCTGCTTTTGGTAGGGCGCAGGGAGCTGGCAGCGCTGCTGGCGTCTGCTGTCTGCTCAGCCTTATTTTGAGGTGTTTAAACTTAGCAAAGTGGCTTTTTTTAGGCCCATCTGCAGGGATCAGGTGGTCACCTGTGGCGATGTGTTTATTCACAGATCCCAGCTTGCAGGGAGCAGCCCTCTCTAAACACAATTAGGGCTATTTAAGCAGCTGCTCACAATTACCTCTGGGCCCGCACAAACGCCACATACCCTCTCATTGAGCAACAGCTCCTGCAGGTACCAGGCTGAAAAAGCCACAGGCAACCTGTCAAGTGCCTCAAAGGTTCTGCTGAGCCTGCTGTAAATGGGTGTTTACTTTTGAAGAGCTGCACACCTTGGATACTCTGCCACTGTACTCTCTTGCAGACCAGCACTGACTCAGCCCTTCGGCAGCTGCTCCTCTCCTCTGGCCTCCTGTGGCTTTTTGCGTGTGGCAGCCAGGCTGCAAACAGATGTAGAAGAGCCCACTTTGGGGATGGATGTGACACAGCACGTCCTTCCAGCTCTGCCCAGGAGGATAACTAGGGACAGCTTCTGGGAGAGGAGGGATGGGATAGCTTTGGCTCAGGAGTGGTGAAGCCTGAAGGTTGGTGACATCAACAGAGGACAGTTTTCATGTCATGATGACCAACGTTCCTTTCCTTGGCGCTTCCTCAAGATGAAGTGCTCCTCTTCCCTCTCCTCCTTGCCAGCTCCTTCCCTCTTTCACCTTCACTGTTTCTTGCTTTCTTTCTTTGTGCCTTGACATTGACACTGCTCTCCCAGTGGTGGTAGCTGCTCCCCCTCCCAGCTCATTCCCACTGTGCCCTTTGTGCAAGCCATCAGGGCTCCCTCCTCCTGTCTGGCTTCTCCTTCCCTCACAGCAGGCCTGGGGCTCAGCAGGATAAAGGGTTGGGGTTCTTCAAAATGCAGAGAGGAGAGACAAGAATTCACCTCTCCAGGGACATGGAGAGGTATTTTTCAGTCATTTTTGAATGAAAAATAAAGCCACTTGCAGCTCTGGGGAATCTTCTCAGTGGCACCTTGTCCCCAGACCATTTGGTTTCGAGGAGAACGTGCCACCATTCAGGAATGATGAATCTGCAGCCCTCACAGAGACACATTTCAGCCAGAAAAGTTTTTATAGGTCCACAAGGAATGCTGTGATTCATCAACACATGTAACAACACAGCCAAGAACTTTCCCAAGGAACTGTAACATTATTGTAGGATTTTATTACCCCAGGATTTGAGGAGTGATGCAAGAACCAGGAGCTTATGCATTCCCTGCACGTGTGTCATTGCTGCCTCACCCACCCAGAGAGCTGGGTGTCCAGGGAGCACAGAGCCACCCTGGGGAGTTGGATCACACTGTGGAGACCTGGAGCAGCCCCACTGCTTCAGCCAGTGCTGTTCCCACATTTACAGAATCATGGAATGGCCTGGGCCAGAAGGGACCTCCAAAGGTCATGCAGTCAGCAGGGACATCCCCAACTAGATCAGGTTGCCCAGGGCCTCATCAAGCCTTACCTTGAGTATCTCCAGGGAAGGAGCCTCTACCACCTCCCTGGGCAACCTGTTCCAGTGTTCCACAGCCCTCATGGTGCAGAACTTGTTCCTAACATCCAGTCTAAATCTGCTCTTCTCCAGCTTAAAGCCATTGCCCCTGGGTCTGTTCCTGCAGGCCTTTGCAAACAGTCTCTCTCCAGCCTGCTTGTAGCCCCTTTCAGGTACTGGAAGGCTGCCATTAGGTCTCCCTGGAGCCTCCTCTTCTCCAGGCTGAACACCCCCAGCTCCCTCAGCCTGTCCTGGTAGCAGAGGTGCTCCAACCCCTTGACCATTCTCATGGCCTCCTCTGGACCCACTCCATCAGGTCCATGTCCTTCCTTCATGGAGCCCTGTCACAAACACCATCACTCCAACCAGGAAATAAGAAACATGAAAGGCACAAAAGCTGCTTCTAAACAGATCCTCTCCCTAAAACTGCTATTACTTGTTTCATAATGTAACATCAAGCAGGAAATTCAGAGCCAGTTTCCAGTGCTACAGATACAGATGTCACTGAAAAACCAAGGCAGATTTCCAGGCAGAAGAAGGAGCCACCAAAAAACCCCATGAGCCATGCAGAAACCCTCCCTGTGTGCCAGGGCCCTCTTGCTCTGTCAGTAGCAGCACAAACACA
The DNA here is from genome assembly GCF_014839835.1 of Dryobates pubescens. NCBI lineage: Eukaryota > Metazoa > Chordata > Aves > Piciformes > Picidae > Dryobates > Dryobates pubescens. The sequence continues at coordinate 18,566,110 of NC_071624.1, read as the reverse complement.
CACAGCAGTCTGCTACAACAGGATGCAGACCTCCTTCTCCTTGTTCTGCCTTCTAGAGGATGGTTTGAGAGCAACCAGGCTGCCCCAGTACCAGCTCCACGCTGAGGTTTCAACAGCTCTGCTAATGACCCTGCTCTGAAATGCCACAGCCTGAGTCCTGGAGGAGGGCAAGGCTGAGCTGGCTGCCAGCAGTGTCACAGGCACTGCTGTTGACCAGGGTCTTCTCTCATAACAACTCCAGCAATCATTTTTATCATATCTTTTGCTGTGTTCTCAGGGTGGCTCACACAACTTATGCTTCATTTCCCTTCCTGATGATCAGTCTCCTCGGCTACCCAGCCCCTACAAACCAGCTCCCAGCAGTGGGGCTGTGGAGTGGCTCCTGGGCAGGATTTCTGTGTGTCTGACCTGCACTCTGAGGAGTGTCCCTGTGCCAGAGCTTAGCACTCACACCTCTGCAGCCCCTTTCCCTTGGCTTTTCCTTGCCCAGTCAAGGGAATGCCAGCCTGGCATTGCTGCCAGCTGCAGGGCCTGGAGCTTTGCAAGCAGGCAGCTCCTGCCACCACTGCTGTGTCACACAGGGTGGCACATGTCAGACGAGGGAGAGACATGGGAAGGCGAAGCCTGATGGTTCCCTCTGTGTTTCACTGCCATCTGGACACCCCCAGTTTTTTCTTTATGTTACCTACATCTGGTTTCAGTGGAGAAGCTCTTCAGCTTCTGTCCTTTCTCTCACCCTAAATAATTCATTTCTGGGATCCCAACAAGGCCTCCATGCAATGTGGCTTACAAAACTTAGTTGCTCTCTAGGCTGGGCAGGAACAGCATGGGCCCTGCAGGGGCTTGTGCTGGTCTGAGCAGCACTACCCTGGGGCCCATGCAAGCACCGGGGAGCAGAGCCTGGCCCAGGCTCGGCCCAGCCAGTGCTGAGCTCTTGCCTCATCTGGAGCTAGAGTCTCACTTCCAGAGCACTGCAATTTTCTCCACAGTGATGTTATCTTTGTTCCTTGGTTGCTGGCAGCAGAGCTGCTCACACATGTTATTAGCAGATGGCAGAAGACGTACGTGGAATGTGCTCTCAGAACACTTCTGCCATTCTTCCTCCCAGACTGAAGAAGTACAAATTCAAGCTAAAAGCATGCCCTGACTGCAGCCCTCTCCCAGACAGGGCTGCAGAGAGTGAAAAGCATGTGGAAGCCTCTCAAATAATTCAGTTCCTCTGCCATGGTTTAGCTGCTCAGCACAAACCCTTCAGCCAGAGATGTGGGCACATGTCTGTGTATGGCCACGCTCCTCAGTGCCCCTAGGGCAGTTCCCTTTCTGGATCAGCTGTGAACAAGCAGCAGGCATTGCAGGAAGGCAGAAAACTTCCATGCAGCCTCTCCAGTAAGCTGAGGCATCCACCTGTGGCCTACAGCCAACTGCCAGAGGCTTGGCAGAGCTTGGAGCACTTGGTGTGGACCAAGATGAACACATCAATTCAAGGATCAGGCAAACAAATTGCCAGCATGGGCATAAGTTCAGGAGCAAGGACTTGAGCGTGATGCTCAGCCCCCAGACAAAGGAGGCAGGAGCCTGATGAGCTCCATATCACCCCATGCTGATGCTGCTAGGAGCTGACAGTGACCTGGCCTTCCAGAGGAGCTGCTGTCAGAGGGAGTCACAACCATTAGACAATGCAGAGGAGGGGCACTGACTGCTTGCTTTGCTGCCTGCAAGTCTTTAACTTCCAGGATAATTTACAATAAATTGCTCCTGCAAAGCTGCACTTCCTAGCCCCTGCCAAAGATGGAGATCCAGCTCCCTCATCTCGAGGTGTTTGGGTTCCCAGTGTCGCTGTCCTCATGCTGTACCAGGGCCTTGTCTCTGGGCACCACATAAATGCTGCCTCATGTCTCTGCCAACACTCAGCTACTGAAGTTATTATACCTTCACCTGCACCTTCCACTGGAAAGGATGCATGGCTGAGGCACTTTTGTGCCAACCATGGAATTAGTTCCTTTCAAAAGTATTTTCCCTAAAGCCCAATGGAGATTGCAGCCCTAGATAACACCCAGGCTTGCTCTCCCTGTCAGGAGCACAGTGGAAAGAGCTGAACCTCTGCAGAGGGCATGGATGACCCTGGTGTGAACGCTGGAGGCTGGGATTCCAGGGGATCTCCTGTGTGCAGGGCAGCCAAGGGAAGAAGGAAGGAAACCTTTTCAATCTCAAAGCTAAACAGCTCCTGTGGGTTGGCAACATTTATTTGCCCTTTCCTTCCCTTGAAGAAAACACAACCAGTAAAATTCCCTGGCATGTTCTTCTCCATCCTGAGGTTTCTTTGCTCCTTTGCCCTCCTCCATATAATCAGACCCTTTTTCACACATGGCTGAACCTAGAGAATCATTTAGAGTGGGAACCACATGAACCAGTTCACTGCACATCAGGTAATTGTGCCTCAGAGGCCTTTTTGAAGGTCAAATATTTCTGGGCAATTTTTCCAGCTACTTTCTTTGTTAAATGAAAGCCCACTAAAACCAGTAAGAGAACAAAGAGGCCTCTACAAAGCCACTAACTCCATAGCCCCATGAATCCCCCCCACCCTATACCCCTGCATGCTTTCCTTCTGTGTTTCCTCTCCAAGGCACCCAACTTCACAAGCCACCTGCCTGTGCCAAACCTGCACCGCTCACTGCTGCCCTGTGAGCAGCTGAGGGTTCCAGCCTCACTGCTCAGCAGATTCTTACATTCCCAGGTCACTTCCAAGCTTTTTGCAACAAAAGGCTTGGTTTAAGTTTGCATCATGATAGAGAAAACAACCTAAAAACCCTCTCTAGGATGATAGGAGTGCTCATGACCCTGCCCATGGCTGCTCTCTGGGACTTCTCCTATGCTGAGCATTACAGGGGAGCTCCCCTGCAGCTCCTCCTCCCAGCGCTCTCAATCTGGGTGTTACTGTACAAGCTTTGTGATAATAAAGAAGAAACTACAACCCTGCTTTAAATGAGCTGAGAAGTGGTACAGCCACAAGGTGCTCACATAAAACTAGACAAAGAACATTCAAGAACATAAAGTTTTTGTTCCATATGTACAATTTCTACTAGAGAAAAGGGAAAGAAATTTGCTGCATGCCAGGAATGGAAGCAGAGGAGGACTCTGCTATAAGAAATGCGTATGTTAGGAGCTATTTTCATTTAACAAAGTGGACTTACTCTCCAAAAAACAACTTGTAGTTGAGAACAGAATGATGCCACTCAGGCTGCAAATCCATTAAAGCAAAGCTCTCATTAAAGCTTTTTAATCTTTCCAAGCCTGGCACAGCAAGGCCTGGCTCTATCCTCCCAGCAATACCAATAAAGAACAGGGAAGCGGCTACCAATCCCCTCCCAATCCCATCCCTGCTGTTCCAGACACCACAATGGTTCTGCACAGGCTGGTTGCTTTCCTGCACACAGCTGTGGATGTGCACAAGGGTCTCCAGCCTCTGGCCAACAACCATCACACAGCCCCAAACACGGCAGTGGCTGTGGGTGACTGAATCAGAGAGGTGCAGGTGAATGGTCAGAGGAATGCTGAAATGGGCTCAGTTTGGTTAGAGAAAACAGGAAAGCTGACAAGGAAAGGGACCAGGTGCTCCTGGGCTGGGGAGTGCTGAAGATGCCTTGGCTGCTGGCAGAAGGAGGGAAGCTGAAGGAATGCCACTAAACCAGACCCTCCTCATTTGTCACTGACATCAGGGTCAGCACCCATTCCTGCAGCCAGGGTCCCCTCTCCCCTTGATTTTTCTGCCTGGCTCAAGGGATGTTTGCAGGCTGCACAGCACCTTCTGCACCTGCAGGAAGAGCCAACAGCCCTCTCCTGCAGGGAGTGGGATGGGAAAACTCTGGCCAGGCTTGGCTGGATCAAGGCAAAACGACCCCCAGATAACAGCAACACACTCCCAGGTCACCTCCAAGCTTTTGCAACAGAAGGCTTGGTTTAGGTTTGCATCATGATATAGAAAACAACCTAAACCCCACCTCTGAGATGACAGGAGTGCTCACGCCCCTGGCCATGGCAGTGACAGCACCCTGATGGCTATAACCACGAGCAGAAATCACCCAGGCACGCACAACTCAACCCAACCCACGACAAGGGTGCACAGCTGGGTGGTTCCTTCTGCTTACAGCTCAGTGTCACTCACAGCACCAACCTGCTCCTGGATCACTCCATAGCCATGCATCTTCTTAAAAAAACCCCCAAAGCATAAGAAGTGTCTTAATTCTGATTATTTCTGCTATGATAACTGCCCATCAGGTGCACACAGCCACAGCTCTCTCTGCTGAAGGGCAAGCACAGCCTCCTTCAACCAGCCCTTCCTGCACCCCGTCTGACCTACCACACTCTGCTCCTCATGCCTGCTTTGGTTTCTTGATGCAAGCCAAGCTTCACTTCAGCTGCACTCATCTTCTGATTGTGCCTGGGGTGAAGCATTTCACAAGGGCCACAGGGAGATCTATTTTTTGAGTAAATAAGGAATTCTATAATCAGGAAAAAAACAAACCAACCAAAAAACATAAGAGACCAAAACTATTTCAGTATTCCCAGAGTTACAAACATGCTGTTTGTCCCCACTAATAGCAGCCTAAAACTCTGAGCTATATGGTGCAACCTGTGGGATGTTCCTCTAACATATATATAGCATTTGTTAAAGACACCCTGGCCTTTCAAATCAGCTGCATTCAGTCACTGCTGGATCCAGTGTCTATTTGCAGACTGCTGGAGAAAACAGGATTGCAGAAATGCTGGGAATTGAGTCAAGGCTGTGAGAGGCAGCACTGCCTAAAGAGCACAGCACCCAGACCTCAGCCTGCCCCCACAGCCTTTCTTTATTCTGTACATTAAACAGTGGTTTGGGGGTGAGACCCAGCCCAAGCTGGAATAGCTCTGGTGGCATCTCCCCCAGGGAGAGGAGCGAGCAGGCAGGGCAGGAGCCTGTGTTTAGCAAGGTCTCTCCCTCTCCATCTCCTCTCCCTCTCTCTGATGACAGCCCTGAGCTGGCACTGTCTGGCAAGCACGTGTTGCCTGTTGTAAGTGTGGGTACCTTCAACACCGATTTCTTCTGCTGGGGTGGGTGCCAGGAGCTCTCTTTAATATCAGTAACATTTCATTCATGATTTCAGCTGCTCATGGAAGGAGCACAAAGGAACTGGCTGCCTGCAGGGAAAGGGCTCCTGGGGGAAGAGCAGCAGCAGACCCCAGAATTACTGCTGGCCAGAGAGCCTGGCGCAGAGTGGAAAGAGAGAGTATTAATTAGGATTAAAGGGAGGTAACTGGCTTAGTATAATATGACAGCTGTGCCAACGAGACAATGCCACATTTTTGAGCTGCAATCCCTACTGTCAGATCTCTCTGTTATATTTTGGGTATTGGCCAAACCAAGCTGGCTGCTGAATGTTCTCTGTTACTATATGTCACTGGAGAGGGGCAGGACTGTCTATATTTAGGCCACCAAGTCCCCCGAGTTAATCTTTCCTCCTCTTTGTTTTAGTACTCTGCTTTCTACTTTTACTTCACACACTCTGCAGCAGGTCTGGCAGGCTCTCCTCTCCCCAGAAGAGCTGATGGCCATGCTGGTCGTTTTGCTTTCCATTTCCTTCTTGCTTCCTTTCTTTGTGTGTGAATTTTCTTACAAGGAAGGCTAGCAAAAACACTCCAGCCAGGAAACAGCGCACCTGAAATGGAAAGAAGTGATACATCAGGTGGCAGTAGTAGGAAAGAAGGGAAGGGGGGACATTGCAGTGCAAATGTGCCTAGAATTTCAGTCACACCTGCTTAAGATTATGAAGCAAGCAAAGGATCTGCGAGGACAAAGCAAGCAAAGGATCCTTGAGGACAGACACAAATCAGAACAGGGCAATTGCCAGGCCGAGGCAGAGCAACACTTGCTGTGTCCCTTCACCCTCCACCAGCTGGGCTCTGCCAAACTCACGGTCCACAGCACCAGGTTTGGCCCCAGAAAAGGCTTCCTCAGTACCAAGGGTGGCAAAGCCTGGCTCCAGGCCAGTCAGGCACGCACCCCTCCCTGCCAGGCTGTGCTAGTGCTGAAGCCTGATCTCTACAGGACCTGAAACATGGGCCAATGGGAAAACTGGTACCTGCTGTTAGCATGGCTTCAGGAGAGGTGGTTTGCATTACTCATCAGTCTGAACAGAAACCCAAAGGACCACCTCAAAGTGCTCTCCTCCTGGTGGGACTGAGCCTGGGTGGCTACCTCCTCCCCAGAACAATAGGGCAGCTCAGGCACAGTGGGGAAGGGACGGAGGCTGCCACAGGGCATGTTGCTGTGGGACCACTCCTGCTCTGGGTCTGACCCTACCAGCCTCCTTGGAAGGAACCTGATCTGGCCAGAACATTCTTCATTTCTTCCACCTCTCCCAGCTGTGAGCTCAAACACTGTGGTGATGCACAGGCCACTCTCCCCTGCCACCCTCAAGAGCATGGGCAGTGCCAGGAAGAGGTAGGGAGGGCAAGAAAAGCAGAAAGAACAGCTGTGGGTCTAGGCATGGGGCCACATTCCCTCCTGGACAGCATGGGATCTGCATTGTTCCCCACCTTCCCCAGTGCTGCCCTGGGATGCTCCTCCTGCAGTTCCAGGTGGGCAGGTTTGCTCTGAAGACCTGGAGCTGCTGCCCTGGAGAGCTGTCAACAGTGCAGGCACCTCCAGTATGCACTAGTATTTTGCCCACTATCTGCCCTCACCATCTCTTCTCCTCCCAGCTGTGGCTGCTGGACACATGTTGCAGGACAGGAGGGAAAACGGCCAGGACACTTGGGTCCTGCCAGCTGTGATCAGCAATCCCAGAGCCCTTTCCATGCAAGATGTGCTTTTGGTTTCAAGTAAAAAGGGTCACAGTGAAATTCCCCACTAGAAAGGAATCCACCAACCAGCACCAACACTTTTCTCAAAGCAGGAAAGGTGCGGAGACGAGCACAGGCAAGGAGGAAGGAACAAGTGTCTCTGAGAAAAGCTCCAGGGCTGCTGGTGCCATGAAATGCACAACCCCAGCCTGGGGGAGTGCACAGACAAACAGCATTCTAGAAAGACACACATACAAAAAGGGAGAAGAGGTTAAGCAGCATCTCTGTGCAGTGGAGGAGCCACCCCTGCCAGGAGCTGCCTGCAACAGCAGGAAGGTAACTCCTGTTCCCATCCAGCTCAATAGACAAGAGAGTAGGAAAAGTGAGGGAATGGGGCATTATCCTGGGAGCAAGGAGCAGCAGCACAGCAGGCTTAGGACTCCAGCACTGAGAGGGCCCTTGCAAAGGTATCTGCAGGTCCTGAGTGTCTTTAACTTTTCCTGGGCCTGCTGGTGGCTGTGCTCACAGTGTGACAGCAGGAGCAGGCTGAAGCGTGCTCCTTGTTGGTGGCACTGGACACCTGCTACAGCTCCCTGGGTGCAACCCGGCAGGGGGCTGTGGGTGTAAGCTCTCCCTGGCACTGGAGTGACACAGGCCCTCCCTGCCTGGCCGTGCCTCCAGACAGATTTAGATCACCCTCTGTCATCCTGCTCAAGTCACACATTCCTGTGAGGATTTATTTTAGACACCTGGTCCTCCCTCCAGAGAGAGAGGCGATCGCTGGGCAGGGGCAGGGGTGCCACACGGTGTCCCTTACAGCCACCTCGCTCCTGGGCTCACACCAAGAGCATGGGTGCCACAACCAGGCTCTGGTCTGAGGAATCACCACAGGGGACCTGCAGAACAGCTCCAGCACCCACCAGTACCAGCCAGAACGGGGCAGTGGGAGAGGTGGAGACACGCAGGACGGAAAAGGGACAGTCCGAGTCCGGGAAGGGTGGGTGGCAGGGGAGAAATTATTTCAGAGCTGGAGCTAATTTTGTAGAATCTGGCTGTCAAACAAAGAGCTGCAGTGTTTTTTAAACTCTGCTTATTGAATTAAGTCACTCTGCTGCCAACTGGATTACTTCAGCTGGCTGAACAACCTGACACCTCCTTTTAGCAAAGAATTTGCTACCATGACCCCCCGGGTGACGGCATTACCTACCCATCCCCGCCGCCGCGCACGGGGAGAGCCAGGCCTGCAGCTGAGAACAAAGCCCTTTTATGGGGAACCTCCTCAGCATTCAGAAAAGATGTGGAATGGAAAGGAAAACTCCATGAAAACTCCAAGCATTTCTGGTTTGAGGCCCAATAGGACATGGAGTGGGCCTCAGGAGCCTGGCACTTCCTGCACGCTGGCCTTACAGCACAGAATGTGCCCTTTTTTTGCAGGGAATTTTAAGAAGGAGGCACAATTGGATTCTTGGCTATTAAAAGGTGCTTTTGGAGCATGAGGCTGCTCCTTGGTTCCAAGGAAGCTGTTTATAGAAACACTCAAAATCAGCCTCTGAGGTCAGGTAAGGAGGCCTCCCTTCAGCCCCGGTGTCAGCGGGGCAGGAGGTGTGTGGGTCTGTGCTGCAGCAGCACCTACAGAGCAGAACCCAGCCCTAGGTGTGAGGGTGCTGGGTGCGATTCCTACACCCTCAGAGGCAGCCCTTGACCCAGACACCTGCCTGGGAGCAGTTTGTGTTTTATATAAGGGAGCAGAGGCAGAAAGATTATCCATGCTACCTGACAGGGACTGCTGGGAAGCTTTTTATAGATGCCAAAGCAGTGGCTTAACCTGAAGATCTGTGTCTGCTGAAAGGAAGCAGCTCCTGCACTTCACCTTCCCTGTCCTGCTTTAGTCACTGTGCAGCCTGAGCAGAGCCATTCTCTCCCCCAACTCCCCTGCAGACAGGCTGCAGCTTTCCTTGTGGCCTGCAGTCGTGACAGCAGGGCAAGCACAGACACTGAGTTCTGGAAGGGTCTGGCTTCTCCTGTGGTACCTCCAAAGCACTGTGACTTCTTTTACCTCCAGGACAGCTCTACCAGTCTCTGAGGGCTTTTTCAGTCCTCTGAAGTCCAGCTGCCCTCTTGCTCAGAGATAAAAGCAGGTGTTTCAGTGCTAAACACCCGGATGTCACAGGACAGCACCAAACACAAACCAGCACCGCTGGGGGAACAGGGCTGGAAGGTGCCTTAGCATTGTCCCCCCGCCCCGTGGAACCTGTGGAGGCCAGCTCGTGCCCTGCTGTCAGGTGCTGGTCACAGGGCCACTCCAGAGGGCTGGGCACCCTCTTTAATTCTGTAATTTGAACATATCTGCTTTTGCACCTAACACAGACAGCTGTTGTTCCAGCAGCCCCTCAGGACATTACGTTCTCCAGAGAAAGGCTTGGGGACAAAGAGCATCTTTTGAAGGCTCTCATTACTTCTGTGCCATATTTCCCCATCTGATAAGGCTATCTGTGAAGCTCCCAGAGGAGATGGGTATCTCCTCACACACAAATAACTCTGGCTACCATTACCTCGATAGGAACCTTCTGTGATGCACGTCTGGAAGCACAGAACTGCTTCAGTGCTACCTTGGGGGAAACACTGCCTCATTGTTTCTCACCTGTCTCATTTTGACTCTAATGAAGACTATTTTGTGTACCAGCTCTGCCCTTATCTCCCTGCAATGCTTTTTCTTTCTTCCAGTAAGCAGTTATAATTCTGTTTTGCTGGTTTACTGCATCTCCCTTTGGAATCGGTGTGAGGCCAGAGGTACTGCACATGAAAGAATCATTTATGTGACTTTGTCAGGCAGTACAAAAGGCAGTTTGTGGATTTGTTGGATTTGCCTAAGCCCTGTGGTGGGGTTTTTTTTATATATTTCTTTATAATGTTTCAGAGTGGACCAGAAATTAACAACTGTGCCTTGGAAACTTAGCCAGCCCTTGCAGGTCGGACCCCGGGGCAGGCTCTGTAGACAGAGCAAACAAAGCTGGGAAGGGGTCTGGAGCACAGCCCTGGGAGGAGAGGTTGAGGGAGCTGGGGTTGCTTAGCCCAGAAAAGAGGAGGCTCAGGGGAGACCTTCTTGCTGTCTACAACTCCCTGAAGGGAGGTTGTAGCCAGGTGGGGCTTGGTCTCTTCTCCCAGGCACCCAGCACCAGAAGAAGAGGACACAGTCCCAAGCTGTGCCAGGGGAGGTTTAGGCTGGAGGCAAGAAGGTTCTTCCCAGAGTGAGTTGTTAGCCACTGCCCAGGGAGGTGGTGGCCCACCATCACTGGAGGTGTTTAAGAAGAGACTGGATGAGGCACTTGGTGCCATGATTTAGCTGATTAGATGGTGTTGGGTGGTAGGTTGGACTGGATGATCTCCAAGGTCTTTTCCAACCTGGTTAGTTCTATTCTATTCCTACACAGGTCTGAGCCTGTGCTGAACCATGTTCCCACCACCACCCACCATCAGTTCTGACTTTTCCAGGAGAATGAACAGTTTTCCAAGGACAGAACTGGTGATCCTGGATGGGCAGGCTCCAGCTGGGTGAGAGCTGAGTCTCTTGCAAGCTCATGTGGAAGAGGCAGCCATGCTTCCCCCATACAAATGGTCCATGAAGGAGGCTGTGAGCAAGAGGCCAGCTTGGTCAGTGATGAAAAGGCTTCCATGGGAGCAAAGCCTCTCTGCCACACCACAGCCCTACCAGCAGGGCTGAGATGTGCCCCCAGCCTCTCAGGCTCTTTGCACAGCCAGAGTCAACCTGGCTCATCAGTCCAGAGTGCAAGGGGCCCAAGCAGGCTCATGCCCCCAGGCAGCTCTGCCTCTGGGGCTCACAGCACTTAGATGCCCAAGCATCACCCCTGTGCCCATGGGCACTGCCCATACACAGCCTGCAGCAGGACACTGTTCTGGGGAGAGCCCAGGCAGAGCCATGCCATGTAGAGCAGAACCAGCAGCAGGTTCTTGGTCTCCTGCACTCTCCAGACTCACCTCACTGGCTGCTGTGGTCTTGACCATTTTTTTACCATGCAGTTGGAACTTCACATTAAAGGGCAGAAGAGAAAACACTCTACAGTGCTGACAGAAAATATCTACACTTCTCCACAGAAGGTGTCTGAGACCAGGCTAGGCTAAGCTTATCATGAGTCTTAGATCTCTGCATGTGGCTCATTCCAATGAAGAATCTAGGGCTAACCACAGCAGAGAGAGAAATATCTGAGGACACACAATGCAAGAAGAATTTTAAGCATTCACCACTAAAATGCAGTATATATTAAAAATTCTGTCAGTGTTTACTACTCAAGTCAAGAACATCCCTGGGTTTGGGCTTTGTTCTATATTTCATGCAGAGTTCAACAATAAATACTCAATCAAAAGAACTTAGTTTGAAAGTTCAGATGTTTTTAAGGCCCCCTCAAAAGGAGTCTAAACTGACTTCTGAAAGCAAAGAGCCTCTCATAACACTCAGAGTGCACTAAGGTTGTTACTACAGATCACAGACCTGCAGTGTACCTGCAGAGCCAGCTACACAGAGTGGCTTAGGAAAGTCTGAACCCATGAAGAACACTTTCAGGGGAGCTACCTCACAGAATCACAGAATTATTGAGGCTGGAATAGACCTCTGAGATCATCAGATCCAGCCTGTGACCTAACAGCACCACACTGACCAGCCCATGGCACTGAGTGCCACAACCAATCTCCCCTTAAACACCTCCAGGGGTGGTGACTCCTCCACCTCCCTGGGCAGTCCATTCCAGGCTCTAATTCCCCTTTCCATGGGGAAGTGCTTCCTAACATTTAACCTAAACCTCCCCTGGCACAGCTTCAGGCTATGCCTTCTCCTCTTGTCACAAGTTGCCTGGGAGCAGAGCCTAACCCCCACCTTACTACAACTGCCCTTCAGGTACTTGTAGAGTGTGATAAGGTCCCCCCTGAGTCTCCTCTTCTCCAGGCTAAACACCCCTAGCTCCCTCAGCTTCTCCTCATCAGACTTTCCCTCCAATCTCTTCCCCAGTCTGGTTGCTCTCTGGACCCACTCCAGCATCTCAAGATCTCTCTTGCAGTGAGGGGCCCAGAGGTACACACAGTGCTCGAGGTGAGGCCTCACCAGTGCTGAGCACAGGGGCAGAATTCCATCCCTAGTCCTGCTGGCCACACTGTTCCTAATACAGGCCAAGATGCCATTGGCCTTCCATGCCAGCTGGGCACACTGCTGGCTTATGCTCAGCCAGTTGGCAAACAGCACTGCCAGGTCCCTCTCTGCCAGGCTGCCCTCCAGCCACTCATTCCCCAGTCTGTAGTACTGCATGAGGTTATTCAGGCTGCTCTCATCCAGCAGGGATGAAGCCCAGCATGGACCAAGCCTGAGCACACAGGAGCCACAGCTTCTCTGGCTCCTGGCAAGACTTCACTGTCAAAAAGAAGCAGGGCTTGGACTCACCCAGAGAGGCTTTATGTGGCCACATCCAGCAGGACCAGAAGCTGCTGCAGAGATGGCTGATCCACTTCCATGGCACTTCTTGAACCTTGGTCACAGCCCAGCTGCAATCACCCCCATAAGCCCTGGGTGGGGAAATGTTTGAGTTCAGCAATTCATGCAGAACTGTCACCATCAGCTCTGCTCATTAATTAGTGCCACCAAAACCAAGAGTGTGGTTGTGCTTCACTTCTGGGTGGGCATCACTGCAACTGGGACTGGGCACCGTGACCAGCTCTGCCCTCTGGAACCCTGCAGGGACTTCCAGGACAGGTTTCTTTGTGCAAGGTGAGAAGCCTCTCACAAAGGGACCCTTCACCCATTCCCCTTGTCTCCTTTTATTGCTAAAACAGGAGTCTAACATACTGGGGAGCAGAAGAAGACATCATTTGGGGTTTTCTCCCCCCTCCTTGTTTAAGAAGTATTTAAGGAATGTGAAGTCTGCCTTGATTTGCCAGAGGGTCTCTGGGGGCCCTCAAGGATGTTGCTGTTCTCATTGCTTCCTCAAATAATTGTACTGACATTTAGAACTGGAATTTCTCATCTAGAAATGAGCTATTATCATCCAGAACACAAAGCCCCCAAACCACACACTTCCCTGCAGTGGTTAAATCTGTCCTTTATTTCTCAGAAGCCCAGCTCCTTCCTCCCCTTCCTGCACAGTTCACACAGGGAATGCTCACTGGTGACTCACACAGAGCTGCACTCCAAGCCAGGGGCACTGCTGATGCCAGCCAGAAGGTCCATCAGAAGTGGTGTCAAGAGGATGGGTACAGCCCTGCCTCAGGCTTGCAACCCCCCTGGATGGAAAGAGAGAAGATATGAAAGGTGTTAAACTGTTCACAGTGAGAAATGAAAGAAACCTATTCCAGTGGGGAATAGATGCCTTTGAAAACCAGGTGCACCAGGTAGTGATAGGACTAGGGGGAATGGAATGAAGCTGGAGGTGGGGAGGAAGTTCTTCACCATGAAAGTGGTGAAGCCCTGGAATGGGTTGTCCAGGGAGGTGGTTGAGGCCCCATCCCTGAAAGTGTTTAAGCCCAGGCTGGATGAGGCTCTGGTCAGCCTGATCTAGTGTGGGGTGTCCCTGCCCATGGCAGGGGGGTTGGAACTAGATGATCCTTGTGGTCCCTTCCAACCCTGACTGATACTATGATACATATCTAATTGGTCTGAAATGCCCCTACCCCTTCCAGAGTGTGTGGCTGTTGCAGGACTAGGGCTCTGACTGGTGTCACCACCAACACCTGAGACAGCAAACAACAGCTAATCCTGACACTAGTTTTGTGCTAATGACTGAACCAAGATAACCAGAGGCCCTGGCACGCTTCCCATTTAATTCAATTAACTCCAGCCAGGCCTGTGATGAGAGCACCAGGCAGAACAACAGCAAGCCAGAGGCCAGATCTCTGGATTCAGATCCCACACACCACAGAAGTCCACTGGCACTTTCCAGTATGGTTACCAGCAGCCTACCCTGCTCTTACCTGCAGGTCGAGGCAGATGATTCTGCCCCTTATTCCACTCTGGTGAGAACCCACCTGGATACTGCATCCAGTCCAGGAGACCCTATTACAGGAAGGATCTGGAGGTGCTGGAAGGTGTCCAGAGAAGGGCCATGAGGATGAGCAGAGGGCTGGAGTCCCTCTCCTATGAGGATAGACTGAGGGAGTTGGGGTTGTGCAGGCTGTAGAGGAGAGGGCTCCCAGGAGACCTAATTGTGGCCTTCCAGGATCTGAAGGAGGCTCCAAGAAAGCTGGGGAGGGACTTTTGAGGGTGTCAGGGAGGGATAGGACTGAGGGGGATGGAGCAAAACTAGAAATGGGGAGATTGAGATTGGATGTGAGGAAGAAGTTGTTCCCCATGAGGGTGGTGAGAGCCTGGCACAGGTTGCCCAGGGAGGTGGTGGAAGCCTCATCCCTGGAGGATTTGAAGGCCAGGCTGGATGTGGCTGTGAGCAACCTGCTGTGGTGTGAGGTGTCTCTGCCCTTGGTAGGGGGGTTGGAACTGGCTGATCCTTGAGGTCCCTACCAACCCTGACAACTCTGATCCTGAATAGGTTCTACAAGATGCTGCAGAAATAGAGTTGTGGGGTTTTTTGTCAGAAAATGATCATCTTTTGGCTGAGCAACCAGCACCAGAACAAGAGGACACAGTCTCAGGCTGTGCCAGAGGAGGTTTAGGCTGGATGTTAGGAAGAAGTTCTTCCCAGAAAGAGAGATTGTCCATTGGGATGTGCTGCCCAGGGAGGTGGTGGAGTCCCCATCCCTGGAGGTGTTCAGGAAGAGCCTGGATGAGGCACTTAGTACAATGGTTTGGTTGATCAGATGGTGCTGGGTCATGGGTTGGACTTGATGATCTCAAAGGTCTTTTCCAACCTGGTTAATTCTATTCTGTTCTATTTCAGGATGTGGTTTTGGTGTTTATTCTGAAACACTCCCTTATGTGTCAGGTTAAGCAGTGGCCCTGCAGCACCTCCTCGCCCACAGGAGCTGCAGAGCCTCCAGATCAGGTTTGCCCTAACACAGTGTAGATGTCTCGGTGTTCAATGCACCCCAGGAGCTGCTGACCTCTCCTTGGGGACCCTGACACTTAGAGAGATTGAGGTTCCTGAGGTATTAGCTGAAAAATGCAGCTCAAGAGGGAAAAGACTTCAAGTGGAAATTGACTTTGAAGCCAGTTCAAGAAGCTGAACGCTGCTGAGCCTGGGGATGTCCAAATGTTTCTCTCAAACAGAAAGAACATTCCTGGCTCTTGACTGGAGTTTTATTCCCACCAAAATGCTGTTGTGGTGGGTTTTTTTAAGTTACATTTCCTTTGGTTTTGAGATGAAAACAAATGGAACCTACCTACATTCCTCATCAAACAGACACCTGATTCCATTCATTTCAATTCAGTTTCACCATTTTATATTCCAGGTCATTTCTCTGGATCACAAAGAGCACATCAGGGCAGCAGCAGGACCAGGGGGTACAACACCAGCTCTCTGACTCCCCACACTCACAAATCATCTGATTCTGCTCACACCAGCAGCTGCTTTGTGCAAACAGCAGTGAAGAGGAGGAGGAAGCCAGAGGCTGGTGCTGGTGTTCGTGTAGATGGGGCTCTGCAGCAGGTCTGGGCAGCAGTGCCAGAGCCAGGGCGACCTGAGGCCAAACCTGAGGAATGTGCAAATACAGCACCCTTGGTCAGGCCTTTGTGAAGCTCTGCAGGCCCTGTCACAAAGCACCTACAGCTAACTTGGCAGGTGGGCCACTCCTGGCTGCAGTGTGCAAGGGGAGGATGCCCTGTGCTGCACGAGGAACTTCCATTACATTACTTCCATTTCTACCCAAGGAAGAAAATCAGCAGCCTTATGGACCTTAACCAGGCAAGAGAATTCACATCTCCAGTGCACTGAGCAACTCACCACCTTCACACCCTGTTGGCACACATCTGCTCTTGGTGCAGCTGTGCCACAGCAAACCTCCTGTCAGTGCAGGCAGGGCCAAGGCTGTACATTGATCCACCCAGGCCACCACCACCCTGCAGAGTATTTAGCAAGCCAAGCTGCAGGACACAACCTGCCTTTGTCCAGTGGATGGAAAACCCTGCCCTGGGCTCAGCTCATCAGGTTACACTGCAGAGGGGCTGCTTTTGGCAGCCCCCAGCCCCAGGCAACAGCTCCAGGAGCAGAGGCAGCACAGGAGCACAGCCCTGGGCTGCAGCTCCTCCACACAAACCCTGTCAAACAGCCTCCCTGCAATGCCTCACTGAGGGGCTGGCTTCTGTCAAAGCACTGACCACTCACTAACTAACAACCAAACTGTCAGGTCCAGCTCAGAGGAATGGCAGGAAGGGTTTTGGTTTGGAACCTCTGAATGTTGATAAACATGACAAAATTAATTACACTGGGAAAGCTGAGCTGCAAGGACAATTGGCACATCCCCTCAGCTGATACAATTTCCAGGTCTGTGTGACAGCAAGACCAAAACCACTTCCCAAATATTTGCCTTTTGGTTTTGAACCTCCTCCTTCTACTGTAAGCCCTGACGTGCTGCAACACATTTGCCCACTCACATTATTCAGGGGAGAAGTTTTGAAACTGAGGTTTGAATAGAGGCTTCCTCGGTGGCACTTTTGAAGTGTTGTGTCTGGGATCACTGTAAAAAAATCCCCAGAAGGCTGCAGGCTGCCAACACAAATAGTATATTTAAGGCTGGGGGATTATCCTTTCCTTGACAGGGCTGTGCTACACAGCACTAGCTGTCATACACAGTCTGCTAGCAGCACTTTTGTTTGAAGTTCAGTCCAGCACAAATAATGCTCAGACAGGCCTTTTTTCCCCCCCTTCTCCCTGGAAAACAAAGCCTTCAGACCTTTAAAAGGAGCAGTGAGGACTCCTACGTGACCACCATCTTGGATCTATCTCTGTCCAGACACAGGATGAGCCAGTGGAGATTCCTGAAGCTTCAGAGAGTTTTGTTTCCTTTGTGGCAAACCTGTAATGGCATTGCTGTGAGTTTGTGGCCTGTGTGGGCATCCCCCAGCATGGCTGAGAGCAGGAGGAAGAAATCCAAAGCCACAACTAACAGTTAACAGGACAGTGTCCTGCCTGCAGATTCTCTGCAAATAAAGCTCAGCTGCTCCATGTCAGCACCAGGCTCTGAAGTTAGAAAAACTGTGCTGTGAGTCCCACTCATTACGGACTGTGTGTAAGTAAACCTCTCTGTGCAATGGAAGCTTCTCCCATCCCATGGCTCCAAGGGATGGAGGTGCTGAGTGCTCCTGGCAGTACTTTAGGCACTTGTCTCCCAAATAATCCCACCCACATCTTCTTCCAGAAGAGAGAAAACCTCCCTTTGTGTCCTAAGCCTGACCATGCCCAGGTGTTCTCCTTAGGACCCTGGCCAGGCGCCACTTGGACAGGAGTGTAAGAGCCACAAGGGATGGGGCAGGGAGACAAGAGCCCTGCAGAAATACCTGAGGTGCCAGGAAACAGCTGCAGATGAAATCCTGCCCCCTGGACAGGCTGGGCTGGTACTGGGGTCCAGAGCAGGGCTGTAGGGAACAAAGAATGTGAAATCCAGATGAGCTCTGGGCTGCACCAGCAGCAGGACAGAGCTGAACCTGCTGCCTCACTCTGCTCTAACCCCTCCATCCCAACATATCCCCACACAGCAGAGACCTACAGGTGGCTGCTGCCCAAGGGACACTTCTGTCCCTCCTCACAGGCATGGGCCCAGAGCAGTGCTCTCTCTTATCATCCTGAAACCAGCAGCCTCCTTGCTTCAGGCCTGTGAGTCAGTGACACCCAACAGACCTGTGGTAGACAAACTTATAGCTTTTATCAAACTAGGGGGTGGCCAAGGTGAAATCATCCCTGACCAGGGCTGCTGCCTTTAAAAGCCTTTCCAAATGGTGTCTGGGTGCCCCTGCTGGGTGTCAGGTTCTAGGAGCTGGCTAATCCACCCGGAGCAGCTGCGGAGCTGCATCTAACACCACATCACCTGCTTCACAGAGAGAGCTGACAATAGTCTTAGCAGGAAACTAAAATTAGAGGTTTAATTGAGCTTTGGAGTCACTGAAATCAGTGACACTTCAGTAATTCACATCCCTGATTTTTCTTGACTGAAATAATCATCAAACCAGCTCCCATTTATGCCTCCCCCTGCTCTCCTGCACTCCCTGCCTTGGTAGCGTGGCACGCCTCACACACCCAAAGCCTGTCTGGCACCTCTGCCAGGCCTCTGGGTGTTCCCAGCAGCAGGGACAGACCTGGAAGGGGATGGGGTGTCCACAAACCAGCAATCATTTTACAACCACGAGGTAATATAATCACCAGCAGGTCATGGGAGCTGTCACTGAGCGTCACCAGAGCAGGCACAGACACAGAACATCAGAAAAGGACAAACAAATCCACACGCAGGATGAGGACAGAAGGTGAGGCGAGATAAGAGAAAGAGGAGAGGTCAGGTTGTCCTTTACATGCTGAATCTCCACTGCACTGGAGCTGAGGGATATTTTTAGTGCTGAGTTTGAGATGGAAATGAGCTGTTTGCTCATTTGCTAGGGCCATTCAAAAACAAGAATTCAAGAATCAGAGGGAAGGAGCAGGCTGCAGGCTGCTCACCTGTGAGCACACATCAGATGTGTGCAGGAGGAGCCTCATCTGCTGTCCTGCTGCCAAGGCTGAGATGGGATTCCCACTCCAAGTGCTCTGCTCCACAGAAGGAAAATTTCAGGTTTCTGTAGTTCTTGGACAATTTCATGCAATTAACTCCTCACATAACAAAGAATTACTAAAAGTAGCCTGAAAGAGACTAGATTGACATTAATGTTATTTTCTTCCTCCCCGAGAACTGGGCCACATCTAGATCCAGGTAAGTTTCCTATTGCATTGCCAGCACCTTCTGATGGGGTGTCCACAGCTGCAGGGAAAGACAGCAGCAGGGCCCCCATCGTGAAAGGCAACAGTGTGATGTCACTTGGTTCTGTGTGGAGGTGAGTCTGGGTGAGATATCAGGCTCGTGGTGCTGCTCCCCACGAAACAGGGAGATGCCCAAACTAACAAGAAAGGAAGCAAGAGCATCTCCTCTGAACACCAGCTCAGGGTGTCAGTAGAAGACAGGGCCAGCCTTCATGAGCACATCTTGTACAGCAATCAGATCTGTTCAGGTACACAACAAGACCTCTTGAAGGCAACACGAGCCTCTCCCCTGACCTCACCGGGGCGCACCACACATCTCAGGCAGAGGCAAACATCCTGTGGAGGTGTACCTGCTTAATTGTGTCGATTGAGGGTGCTTGATGTTCTCCAGGATGCAGAATAAGCAGACCTATGACGTTGATGTGACAGCCTCAAAGGCACAGTGCTGAAGCAGCCAGCAGCAGCTCTGCTTCCTTTGCAGAGCAGCAGCCTCAGCCCCGCTGTGCGGCGCATGGCAACGCACAAGCTCTCGATGCAAGCACCCTGCCTGTGCCCTGCTGCCTCCAGCATGCCTGCAATTTGTGGGAGATTGCTGAGGGTTATTTTTAGCTCATTGTTCTGTGCATTTGGAGTTTCTGAGCCATAAATACAGCTCCTCGTGGTGGCACATTTGGAGAAGCCACAGGGTGCCCCTGCCCCCACTGGCACCTGAAGCCTCCGGTAGCTGGTGGCACTGAGCTGCCCAGCACTCCCTGCACCCTCGGGCCCTTCACAAGAGTCTCCCAGTTCTGTTGTGACCCATGTGGCAGGAAGGGCCAGCTATGAGACCTGTTCTTTTTGTCAAGTGGGATCAAGCCCTGGGCATGCTGGGCCCCTCTGGCAGTGCTCTGTCAGCTGTGTGCAGCTTGCTGCCGCCGGCGCTTGCCTCTCTTCCTCCCTCCTTCCTACACTTGCTGCAGGCACGAAATGTTCCCAGGCTCCCACGGCCATCCCCTGGGCTATGCCAAGTCCATATGCTGCTGTCCCCTCTCACATGGATTTCCAAAGAGCCAAAAAAATCCCTCCTCAGAGACACCCTTCTTTGTGCACAGCCCTTCCAGCAGAGTGAAGGAACCTGGCCAAGATGGCCACAGGGACACATCATTGCTTAGCAAGGCTTCACCTGACATTCAGAGGTACCAAGTATGTTATTCTGGGGTAACATAGCCAGTTCTATTTCTAACCTAGAAGAGCTGGGTTTTTTCTGAAGTGAAACCTTTTTATACACTTTTGCTTTGAAATTCTCAGTTTGCCAGGAGCAGAAAAGCCCTTTGATAGAATCATAGAATTGTCAGGGTTGGAAGGGACCTCAAGGACCATCCAGTTCCAACCCCCCTGCCATGGCCATGGACACCTCACACTACATCAGCTTGCTCACAGCCACATCTAGCCTGGCCTTCAAAACCTCCAGGGATGAGGCTTCCACCACCTCCCTGGGCAACCCATTCCAGTCTCTCACCACCCTCATGGGGAAGAACTTCTTCCTAACATCCAATCTCAATCTCCCCACTTCTAGTTTTGCTCCATTCCCCCCAGTCCTATCACTCCCTGACACCCTAAAGAGTCCGTTTGCCCCACCATTTTTATCAGCTTTCAGGGCTATGATCAGAGGATTCTGACTTTAACAATCATCACTGACCCATCAGGTACCTGCAGCTCTCCCAGTGCCCCACTGTGGTCTTCATGGATCTGGCAGCCTCCAAGCCCAGCGCTTCAGGTGATGCCTGTGCCCCCAAGAAGACCATCGTCATGTGGACCAAAGCTTTACTTAAAGCTGGCTGCAAAACACAGACCACTCTCAGTGGGTATTTTGAACACCAGACTTTGAGTGATGCTCCCAAGTGATGGGCAAGTTCATGTTTTAAGGCGGCATCACATTCAGCACCACAAACAACTGCTGCTTTAAACATCACCAAAATATGTCCCTTCACGGGGTGTCCCCTGAGGGGTCTCCACGTGCAGGAAGATGCCTGACAGCCCTCCAGGATGCTGAGGCACAGCCAGCGTACAGAACTGTGCTCTGAATGAAAGCTTCAGCTTTGGGCTGGAAACGTCTTCTCCTGAGCAGCAGCAATTGCAGCTCTCATCACAACATCCTCACCCACAGCTGAAGATCCCATTTCAAGAGTGACTGAATGCTACAACGCAGAACTAAACACTCCCATTCACGGCTCTTCTCCCTTCCTGTCTCTTAATGCACGTGAATTCTCCTCCCTAACAGCTACTTCGCCATCAACAACAAGCACAACATCTTTCCCAAGGCAAAGGGGAAATCCCTGCAAGTATTTCTGGTGCTGCTTCCAGCCAGAAATAACAGTAATCCGATCCACGAGTGAATTCCACTTCTGCTGCTGAGTTCTTTTGTACAAATATCTTTGCTTTGAAAAGGTTTGGCAACAGCCAGGCACAGCCTAATTTTACTTATAAAGTGTGAAGCAAAGATGATTTCCAAGTTCCTGAATCACAGAAAGGAAGTGTCTGTGGCCTCCCTTATCAATTCTGTCATGAGAAAACACCACAGTTCAGCTGTTTTAGATGCAATTTCAGACCTCCTTTGCTGCAGCCCTGCAGATCCCCACCTCCTGCCTCCCCTAAGACCTTCCCCCAGCAATGTGGCCAAATCCAGAGTCTCATCTTGGTGCCATGGTTTAGTAGTCATGAGTTCTTGGGTGACAGGTTGGACTTGACGATCTTTGAGGTCTTTTTCAACCTTATTGATTCTATGATCTTGGGACCAGGGAAGCTTTCAGCCTTACTCAAGTCATCTGTTGTTAACAGGCTGCATTACCATGAGCAAAATCTAGTCTGCAGTGTTAAGAGAGTTGAGCAAATTCTTCATTTGGCAGAAACCAACAGCTGCTCTGAGAGAGAAATGGGTGGCCAAGGAAAGGGCAGAGCCTCAGGGAACATGTGCAGCAGTTTGGTTCTTCTTCCTCCAGGCCCAAAGCTTCCACAGCTTCTGAGATGCTGCTCATGGCCACCTTGGGTCAGCAGCCCGGCTGCAGGGCTCACTGACAGAAGCTGAGGTGATGGGAGCTGCTCTCTGCCCCAGCTCTGTGCAGGCCAGCCCCCAGGACACAGGGCCTGCCACCCACATGGCTCACCAGGGTGCTGGGGCCAGAGCTGCTGCCAGGAAGCACTCCCCTAATGTTTTATCTCTTCATTCACTGCTTGACAGACCTGATCTCCTCCAGCCAGGCAGGGACAGTGCCAAGGGCTGGGAGTCTTTGATGTGCCTTTACAGCACCACCACTCATCACTCTCCAGCCTGTAACAGACCATTTCACTGCCCTGCCCCACCACAGGTGACCACCACCAGATCTTCTTTCACCACATCCTGAGGGTCTGCAGATGACAGACATGGTGTAAAAAAATTAAACAAGGCTGAGTGGAGGATCCTCCATCTCCCAGTCATCTGTGGGATGTGGCCAGTGACTGTATGCTGAATTCTCCCATAAAAATCAGTATCAGGCATGCCTGATCTTGTCTAATTATTTTTGAACACTGCCACTCCACAGCCTGACATTTAATCTTCTGCACAGCTCCATGGTAGATCACAGCCATTTGTCAAACCAAATTGTTCCCTGACAGGCTGCAGAGACATCTATTTGCCATCTGCAACCTATTCCTTAGTTTCTGGCACATATTTTCAGTGCTTTCTTTTGAAAGCTGTTTCAGATTGCTATGGGCTTCTTCCTAACCTCTACTAGGAAGGCCTCACATGGTCTAATTGTTGACAGCTGCACCAGGAGAAGTGTTTTATGTTCCTTTTGTTGTTCCTCTTGCTGCACACATACAAGTTCCTACATTAAGGGCTGCCTGGCTGTGGAACATGCTCCAGGAGATGTGGAAAGCAGATGATGTCTTCCAAGAGTGGCTTACTGGGAGGGTCTAACTTTTCATTAAGTTTTACAGAGGTAGCTGCAGCTCCACACATTAAATCCAGCAAAAGGCATCTGAACAAACAAGTGTGAAGCTCTGAAATCAGAGATTATTGCTAAGCAAGTACAGAGTTCATCAGTAGAAGGACTCTTTGTAGTGTGTTCAGATAAAATCCAGTCCTAGTGACATTTTGGGTCAGAGTTAGGAAAACTTGCAGAGTTGTATTTTCCTGCTGAAGCTCCAGGGCCAGCAGGAGCTCCCTATGAACAGGCACAGGCAGGAGGGTTAGCGGGGGGAGGCTGAGAGAGGCTGTGGGACCTCTCCTCACACCTAACTAGCGAATGGGGCCACAGATGCATTCCCAGCCCAGAAGCAGATAAGCCTGGCACAGAGCCTGTGCCTCTGACCCACAGCCCAGCTGTGCCATGATTCCTTCTGCCCTTGATGCCCCCCATGTCCACAGCAAGTCTCACTCCAGAGCAGCCAGACACATACCTAGATGCGAAAACCTGCCTTGGCATAGCAAAAGCCAGCATTATTGAAATATGCAGGTCCTGGCCTCTGTGAGTCTTGACTCTCAAGACCCTGTGAGTGAGGTTTCACTCACTACAGTACCACACGAGAAGTACTAAGCTGGACAAAAGTGAATCTCTCCTTTCTCTTTCGAGGAGTTTGTACTTTCCTTTCATGCTAAACTAAAATCCAGTCAAACAAAAACCTCACTGCTGATTATTTCTTGTTTCCAGGTAGAAAAAGGACTGGAAATACCTACAGAAGATGTGGTACCTGACTGTGCATCTAGGAGATGTGAGAGTGTGGTAATACTCTGAAAGGAGGAGAAGGCTGGGGCTAGACTGCTCTCTCTTTTCTGCCAGGCTGAACTCAAATCTGAAACATCTGCTCACAGAGCTTGAGATGAGTTCTCACAGTCAAACAACATGAGCACCAACTCTTCCTGACATTAGTGCAGAACAGCTATCAGTTCAGCTTTTTGTGGAAATCTCAGAATCCAGCCACTGCTGATCTTCCCTGCAAGCACAGAGTGGCAACGTGTTTTCTCTACCATCAAGTCACTTGCAGAGAATAATTAGCACTTCTTACAAGTATTCTAAAGCCTAAAATCTTTGGGGTTTTTTCTTCCTAGAGCTAAATTGTACACGTTATCCTTTAGGAGCTATTCAAAGTGGCTGGTACTGGCTGTATAGAACATATCTCAGGCCAGCACGACTGGCACTCAGTCAGTCTGTCTTAATTCAGCCTACTATGAATAAAAAAGAAAATACTCACTTTTGAACATGCACCACCACTATTAAAAGCATAATCTACAGGGCAGAGAGTGGAATTTCATCTGAAAGGACAGAATTTACATCCACAGCTGGGTTCAGGGCTCACATCCCTCGTGGCAGCCCAGGCATGGTAGCAGAGGGCCCCACACGCTGTGCAGGGCTCAGCTCTCATGTACCTGCAAGCCGGTGCTCACACAGAAACCTCCCCTTCAGCTCTGCAGGATGCAGTGAGCTCAGCAGCAGCGCAAATCCAGCAGGAAGCCCCAAGCACTGCCCAGACCTTCTGCCTGCTTCTGCATCTCTGCCACAAGCTCTGCCAGCAACCCTGCATCTGGCACGTTCTGGAGAATGGACCCCTCCTGCCTGAGGAACGGGTTAGAGTTCCGCTTCTGGTGCTGCTCCCCGTTCTGTGCTTGCGTGGAAAGGTCTCTTGCTGTCCCTGCTGCTGCTCTCAGACCCTTTGTCTGCTGCGTCTGTTCAGCCAAAGGCGAGCGGGGACTGTCCCAGCTGGGGGCCTGCACGGTGCCCATGACAGCGAACTGGGTTTGAAGTAGGGGGGCACAAAGGCTCAGAAAGAACGGGGTGGGGGGAAGGGAGGAAGGAGAGGGAGGGGGGAAATCCTAAAAAGAGCAGCAGACGCTATCGGCAGACGGCTCAGCCTGCGCGGGGAGGGCTGCCCTGGCCGCTGGTGCCTTCTGCTGGTCCACCAGCAGGTGGCGCCCGGCCCGCGGCAGCGCCAGCGGCTCTCTCCCGTCCGCAGCGGCGCAAACCTGGCACCGAGATGATGCCCTCAGCGCCGCCGGGGCTGCCGCCCGCGTCACCGCGGCGGGGCCTGCACAGGCACCTGGCATTCTCCGAGACTTGCAACGGACAAAGACGTTCAACCACAGCAGCACCTTTCCTTCTGGGCAGCTCCGGGCAAGGCCCCTCCTGTCCCTTGCAGACCGTGCCCTCGGCGGCTGGGGCACAGGAGGAGGCAGCTGCGATCTCCCTGACAAGCCACGGCTGGCAGACTTTGCTCGCCACCTTCAGAGGGACACATGGATAACAACTGGATTGTGCGTGAGCGCTGAAGGCTACAGCAGCCAGAGGATTTGCTAGGAGCTGAAGGCCAAGGGACCTGCGGCCAGTTTCTCAGCCACCACTCACAGGTCTGACCCTGCAGCCCACACGTAACAGCAGGAGAGAGGAGAGGGACGCTGGCACTCACCTGCATCTCTGCGAGCTAGGAAACAT
This sequence comes from Dryobates pubescens, assembly GCF_014839835.1. Classification (NCBI taxonomy): domain Eukaryota; kingdom Metazoa; phylum Chordata; class Aves; order Piciformes; family Picidae; genus Dryobates; species Dryobates pubescens. Next base: position 18,540,957 of record NC_071624.1, on the reverse strand, counting down.
CACCAGCGCCTGTGTCGATCTTCTCCCTTCCCCCATCTTTATGTGCTGCTGCAGCTGACCCCAGCAAGGCCCTGCAGAGACACAGAAGACCTTCCTGGTGTGATGCACCACAGGACCACAACTCCAGGGTGCAGCTTCCTCAAGACAGGGCAGCCAGATCTCCTGCAACAACAGATGACAAATTAAACGCTCCAGAGAACTCCAGAAAAATCAGGCTGCTCTCTCTTCTTTGCTGTTTCTTTTGGTTGGTTGGTTTGGGTTGGTTTTTTTTTGGGGGGGGGCTGGGGTGGGGTGTTTGGGTTATTTTTCAGTTGGTTGGTTTGATAACACACCATGCACATCCTGCTTCCTTCTGCTGCGTGCCCAAGAGTAGGCTTGGCTTTAGACAAGAGTAACCACGCACTGTGACTGCCAGGGAAGGACATCTTCAAAGCCAGGGTCCAAGCTCTTATTCTCTGCAGGCATGGGCTGCTATATAAGCAATACAGAAAACCATATTCTGACTTTTTTTAGATTCTTTGAAGAAGATTTCACATTAAGCAAGTAGGAAAACTGAGAATATTGTAGAGTTACATGAGATGCTGGAGATGATATTTGCCAGCAAGGTAACTCAATATACATCCATTCTGGCATTCAATAATTCAAGAGAGGCCCCCAGCAGTGAATTATCAGGTGATTATCTCTCAGCAGCAGCTACCCTCAGCCACAAGAGAAGTACCAGCAGCTGCAGAGAGGCACTGGCCACCACACGTCACATCTTCACTATCAGGCACCAAAATACAAGCAGGCAGCACTGTCAGCAGGACTGCTCTGTAATTTCTCTGACCAGAAGTTAACAGGAGAAGGGAGGCTAGACACCCATCTCTGAAGCTGGGGGCTCTCTGCTATTGTCCTAGTAGTGACTGACTTTCTGAATTAAAAACCTTACCCTGCCCCTGATTCTGCTCATAAAATGGTTTGATCAGACAGGAGCCATGCTTCAGCAACTAGAAATGGGCAGATTCAGATTGGATGTAAGGAAGAAGTTGCTCCCCATGAAGGGTGATGAGACACTGGAATGGGTTGCCCAGGGAGGTGGTGGAAGCCTCATCCCTGGAGGTTTTGAAGGCCAGGCTGGATGTAGCTGTGAGCAACCTGCTGTAGTGTGAGGTGTCCCTGCCCATGGCAGGGGGGTTGGAACTGGCTGATCCTTGAGGTCCCTTCCAGCCCTGACAATTCTATGATTCTGTGTTTCAGCCCTAACATAGCAAAAATCTAGGTAAGGATGTATGGTCTTTAATGAATAGAGGCCAACAGCTGACAAATTAAATACTTCAGAGAAGTGAAAATTAAACAGTCCTGCAGTCACGAGCGCTGGCATATGGAGAGCTGCCACGGAGCTAAGAATAGAAGTGTCTACTGCAGCAGAGAGGGAGGTCCCAGTGTCCTAGAGCCAGCCATACATCTGGGCCCTGGGAAGGCAGCCACAAGGCAATGTATGCTCAGCAGCACACATTTGCTGCCTTCCTGCCAGCTACTCCTTCTCTGCAACCACAGGCTGAGGGCAGCAGCCCACAGGAGTCGGGCTGTGCTTTGCCCACCAGCCTCCCATCTCCCTGTAGCCACATGGCCCAGCTGTGCCCCACTGCTTCACTCGGGCCTCCAAAAGTGGACAAGTGGCTTATTGGTCACACATCTGCATATTCTAGACACCAGCCACTTCTACTGGTTTCTTCAGGTATCTATGAAGAGCATAAAACCACCAAGGGACAGAGTCTTCCTTGTTCACTCCTGACTCCTGCATGGTCTCCTTGTGCACAGTGGAGCCATGGTGCAGAGAACCAGGAGGAGAACCAGAGTCACTATGTGGAAGATGAACAAAGCAAGCAGGTACTACTCACAACCAGAGATGAGAAATGATTTACAGACAGGTGGTTCTGCAGCAAGTCAATAGTGTTTGTATGAGGTATTCACCTGTTAATGACTGATAGAGGAAAGCAAATTGGGATGATGGAACTGCAGACAGACAGCATCCAGGCCACTTACCTCCTTGTTGTCCACAGAAAGCCACCCAAGCAAAGGCAGGAAGACCAAAGTATGGCATGTGCAGCCAGCAGCCAGACCAAGTATGCATTAGACTGCCCAGGAGAAGCACCCTCACGTGAAACATGCATCACCCCACACCTGTGGCTGTCTTGGAGATGACAGACAAGGTTGATTCACAGCACTCCTCCTGAATAGTGCCCTACACTCTGTAATGCAGATAGCTGGCAAGAGATAATGGGCACTAAAGAGCAGAAGTGAGATAAAGCACTAAAGAGAAGAGGGAGATAAAGTGCTGAAGAGGAGATATGCATGAGTGCATGCACACAGAGATTGGAGCACAGGCTCCAACAGAGAGCAGAGGCAAGCTGTGCCAGCTTCAGCACTGAATCGCTGCTTCTCTTCCCCCAAAATCTGGCCGAGGTACTTCTGGAGCCTGTCAAAAGGTACCAGGCTGTAGAAAACTTTTGGCTGCATGTCTACTGAGCAAGCTGGATAATAATAGTCAAACTGAGTGGAGATAGAGCAACTTTGCTGCCATTGAGGGCCCATCAGCCTAGAGAGGCGGGGAGAAGCTTCTGCTCCCAAGGAAGCAAGAGGAAGGGAAACCTGAAGCAGTTTCTTGGCTGTCTGCTTCTGATATCCACTCCCAGGGGTATTTGCTGGCTCCAGCTGATGCAGCCCTGTTTTGGGTGATGACTACAGAAGGGATGATTAAGGCACCCTTACCTCACTGACCAGAAAAAGACCCAAGTGCCTCAGACTGACTGAAGGGGATTTCTGTCCAGCTGTTCCTTTCACAACACTGGTGCACACAACAGCCTCAGGAGCTATCAGCACCTTCCTCTGAGCTTGTGCAGAACACAAACTGCTTTTCAGTCGAGCTTGACACTCGTTGCCTGTGACGATGGCAAAGGCACCCAGCGCTTCTCACTCCACAGAAACCTGCTGGTCTTTACCTGCAACTGTAGCCAGAACAAAGCTCAGAAAGAACAGGAGAGTTCTGTTTAGTGTTTCAGGGCCTCCTGGTCAGACCTGTTAATATCAGAAGCCAAGAGACCCTCTGGCACTTGTGTGTTTTCTGGCAGCTTCCAGCAGATACAGCTGCCGTGCGCCACCTGAGTAAGGCCTCCACAAGCAGCACTGAGCTGACAATTCCAGCCTTACAGAGACTTCACCTATCAGTGCTGCATCATCTCTTGGTAGAAGAAGGCTTTTCTATCATGTCTGATGGGGGAAAAGGGCTTCAAAAAGCTCAGAGCTGCATCAGAGGAGTTTAGCACTACCCTACTGCTTATGTCCATTTGAGCAGCACTGAGTACAGGGAACCTAATGGGAGAGATTCTTCCTGGCTGGTCAGGTTTCTCCACCCATGAGGAGGAAGGGGATGGCTCTTTGTCCCTACCTGATATACAGGCTGCTGTGGCCAGCCTTGTCATCAGCCACAATGACAGGAAATTCTCCTGAAGGCCTGCTCTTTTCTCACCACAGGACACTGACCACAGCCACAGGAAGATTTTTGGCATGAAGAATGGTGTCCTGGCCTTCTCTATCCACTGCTCCCACATTTCCACCCACTTTGGTCCCTTTATGCCCTTCTCTTCTGCCTCCACCTTTGCTCTCTATGGTCTCCAGCCTCTGCTTTGGTTTGAGCAATGTGTGATAACAAACAAGATGTGAAGAAGAGATAAGCAGAGGGAGTACTGAGAGGGCTCATGTTGTCTTACTTGTTTCATGCTTCTCCTGGGAAGGTGACACTTGACCACACGTGGCAATGGTGCTGATCTCACACATGGCAGCAGCTTATAAATGAAAACAGCTGCAGCACTGACAGCATGCAGGCCTTAGAAAAGCAAGGTGAGGTGGAACTGGCTTGTTCATCCATGACAGGAAACATTTTGCCCCCCATTACCAGCACGAACCTTGTCTGCTTCAATCCTTCTTTGCAACTCACAATACTCTACACTGGGGGCACACGAGGAGGCAAACCCACAGTTTTCCTTTTGCTTTCTATGGGAGCAGCTCAGAATGCCATCAACCCCAACCTCTCTGTGCACTCCAAAGCCTTCAGCTGCTCACCATTGATCCTGTTACAGCTTGGGGATGTACCAACCTTCTAAGTAAAGCAAGCTGGTCACCCAAAAGTCAGCTGCAGCAGAGACTGCAGGACAGGCCATGTGCCCAGGGCCAGGAGAGGTGCCCGTGCCAAGAGGGGCTGTCAGCCAGCCTGCTGCAGCCAGACAAAACCTTCCCTCATCTACCCACAGCCAAGAGCAGCAGAGTGAAGAGGTGAGGAGGAAAGGAAGCCAGCCCTCACAAGTACATTTACAGCACTGTCTTAAGCTACCATTTTAAAATTACTTTTCTGCTTTTTGGCCCTCAGCACAAGAGACAAAATGGATGTGAGATGCAGCAGGTAAGCAGTGTCTCTTTCAGCTCCTCATGCATTTACACCAAAGCAGAGCTTGGACCAAGGACACCCCACAGGAAGTGATAGAAAATAGGTTCAAAGCTTCATGTGCACTTGCAGCCCAGAAAGCAAATCACATCCTGGGCTGCATCAAGAGAAGTGTGGCCAGCAGGTCGAGGGAGGTGATTCTCCCCCTCTGCTCCACTCTGTTGAGACCCCACCTGGAGCACTGTGTCCAGTTCTGGAGCCTCTAGTGCAGGAAGGATCTGGAGGTGCTGGAAGGTGTCCAGAGAAGGGCAACAAGGATGAGCAGAGGGCTGGAGCTGCTCTGCTATGAGGACAGACTGAGGGAGTTGGGGCTCAGTCTGGAGAAGAGAAGGCTCTGAGGAGACCTAACTGTGGCCTTCCAGTATCTGAAGGGGGCTACAAGAGAGCTGGGGAGGGGCTTTTGAGGGTGTCAGGGAGTGATAGGACTGGGGGGGAATGGAACAAAACTAGAAATAGGGAGATTGAGATTGGATGTTAGGAAGAAGTTGTTCCCCATGAGGGTGGTGAGACACTGGCACAGGTTGCCCAGGGAGGTGGTGGAAGCCTCATTCCTGGAGGTTTTGAAGGCCAGGCTGGATGTGGTTCTGAGCAACATGACCCAGTGTGAGGTGTCCCTGGCCATGGCAGGGGGGTTGGAACTGGCTGATCCTTGAGGTCCCCTCCAACCCTGACAATTCTATGCAAAGCTGTTCTGACAGAACACAGGTGGGTTTGGAAATCACAAGTAAAGAGCACTAAAAGCTAGCAACTTTTTTGACAGGTACCCTAATTTGAAAATTCCTGTGGCACTCTACCCAAAATAAGTTGGGCTTCATAATGCTTATCAGGAGAGGCTTAAAGCAGCCAGGGGTTGCCAGGGGGAAAGCAGCATTTGCAGTAATGAGCTGTCCCTTGGGCCCCAACAGCAAAAACTGGAATTTACTGTAGCATACCAGCTGTTCCAGATCTCTTTCTATCCTACATTATACACAGCATGGAGGTTTCAGCAGCTGTAATTTCACTTCATGCAGAATGTGATTTTCTTCCACACATCAAGCACCAGCTTGCACAATAACCCAGCAGTCCCATAACTAGGCTCCCACTTTGAGAGGTTAGAGCAAAGTCTCCAGCCCTGCTCCTGGGGTGTCACAAGTAGCAGGTATTTGTACAAAAGAACATGGTGCAGAGTTACCCCAAAGCTGGAAAGTGCATGTGCAGCTTGGAAATAGAAAAAACCCAGGGGCAGAGATTTGGTAAAATCTTGGCCATCAAAACACAAGAGCAGGAAAAACAGATGGGCAAAAATCTAATTTCAAATCAAGAGAAAATGCACATTACTTTTAAGGATATTAGTTATGCACTTGGGCCTTGAAAACCACTTGTAGAGAATAAAGCAGCTAAGAGGTGCCATGGCTTTCCTCACCACTCAAACCCAGTGTAGAGCAGCAGCTTTGGTGATTTACTTTCTGGAGCTCCTTAGATTCTTACATAAGGAGACAACCACATCAGACACCTCTCTCATGACCTGCCTCTCCTCCTCTCTGTACTCTGGCCCTCTCTCAGCTGAGCACTTCCTTTCTCTTCTGACTTCATGTTACTGCCAGTCCTGGTTTTCCTCCCAGATGGCAAATAGTCATCTCCTGGCTACCTTCACTTGCAAGCAGCAGCAAGCCTTCTGCCTTGCTCTGCACAGTATTCAAGCAAATGACAAGGCTGAAACTCGCTGCTAACCATAAATGCACCTGATCCACTGAAAAGCTGAGGGACCAAGCTGGCAGGACAAGCTGTTCCCAGAGGTCTCAGCCCCATGGGTAAAACAGAACACCAGTTTTGGGAGCAGTTCACATGGCAGACAGAGGTTGCACATTCAGTGTATTGAAGGCAGATGAACACACAACCAACACTGGCTGCTAATAATTTCCATGGTGGCAGAGAGTTATCCTGTAGTGCTTGATATTTGAGGGACATGGTTTAGCACCAGCCATGCTATACTTAGAGGATGGTTGGACTCCATGATCTTAAAGGTCTTTTCCAACCAAAACAATTCCATGATTCTAGTGCTTCTATGCTTCTAGTGCTCAACAAACCACGGTCAAAACCAAGATCAGAACACTGGCATACATGTAGAGAGGACAGAGACCTAACAGCAGGTTTCCAGTACCTGAAGGGGGCCTACAGGAAAGATGGAGAGAGAATGTTTACAGCAGTGACAGGATGAGGGGCAATGGCTTCAAACTGGAGAAGAGCAGATTTAGATTGGATATCAGGAAGAAGTTCTGCACCATGAGGTTGGTGGAACACTGGAAAAGGTTGCCCAGGGAGGTGGCTGGGGCCCCTTTCCTGGAGATACTCAAGGTGAGGCTCAATGAGGCCCTGGGCAACCTGATCTAGTTGGGGATGTCTCTACTGACTGCAGAGGGGGTTTGGACTGGATGCCCTTTGGAGGTCCCTTCCCACCTGGACCATTCTGTGATTCTGAAACCCCATCAAAAGACAGAGACACAAAGTCACCTCTAACTGCCACCCTGAGGAGGAGATGAAGGATGGAGGAGAGAGGCCTCCCTCTAGCCATCACCCTGCTCCTTCCTTTTAGGGATTCTCACCTCGGTAAGCACCCCCTGTCTGGGCAAAAGTCAGAAGCTCTCTCCTCAGAGGCAAGAGCAAAGGCCAGCAGGAGAGCATGCAGTGCAGAGCCACAAGTCTCAAGTTACTTGAAGACAGAAGCATATATGGGAAAAGCCTCCGTGTTAAACCACGGGTTATAAAAACCAAACAGTTGTGCCCAGCACTGTGATCAAATGCCATCCTTATTCCATCAGAGCTGAAAATAGTGTGAGTAACAAGGCAAACAACTGTAAAAATGCCAGGCTGCTGCCAAGGAGCAGGCATGGCACTGTTTCGCTGCACTCGGGGTGATGGTGGTGCCGGTAGAAGGGAAGCCTCCATTGTGATTCAGAACACACTGAGCTGAGAGTTGATGCAGCCAAACAAGAGCTCCAACAGCAAGCTGCATACTGCAGAAGGATCCACAGACCACAGCATTAAACCAGGCTGGCCCCAGGTTACTGGCAGTGCCCTCACTCACAGCCTCTCAAGAGCACCCTGAGCTGCCAGCACACAGGCAGCAGCCCCCTTATTTACCCAAACTGCAGGAGAAACCCTGGGGTACAAGTTCACAATCCCCCATCTTCCCAGATCCTCTGGAGTTCCTCTGTCAAGCCCAGGTGGTTCTCCTATTTTAGCTGTTGGCTGCACTGGCTTTGTTAGTGCTGGAGGCTGAGGCTTTGTAGCAAGCCCTGGGAGCTGGGTACATTCTGTTCAGAGAGCCAAAGGCACTGAATAACCACTCACATTTGCATTTGCCTAAACATAGCCTAAAACATACTGCAAGCAAATAGCAGGGGTAGGTTTAGCACTGGAGAACACAATTGAAAAGCAAAACACCCATCAATAACTTGGTACTTTTCCAGGGAGACCAGAAAAAGGCCAATATGAATCAGAATCACCCAAATGGTATTTTTGCATTGCAGCAAAAAAAACCACCCCAAGACCCCTCCAAAACCACCAAAGAATATAGTTTGAGATGTTTGCCAAGAGCTCAAACTCCTATTTTTAACCAGTCGATACATGTCATGAGCTTATCTGCAGATAAGATAAGCTACTAAATGCTGTTTCTGGGCTTTAGACTTTTTGCTACAGACGTGTGCAATCGCTGCTGCCGCCCGAGCCCGGCTGCTTTTCTCTGCAGCAGCAGCAGCAGGGCTGGCAGAGGTAGCCAGGCTGCCAGCAGAACTGCTGCATTATGAATCAGATCATGCTCACCAGGCAAAGGAGGCTGTAGCGTTCGGGGTGGGCTAGAGAGAGCCCAGAGACTTGGGGGTGCTATTCTCGGCGTCGCCAGCGATTCGCCGCGTGACCTTGTGAAAGTGACTTCATCATCACATACATCAGCTTGTCAGCCTCTTGGTGTGAGACATCAGTGCTGCTGCAGAGCACCCCAGAGGCTGCTTGCCTCCAGAAGAGAGGGAGGCAAGGAATTGGACTGTCTGAAAAAGCAAAGGAGATAACGTGGTGCTTCTGGGTGCTGCCTGCTAAGGCAGTTTGGAGTGTTCGGAACAAAGGCTCTAACCCAAGCAATAAAGGAGGAATTAAGACATTAAAAAAGGAACAGAACAGCAGCCCCTTGCAGTTATTTTGTCCCTGTGGATGTTCGATGACAGCAGCCCCTTGCAGCTATTTTGTCCCTGTGGACGTTCGAGGAGGCAGACACTACTGCAATGAAACGCCTGGGTGGTGTCTGGATGCTGCGGAGGTCGATGCCTCTGATCTACCTGACTAGATTGATCCTCACAGCATCCCTGCGCAGGGCAGCAGGAGCCAAGCGCTGTTTGGTGTGGAGATGGCTGTGGAAGACTCCCCCGGTTAAAGACAGCCGATCTGGGGACGGCTGCCAGCAGCTCCGCCTGGTAACAGCTCAGACACAACCTACTGGCGGAGGAGAGATTCCCACTCCCTGCCCACGCCGCAGCCCGCCCCAGGCAGCGGCTGGGGAGCGCGGGCGCTGACACAGCCCTTGCCAGCCGGCCCCTCAGCCAGCAGTGGCACAGGATGATGTCAGCTGGAGCATCTCATCAGCAGGAGTTTCACTGAAACTGCGTCTGAGCCGTGCCAGACATGACGGCACACGGCCCGAGCCGGCACGCCCTGCCTCAGCCTGCGAGGCGGCAGCGCAGCCACGCAGCAGCCTCCAGAAGGGAGCACCAGATGTGTGCCGAGGCCCAAAAGCTCCTTAGCTCACGCCAGTCTTCAGTGGGTAACTGCAGCAGGTTTCCTGAGCACAGCTGCAGGAGCAAAGGGCAGTCACAACGGGCAAGCCTCTTCCATCCCAGTCAAACACCAGAACAGGTGCCCCAGCTCCACACACAGCCAGTTTCTGCCCAGTTGTAGAGGATAGCTTCAGCTGGTGCCCAAAGCCAAGCCCCAGCCCGATGTGCCCTCCAGGAGCTGTTGGTTCTGCTGCTGTGCTCTGGCAGCAATTCACTCCTCCCTACCAGAGCACTCTGTTGTGCGCAGCTCGCTCAGGTTATTTGCTGTGGCCACCCCCAGGGCTGACTCAGATGAGAAACATCCACTTTTCTTGGCTAGAAGCACCACGTGCTCCACTGGCCACCTACATGCCAGAACCCAGGACTCAGAAAGGTGGAAGAAGGCAGGCAGGAGGAGAGGAGATGATTAGAGGACAAGCTGGCAAGTGAAAAACTGACTTGGAGTATGGAAGAACATGGAAAATGGCAGGGAGCACAAGTGTAAAAACTGCACAGAGCTGCTCAAGGACTACTGGATAGCCTGTGGATAGAGGAGGAAGCTAAAAGGAAAAGTGTGCATGCACCATGAGCATCAGAAACCTTCATGATTACTCTCCTGAGACTTCCAAAGCAGCAAACACAAGCAGCAAATGCTCACAAACCACCTGAAGAAAGTTCTGCTGCAGCTGGGGACGGTGAGGTAGAGAGGCAGCGCTGAGCCCAGGAGAAGGCTCCCAGCAGCAGGCTCCCAGCAGCAGCCCTGGAAGCACACTAGGCCCTTTGGGACTACCTTGGTCTGAACTGCAAACCTCAGCCTCCCCTGAAATAAACAGGAGGAATGATGAGAGGCTGAGTCTGCCCTGTTCAGAGGTGGGGTGGGGGTATGGTTGGGTTTTAATTACATTCATGAACCCACTGCCACCAGACACCTATGCCAATGCCCAAGCCCTTTCCCACAGCCCTGGCAGCAGCCAACATGACTGATATCAGACCATCACACTCACACTTACTCCAGCCTTATGTCCCAGATCCTGCACTGGCAGCTCCACCTCAACATGCCACCTCATGGTTTACTGGGGCAAGCTGTCACCTCTTCCTGGGCTCCTTTACTTCTAGGCTGGCTGCACCTTTGCCCAACAAACACTGCAGCTCCCAGGGAAGAAGCTGTGACAAATGACTTCAGACAGCAGCAGCACCTCTGTGACTGCTGACACACGGCCCAACAAGGCAGCTGGACAGGGATCACCATTCCTATCTCACAGACAAGAAAATAAGCCTCTCCTGAAGGCAAGGACGCAATATGGACTTCAAGTGACCAGATGGGCTGCTTTTGAATGATAACAGCCTCTTGTGTTTGCTCTGCATTTGCCATGGGTTGGACACGATGATCTTGAAGGTCTCTTCCAACCTGGTTTATTCTATGTATTCTATGTCTTATGCAGAACACAATGTACATGGAATGCAGTGGTCAAAGTCTTCTATGTTAATCCCATAGGAGTATGAGGGCACAAGCTATTGACTCTATTCCCCTCTCTGCTCCATGACAGCCATAGAGCTTCTCATCTCAGCCCTTGTTCAGTCACCAAGCACCCTTTTAGTGCACACCCTCCCTGGCAAACCAATAACATGGTTAACTCAATTCAGATAAACTCTGGGCAGTTCCTGTACCTACATCAAGCCTGAAGTCCTCTGCTGCTTCTGCAGAAGGCTTTGTGTGCCCTGGTAATCAAGAGTTACAGCAGTCCCTGGACCACCACAGTATTTCTTCAGTGCCAAAATCCACATTCATAAACCCCCAGAGTGACACAGATTACACCAAACTTAATGTAAAGAAAATGCTTGTGCCACTAGACTGGCAGGCTTGATGGCATTCCCACTCCTGGCAGAGGTCAAGGACACAGCCAGCTACAGCACGAACCGACAGCAGAGAAACTCTTAGCACAGACGTCCTCAGCATGTGCTGAGAGCAAGGCAGCTCACACCTTTGTCAGGCACTGTCCATGTGAAGACTCAGGATAACTTGTGAGCTATGTGTTTGAGTTCTTTCATCCTGCACATGAGGTTCTCCATGGGGAGGTACTCTGAGGATGTTGGCTGCGCTTGAAACGTTGGCAGAAAGACTAGAAAAAGAAAACACCACAACAAGATGACACAAAACCCACACCAGAGGTATACCCAAATCCCCCAGCCTTGCTAAACCTTTCTGCTGCCCCTCAAAACCATGCCTTGCACATCTGAGCTAGCCAGTTATGGCCACCACACACAAACCCTGCTCTGGTTTTGTTACTTCCCCCCTTTAGAGAAGCCTCCTTGACAAGCATACACTGCAGTTCCTCCAAAGCCATGGTAACCTTGGCTGTTTACAGATGGATCAAATGTATTTCAACCTCTCCACTGTAGCCAGAAGCAGGAAATATTTTTTCCCCCCTGGGATTTCCTAAATCTTTTAATCTTCTGCCTCTGAAATCTGTAATTCTACTTTTTGAAGTCCATATTCATGAAGAGAGATTGAAGTGACCGAACCAGGGAGAGAAGAAATTCCCTTTTTCATTCTTCATCTGTAGTTCACAATGTCTTATCTCAGAGACGCCAGCCAGAAAGAGGCTTAGAGGTAAGAGTTAATGGAGGCAGAGGTGACTTGCAGAGCATGTCACCAAAGAAACCCCCTGCAGAACGCCGAGGAGGGACCAGACGCTGGTATGTGGCTGGGGAACAGAACAGCAGCTGGGGCTGCTGTGGTCTCAGGATGTGGCAACATTAAACATCACTCCATGCCAGAGAGACCTGGGCATTCCTGAGAGAATGCAGAGCCACCAGGGTGATAAAGGGGTAGAAACACATGAGATGCAGGGAGAGGGTGAGAGGGCTGGCAGCATGCAGGCTTGAGAAGGCAGCATGGGGGGATGTTACCACTGTGCAAGCACTGATGGAGGGAGCAAACAGGACAAAGCCAGGCTCTTAGATACTCAGCTTCACCTCAGTCTTCAGAAGGCACTGCCAAGTGAGATCAGCCAGTGCTGCGCTCTGTCACCTCTTGCTCTGTAAGAAAGCCAGAGTGCTCCACATGCCATGTGGGGTGCCATGGGGCAGCAGTCACCAGGGAAAGAGGCCACATTAAGGTGGAAGCTGGTGTCTGCCTAGCTGGTTGGGGATGCCTTTGTGCAAGGCTTTTGGATAGCAGCAGATAAAGCTGCAAATAGAAAGCTAGCTCTTGCAGGTGGCAGCTTTCAGGGACCTGGCAACACGATGCAGCCTGTTCTGGTGGCTGACACCTGCTCAGAAATGACAGAAAAGCATGGTCAGGTGGCACAGTTACTGCCGGAGGAGAGCCATCAGCCTGTCCTAGTCCAGAGGGACAATGCACAGACAATCTCCCACAGCTGCTGCATTTGCCTCCTGCTTTGCAATTCTCCAGTGTCAGGTCCAGCAGGCCGGGTCTCTGGGGTGGATCCTGTGGTCTGTGGAAACACAAGTAACCACTGGGGATCACCACCATCAGCTGGAGGCTGAACATCAGGACAACCAGCAGGTGGAAACTCAGTGAGAAGCTTATTTACTTCCTTGGACTGGGCTTGAAATGTGCAGAAAGCACATGGGGGTACGTGGAGCTCACAGGTCCTGCCCATGGGACCAGAGCTCCTGCTAGGTGGGTGCAGAGTGATGAGAGCACCTTTGCAGGCAGGGGGTTTGGAAAGCAACAAAGGCTGCTCTGCCCAGCAAGCTCCTGCCTAACCAGGGAATGTTCTCCTCCATGAGCATGTGGAACCATAGAATCAATAAGGTTGGAAAAGACCTCAAAGATCATCAAGTCCAACCTGTCACCCAACACCTCATGACTACTGAGCCATGGCTCCAAGTGCCACGTCCAAACCTCTCTGAACACCTCCAGGGACGGTGACTCCACCACCTCCCTGGGCAGCACATCCCAATGGCCAATTACTCTTTCTGGGAAGAACTTTCTCTTTACCTCGAGCCTAAACTTGCCCTGGCACAGCTTGAGACTGTGTCCTCTTGTTGTGTTGCTGGTTGCCTGGAAGAAGAGACCAACCCCCACCTGGCTGCAACCTTTCTTCAGGTAGTTGTAGAGAGCAATAAGATCTCCCCTGAGTCTCCTCCTCTCCAAGCAAAGCAACCCCAATACCCACAAGTCATCAGCACCAGCCAGACTACAACTCCTTCTACCTGGAAGGGGGTTATAGCCAGGAGGGGGTTGGTCTCTTCTTCCAGGCAACCAGCAACACAACAAGAGGACAGAGTCTCAAGCTGTGCCAGGGCAAGTTTAGGCTCGAGGTAAAGAGAAAGTTCTTCCCAGGAAGAGTAATTGACCACTGGAATGTGCTGCCCAGGGAGATGGTGGAGTCACTGTCCCTGGAGGGGTTCAAAAAGGCTTGGATGTGGCACTTGGAGCCATGGTTTAGTTGTCAGGAGGTGTTAGGGATTAGGTAATAGGTTGGCCTTGATGATCTCTGAGGTCTTTTCCAACCTGGTTGATTCTGTGTTTCTCCACCTGTATTTTCCACACCAAGAGCCTGCCTCAGATGCAAGTCTTTGTAGAACCCAAATCAGGTACCTAGAAGAACAGGCCCAGGGAACAATATAGTACTTTATGCCTAAAAAAACCCCAACCAGTAACAACTGCACCCTCAGAGGAATTTGTTTTGGCAGGTGGGCAGGAGAGGAACCAGTAAGCCGCAGATAAACACAGAGGAGAATGCTAGCACTGCCTGGCTGCAATGCCTAGCCTTCCCCAAGGAATTCTGTCAAAACAAGGTTAAATATTTCACTGGGACTAATGCTTTCTTTTAATTTATTTTTATAAATCAATCTGCATAATGTAAGCTGGCATCCTTCACGTTTCAATTTTGCTTACAGTAATAAAACCCAACTCTGCAAATCATCCCCAGCTATATGTTATTTTTACATCTAAGAGCACTGAGTGATGGAAACTTGGCAGGAAGGATCCGACTGAGAGAGAAGGAAAAATTGTTCTACTTCCCAAACATACCAGAACAAGACCATGCTCCACAGCCTGATTTTAAAGCAGTAGGTTGAAAATGACTCAGCCTACGTTAAAATTAGAGGGATGATGAGATTGAGACTGCAAGATATGTACTAAATAAAGTGCATTTTTCACTTGACTTCAAGAAGCTTTTATGTTAACGTCTGGTAAAGGAAATAATGGAAACCCAGCAACTAGATAGGTCTGTGAACCAGCCAAACCTACAAGGTGTTTCATGGAGCTGTGAATGCCACCTGTGATGATTACCACTGTAGGAAAGGCAGATTTGACAGAACACAGGGAGTGTTTGGGGCAGGCACCCCCATCACTGAGCTGCCAGCACAGGAGGGCAAGGCAAGGACAGGACAGCAGCAGCACCGTGCCACACATGCACACGTTGGCAGCGGCACTCTGGCGGCAAGGCCTCCTGCTGAAGGCCTCTGCAGCCACTCTGGGCTCCTCTAGCCCCCTCTTTGCCACAATCCTCATGGTGGTTTCTCCAAGACCACCCCTTGTCCTCCCAGAAGAAGCCACAACCCCAACACCTCCACCCTTGGAGCGATGAAGAGATGCCACCAGTAGGTGGGTGCTCATCTCCCAGCGCTCTGCAGCCCTCTGGCAACAGCACTTGGCACCACCACTCACCACTGAAGCTTTTCTCAAATCACATCCTGACACAGCTTACACAGCACCAAGTCATTAGCTCAGAGCAAACCTGACAAGTTTTTCTCTATCCTCTACTGTTTCTCTTTGTGCTCAAAGACAGAAGCACAATGTGCCTGGAGCCTTTTAGAAGGAATCCTTGCTCAACTTTGCCCCTCCCCACACCATAGAGACATTAAAAACATGTATAAAAATATACATCTCCCTAACATTTTGAATGCTAGCTGAAAAAAGTCTTAACTGGAAGACTTCACTAAGGCCAAATGACCAAACCAAGACATTCCCCTCTTCCCACATACACTGCTCACAGCCAGGAGAGGAACGTGTCACAGCTCAGTGTTTCTGCCTGCTGCTTCCTCAGGCTCTTCCTTTCTCTCACAGGAAATCCTCCAGCTGGCCCTGGTTTGTTCTGTGGTGCATTTTAAATTCAGCTGCTTTGCATCAAATGAACTCAGGTGCATGCAGACATTTGGAACTTGCACCTGGTGAGATTTCCTTACTTCCTTGATTGCTTTGGTTTCCTTCTAACAGATCCCTAACGAGCAAATTAGAAGCAAAAAAAGCAAGGAGCAAGGAGTCATTCTTCCAATCATTTCCTGCCTTTCTGCAACACACACACACACATGTTCTTTGAAGAAATGTGAGAAACCAACTGGCACCACAGGATTCTGCATTTCCCAACATAGATTAACAAAGTCCTGCCTAAGGTTGGTGTTGAATGGTTTGCACAAATAGCTGCTGCAGATTTCTCCCTCGTAGGAGGCCACAGAGGGCAGGATTCTTGTCAGGAAGGACTGTTCCTCCCCACGTCTCTAGCACAAGTCCAGAGGGTCACTGGGCTGCTAGTGAGCAGCACTGGTGCTGCACTCTGGAAGTCAAGGCTGACAGGCAGAGCTGGGTGACCATCTTTGTAGGCATGGGTCGTTTTTACTAACCTAGCACTGAATGGTTGTCATGTGCCAGGAGGAGCCCCTGACTCTCAGGCCTCTTGTGTCCAGCCCCTCCACCCGGCAGCACTTTCCCAGCCAGGTGCCCATGGTCCTTACCACTCTGGAAGTCCCAGCAAGGCAATGGCAGCTCCTCTACAGAAGTCTCAAGGAGAAAAAAAAATGCAGCTGGATGACTTGATGTGACCTGCTCACATAGGCTGAGTTCTGAGGGGCAAAGCCTCACAGGTTCTGTTGGTCCAGCCAGCCCTTGCTTGCACAGGGCTGTGTGGGGACTGCAGGAATGCCTGGGCAGGGCATGCTACACAGCAAGCCAGGGCAAGAGGATGAAGAGCAGAACCAAAGCCAGGAGGCCAGCTGCTGGGATAGCTGCAGGGGCTGAATCACTTGTTTGAGAAGCAGTATCCTTAGCCTGGAGCTAAAAGAAGCGCAACAGAGAATAAGGCAGGGCACTTGAGAGGGAGAATATCCTTGGCTGGCTTTCATTTGTTTTGTTGTGGGTTTTTTGATGCTTTACAGCTATTACCACTAAAGAGCAGAACCTGTGACAATGCAGAGAAAATAACTGTTTTGCTCTGAGAGCATCAGGCAGCATTTCACCAAACAAGAATGGACCTGTTGGGTTGTTTTGATTCCTGGCATAACTGGACATGCCTCATCTCCAGCCTGAAAAAATGGAAATGCATAATGAAGACAACCTCTTGTCAGGTAGCTACACACAACTTCCACCACAGGATGGGAACTCTTGGCAGGATGTGGTCTCAGTACAGAGAAACTGGGTACTGCCAGCTGAATAGATCTGTCACATTTCTTTCTGCAGATGTTATGTCTACTACTGCTACAAATAGCAGAGCTGAGTGATAAAACTCAAAAATTGTGAACAAATATTTTCTCTATTCTCCAGTCTGTTTGCCTTGTGAATCTGACAGCACCTTGCTTTGTCAGGCATGGCTCAGGTCCACAGGGCCAGCACTCCTCATTGCTGACAGCAGCAGAGCCTGGACAGCTGGCAGCAGCTCCCATGGGACAGAGAAGCAGCCCTGTTAGGTACCTCTTAGCTAGAAGGACACAGGAATAAGATGGCCTTGTACAGGAATATGGCCCTTCAAACACTGGAATCAGCTCTTCAAGGTCTGCTGGCTAAAAGCTTGGCCCTGCAGAGGCTGAAAGATGTTCACATTGCCAGAACCTTCCTTCCACACACACACTGACTTCCTGCACCTCTTCAGGGTCAGGACTTAGATGAAGACACTTTGAACTACATGAACCCTCCAGCTCTGTCTCTCTATATTAAAGCTATTGTAATATGCACATAATTAATGTGTATATTACTCAGCAAAGAGTAAACAGCAAGCACTGCAGTGAGGCTCATTTCACTGACTTCATTACTGTACAGAAATCTGCTACTGTAAATTAACTGATACATTATGGTATGTTATAAATAATTAAAACTCCAATGGCAGTTGAAAAAAATGAATGAAGCAAGAACATTCTGTAACCCAGTGTTCTTCTTACCCTGCTTAATAATTTCCTAATCAGAGTAAAACACTAAATCTGAAGTCTCTTTAAGCACAGGAAGGAATTTGTTAGTATAATTTATTCATTTGGAAAGCACCTCAGCCACAAAAAAAAATCTAAAGCATCAATCCACCTGCCACACAAAATCAACCAGGTCCTTTGTCACCTTCCACAGGTCTCCAAGGTGCAGCCAAAGGGAGCAAAAGTGGTGACCCACCCAGGGCGAAGTTCTGCTGCTGACTGTGGCACATGGAGAGCTAAGAAAGAACCCACCCTACCTGGTCTTAGAGGATGAGGGGAAGAGATGGGCTTCTCTAGTGGTCCCAGTTGTCACCACCTGATGCTTGAGGAGGTGAACAGGAAGGATGTCTCTCAGCCAGGCTCTTCCACAGCAGCTTTACAGAGCTGCAGGCAGGGCTGAGGGCTGAGCAGGAGGAATGGGTTCTGCTTTGGCATGTGAATGTAGAGCAGCTCAGCTTCTGAGACCTAGAAGTGGGAAGAGACAGACAGGGGAACAGCACATGAGTAATATCACTGTATCTTCGAGAGGTATTTTTAAAGCAGACCAAAGATGCTTTTAGGCAACTTGTTAGAACTCTGCATGCCCCATCACTTCCATCAACAGCATCAGGTTGGGTCTGCAGAGGTTTCCTGGTTCTTAAAAGAATAAATTATTCTTTAGTTTCACTGAAATAGCAGGTCTCTTTTTTTAGACAGACATAAAAGGGGCTGACAAAACCTGCTGCTTCATTATCTCCTGCTGAATTCCATATTCTGCTCCTTCACTCCTCTCAGCTTCCTGCTCTGTCTTCTCTGAAGTACCACAGAGCTTGCCACCAGCCCTTTTTTGCTTCCCCCTTTCAAATTTGTTGGTATTTATTTCCAGGACTAAAAGCTTTATCAATGAATGTGCTGTTAATGCTGTCCGAGCTAACCTTCATCAGAGTGGAGAATAATCCCTACTGTCAAGTTAGGGCCACCTTGCACTGCCACCTTGCAGGTGAGTGTCATTTCCCTCCCCTTCCAAAGCAGTGGGTGGACCAGAATGGACCTTCAGGGGGAATTCCCTGTGTGGAAAAGGGCTCTGACCCTTTCTGCAGTCTCCAAGGGGGTTCCTTCATCTCTGTAGTCTGCCACAGCGTGGAAGGGTCTTTATTGGTGCCGATTCAGGTGTCTCTGCAGGCATCCTGGAGCTGCTGGCTGGCAGGTGGACTGCACCCATCTCCCCATCACTGTGAAAGGGGAGAGGCAAAGAGAAAAGCTTTCAGTATCTGCATAGCCTTGATGGAGATCACAAAGGTCAGGAAATCTCTCGCTTCACAGTGTAAGGCAACTGTGTAAGTGTAAGAGTGGGGATGTAGACAGCAAGTGAGAACAGCTCAGGGGGAAATCTCATTTGTAACTGCCCTCTGATGATGGGAAGAAGGATTCTCCACCCATCTGCTACTGCCTACACTCACTATGGCGCCCTAATTGGAGGCTGAGCAGAGGACCAGACGGCCTGTTCTGGTACAAGACACCCCACAGGCTACCCAAGGGAGTCTCTGGACTGTATCAAGAGACACTGGGTGATGCTAGGACAGAACAAGATGCTCCTGCAGGAAAGTGCTTCCCAAGGAGATCCAGACTTCTGGACAAAGCCTTGCAGCTGAGAGCAGAAGCCTGTAATAGCACAGATGGGTTTGCAGTAGGTATCAGCAAGGACAGTTTACAAGCCAGCTGTTTCCTGGGTTTGCTGCTCCCCAAGGACAGCACAGCTGACACAACACTGCCCAAGCTGCAGTGGGTGCTCACAGCTGTGTAAGCTAGAGGTGCTCCAGCACACAGTTAACTCCCACAGACTGACTATTTCCTGCTTTGTGGTGGTGCCTTTTTTTTTCTCTAATAACCTCTTCTTCAGGCAAGTCTCTCCTGGTAGTTTCAAAATTCATTTTAATCAATTTAAAATTAATAACGAAACAGTGAAGTCCTCAGGGCCTGAGAGCTCCAATCTCTGCCAGGCTGGAAGTGATGACTCAGCTCCAGCCTCGGATGGAGCCTGCCGAGGGACGCCCCAAAGAGCTGTGCTCGCTGAACTGGGTCACTCGGTTTGCTGCTCACAGCCAGGAGCTGGCCCTGCCTCTGATGGGGAAGAGCTGCTCTGCTCCCAGGGCATCACCGCCTGGCACCTCGCTGCCACCAGATGCTCTGTCCTGCGTGGGTGCCTGGCAGGAGCAAGACCAAGGGAAAAGACACGACTGAGCCTCCTCCAGAGGAGAGAAAGGACAGGACTGAGCCTCCTTGAGAGGAGGGAATGGACACGACCAAGCCTCCTTGAGAGCAGGGCAAGGACACGACTGAGCCCCCGCAAAAGGAAGGAGAGGACACGACTGAGCCTCCCCAAGAGAGGAGAGACGATGGTGGCAGCTGGCAGCAGGACGTGGTGACACGCAGGGCCCCGGCCCACTCCTGCAGTGCTGCACAGTGTCTCCTCAGGGGGATGCTACACTCCTGCCCCAGTTGCAGTGCTGCACAGTGTCTCCTCAGGGGGATGCTACACTCCTGCCCCAGTTGCAGTGCTGCACAGTGTCTCCTCAGGGGGATGCTACACTCCTGCCCCAGTTGCAGTGCTGCACAGTGTCTCCTCAGGGGGATGCTACACTCCTGCCCCAGTTGCAGTGCTGCACAGTGTCTCCTCAGGGGATGCTACACTCCTGCCCCAGTTGCAGTGCTGCACAGTGTCTCCTCAGGGGGATGCTACACTCCCGCCCCAGTTGCAGTGCTGCACAGTGTCTCCTCAGGGGGATGCTACACTCCCGCCCCAGTTGCCAACCCATGCTCTGCTCAAGCCAGGAATGGAAACCAGCACCACTGAGAGCAAGTTCTCTGCCTTGGGCCCCTGCCCCAAGTTAAGGCTCCTGCCCAGGCCCAGCTCTGGTGGCTGTGCTCCTGAGGCAGCTCCTGCAGCAGCTCTCTAGGGGATTTGCCCTAAGCCTCTGCTTTCTGCACTAACACAGCAGGTGAGGCACAGCACTGCCCACCTCATGTGCCCAGAGCACACTGGCTGCTCACCTCTGTGCCCATGGACCATGGCACCTCATGGATGGCAGCAGCCCAGCAGGGCCAGCAGAGCAGATGGCAGCAGGAGGCTGTAGGCAAGAAGAAACTCTCTGCCTCGCTCCCCACAGCCAGCACCAGGGCATGAGGGAGGCTGAGGAGCTCCTACAGTGCTCCTGCAGCATCAAAGGTCCTGGTCTGCAGGAGGGGAGCAGGAATAGGACTAAGGGAAGGGCAGAAGCCTCTGTAGCCTGCCCATGACATCCCTCCATTTGGTCTCTATCTGCTGACCTTAGGCTTCCCCAGCCCCTTCTTGGGCACCCTCAGGAAGGGCAGGGGGCTCCCTGATGCCAAGGGCCATTCCCTCAAGGCACGTGATGCGAATGCCCTGGGCTAGGAGAAGGAGGACAGGGAAGCCAGGCTCTGCTGGGAGCACAAAAGCTGCCCATCAGCTGGCATCCACACCAAAAACCAGATCTGAATCCCCACCAGCTTACACCTGCACCTATCTGAGAACACTGGTGGCCCACTTTGGGAAAAGCAGCATAGAGTCCTGCAACAGCTGCCACCATCTCTGCAACCCTGCCCAGCTCTGCTCTGCTGTGGAAAGGACCAGACAGATGGGAGAGCAGAGAAGTCAGCTCAGCTGCCCTTGACCCAGCAGCCACCCAAACCCTTCTCATACTGCTCAGTTCTGTTCCTAGGTGTGATTTGCCTCATATCAGCTATTCCTCCCCTGTGCTGGAGCTCCAAGAGATTCAGACACAGCCAGGGTCTCCCTGGGTGAGCGAGGAACAGGCAGCGCTCGGCTGGGCCCTGTGGCGGGGAACCAAACAGCCACAAAGAGCTGCCAGCACCTTCTCAAAACAGCTTCACCTCCCTACAAGCAGTGGCTCCAAATAACAAGATGCCTTGGGTAATTAACTGAATGTGCTTTGGATAGAGCTTGTAAAAGGAGCTTATACATATTAAACAAGAAAGAAAGATCTACTGTCTATAACTTGTTCTTTACCAACAAACAAAAGGGTTGGACTGAATCCACTTGAGAGCAAACTTTGCAAAGGCCTTACGCTGAAGTCCTTCCATAGAAAGAACTGAACAGGGTCCAGGGCATTTGTGAGGGGCTGCCCAGAAAAAGCAAGGTTTGTGGTCAGCCTGCTTGTTGTTTTAAGCACATCAAATACTCTCTCTTTTGGCATTACCATGGCAGAGCTGCAAAAATTTAGCAGTAGCACAGCATTGGCCCCCAAGAAATGCACAAAACAGCTGCTCTCTTAGCTGGATCAGCTGCTACAGCAATTCTTACAGCTGCCATTATCAGGGCTGAAAGTGGAAAGGAATTCCTCATTAATGCACTGCAGGACAAAGGATCTTCTCTGCAACAAGGGCCTGACAGTGCTAGGTGCTGGGCCTGCAATATCTCTGCATCTTGACACATGCTTGCCCAGTGCTGCAGGATATTTCATCCAAAAAAAGAGTACCCTTTAGTAGCAAAGTGAAATAATTCTGCTCTATGAATTGCTATGTTTGACTTGCAACAGGAACCAAAAGCCAACATTCTGCAGTCAAGATAAGGCAACATGGAGCTCTTCTAGGTAGAAACACAACAGCTGCTCAGCATCAGCACAGCTCGGCAAGACTCAGATGCTCACTGCGTTTGCAGCACGTGGCAATAGCAGGCAGTCAGCACTCCTGTGTGTCTGTGAGGAATGGCATCAAACATGGGGAAAATGGAGTCATTATTTTAATGGTTTGATATCACCAGAAAAAAAAAACCTGCCTGAGTAAAGCAGTATTTAGCCCTTTAACTTTACAAATGGCCTGTAAAGAACACACAAGCTGCTGCTCTCCTGCGCCTCTGCTCTAGCCTGGGAGCAGGCAAAAGCAGCCACCTCAGGTAGCGTCACAAGGCACCAGGAAAGCCCTGGAAGGCCCACAGAGGCAGAGCTCACCCAAATTATCCATGCATCAAACAACCTAGCCCAAGAAAACCCAAAAAGGACCCCTCTGACACCTGTGGGAAGCCTGAGAAGATGACCGCCGCCATCCTGCAGCTGAGGATCCTAGGCAAACACACCTAGTTTGGCCAGCAGACTGTGAAAAGCAGCCACATTCCTCTGCTAAGACAGAAAGCTTTGATGATGAGACCTTTCCCAGCTGTTGGCAACTGGCTCAGTACAAAAGGTCAGGCTGGGAGTTATCCACAACACAGGGCTTTCCATATTCCTGGCAGTCTGTCTCATGCCAGCTATTCTGGAAACCAAGTCAAGCACAAGTGGTATGTGACCTGGGGAGACAGAGACAGCTCAGCTGCTACAGAGGGAAGAGCAGTGGGAGGCTGGAGGACAGGCTCGCTTCTGAGTCCAGTTCCTGCTCTGGCAAACTCCAGTTTCTCACACAGCCTTCAGAAGGGTCCAGCCACTTCAGGGACCCAGAGCTCTAACTAACATTCCTGCTTACCAGCTGCCTGAGCTCACAGATATCTGTGTTTCTGAACTCAAAAGTCTCCAGAAACCCAGACAAAAGATCTTCTGACTGTACTGGGAAGCACATCAGCCTCCAGGCTGCAGAGCAGCCTGGTGTCTGTCCCATGCCCAAGCCATTATATTCAATAAGTGGTTTTGTCCCTTCCAGAGAGGAACAACGTGACAAAATTATTTCCTGCTCACCTATTAATACTCGGCTGTGACAGAGACAAAAGATTTTGGCTCATGCCCTCATCTGCTCACCAAAGAGAAATAAAGATGAGGCAAAATGATTGAATGATTTCTTCTTGAAATTATTAAGAGGGCCTTTATTATTTTTTTTAAAGCCAGAAACTGAATCCCTGCTTCAGCAGAAGGTTGAAGGGCAACCGAGACCCGGCGCAACGGTAAATGGTAGAATAAACCTGTAAGGTTTGCATGTGAGATTTCAAAAAGCCTTCCTCAAATGTCACAGACTGAGCATCACAGGCATTCCTGGGATAAACAGCACAAGTATTTAAAGAAACAGACAAGGCTTTCTTTCCCTGCCAAAAAGAAGGTGAGAAGAGGACAGAGGGACAATTTCTTGTGCGCTCTTTGCGGGTCACATCTAACTGCCCACTGCAAACCACTGCATGCCGGCCTGAGGACTCCCCTGCACCCCACCTGTCCTCTCCCTCCACACCCACTGGCCCAGGAAAAGTCTCTGAGCAGACAGGCCTGTAAGAAGACTGAAATTCAAGGATAGATTTTGCAGTGAAGCAACAACAACAAATAACATTCAGTGCTTTGATGACAAAATTTGTGTCATCATTTCAGTTCCCTGCTTCTGGTTTGGCTTTTTTTTCCCCCCCATTACTGAGATTAGGTCAGGGTAGAACACAAACATCAAAGCACTGTTGTAATCAAAGAACAGCTGCTTTGCTTTTGTCTCCTGGCCAATTAACACAGCTTGCTAGGAGGAAAAAAACCCACCCCATTAGTACTCAAAGAGGTCATAAGCTGCTTTCTGTGGTTTGGGTTGCCACATTAACGTTTGGAGCTCAGGAGTGGTACCATCATAAGGACCAGAACAGGACCAGACTCAGGCCCTGGGTGGCTGTAGAACACGTCTCTGTTTGCTCTTTCCACTTCTCATTCCCAGTGCTGCTGTCCTGCCAGCCTGCCAACACTCTAAAAGGAAAGAACTCCACACAACCTTTTTTGCAGTGGCATTGGTAGAGTGCTCTGTCCCCAGGTGTCTGATGCATCCAACCCAAAGCCCATCTGCTACAGAAAGTAAATAAAACATTACAGGATTTTATTAATAATTGATAATTGTCAGGAAGGCAAAGCTTCCCTCCCAGAATATGCTAACACAGGCTGCTCCAGACTCATCCACTCAGGGTTGTACTATTACTTTGGGTTTACATCAAGAGGTGAGAGCAGGTTTGCTGCTTCCTTGCTTGCTCCCACCAGCCAGATCCCTGAGCTGTTCAGTGATTATTTTTTCCCCACCTTGTCCCTTTGTGGCCAGTTTGAATTCATAATACTGCACATTCAGCACTGCAACAGTTCAAAGTGGTCTTCAGAGGTGGAAGCCCCTAATGCAAACCTCATTAATTACACAGGAATGTTTCCCCTGCTTGCTGCAGAGGAGAAGCTGGATTTCTGCCCCAGTCAGCTTTTGCATTTCAGATATCTGAGCACAAAAGGATAAAGAAGAGCCAGTGTAGCCCAGCTCTTCAGGCACAATGGACCCACCAATGACAGCTCTCAGTGTGACCTGTCCCTCTCCTGCAACTGGTGGTGCTTGAACAAGAACAATGCAGTAAGAAGGAACAAGGAGGTGATTCCAGCTTTGCTTGTGGCATTGGCACGACCAATACTGGAGTTGTGTCCACGGTTTTCTATATCCACATTAAAAGGGGAGACTGAAATTCAGCTGCACAGACAAGCTGATGCTTTCAAAAACTTCTTCAGGCAAGGGCATAACTGCAGCTTGAGCTGCAGTTAAATGTAGATCAGCAAAGCAGTGGATAATGTACATCTACAGAAACATGCTCTGCTGTCATGGTCTGTATAAACTCCTCAGTCCTCAGACACCACAGATTCCTCTGGGCTGCATTCCCTGGACCTGCTTTGTTTACTTGCAAGATGTTAACCAGGCTTCAGGGCTCACAGTTGTTTGTCTGAACATTTACATCTAATCTACAGGCTAACTCCACATTTACAAAAGGGAAACTCTTCCAGACCTTTACCTACACCCATCTGTGAAAATGCAGCACTTGCACCTTCTTGTCCCTTTACAGGGAAAGAGGGAGAGCTCTCCAGTCACAGTAAGTGGTGTATGGGACAATGAGATAAAGAGCATCTTAAAAAGAAACAAAAGTCAGTTTGTGCACTCTGCATATTTCATGACACTTGTTGCTGTAAATGGGCTCTCCACAGAAACCTGGTGGTGCCAAAGGACAGCTTACCAGCTACATTTAATGAACACACACACACACAGAGCAGAGGAGCTGCCACATGTAACACAGGATGCTCCAGCACACTTTCACCCTTACTGACCTTATGAGCTACTTGTGCAAAAGGAAATGAAAATCTAAAGGAATAATGACATTGAACCTTCTTATGCCCCCTATCCAATGATGCCACCAGGAATCAGAGCTTCTCCTTGCTCTCCAGAGGCAGGTGAGAAACTGGGTACCAGTGTGTTCATTCCTCCTTCTGTCTTCCCTTGAAACCAGCACCAGTGGAATGTTGCAGTCTGAATGCAATGGGTGACAACCTCAAATGAATAAATTCTTTGCAGATATTTAAGCACCACTGTGGAATCATGGCTCTGGAAACCCTGAATGCAACCACAGGTAGCAATTACAATTTTTCCAGCCAACTACACCCCCCCTTCTGAAGGGACTGTCTTCAGCCTTTCCCTGCCCATACCACGTGCAGTCCCTGACACCAACAATCCTGCAGGCACTCCTCCTTACACCACACAGCCCTTATACACCTCTGTGGGGCAGTGGGAACCTTCCAGAGACAGGAACACTGCCCACACTGACAGCAGTGCATTCCTGTAAAGCTTTCCACGAGGGATTTTCATTCCCTGGTATGTGCACAGTCCCTCAGTCCTGCTGAGAAAAGGTGAAGGACACTGCAGGATTAGACCCTGAGATGCAATATGCAATCTTCTTCTCTGTCACCTGCAGTGCTCTGAGCACAGCATGCCTTGTGATTTTTGCCAAGTAAACATCTCCTGGTTTATGATATTAAACCATTTAATAAAACAGCAGAGAGGCTGTGAATAGGAACCAACTGCAGATTTGCTACTTCAGTGTCTGGCTTGGCCTGAACCAGTCTCTTGCTGATAAGAGCACAGGCACCCAAGAACAAAACTGGAATCTAATTCCAGCTGTTTGTGTGGAAGGCAAAAAATGGTCTTAAATCCATGTGCTGTGCAGCCTGTGAGAGATGTGGTGCCTGCTAAATGGAAAGTATTAAATATTTGAGTTTCAAATCTGTTTGTTACTTGTTTGTATTTGCTCAATATTTTCTAGGGTAACACATGGAGGGGGAAAAATTAAGTGACTGCTAACAGATGATTCTGAATTATTTGCTTTGATAGCATGAAGTGAAAATGCAACTTTGCTCTTGAAAGAGTGAATCATAGAATCACAGAATCAATAAGGTTGGAAAAGACCTCACAGATCATCAAGTCCAACCTGTCACCCAACGCCTCATGACTAACTAAACCTTGGCTTCAAGTGCCACGTCCAATCCCTTTTTGAACACCTCCAGGGACAGTGACTCCACCACCTCCCTGGGCAGCACATTCCAATGGCCAATTACCCTGAACTTCCCCTGGCACAGCTTGAGACTATGTTCTCTTGTTCTGGTGCTGGTTGCCTGGGAGAAAAGACCAACCCCCTCCTGGCTACAACCTCCCTTCAGGGAGTTTTAGAGAGCAAGAAGGTCTCCCCTGAGCCTCCTCTTCTCCAGGCTAAACAACCCCAGCTCCCTTAGCCTCTTCTCATAGGGCTTGTGAAGCAAACAGAAGGCTTGGTCACCACCACCTCATCCTGAAACATAAACAGGAACTCTGATCAGAGGCTGGCATTACCTTGACTCAGCACAGCACAGTTATTAGCTTCAACATGTAGCACGTTTTTAGCATATCTAACTCGCAGCAACTTCTCCTTTGTGCCTGAGAGCACATTAAAGGCTGCTAAGTAAGAGTGATTACAAAGCAGCTACTAGATCAAGCAGATTCTGCTGCAATATTTTAATTTCCATTTAAATGCTAATTTACCCCACTCTGCTAACAAAAGAGAAGGAGGACACTGTATGTGTGGCAGCAGGCATAAACATCTTCAGTTACTCCTTCCCATTTGTAACTTGTGGTTAAACTGAACAGACTTCAAAGTGCAAGTAGATTAAAGCTCCATCTAGTGCCAGGGTCTTGGAAGTTACTGAAAGATTTGCAGTCCAAAAATAGCAAACCTGCTCCCCAAACTGTCAAGAATCAGCAAGCCTGGCAGGCAGGAGGGAGAGGGGGGAGGCAGCAAGCACACTCCTCCCAGAGCCAGCCGCCAGCACCGGAGGCACTCTCAAGAGAAGGGGAAAGTCTGTAACTGCTCAGGAAAAGAAGGGATTTGAATGCTGGGCTTCCCACTCCTTGCCATGTGCTCTCAAAGGGTTGTGTGGGAAGGGTGGCAGTACCCAGGCTCCTCATGGAACCAGACACCCCTTGGTTCCGCAGGGGTACCCTGGTGCTGGTGCCATTTCCAAGAGCAGCCTCAGGCCATGCTCTCTAACAAATCAAGCTGGAGGAGAGCTGCCTCGGGCTGTCTGTGCTGCAGGGCAGGAATCCTACCCAAAATTCACAAAAAAACATGCTACATACTAAATATAACTACACTGACTCTTCTTTGGTGAGCTGACAGCAGGCAGGCTAGCTGCTGCTCACAGCTAGAACCAGGTACTTTGTAGCTAGAGAGAAATTTGGCACCAAATTAACAAAACAAAAAGGAAGGGGAAGGGGAAGGGGAAGGGGAAGGGGAAGGGGAAGGGGAAGGGGAAGGGGAAGGGGAAGGGGAAGGGGAAGGGGAAGGGGAAGGGGAAGGGGAAGGGGAAGGGGAAGGGGAAGGGGAAGGGGAAGGGGAAGGGGAAGGGGAAGGGGAAGGGGAAGGGGAAGGGGAAGGGGAAGGGGAAGGGGAAGGGAACTTGTGGCCATTTCTGCTTTATTAAAGAATGAGAAATATTTGTAATTCTACAGAGCACTCTAAGGTTAGAACTGTATCATGTCTGTGGGAAAACACAGCCTTTTACACTTCAGAATTATTATTAAATGCTTTTGCAGACTGTGACTGTTTGGAGTAGAAATTATATGTGACAGATAAATTTATGCCTCTGTGATCCAAACATCCTTTGGACTTAAACACCAAGCATCCAGAGCAAAATTATTTGTGATCAGAGGGAGAAATATCACCCAGATAAATGTATTTACAGATGCTGTCACTGAAAGGAAGCTTCATGAAGGAAATAACATAGTGAACAAAGCTTCGGAGTTCCCTGCCTGGAGCAGGGGCAGGCTGAGTAAGCAGCAGAAGGCAATGCAAAAGCACTCATCTGAAGGAAAGCAGAAAGGCCCCCTCAGCCCAGCAACCAGAAGATTATCCTGCACAGGCAGCCCAGAACCAGACACAACCTGTGACACACCCTTGGGTGGCCAGGAAGGTGCTGCTGACCTTGTGGAGTTACTGCAGGGCACCCACAACACAATGCCACGCCAGGAAAAGGTTGGGTTTTGCTCTTGGTGTAGCCTAACACAGTGCAAAAATGCAGATCAGCAACCAAAAAGGTAAAATTACACACCAGTCAACTCTGATAGAAAAAAAACAGCCACCAGACAGCCAACAGATGAAGCCTGGGAGAAGTCAGATGTCCTTTTCCATCTAACATCACTTCTCGTGTGGCCGATGAAGTTTATGCAGGTACAGAAATAACAACTGTTAAGAGCCCAGGCTTGCTCTGCTCCATTTCCCACCTTTCTGTCTCCTTTCCCCTTAACTTTGTGCTTCTCCAGCTCCCTTACTGCACTTCTCAGCCTTGGTTTTTGCTTTCCAGATTAACTCCTATACAACCTTTCACCCACTTCGATGATCAGTTAACAAAGGCATGTAGTGAGTCACCGCTCAGGCCTGGATACAATGAACCAAGCAAGAGCTGGGACCGAAGGTGCGACCACCTTCCCTCCACTGTGTCAAGCTGCTCAGCAACTGCCTGAGCTGCACGGCACAGGCCCTCCTTTCAGAACTGAGGAGGTAGCAGAGGGCTGCCTGCTTGGGTTCTGTTTGCTGTATTTACAGCAAAACAAAATATGACAGGATCCAAATACAGTGAGGAGCCTGACTTTGATAAGTCTGAATACACAGAACGCTGGGTCACACAGCTCAGTGCTGCACATCTCACTCACACTGGGACTCTCACCAAAGACCCCACCTGGAGCACTGTGTCCAGTTCTGGAGCCTCTATTACAGGAAGGATCTGGAGGTGCTGGAAGGTGTCCAGAGAAGGGCAACAAGGATGAGCAGAGGTCTGAGGGAGACTGAGGGAGTTGGGGCTGTTCATTCCAGGGAGAAGGCTCCCAGGAGACCTCATTGTGGCCTTCCAGTGTCTGAAGGGGGCTAAAAGAAAGCTGAGGAGGGACTTTTGAGGGTGTCAGGGAGTGATAGGACTGGGGGGGAATGGGAAAAAACTAGAAAGTGTAGTTTCAGACTGGATGTTAGGAAGAAATTGTTCCCCTTGAGGGTGGTGAGACACTGGCACAGGTTGCCCAGGGAGGTGGTGGAAGCCTCATCCCTGGAGGTTTTTGCAGCCAGGCTGGATTTGGGAAACCTGCTGTAGTGTGAGGTGTCCCTGGCCATGGCAGGGGGGTTGGAACTGGCTGAGCCTTGAGGTCCCTTCCAACCCTGGCAATTCTATGAT
This sequence comes from Dryobates pubescens, assembly GCF_014839835.1. Lineage (NCBI taxonomy): Eukaryota > Metazoa > Chordata > Aves > Piciformes > Picidae > Dryobates > Dryobates pubescens. The sequence goes on along the minus strand of NC_071624.1, from coordinate 18,511,096 downwards.
TCTGTGTACCACAGACTACCTGCCCAAGTCAGAATAAACACATAATATAATTTAATTTCCAGAACTAAAGTTCATTGTTTGTTGGCCACCAGTGAGGTTCACTGAATAGAATGGTTTGAGTTAGAAGGGACCTTGAAGATCATCCAGTTTCAACCCCCTGCCATGGGCAGGGACACCTCCCACCAGCCCAGTTTGCTCAAGGCTTCATCCAACCTGGCCTTGAACACCTGCAGGGAAAGGACATCCACAACCTCCCTGAACAACCTGTTCCAGTGTCCCACCACCCTCACTGTCAGGAATTTCTTCACAGTTTCCCAGCTGGGAGCTCCAGAACTGAGAGATCAAGAACTTACCTTAAAAATCCCAAAGCTGAGCAAAGTTCCATGATTTCAGACAGCTTTTTTTAGTGCTTGGGCCAATCCATGAATCAGATTCGCAAAGAATGGCAATTTGGTGGCTTTTCTGGAGCCACCAAAAGGGAAGCAACCCGATACCTTTACCCATCTGATGCAGCAACACCCCTAAGCTTGTAGCTGATAAAAGTTACATTTTGGGTTGGTTATGTTTGCATTGGATGGCTAAACAAAGGCTAAAGAAGAGCAATACTTCCTAACTGCTTACTTAGTTAATCCTCAGGAAGACAAAGGTTTGGCTGAGTTATCTCTCCACTGGTAAAACCATACCAGGCAAACCTCCTTGTGGAGACGAAACTCTCATCTACATGTGGAGTTAAACCACCTTTACAAACAGTGTAAGGCACACCAGCAAAGCATCTTTTGTTGAGCTTTCTGGAGGACTTCAGGAGCTGTTCTACAAGGCTGTGTACATGCACGACCAGAGGTCTGCTAGCACTGGACGGGACCTCTTGCAGGCACGGCAGTATGACGACTGTTGCATTTCATGTCACTGTATTTTCTGAAGCCAGCCTCAAGGTTTCAGCTCATTAATATGTCATTTTTACAATTAATTTCTAGCTAACACTCATCCCAGCCTTTGGTGACTCACTCCTCTCCCAGCCAAGTCACTTGGGTAACCATGGGAGGACCCTGCAAAGCTGTTCTCTAGCCTTCAGCAGCAGGCTCCCTGCTTCTGGGCTTTCCATCAGCAGGAGCTAACCTCCTCACTCGTGACACTTCTAAATCAGTCCTGCCCTCTGCACTTCCGAAAGCTCTTGTGGTAAAGAGAGAGACTGTCACAGGAAACCCAGCATGGTCTGGAGAGGAAGTCACCAGGGAGCACCGCAACCTAACGTCAGCAGCAGGCACTGGAGGCCAACCACGAAGCCTCCGGCGAGCTCTGGCTCTGTGAACTTCAGCTTTCACACAGAAGCCAAGCTGCCCTCTGTGGATGGTTGCTAGCCTTTCCTCTCCACACAAAAAAGCTGGCTAAAGTGACCTCCAAATGGGCCAGTGTGGTGAAAACCAGGAAGAACCTGGACCATCACAAGAAATCTCACCTTTATCTGTCCAGCTGCTTTGAACACAGCAGCAGCAGCTCTGGTGGTCCCAAAGCCTGACAGAAAACTGCCAGTTAATTTTACTAACAAGTAAGTAAACTTCAAGTTCCTGGCCAATTTCAACTTTGATGTTCCTAATATAAAAGCAGAAGCAGTGGAGATTCTCACAGAGCTATAAAAAGAACACTGGGGTTAAGCACAGTGGGTACTTGAAGATTCTTTCCAGTGATTATTTGTCTTAGATGTGATCCAATGTAAATTGTAGACAAAGTTCTGAACTGAAGAGACCAATAATTCATAGAATAGAATCATGGAATCAATAAGGTTGGAAAAGACCTCAGAGAAAGCTCAACAAAAGATGCTTTGCCTTACACTGTTTGTAAAGGTGGTTTAACTCCACATGTAGATGAGAGTTTTGTCTCCACAAGGAGGTTTGCCTGGTATGGTTTTACCAGTGGAGAGATAACTCAGCCAAACCTTTGTCTTCCTGAGGATTAACTAAGTAAGCAGTTAGGAAGTATTGCTCTTCTTTAGCCTTTGTTTAGCCATCATCAGAGATCATCAAGTCCAACCTGTCACCCAACACCTCAAGTGCCACATCCAATCCCCTCTTGAACACCTCCAGGGATGGTGACTCCACCACCTCCCTGGGCAGCACATCCCAATGGCAAATAACTCTCTCTGCGAAGAACTTTCTCCTCACCTCCAGCCTAAACTTCCCCTGGCACAGCTTGAGACTGTGTCCCCTTGTTCTGTTGCTGGTTGCCTGGGAGAAGAGACCAACCCCCACCTGGCGACAACCTCCCTTCAGGGAGTTGTTACAAGCTGCACTAAAAAAAACCCCAAACACACCCAAACTGTGGCAAGTGCCTTCCACACAGAACAGGCAGAATGCAGTAAAATACAAAACTCCCCAAAGATTTAGCAACTGTTTATTGTACATGTCTAGCTACAGACAGCACCACTGCACACAGGTGCTGATGTTAAAACAACCTGCTGCATCTAGCAATTTTAACAACAAAATCTCTGTTTATACAGAAATCCTTCACTTAAACATCTCAGGTACTAATTAAGGCTCTTAACAAATCCAAACCTGCAACTCCTCTCTCTCCCAGCCTTTTAACATACAGAGCACATCCTCATTTCCTTAACTCCAACAGCCTGGAAGGTGCTGCTGCAGTAGTGTCTATACAAATAGCATTATAATGATTGTATAACACAGAACACGACCAAACGAGGCAACTAATAGTGAAAATGGAATTAAAGGGTTATGATTTCCAGAAGCAGCATTGGTGACTGCTGACTCTGCAATTTATACAAGCTACCTGGTAGTTTCATCACATTAAGTAACAGTAACCTAATTTAGACTTCACCTTCAAAAGCTATTACTGGAGTTACTCCACAAACAACACGACTAAAGCCAAGCTACCAAGCAGGTGGCAAATCCTTGACTCTGGTCCATTCTTTCTGTTCAGAAGGCCCCAGACTTGCATGCAGCTATTTCCAATTTAAACCATTAAAGCAGACAGCTGTATCTGCTGTCTGGCTAACACAAGCCAAGCGGCTCTCACACTCCTGATCACCTGGCCTGTGCAGCTGTTAAAGCAGGTGACTTTCCCTGCAAAGCAGTGGCCGTGTCACCAGGCTCACTCTGCCCTCTCTTTGACACCCCAGTGAAGTGTGAGGTCCATCACAGAGGTGAAGCACCAAGCCCACCACTCACTAAACTGGCCAGGCTCTGGGGACACTGTGCAGTGCCTCATGCAGTGGTTCAGCAGTGGCTAATGCATCCCCCATCCCCTCCAGACCTGGCCCAGCTCCTCACTGGCAGTGACCATCAAGTCTCAACCTCCCTTGAAACAGTACAGGACATCAGGTTGTGAGGACTTGGTCCTTGGGCAGAAGGGATGAATGAACATGTGGAAGGTTGCTCACAAGAAGGCAAGATACCTCCAGGCATGAGGAGGTGTAGCCTTTGGCTGAAGGCCTGGAAACCCAAATGTTCTCATGTGAGATACATCCACATCTCCACCAAGCAGCCTGCTGCCCATGACAAGGCCATCTCTTGTTAAATCAGAAGATGATTGGAATGTGCTGCCCAGGGAGGTGGTGGAGTCACCATCCCTGGAGGTGTTCAAGAGGAGATTGGATGTGGCACTTGGTGCCATGGTCTAGTCATGAGGTCTGTGGAGACAGGTTGGACTCGATGATCCTCGAGGTCTCTTCCGACCATAGTTATACTGTGATACTGTGATACTGAGATGATGCTAGTGGCAAACAGGCAGCTCTGAAGTTCCCAAGGCCTGTCCTGGGATCAGGGTGACAAGATGTCTGCTTCTGTATTTATTAAATTGGGGGATTAAACTGAAACACTTTGCAATCCTTATTGCAGGCTGCAAAAACACCCAAAAGCCCCAAACCCATATGGGTGAGCATTAAGAAAGAGCAGCACTGCTTGACTGCAACTTCAGACAGAAGAGAACTTGTCTCCTTCCCATGGAAGGAATCTGCAGAGGGAGGATGATGAAGGTGATCCAAACTTCACAAAAAGCTTTAGCTACTTAAGAAAAACAAACCCAAAAGCAAGTTTAAAGCCTGTAACTAATTTGCAGATAAAATGACATGAGGATGTTTTTGGCATACATGGATGGCAAGAAAAGGAAAAAGCAATGTTCTGGTGCTGGCCAAATTCAGGGGGAGAAAGGGACTGTGAAAATAAAATGAAGGGAAAAAATATGGAATTATGCTAAAAGATGCCAATAAGTTCTTTTCTTTAAAGTATCCAGTAATCTAAGCCATCTCTATTGAGTGTCTGAACAATACTCAATACTGTGACAACTGAACTAGGTTTTAAAAGGACTAAGCTCAGCCTGAAGCATGCCATAGGGATATCCATTATAAACAGTCAGGGAATATTCCCCCTGGGGAATATAATCTCAGGAAAAGGGAAATTCAACTGTTGCATCATGTACTTTGGTATGTTCAGGTGTAAAATCTAACTTCTTGAATTAAAGGGTCAAAGTTAAATACATGGACAGCCACTTCACAGCCCACCTGTCTCCTTCCCCTAGAGGATCACACCAGGCACCAAGCAAGGCAAAGCCACCTGAATCAAATGGAAGATGACAACATCCCAGTCTCAGCATTGAGGAAGACCAAGCCAAGGCCCTGAAACATGACATTGCTGTAGGACAGTGATCCTGCCCAGAGCCCAATATCAATGCTGCAAAACACTGGCATCAGATCTGTATGTCTTAGAAAGGAACATGTAGACTAAATTATTTCATTAGCAACTGGGTAGATCCTGGAAGAATACAACCTGAAATCACCACTTGCTAACCCATCAGAACTAAAGCATAACAGAGGCTAGTCTGACAGGGAACCCACCACCTCAGTAGAAGGCCAGCACTTTGATACAGCAATGCTCTTCCTGTACAGACAGGGGTTCAGGCCGGGAGGGCAGTAGGGTATGGCCAACAATCAGCAGTGTCACCAACGGCACTTTCCCAAGGGCTGCCGAGTTAGACAAAAGAAGACATGAAACGTATAGAAATAAACCATCAGTGCAACCAAATGAGCTAACACTGCCTGCCAGGAGACAGCCCTGGGGGAGAGGGCAGCCTCTGCCCGGGGACCCCCAGCCGCACATTTGGAGCAGGCCCTCAGGGCAGCTCGGGAGAAGGCTCTGCCCTGCTCCACCGAACTGACACTGGGTCTGCCACAGCAGTCCTGAGCGATAATTTGGGTTACCCCAGCAACGACTGCGCTTCCAGCAGGGCTGCACAGTGCAACTTCTTGTTCCCATGTGCCCAGACTCGGGGCCGGCGCGAAAAGGTGAAACACGGCACGGGAGGTGACACCGCACGGGAGGTGACACCGCACGGGAGGTGACACCGCACGGGAGGTGTCGCGGCCGGTACTCACCCCCGGCACGGCCGCGCAGGAAGGAGCATCAGATGCCGGCCTAGGGCAGCGGGCCGAAGCTCAGGGCAGCCGGCGGTGCCGCAGCGAGGGCTCACAGACCGCCTGGCCCCGCCGCGCCTCCTGCCCGAGCTGGGCGGAGCCGGCGCAGGGAGCGATCCCATCTCCCGCCGGGCTGAGGCCGCCCAGCAGCAGCCCGAGCCCCGCCGCACCTACTGGCCGAGGACCGGGCGAGACCGGGAGCGGGACTCCGCCACCAGCCGGCTCCCCTCTCCTCCGGCCGGCGGCCGGCGCCGCGGCCCCGCCGTTCCCACCTCGGCCGCGAGGGGCCGGCGGTGCGGGGGGCGGCGCCGGACCGCGCCCCTCCTCCCTCCGCCCCTCGGCGCCGGCAGCGCGGAGGGCTGGGCCGCGCCGCTCGCTGCAGCGCTCGGCACCGCTCCGCCGTCGAGCAGGGAGAGGAGAGAGAGAGGAGAGGGACGGGACCGCCTCGCCCAGCCCCGCCGCTCGCCGCCCGGCCCGCGCCTTGCCGCCCGCCCCGCTCGCCCCCACCGCCGCCCGCGCGAAGATGGCCGGCTGGCAGAGCTACGTGGACAATCTGATGTGCGATGGCTGCTGCCAGGAGGCCGCCATTGTGGGCTACTGCGACGCCAAGTACGTCTGGGCAGCCACGGCCGGCGGCATCTTCCAGAGCATCACGGTGAGGGCGGCGGCGGCGGGGCAGGCGGGGAGGGAGCGGGGAAGGAAGGGCGAGCCCGCCCGCGACGCCGGCCCGGCCCCGCGGGAGCGGCCCTTAGCGGCGGGGCGAGGCGGTGGGGCCCGGGGGCACCTTGTGGGGCGGCGGGGGAGGGCGGCGGCGGGCCCGGCGGTGGGACTGTGTGCGTGTGGGGGGGCGGCGGCAGGCCGGCCGTGCCGCCTTTTTTGTCTGCGGCTGCCGGCCGCGCCGCGGGAGAGGGGGCCCTGCCCGGCGGCGGGGGCGGGAGCCGCGGCTGCGGCCCGATGCGGCGGAGCTCGCCTCTGGGGCCGCCGAGGCCACCGCGCGGGGGCCGCGGGAGCCGACGGGGTGGCGGGAGAGGCCGCGCGGGGCGTGCGCGGCGGGGCTTGCGTAGGGCCGCCCGCGCCCGGGCCCGGCGCTGCGGCGAGGCTTACGTGCGCGGCGTAGGAGGCGTTCGTGAATGCCCACCTCGCCTCGCCGCTGGCTCCATGTTTTTCACCGCCAAGATGGCGCACTGCCATTGATTCCTCCCTCCCCTCCCCCGCCCTGCCCGTCCTTCGCCGCCGCCCCGCGCCCGCCGGCCCCGCGCCCGCCGCCCGGCCCTGCGGAGCCCGCGCCGCCGTTACATAAGGGCCGTGCGGGGTGGGCAGCGTGCTGCAGCAGTGCGGCCTGCCTCGGCCGAGCGGCCGGCCAGCGCCGCGCCCCGCCCCGGCTGCGGCGGGACCCGGGCCCGGGCTTAGTCAGGGGGCTGGGGCAGAGCGGGGCCGGGCAAGGCCCTCTGTGGCCGGGCGGGCCCGCGGCGGCGGCAGCCGCGCAGTGCAGGGCCGTGATTGGGGCGGCCGGGCCCGCCGTGACGCTGCACTTTGAGGCCGCCGCGGCCGGGCCCGCCCGCCCCTCCCTGCGCCTTCCCGGGCCGCCCCGCCGGCCGGCCCTTGTGCTCGGTCTCAGCAGGGGCGGATGGCGGCGCGAAGCAGCCGCCCGTTCTCCGCCACAGGCCCTAGGGCCGCCGCCACTGCGGCGCGATGTCGTGCCGAGCCCTGCGGCGGGCGGCTCAGCCACCGCGCCTTGGTCCAGCCCCGGTCGCGGCGACACCGCCGCAGCTGTGCTGCCGGGGCAGGGCTCGTGGGCCGCCGCAGCGGGCACATGCGGCCGGTGGCATCTGCGCTGATCTCTCGGGGACAGGTGCGGGCGGGCTGCTCGGCGCTGTGGAGAGAGTGGGTCCCCAAGGCACGGAGCTGGGGTGTTTAACGGGTCTGTGTTGTGCGGAGGCCCGTTAACGAGATCTCGGCTCCGAGGGGAACCCTAGACTCGGCTGCGGAGTGTCCTGAGGCAGCGGTTCTGCTGCCGGCAGGGGCAGTAAACCAGAGCAGCAATATAACTGTGACTAACAAAGCCCTGTGTTCTGGAGCACTTCCTGGAGGGGATAAGGGGAAATTCCCTGTCTCATCTTCTCTACATGAGACAGGACGTTTGCTGAAGAATAATTGCACAATAAAACACTGCTCTGGTAACTCTGGACTTTTTTCTTTGACAGCCAGTAGAAATAGATATGATTGTAGGAAAAGACCGAGAGGGTTTTTTCACCAATGGCCTGACCCTTGGTGCAAAGAAGTGCTCTGTGATCAGAGATAGCCTGTACGTGGATGGTGACTGCACAATGGACATCAGGACAAAGAGTCAAGGTGGTGAGCCGACGTACAATGTTGCTGTAGGCAGAGCTGGCCGAGGTAAGCATCCTGTTCTTCACTCTCAGATCGCTGAGCTAGGGCTGTGACCCCAGGCATAGGCTCAGCTGTGCAGGGAGCCAGACTCCTGTGTGCGATGGTTGAGCTTAGGAGGCAGTGTGAGGGGCAGGCTGGCAGTGCTCTGGCTCAGCACCAGATCTCTGCTTGGGGATCACCCTTGTCCCTGCTCCTACCTGAGAGCACAGCTGGGCTGCAGGACAGTGAAACATGTCTTGGACAGGCAGGCCTGAGGGTACCCTGGTACCTAAAGATGGCAGAAGGGGTCTGCTAGTGACTGGCAGTGAAACCAGCTCTTCCACTGTAAACCTCTCATCAGAAGGTTTGTTCTGCAGGGATGGCAATTCCTGCTGCTCCTACCTGCCCTTTAACAAGTCCTACACTAACTCTCCTCACACTCCTGTTGAGCTCTCTGAAGTCTCTTTGGGCAGAAAAGCCTGTCCCATTTGTTGTCACTGGGAGACTTGCTGTGTGCTGGGACACCTGCCTCCCTGTGCTCCTCCTTTAACTCTAGTCAGAGCTGTTACAGGGAAGACCCAAGGTTTGGGTACAAAAATCATGCCTCAAAACACTGTCTGCAAGTAGCCTTTTGTCAGAATATCTGGTCCAGCATCTTGTGTCTGGCTGTGGAACAGATTGGTGCCCAAGGGCCTTTGCTTATAGATACAAACTCCAAACCAGAGCAAAACGTGTCTGTGGGCCAAAGCTGTGTGGCAGTGACACAGGAAGAGCATTTGCAGCACTGAGGGGGAAAGAAGCACAGTTCAGACCATGCTGCAGGTTGTGAATTGCCAGCCAGAGGTGCCTGAAGCACTGGTGAGCAAATGCTCTGGCGATGCAGTCACCTGTAGGCAGGCTGGCTGCAGCACCATGCTACAGCATTGCTGCTGTGCCTGTGGGAGCAGAGCCTCATTGTGTCCATATGATGTACCTGCTGGTGACATCTGCTGGCAACTCACAAGTGGGGCCTTGAAATGCTCTGGTTCACCAGACTGTTTGGCCACTTCACCAAAACTGAGAGTCAGCAGTAAAACCTTTCCTGGGGTTTGTCTCTTGCAAGGAGCTTGGTTTGGAGCTGTGCTCTTGCGTGAAGTCCTGGCCCAAGGCTGAGCCTGTGAGGCTTTTGCTAGTACCTAGGCTCTGGGTGCTCTGGTTCTTAATGCCAGTAGTGACCACTGCAGATAAGAGTATTTCCTCTTCTGCTCCTCAGAGTCACAGTCCTGTCACAGACTGCTGCCGTCCCTGAGACACTTCTTCTTTCCCCTTGGCTTTTAAGACGCACCAGGGTGTCCTCATGGAGCGCTGGCGGCACAGAGGCACTGCCAGTGCTCTCCAGAGCCAGCCGGTGCCATTTGTCCTAGCAGGGAGCTCTTGTGCCCCGGGTGGCTGGGTGGCACACTGAGGATGGCACATGCCTGCTGCAGGGCCTGCCCCCAGCTGCAGCATTGCAGCGCTCAGCAGAGCCCTGAGCTGGGAGCGTTCGTTGCACTGCCTGAAGCTTGCATTATTTCCTTGTCTAACAACACTCTTTTAAAAACTTTTGTTTTGTTTTCTTTTCTTTTCTCTTTCAGTCTTGGTCTTTGTAATGGGCAAAGAAGGGGTCCATGGAGGCGGCTTGAATAAGAAGGCATACTCAATGGCAAAATACTTGAGAGACTCTGGGTTCTAGTTGCTAGGCAGACTGTTAAGTATTAGGGGAAGATTGCTATTAAACTTTCCTGGCGGTGAGCTTTAAACCTTACATTCTGGAAACTTTATTAGCAATGCAGGGTGATGGGGTATGAACCTGTGTCTCCTTTGTATCCCTTTGTTGGTGGGGAAAGGTGTTACTTTTTTTTCTTTCCTTTTTTTTTTGGTTTATTTTCTTTTCTTTCTGTTCATTTCTGTTTTGTTTCCTTGTGTACTCCAGCATTGGTTATAGTCATGGGAAAAGGAGGTGTCCATGGAGGGACACTCAACAAGAAAGCATATGAACTGGCTTTATACCTGAGGAGGTCTGACATCTGAGCAGCCTCTCCCCATCCACCTAGCAACTGTCTTCACCACCACCCAGTTGTGTTCAGTGCTACCAGACTGTAGATGGTAGTTTGTGTTTTTTATTTACCCATCTCCTGATGTCATAATTCCAGTTCCCCTGTGTTCATCTCTATGTTAACCACTCTATGTAACCAAGTCCCATATCTGGCACCACACTGCACCACACAGATGATATGCATGATACCTTGAGAAACTCCTGGGAGGGAGGGGAACATGCCAAGTGTAGGCTTTGCTTGGTCTTAGGGCTTAGTGTGACACTGACAACTAAAGCAACTCAAACACTAAACACAAGGTGCCGGCGTACAATCGCGGCTGGCCAGCGCCTCTCCAGCACTTTGAGCAGCGACACGGCTCACCAGTCTTCCTTCATGAGCACGGTTGGGAGGATAAAGTGCATGCATATCTTGACTTCTGTCCCTCTCTTCTTTCATTTTGTAAAAAAAAAAAAAACCAAACAAACCCCAAATCCACCTGTTTGCTTGCACCCATTTTTATAGTGCCTGGTTTGTTTAACCAATTTGCCACTCCAAAAGAGCTGTTAACGTGACATGGGTTTTGTCCTTGCACTTCACTGTGGGCTGAAGTCTTGGGGTTTTTCTTTCTTTCTTTCTGTTGCTTTCCTCATGGTGTCTGAAGCTTGTACTGCTTGACAAGTGCAATCACAAAACTATGGAAGGGTACAGATGCACGTCCTCCCATGACCTCAAAGCCACCACCACCACCCTGACCAGCTCCCCACAGACATTCCATCCTTGCAATAGCTCAGGCACTTTTTTTTTTCCCTCTTCTTTTTGTCTTTTTTTTTTTTGTTTTTCTTGTCTTTTTTTTCTTCTTTTTTTTTGTCTTTTTTTTTCTTCTTTTTTTTTGTCTTTTTTTCCTTTTTTTTTTTTTTTCTCCTTGTTTTGTTTTGCCAGCTCCTGTTCTGTAGTTGCATTGTGAAAGGCTGCATTCTGGACATCAGCTAGCCCAACATAACCATCTGGAGTCTTTTGTCTGGTTTCAGTTTTTCATAGGACCAATTTTGATTTGCAGCTTGAGGGTCGTGGGTGGTTGTTTGTTGTTTGGTTTTGGTTGGTTGGTTGGTTGTGGGTTTTGTTTTTTTTTGTTGTTTTTTCTGGTTTGGTTTTTATTTTAAACCTGAAACTGCAATGTCATTGTGGAAAACTGCCACCTTCAGCTACACTGGGAGCTCTGACTGACTCCAGTCTTACTTGCCAGATCACTTTACTGGTCAAGAGTCTCGCCGCTCTGAAGCCACTGTTTGGATGAAGGTTGGCAGTTTGAAAGCTTAAACCTGTCCAAAACATAAGAAAAAAGGGGGGGGGAGGAGGGGGGGAGGAAAAAAGAGAGATGCCATTTCCAAATTTCAAACCCCTCATTTGGCCTGTCACAACCCTTGCTGCAGAGTGATGGAGGGAACTGCCCTGGTGCTTAGCCCACCAGTCTGTAACACCCAGCGCAGCTCAGGCACGGTACTAACCTGTGTGTCCCACGTGAAAAACAACAACAACAACAACAAAGCAAAAGCACTGCAGAACCTGTGTACAAAAGAATAAAAACCTGGGAGATGGTGTTGGTTGGAATAACTGACTTGGCTGTCTTGTGATGAATTTTTTTAATATGTATTCTGTGCCATACTATTGTTTAAAAAAGGAGAAAAAAAAAACAACAAACACACAAAAAAAATGAAAAAAAAAAGCAAAAGGAGAAAAAAAAGCAAAAAAAAAAAAAGCAACTGTTGCTATTGTGAGCTGGATCTGAACCGAGTCAGAGGTCTCTGGCGAATGGCACCACTTAGGGACACTCTCTAGTATTTGCTTCTATTGTTGGGCCTTGTGGATAATGTACAGATTGAAACATTCTCGTTGCTGATTTGTCTATTTCTTTCCCTGCACTTTGTTACATCTGGGATACAGTCTAACTCATCTGATTTAATATGCATTTCAAAAAATGCCATAACTATTAAAAACACCTTGTTTACAGACAGATGAAATAAATTTATTCCAACCAAACGCAAGCGGGCTGGTTGCGGATTCTTTTCCCTCCCCGGGACCTTCCTTTACCTGGCTGACTCCACTGACACCAGACAGAAGTGCAGCTGTGTGCTGTGTGAGATAGTCACACAGGAACAGGCTGATTGTCCAGCTTTGATGTAGATCATCTCAGATTAGGAGGTGATGTGTTGTCCCTTAACTGTGTCTTCTAGTCCGTGGTGAGCAATTCCCCTCTTAGGTGAACACCTCATGAGCAATCCCTGAGTCAGGAGCTAGAGGAGACCTTTGCCACCACGTCTCTTTGTTGGGGTGTGGTTGGCTGACTGCAGGATAAGGATGTGCCCTCCCCCTGAGGGAAAGGAGGGACTGAAGGCCTCTCTTAGTCCAGAGGAATTCTCACTGATGGTGCTTCTGCTGCCCAAGCACTCTGAACACACGGCTCTGCAAATACACTGGTGAACAAAGGGAGCTGGGGGGTAGGGGAAGGAGAGCAGAGCCCAAACCGGAGGAGGTTAATCTCTTAGCTAAGGCTTTGCTCTTCTTGGCCCTGACAAAACCAGTTCTATTAAAATGCCCTTGTTCTCCCCACTCTTCCCCTACATCTTAATCAGGGCAAGTGTTGTGCCTCCTCTTTTGTTTTATCCTCCCTCAGTGCTCACGGTGTTCAGTGCCTGACCTGTGCCTCCCTGCTCAGTGCTGCAGACAGCAGAGCAGAACTGGCTGGCAGCAGCAGGCATGTTCCCATTTAGCAGTAGCCAGTGCAAAGGCTGCAAGCTTCAGGTAACCCTAGTGCACAGCTGCACTTGCATTCTGCCTGTAGGATTAATTTGTTTCACTGGCTGAGGGGATGTCCAGCCCTGAAGCCTTTCTGCAGCCAGGCCATCACTGGAAGTTGCTGCCATGGAATGTCAAGAGTCAGGAATGGCCATTGCCGGTGACACTAAGTACTTTCATTCCTCTCCTTATTTAACATTGTCCTGTCTGACCAGGTCCCTCCTCATTAGCAGCTCTCTGTGCATCACCACTTTTTCTGGGCAAGAATTAGTTGTTGCTTCAATTACTTTTTCAAATGCATTTGTTGCTGGATTTCCACAGCAGCATCGTATCTGTGGCCCTGATTTGCTGCAGCCTGCCTAAAACCTTTGAGTAACCTGGGCCCTCACCACGTTTTGCATTCAGCTCCCATTTCCAGAGTGCAAACAGTTGAAGCACAAAGGGTTCCTTTCCTGCACTGAAGGTCTGAACACTGCCTTGTGGTAGGGCTCACAAGCTGGGAGCTTTTCCTTGCAAAGTTACTAGAAGAGATACAGTGAAACAGGCTGTGACATCCGAGATCAGTCCCACAGTAACAGATTCTGCCTGGGTAGCTACTGTTCCCTCCTGCCTCAGATCACTTGAGGTCCCACCTGCCAGCCCTGTATGCATGGCTCAGCGCTCTCCCAGCTCCTCCAGCCATCACACTGTAGCCCCTCTCACTATTTCACCACTCTGGCCTCAGTGAAAGGATTTCTAAGCTCAGATCCCCAACCTGTACAGTTCCTGGGGGGTTTCTGCTCACAGGTGGTTCCTTTTTTACCCAAAGATGGTGTTTTTTGGAAAGCTCCCTTGCACACTGCCCCCAGTCCCTGCTGGCTTCTCTGCAGCTCCCAGGGTACTCACTGTGGGTCAGAGCCTGTCCTGCTCTGAAGGAGCTCCCCATGTGCTCACATGCCTTGGAATGTTGCATCTTGGAATGTTGATGGGGTGCTTGGTGCCATGGGTTAGTTGTTTAGGTGGGTTGGATTGGTTGAGGGGTTGGATGCGATGATCTTGAAGGTCTCTTCCAACCTGGTTTATTCTATGTATTCTGTCTTGTCTCCACATCAGCAGTTCCCAAGCAGGAGGAAGCCAAGCACCCCACCTCCCCTTCCCTCCCCCTTTGCTTGCTTTTGTAGCAAGTGTTCTTTTTTCAAGGCCTGGGTGAAGAACAGAACTGACATTAGCACAGAGCTGACATCTGTGTTAAGAGACAGATGAGGTGGAAGGAGCAGGGAAGATGTTCAAACAAAGAGCAACAAAGAGGCAGAACTGTGTGTCAAAGGCTGTTTCTGAGGACAGTTCTTTAGCCTCTCTTCCATCTCTGGACAGTAATTCACCACTGGCTGAATTGCTTCACTTTGAGGCTCCACTTCTGCCTCCAGTCACTCAGCCTCCATCCCCTTACTTAACATCTCCCACTACCTGGCCCCCTCTGGAGGAAGATGAGCACTGTGTTTATGTGCAGGGTACTACTGGGCTTTAAAAGTTCTTCCTGCTGACTGCCAGGCCATGCCAACCAGTCCCCCCTGTCCCTGAAATACACTCCTGCAGTCAATTGTCAGTACAGCTCTCTTCTGCACCATAATAACTCACCAACAGAGCTTAATTATGGCAGCCATTAGTACTTAGCCCTTCAGAAGGGCTTCCTTCTGTAATGAAGCTGTTATTTGGGACTGTTAACACTCAGCAGAAACCTCCAACTCTTCTGAGCTGCTGCCAGCACTGCAGCTCAAGGCCTTATCCCCTAAGTTATTTTGCATGTAGGTTCCCATCAGCACTGCTGTCCAAACACTGGCCCTGGAACTCTCCCAGCAGTGGGGCAAGGATTGTTTGGTTTGCTCTTTGTCTTCTGCTTTTCTTGATTATTGATCTGTCAAGAAATACCCTTGTCAGACCCATCCCTCTCTTCCAGTTGCTTTGCACTGGATTATTCCCCTCCCTCCCTTGGTGAGGGCACATTTTAATTCCTGTCCTCTGGGCTCCTTTTCCCAGCACTTTGCTCTCACTGTGCAATGGAAGGCTGGGTGCAAGCTGGTTTGGTGAGGAGCTCTTTGTGCTGGCCACACCAGTACAGGATTACCTGTAGCTGCCAACAGGACCTGTGCAGGTCTATGCAGACATGAAATGCTTCAGGGGTTCCAGGAAGTCCTTTTAACTTCAGACATTGGTTACAACTCCTTACTAGAAGAAGGAGAAATCTCATTAAAGCACCAACATCCTTTTCTCAAAGCCAGTAGAGACTGATGAATGACATCCACAGAAAGCCTTGGGCACCAGCTGCTCCTGGCACATGGTGAGGAACTAGTGCTGTCTCACCTGGGTGATGCAGGACATCAGAGCCCAAAGACAAAACTCCCTCTTCACCTTTCCCTGTGGGTTGTGACAGGCCCTATCCACCAAGCTATAGTGAACTCCCCACAGGGAAGTCTGCTGCCTCTGTGGGGCCCAAGTCAGAGCTGTGCCAGGAAACTCCCTAGGCTGGTAGGGCCCTCTAGTTATTGTCCATCACTGGTCATACAAGTTGGAAGTGAAGAGGGCAAGTACAAAAGTGCAAAAGCAATTAAAAAGGACTTCAAGGCACTTGGGGCCACTGGTTGAAGGCTAAGGAGCACAGGTGGTGTTTCCCTCAGTCCCTTGAGTGGCAGGGCAGACAACACTGGGCACTGAAAACACAGCTGAGGAACATGGCTCAGGGGCTGGTGGCACAAGTGGGATTCTGATTTCTCTGATCTTGGGTAGATTGGGAATTTTGGGAACATTTCTATGGCACTGGGCCTGCTGGGGGCTGAGCTCAGCTGTGTTAAAAGGGGGAAAGGATTCTCGTGTGTGAATTGATGAGGCTCACTGACAGGGCTTTGAGCTAGGTTCCAAGGGGGAAAGGGCTAAAACCAGGCTCACTAGAGCTGAGCCTAGGGGTAGGTGCACCCATGGCAGAGGTGAAATCGATAGCCCAGCCCAAGGGTACCTACACCAACACAGAGGCAGCAAACAGGAGGAACTAGAAGGCACTGTGCAGCAGGGCAGCTGTGACACAGTTGCCATCACAGAAACACAGTAGCATGACTCATGCCTGGAGTGCTGCCCTGAACCGCTGCAAGCTCTTCAGGAGGGAGAGAAGGAGAGGTGCTGGAGTGGCTCTGGGTGTCAGGAAGTGTTTGGATAGTGCAGAACTCAACAGCTGTGATGGTAAGGTCGAGTGCTTCTGGGTGAGGTTTAGGGGAAAGGCCAACAAGGCAGATACCCTGGTGGGAGCCTGTTACAGACCACCCAATGAGGAGGAGGAGGCTGATGAGGCCATTCTCCAGCCCTTGTTCTCATGCGGGACTTCAATTTACCAGAAGTCTGCTGGCAATAGAACACAGCAGAGAAGAAACAAGCTAAGAGGTTCCTGGAGGCTGTGGAAGAGAACTTCCTGACTGCCGGTAAGTGAGCCTGCCAGGGCAGGGGCCTTGCTAGACCTCCTGTTTACAAACAGGGAAAGACTGGTGGGTGATGTGGTTGGAGGCCATCCTGGGCTTAGTGATCAAGAGAGGACAGAATTCTTGGTTCTTGGTGAAGGAAGGAGTGGGGAGTTCACCATCTTTGGAAAGAGAGACAGGCACCTCATGAAGAGTACAGGGAACTAGTTTAGGTCATGCAGACAGAACATCAGAAAGGCAAAAGTCCAGCTAGAACTCAACCCTCAACCTAGCTGCTGCCAGGAGGGGTAACTTTACAAATTCATTACCAACAAAGAAATGCCAGGAAAGTGTCTGCCCTTCACTGGATGCAGGGGGGAGCATTGCTATCAAGGATGAGGGAAAGGCTGAGGTCCTTAATATCTTCTTTGCCTCAGTTTTTAGTAGTAAGACCCATTCTCCTCCTGGACAGGGATGGAGAGCAGCATCAACTCCCTGTAATCCAGGAGGAAGCATTTAAGGACCTGTTCTGCCACCTGGACACTCACAAGTCTGTAGGGCTGGATGGTATTCACCCAAGAATGCTGAGGGAGCTGGCAGAGAAGCTTGCCGAGCTGCTCTCCATCATCTATCAGCAGGCCTGGTTAACAGCACAGGTGTGAGATGATTGGAGACTGGCCAACATGACACCCACCTACAAAAAGGGCTGAAAGGAGGATGCAGAGAGCTCCAGGCCTGTCAGCCTGACCTCAGTGTAGGGGAAGATTATCGGAGCACCTTGGGTGTGCTCACATGGCAAGCACAGGGTAACAGCAGGGTCAGGCCCAGCCAGCATGGGTTCATGAAAGGTGTGGGTCCTCTTGACCAACCCCATCTTCTTCTGTGACCAGGTGGATGAGGGAAAGGCTGTGGATGTTGTCTACCTGCACTTCAGTAAAGCCTCTGACACCGTCTCCCACAGCACTCTGGAGAGCCTGTGGCCCATGGCACAGCCAGGTGGACTCCTTGCTGGTCCCAGAGAATGGTTTCTGTGGCCAGGCAGAGGCGAGGGGGTGCAGCTGCACTCGCTGTCAGGTCAGAAATCACAAGTGGAAGCAGCTCTCCTGCAATCACCTGGGCACAGGGCCTGGGCTCTTCAGCTTCCCCAGCACCAGCTGCAGGCAGCTGCTCTGCAGGCACTGCCAGGTGAGCAGGAAACACCAACGGCATCCAGCTTGTCCTTCCCTCTCTCCACCCCAAGTTACCTTTCCAGACCCAGACTGACCCAAACCTCCTCCAAGTGAAGATTTCAGTTTTGCTGTGCACCCTGCTCCTCCAGCACCTCTCACACACAGAGCCCAGGTCAGCCTGTACTGAGAGGTCTCACCAGGTCTGTGTGCCGGTCTTTAAACACACTTGAACCTTGGCAGCGAACCTAGAAGAGCACACAAAGGATGTTAAGAGTACAAAAAACTCCTTCTGCTAAAGTGGAAAACACATTTATTAACATTCTTTCAAGCTTTCCTTGTTCAAGGCCATATAAAAAAAAAAAATCTCTGCATGTTGATGACAGGTCTGTTTGTACTCTAGACAGTCACAGAGGTACTCTACAGCTTTGCTCCCCCTCATCCCCTGGTGAGTACTGAGCTCTGTTAGCAGTTGAAGCACTTGTTTCAGATCAGCTGTTTGGAAAGAACAAATCTTCTATATACATTGTTTAGCAGAGGAATGCAGCATCAAATGCTCTTTAGTAAGAGGTATATGAGTTGAGGATCAAGAGAATACTTACCTACATCATTCCTCTATCTGGAACAACACCTCTGCTTTGGTCACTGCCTCCCTCCTCCCCCCAGCTCCCACGGCATCAGTGGGAAACCAGAGTGCATCCTAGTGGCAAATGGGGATAGTTCCTGTGCTCCTGGTGGCTCCTACCTCGTGGATTGCTCAAAACTAAACAGCATACAGCCTAAGTTCCCTTACCCTAGGAACAGTTCGATGGAACAGCTTAAACTCAGCTGCTGTGACAAACTCCAGAGGATTATTTGGGAATCACTGCTCTGAGGTCCAAGTGGAATTTGTTTCTGCTTGGTTTGTCACTCCAGCACGTGGAATACCAATCAGTTCTACGTGTGGCTTTCAGGAGTGGTGACAGCTTTTAGGAAAGCTCTCTACAAACATGCAAATACAGGGTGGGGTGGGTTTTTTTTTTGTTGGGCTTAAAGGGGTAACACATACCATACATGTAATAAATATTGCTATCAGTATGACCCCCTGGCAGCTACAAAACGGCGACAGAGTTACTTCCAGATAAACCCCCTTTTCAACAAGATAAGATACAGAGTCTGTGATACTCCTATTGAGAGAAACTATTAAGGTTGTTCATTAGTGTGGTGAAGTCCAGTTAACTGCTCTGAGAAGACAGAAATGTGTGGCTGAATGCCTGAATCAAAAATAAACCTAGCTGCAATGATTTAACCATAGTACTACTACATGAACTGCTGCTCCTACCGAAGAAACCAAAAGGATTACAGGTTAAAATATACTCCCTACGTAAAGGTTTTGTAAAGCATAGCCTGAAGAACCCCTGCTCACACACTACTGCTGGTTAGTAGTCTCAGACAGTGTTGGCCACTCGGTACTCCCTGTCGTCGCCGGGCTGCAGCTGCACCACGACGCTCTCCTGGCTGGCTCCGTTCTCCGCGTCGCTGCTGTCGACGTTGTCGTTGTCGTCCTCCTCGTACTCCGAGGACTCGGTCATGTTCTGGTGGGAGTGAGACTCCGAGAGAGCCCCAAAGGACTGAGTGCTGACTGAGGCCAAGGGCCTGAGCAGAGGAGTATTTTCAGAGACTTCGTTCTCTTCCTGGCTGCTGTCTGTCTCCGAGTCGGAGTCCCCCTGCGAAGGGACCACCTTCTGCTTGCACACGGGACAGGTCTTTTTGGTTTTGGTCAGCCAGGGGTCCACACACTTGCAGTGATATGCTGGTAGAAAACAAAGTGCAAGTGCATCACTGCCCCAGGGGAAGGGACAAGGCAACCTGCTAAGTTTTATTCATCTCCTTCAGTAACACAGGAGAGGTTCAGACTTCAACTCATGCGGAGCATTTCACTGGCAGGGTTGCTGGCATGGGGCTGCCTACCCTAACAGATGGATCACAGCTCACAGGATGTCAGGGGCTGGAAGGGACCCAAAGAGATCATCCAGTCCAACCCCCCTGCCAGAGCAGGGCCATACAATCTAGCTCAGGTCACAGAGGAACACATCCAGATGGGCCTTGAAAGTCTCCAGAGGAGGAGACTCCACAACCTCTCTGGGGAGCCTGTTCCAGTGCTTTGGAACCCTTACAGTAAAGGAGTTCCTCCTCATGTTGAGATGGAACCTCCTGTGCTGCAGCTTCCATCCACTGCTCCTTGTTCTATCACAGGGAGCAAGTGAGCAGAGCCTGTCCCCTGCCTCCTGACACCCAGCCCTCAGAGAGGGATGCATTCAAGAACTACCCAGTGCTTCCCAGAGCAGTCCTGCAATAGGCCACCTCTGACAACACTGACTAGAAGACCTTCCCGAGGAGCTGCAGCCCCTTGCAGCAGTCGTGCCCTCCACCGTCACCCTCACAGCACTGCCAGCCTCCATTCTCCAAGCACCTCACTGTCAATGAAATTGCCAAGTGACTGATTGTGTGGATTTTAAATGAGGTCCACAGCTGGCACTGCAGCTTAGAAATGTTTGAAAGTGGCTTTCTTACAGCATTGAAAACTGAGCCCTGCTTATTAAAAGAGACTCCTGCCTGATAGAGCTCAGTGCAAGGGCAAGCAGGCTGCAGTCAGTGCCTGCTCAAGCAGGTCAGCAGCACCTTCTCCACAAGAACTGACTCTGGTGGCTTTGGTTTGTTTTCTTTCTTGGTCAGCCATCTTTGACATGGTGGTGCAGTCCCTAGATGGCTCAGATGCCATGGATCTGTTCTTCCACAGAACTCTGTCAACCTGTTTTGGAATTGTTTTGAGGATCTACAAAGCCCAGCCTGTCACCTGCTGCGCTACTGGGGCTGTAAGGCTCTAACATCAGCTGCCTCTTTTTCAACACCTCTCAGTGATGTGATGTTTGGTGTTTGCTGCTGCAGTGCCTGGACAGAGCAGGAATTTGATGAGAAAAAGCTGGATCAAACTTCACCCAGCCAAAACAGCTCTAATACAGTGAATGGACTGGGAGGGAGAGAGAGAGGATCTCAGACCAGGAAAGATAAATCCCATTTTTCTTGATAAGATTTTACACAGCTTTTACAAAACAAAAAGGTTCTGATTTAAAGACGCTCTTGGGTCCAGGCTTCTCCCAGATTTCCAAATATAAGCTCTCAAAATGCTCCTTGTACTTGCAGGCAGCTAAAAGCAGCCTTGCCTTGGAGGCAGACACAGACTTGATCACCAGCTGGAGATTTTGCAGCGGGGCTGCACCTCAGGAAGGCCTTGGAAGGTGCACAACTTATCACAGCAACAACATCCCACTCATTTCTGCCCAGGGCAGGGGTCTGCATGGCTAGAGGACAGACTACATCCCTCATCCTTACCTCTGTCCTCTGGTTTCATGGTCTTGGAAAAAAAGTGAAAAGCTCATGTTTAATGTAAAGCCAGCTCTGGAGTGTGTTTCTCTATCAAGCACAGACATTTAGGAGACAGCCTCAAGCCCAGACTTTCCTTCATGTGTTCACCCAAGAAGCCACCAAGTGGGACCTGCCAGCCTTTTTTGCTTTTAAAGAGAGAAACCCACGTTTGCTCTTTTCCCAATCTGTACACACACTCCTGCCTATCAGCAAACCCAGATGTTGTAACTCAGTCAGTGAACACACTCACTGCAGGGGGCAGATGGGGGGTTTTAGGGAGCTATTTCAATGCAAATACCGAAGCTAAACCACAGCTGCTTACCATGAGAACATGGAAGGATTCTGAGCTTGTCTCCATCCTCATATTCATCCAGACAAATGGCACATACATCATATTCATCTCCTGCAGCACAGAAATGGCAACCAGTGTCACAGATTTGCAGCAGACCTCACAGAAGCACAGGATGTTAGGGGCTGGGAGGGACCTCAAAAGCTCATCCAGTCCAAGCCCCCTGCCAGAGCAGGGTTACCTAGAGCACATCACACAGGAACATATCCAGGTGGGTTTTGAATACCTCCAGAGGAGGCGGCTCCCTGGACAGCCTGTTCCACTGTTCTGTCACCCTCACAGTGACAAAACTTCTCCTCCTGTTTCCATGGAACTTTCTATGCCTCAGCTTCCACCACTGCCCCTCGTGCTGGCATTGGGCATCACCCAGCAGAGCCTGGCTCCAGCCTCTGGGCACTCACCCTGCACAGCTTTATCAATGAGGTCAGCCCTTAGTCTCCTGCAAGCTGAAGAGCCCCAGCTCCCTCAGTCTCTCCTTGTAAACACATAGACAGCTTCTCTTGGCTCATTTCACAGGCTGAAGAAACTTCTCTTCCCTCTCCATGCAAGAGGCAGGTTCTTTGAAGCTCTACAGCTGACTGCTCCATTTCTCTCCTGATTAGGACCACAGCTCATTCACCTTCCCTCAAGGTTAATAAAAATGCTTTAAACACTGTGAAGTGCTGTCTCTGTAACACCCTACCATTCTTATTCAAAGGATTTGAAACACAAGATTCACTTCACTATACAGGTGCTGAGAAAACACAGCCAGCAAAGGAAACTGGGTAAAAAAAACCCAGAATAATCATCAAGGACAGTCCAGTCTCAGGAGGAACTCAAACCCCACAGATGGGACACACTTCACTGCCAGCACTCACATCATGAACACTGTGCTATCTTACATGGCCAAAATCCAAACACTTCTCAGAAGCCAACATACCCCTGGTTTAGTGTTTATCAATCATGGCTTCACAGCACAGCCCTTTCATCCATACAAATGGCTCTTTCCCACCTCCTGGAAGTCACTGACCAGCTGCTGGCTAGGGCTGCACACTCTCCTGACCATGAAGTCTTCTGTAGATGCCCAAACTACAGGGTACCAGGAAAATAAATACAGGAATCAGTTTGTCCCAGCCAGCCTCTCCTCCTGTGAAGCCTCCCTGCCAGCAGACTGAACTGCAAGCCTTCCTCTCACTTGACTAACACATGTTTGGGTGAAGGACTAGAGAGTTGGAGGGTCAGGTGATCCAAAGTGTATTTGTTCATCCCATCATAAGGGCAGTCATCTGCTCAACACATGGCGCTAGGGTGCCTGCAGCCTGCTTACTCACTTTGTGATGAGAAAAGTCACCAATGATAAGAGTCTCAGGAGAAAAAGATGACATGGCCCACCCTGCCCAAAGGATGGGCACCACAGACACAGCCTGCAATGTCCTGGGAGGGTGGAAAAAATGTCATTCACTCTGCATCTAAGCATTCCAAAGAGCAGTCCTGTGCCCACCCTGCACCATCTTCTCTGCTGTTTCCTCATTTCCTGGTGCTCAGCAGTTTACATTCTCACCACCTTCAGGGCTAGTTAAGATCCTGGGGTTTACCATAGAGCAGATAAGCTAAGGAAATGAGGAGCTGCTGATGCCATCAGAAGGATGTGCAGAGAACTTCGCTCTCTCATATACCAAACAGGAATGGGGAAAGGCTCACAGCACAGGAAGTGCCCATCTTGTTCCTAGCACCCCTCAGAACAGCTCCTCCATCCTCCAGTTCTTTCCAACTTCTACCCACCCTGAGCCCCATCTATCTCACAGGTGTTGCCTGATCAGTCATCCTCACCACTCAACTCCCTAACCTATTTAAGTCATGCAGCTGCCTTGCTCCCCACTACCATTCACCATGCACTACAAAAGCCCTCAAGAGTGGCAGCACACTGCTCTGGAGTCAGTGAGGCATCCCCTGGCAAGTGAACAAAACACCTCAGTGGTGAAGCACCACATCCATGCCTAGGCCAGGTAAATACAGATCAAGTTCTCAGGGAGGTGGATGCTGAAGTTCTCACATGGAGGTTCAGATCCACTCAGCAGCACAGTGGCTAACAAAGGGATTGCTGTGGCTCTGCCAAGGCCACCTCACCCAGCTCCACAGCCCATCTTTCACTGCACACTAATTACACAGCCAGCCCTCAGCCCAACTGCTTCTCCTGCACCTGCTGGATCCACCAGCTGCAGCCCATCTGCTACCTTTCTCCAACAGGCCATTGCACAAATTAATTAAGGTTATTACCCAGCTTCCTGCTCTCCTGGTGGCTAAGAGAAGGGAGGCAGCCCAGGCAGCAGCCAGGAACACATGAGCACAAGCCCTCCTCAGTGCTGGGACCTGCATGACTTCACTGGGAGCTCTGGGGCCTCCTTGACTGGTCTCCAGGTCAGCTTCACCTCCATGACTACATGTCCATCAGGCAACAGAAGATTTTTTAAAGGGATACTCTGCAGACAACTTTTTCCTCAAATACCCATTGCTGGAGTTTAGAAGCTGGCTTAGAACCACCAAAAACTGGGGGGGAAGGAAATAGGGAAGTGGCTGCCAAGTAAAGTATCTTCCTCAACTCATCTGTGTAGCAAGCAGGATTTCCTCTCACTGCTTGGCACATGAGCCCAGGTAAATATCCATCACCTACCTGTGTACTGGTGAACAAAGGAAAATGCAAACATCAACCCAACAAGACTTGGGCAGGCCTCCTGACTTGTGTTCTGTCAGACAGTAATTGTAGTGTGAGGCCAAGCAGATGGGTCAGTAATGGCCACTGATTGGATCAGTTGCAATCCCATTTGCAGGGGGAAGAGAAAGAAATCAATCATTGAAAAACGCAGAGAACTGCAGCATTCTGGAGCAGATTTTCTCAAGCACCCTGAGCTGCTCTTTCCCATTCCTGCTCAGTGATGTGTGGCACTCTGCACAGCAAGAGCCAACCACAAGGATTCCACACATGTGACAAAACAAAGTCTTTCTCTAAATGGACACAGTCTCCTGCAGGCCACTGGGTCACACATGCTGGGGCTTTCTCCCACCTGCACAAGCAGCACTTCAAACCTGGCTGTCTAAAGTGAAGCTCTTCTTTCATACTTAAACACCTAACCAATCATGAAAATGATCAGGGGGCTGAAGCACCTCCCCAACAACAGGCTGAGGGAGCTTGGGGTTGTTCAGCCTGGAGAACAGGAGGCTCTGGAGAGACCAAATAGCAGCCTTCCAGTACCTGAAAGGGGGTACAAGAAGGATGCAGAGGGACTGATGCCCAATTACAGGACAAGGAGCGATGGTGGAAGTTGAGGCATAGAAGTTCCATGGAAACATGAGGAAAAACTTCTTGTCTGTGGGGGTGACAGAACCCTGGAACAGGCTGCCCAGGGGGACTGTGGAGTCTCCCTCTCTGGAGATATTCAAAACCTGCCTGGATGCATTCCTGTGTGATCTGCTCCAGGTGATGCTGCTCGGGCAGGGGGCTTGGACTGGATCAGCTTTGGAGGTCCCTTCCAGCCCCTAACATCCTGTGATTCTATGACTGTTTCCAAAGATCTGCAGTGATAGGATGAGGAACAATGGTTTGAAGTTAGAGAAGAGCAGATTTAGACTGGATGTTAGGAAAATGTCCTGCACCATGAGGGTGGTGGAACACTACAACAGGTTGCCCAGGGAGGTGGCTGAGGCCCCATCCCTGCAGATACTCAAGGTTAGGCCCCACAAGGCTCTGAGCAACCTGATGTAGTGGAGGATGTCCCTGCTCAGTGCAGAGGGGTTGGACTGGATGACCTTTGGAGGCCCCTTCCAACCCAAAACATTCTGTGATTCTGTAATTTTTGGAAGTCTTGGGGATGTAGCAACTCCACAGTTCTGGATTCTACATCAGGCATCTAACCACTCTTTTAGGATCCTCACTTTTGACACTCAATGCAGGAAAAGCTCTGCTTCATTGATTTTTAATTTCTTAATAGCATGCCCAGACATCTTTCTTTCACTGCATTCCCCCTTCACTAGAGTTAGGGTGCTTTCTGCAGGAGTGAGAGCTTACACTCTGATTTTATTGCAGTTAAGAGCTAAAAAATCTCTTCAGCTTTGGCTCAGATTCCATTTTAGTTTAAAGTTAAGCTAGCTTGGGAATAATGTTAGAGACTTCTGAAAACAAATTCTTCCATGTACCAATTCACAACATTTCTAACCCACATTTTTTTTTTCCCTGAGCTATTATTCCTCAGACTACTTGGATTTGCTAATGACCAAGTTCCAGGCACACTGAATGGATTTGTTGGGTTCCCCACCCCCCTCTTCTTTTTGCTGCATTCATTTTTGTTATAAAGACATCACACAAAAGGTATCAACTCCCACTGACTGTTGGAAGTTAAAACAAAACACCTACCCAAAACTCTTCCAGCCCAGGAAATGGATATTCACACAGCAGTGGATGCTGCTTTCTGTGGAGTTACTCCAAGGCCAGGCTGGCTGATGAGGACTCTGCAAAGACAGCCACTGCCACACCTCCTGGCACTGCATTCTCTATAGGGATCTCTGCTACACAAAGCAGTGCAAGAGAACCACCATCTACAGGGTCCCAAAACTGTCACAGCTGCAGTGCTGGACTGTTTCACTGCCAAGGGAGTTTTAAGAACATGGTGGAGAAGAACAAAAATCCATCATTCCTAAAGGCAGGATACAGCCCACAGGATTGCTCTCACTCATCCTTCCAGAGCAAAGCCCAAGATTGTTTGGGTGTCTCATCAAGAGACTGAAGGGGATGGTTCCAGAATCACAGAATGGTTTAGATTGGAAGGGGCCACCAAAGGTCATCCAGTCCAACACCCTTCAGGCAGCAGGGACATCCTCCACCAGATCAGGTTGCTCAGAGCCTTGTTGAGCCTGACCTTGAATATCTCCAGGGACAGGGCCTCAACCACCTCCCTGG
Organism: Dryobates pubescens; assembly: GCF_014839835.1. Lineage (NCBI taxonomy): Eukaryota > Metazoa > Chordata > Aves > Piciformes > Picidae > Dryobates > Dryobates pubescens. The sequence continues at coordinate 18,485,188 of NC_071624.1, read as the reverse complement.
GCAACCTGTTCTAGTGTTTCACCACCCTCACAGTGCAAAACTTGTTCTTAGCATCCAGTCTAAATCTACTCTTCTCTAATTTCAATCAGGCAACTTCATTGCCCCTCCTCCTATCATTGCAGGCCTTTGCAAACAGTCTCTCTCCATCCTTCCTGAGCCCCCTTCAGGTACTGCAAGGCTGCTATTAGATCTCCCCAGAGGATTCTCTTGTCCAGGCTGAACAACCCCAGCTCCCTCAGCCTGTCCTCATAGCAGAGGTGCTCCAACCCCCTGATCATTTTTGTGGCCTCCTCTGGACCTGCTCCATCAGGTCCTCAAAGAGAATGTGCTCCCATGACAATGTCTGGAGAGCTCCCACCTCCAGTACAAAAGCATGAAGCAGTGTGTTATTATTTCACTGCCAAAGGTAACACACTGGAAGTACTGGGTCAGGTTTGGGTTTTGCCTTCCAGTAAAAGGACTTAAAGTAAGGTAAAGGATTAATTCCATAGCAGTAAAACTAAAAGGATCATTTGTTTAGAGGAAGTGAAAAAACCTGGGCTTGTTGCTCCCTTTTTCACAAGGCACTGACTGCAGTGGATACCTGGATGTTTACAGCCAGGTTACTGCACAGTCACTGACTAAGACAAACAGCCACAAGATCTCTTCCTACACTGGCTGCTTAGCCCTGTAGCTCTGGGAGAGTTATTAGAGATGCACACAATTAAATGGAGAAGACATTAACTGACTTTCTTGAAACAACCTCTCCCTTGCAAATTGCTTTTTAAAGTACAACATCATTTACTTTGTATATTTCTTCTAATTAGATTTCATGGGGCATCCAGGAGAGGAGAAAAATTACTAATAGCTTTATTGGCTTAAGATAAACTTTTGAGAGTTAATTTTAAACCCACAGCTATAGATAACAGCAAGGTTCAGTCAAGGCTGCAGAGGAAAACATTGCTTTTCCTTGCCCCACACCCCCAGGCTGACTAACACAGCATCAGTGCTGCATCCCCTCAAACTGAACATCTGCTCTGCACCAAGTCAGCAGCGCCACCAATAGTGCAGGCTGGCTTTACCAAGGGCAAAGAACAGCAAGTGGTTCTACCCCTGCAGCCAGGCACATCCCCTGAGGAGGTCTCTGCTCAATACAGTCTCTGCTGACACTGTTCTGTAGCCAGCAATCATTTCACTTAAGTGCTTTTTCCACCTTTTCTTCTCATACCTTGCAACAGGTGGATGAATGAGGAATCAGATGGTAACATCTTTGAAAAACAAAATGAAAAGTAGATTTTTTTTCCTAATTTTAAGGAACAGACTACAACAGAGAAGGACCTAAGGCAGCTTTTCCACTCCACTGAAGAACATGACTCCGTAACAGCTTTATCTCTCACCCTGCCATTAGATGAAGTTAATCACTACAAAGAATCACAAGACTCAGCATTTTGGCAGTAAATCTGAACTGCTCTTGCCCTCACAGAGGCATTGTGATGAATCAAAGGACCACTCCACTGGACCAGCAGATAAATGACACCCACAAGAGAGTTTTGTTTGTATCATTTCTACAGGGTCAGGCAACTTACCTGCTGCTGGCAACCATCAGTTTCCAGACAAAGAACCACAGAATGGCTTGGGTGGAAAGGTGCCTTTAACAGTCACCTAAACCAACCCCTCTACAGTCAGCAGGGACATCTGCAACTAGAGCAGGTTGCTCAGAGGCCCAAACAAGCTGACCTGGAATGTTTCCAGGGATGGTGCATCTACCACCTCTCTGGACAACCTGGGCCAGAGTCTCTCCACCCTCTGGGTAAAATATGTCATCTTTCTATCTGAATCTCCTCTCTTTTGGTTTTAACACATCACCCCTTGTCCTGTCAAAACAGGCCAGGCTCAAAAGTCTGTCCCCAGCTTTCTGCTTGGTTCCTTTAAGCCCTAAAAGGCCACCAGAAGGTCTCCCTGGAGCCTTAGAATAAACCAGGTTGGAAGAGACCCTCAAGGTCATCGTGTCCAACCTATCATCCAACACCACCTAATCAACTAAACCATGCAACCAAGCACCCTATCAAGTCTCCTTCTCTTCTCCAGGCTGAACAACCCCAACTCTCTCAGCCTGACCTCCCAGCAGAGGGCTTCCAGCCCTCCCAGCATTACTGTGGCCTCCTCTGGCCCCGCTCCAACAGGTCCCTTCTGTGCTGTGGACTCCAGAGCTGCCCCAGCACTGCAGGTAGGAGTTCCAAATAAGGGAGATAATGGCTGGCTGCTGTGGTCACTGCTAATGAGAGCTCTGTGGAATTTCTGTACTGGTTTTGGGGTACAGCAAGAAACCTTTCAGTTCCCAGCCACACTCTGCACATGGTGCCTGCTCTGCTTCCACTGAAGAAATGTCAGAATTCCTGCAGTTCAGAGAGAACAGGGTCAAGTCAAACTTTGTGTGCTTTCACACCAAGCTCCAGCACTTATTTCAAGTGTACTCAAAGAAAAAAATGTATCTCCAAAACTACAAACCTCCACAAGTTAGAGTTTTGTGTAGTCTGCAAACCAATGGGGCCCAGTTAGACAAAGAATGATCCACTTGCCTTTCTTGAATTTATGTACAGGAAGTTTTTTCAGCTGATCCTTCCTGAGCCGATTCCTCCTTGCTCTGTGTCTGTCTTGCACGAACTTTGTGATCTGCACACAGAGGCAAGACAACATGAACAGCAAGTCAGAGCAGGAAGAGAACAAGAAAGGTTTTGATTGACAAGTCTTCACAGTAAGGTAGTCAAAAAGGGAACCCCAGCTCAAACTGAGTCACCCCTTCCCCGGCCTGGACTCAAAGATGAAGCCAAACAAGGCTAAAGGAGTCACAAGGGGATGGCACGCTCCAGAGCAGAACACAACTCTGTGGCAGTTCAGGCTGGGTGCCTCCTGTTACTGCCACATGAATTACACCTCTGGTGTCCTAAGTGTCCAACCCAATAGGTGTGCACAGGAAACAGCCTATTTTATACCCATAATATCCTGCACCCTGTAAACCCATCTGCAAAGTCATTCTCTGCCTCTTTCTTCCCTCTCTGCTCCCGTGGGAGATGCTCCCTATCAGGTAATGCTGGGGGAGTATCTCAAGGCCTCTTAGGCCTGGCTAGGCCTAATGCCAGGAGAAGGGGAGGGGCAGTCTCAGACCTGGCTAGCCTGAGACCAGCCTAGCAGTGGGGGGGAAGAAAGAGCCCTGGGGGTGTTTGGGTATACCCTCAGGAGGGGAGAAGGGAAGTGTTGGAGGCCTTTGGGTGTGCTGTAAGGGGCTCTGTAGGCTTTTTTGCCACTATGCTTTGTAGTCTCTGTAAACACCAATTGCTTTTCCATTTCAACTTTCCATCACTTTGCAATCCATTTGTGTGTCATTCTTTTGTCCCTCTCAGGGCAATAGAGGATCTGCCCAGCCTTAAGCCAGGACAAACTTATTACCTTTGCCTGGGTTTACTTCTTGTTTACAGCTCTTTCAGAGGACTGTTCCCATCAGAACTGTGCTGACAGGATCTAGATGTGGTCTGGGGAGCAGGAATGGGGTTACTACAAGCCATGGTTACCCTGCTGTCTTCAACTACAGCACAGATTCCCTTTCTACTCTCTTAATAGGCCCCAATGCTACTTCTGTTTGGTTTCCAACTCTAGCATCTGGGATGTGACAACTCTTTTTCAAACACAGTGACAAGCCAAGCCCACCATGCCCTTAGCCAAAGCATAGACACCAACAAGTGTGACATTTGCAGAGCTGCTCTGCACCTACTGGGCAGTGAGTAAGGTAACCACAGAGTGTATTAATGTTGTAAACAGATTTCATCTCTCTCACTTGAGGAACCTCTGAAGGGCACTGAGCTGCTTCCTAACAGACTGCCTTTTGGTAAGTATGAATACATGCACACTACAGATAAACCATCTGAATCTCTAATTGGTTTCAGCAACATAAAATGTCTTTCTGCATCACACCTGCCTTCACTTTTTAAGCATCTCTGGATCTAAAAATGATTGTTCAGGCTCTTTTCACCCTGGCTAAACAAAATGCTGCATGCACAGGCTGCAGTTTTGCTGTTGGGATTCCATCTCACATTGTCATCCCATCCTACAACTTAGCACTAGGGAGCCCAATTTCAGCCTGTTGCCTCTTTTCACTTGTACTATTCTGGAAAATGCTTCCACATACATCTCCCCACTTTCTCTCACAGTTTAACATGTAAATGCAGGCTGAGACTTCCAACATTATACAACCTCTTTTCAAACCCCCTGTCCCAAGTACACAAGAGGTGACCCTCACTTGCAGGCATACAATGTCATTTCCTCCTGGCTCCTGCCTGGCTTCCCTCTACAACACAACCCTAAGCCATGGAAAGAAACCTTCACTTCAGTCCTGACTGCCTACTGACACTAACAGAAGAGAAATTCAGGCACTTCAAAGCCTTTGCTTTTATAACTGAGTCACATTTGGAAATGTAAGTTCTTAATCCCAGTTCACAGGCATGCCCTTCTTTGTATGTCCTCACAGTGCACAAGCTCTGTGCTGTGGTGGGTTCTGAGCTTGCAGACTGATGAGACCCGCACAGCAGAACAGTGGCACTAACCCTCATTAATCAGCACAAGTTTGCTAGGCTGGGTACACTCTCAGTGTACAAGAGCACAAGGAGAGGCCATTATGGGGTGAGAAAGAGTGAGCTTGTGCAGTGGCAGAGCAGCAGTGAGGACAATTTTTTCCAAGTAGTTATATTCCAGGTGAAACATCCCAAGGGCTCCTGACATCCCTTTGCCAAAATCCTGCACCTGTCTGTTGAGCTGAGAGAAAGGATTGCAGGTAAGCATTGTAGGGATGTGTGCAGTACACAAAGCCTCTGCAGTTCCCTTCCTGCATCCTCTCATTTATCAGCTTCAGTGACAGGATGATTTGTTTGAAAGAATGAAAAGAATGTTATTAAAAGAAGGAACTTACCATAAAGATGACAATGAGAATAAGACAGATGCCCACTATTATTAGAAAAGGGATTAAGTAGTACTCCAAAGGAAGACTGAACTCTGGAATCAACACAACATGGCCACTGTGGGGGGAAGAGAGAGCACTTTCTAAGTATGTTAAAATTTAATGAGCAATGAATGAAAAGAATAAATACAATGAAAAACACCAGTAAAATAAAAGGTTATTGCTACAGGAATACATACCTGTGCACACAACACACAAAACCCAGCTGACAGCCACATGGTGTAAAGGCAATTAAATAAAGGCATCAAACAATGCCTCTTAGAACATTTTTTGGAATTAAAACTACTCTCTATGACTTCCATTTTAAGGAACTCTAAAGCAACCAGAAAAGCAACTTCATAGCTGCTGCTATGGCAGAAAGAAGAAAAACCAACCCAAGATGATGATTGAGATACAATGATATCATTCTTGCTTACCAAAGCACTACCCAGGAGGTTTCCTGTCAAACCATGAAGCATGATAAAGTGCACCCTTTGTCCTCTGGGCAATCATTTACAGTACAGCAACCCAAAGTCTTCCTAAAGGGCCTGATAAGCAGATGCTGGCAACTGGCTATCTGAACAAGTGTTTACTGATACTTGAGGAAGTGAACTCCCATTTACTGCTCTGCTGGCACAAAGCAGCCAGAAGCACCTGAGAAGGTACAATGTGTACAAGCATTAGCAGCTGGTGGAGCCACACTTTACTTAGCAAGTAGTTTCCTCAGCAAGGTGTCTGTCTGCTTAAGAATGACACCATCTGGTTCCCCTGGTTAACTCAGTGAAACAACATCAGGGACCTGAAGAAGCAAGCTCCTGTTCTGGAACCCCTATTAAAAGAAAGCTCTGGAGATGCTGGAACATGTCCAGAGAAGGGCCATGAGGATGAGCAGAGGGCTGAAGTTACTCTCCTATGAGGACAGACTGAGGGAGTTGAGGCTGTTCAGACTGGGGAGGAGAAGGCTTCCAGTATCTGAAGGGGGCTACAAGAAAGCTGGGGAGGGACTTCTTAGGGCATCAGGGCGTGATAGGACTGGGGGGGGGGGGGGGGGGGGGGGAGGGAGGGGAACAGAGCAAAACTAGGAATGGGTAGATTCAGATTGGATGTTAGGAAGAAGTTCTTCTCCATGAGGGTGGTGAGAGACTGGCACAGGTTGCCCAGGGAGGTGGTGGAAGCCTCATCCTTGAAGGTTTTTAAGGCCAGGCTGGATGTGGCTCTGGGCAACCTGCTCTAGTGTGAGGTGTCCCTGCCCATGGAACTAGAAGAGCCTTAAGGTCCCTTCCAACCCTAACAATTCTATGATTCTATGATGAATCCCAGGATACCACTGGCCTTCCTGGCCAAAAGGGCACTTGGCTGGCTCATGGTCACACCCAGAAACACTAAAGAGAGGCCATGAGTTACTGCAAGGAGTAACACAGCTGCAGGTGACTTACCCCTTTTCATAAGTAAATTCTTCTTTAAGAGACCGGGCTGATGTCTCACCAATGAAGACAGAAGGAATGTCAATCTTCTTCAAAACCTCAACTGCATAAAACAGGCAGGAAAAAAAGAGTGTTATCATGTGGGCACTCTACAGGCACTCTTGAGACACAGGACTCAAACATGATGGGACTACCACAATGCAAAGGCACACTGAAACACAATGACATGCAGACTGATGCACGTGTGCCACATCTTCCTGTTCCATAAGATGTGGCATCATTTCCCTTGACTCAGGGACTCTGTTGCAGGTCAGAAATCAAAATTCTTGCTGGACTGGTTAGAGAGAGCATAAACCCCAAAATATTTTAGCAGAAAGAGCAACTTTAACAGGAACATCATTCTTACTCAGATTTCCAGAACCTCTGGCAGCAGCTCCTATGCTTTTGGGATCTGCTACTGTAAATTTGAATTAATCTTTCTTCCCTTCTTTTCACCCTAGAGATAAATGAGATATCTGGAAACAGATGTGGCCAGAAAGGGTCACAAAGATTAACAAATCCCACACCTTTGCTTCAGTCTCAAGTAACTGGATGGAACTGTCTCCCCCTTCTCTGATTACTAATGAAGGCAATGCAAAGCTCAAAAGATGCAGCAGAAAGGAAGAGTTACTGAAAGACAAATACCATGTTCTAGAAAACCTTCTCCCCAATTCACATTGTATGTTCACCTCTGGCTTATGCTTCACATTTTAAGGGGGCAAAGTATTAGTTTAGTTGATACCAAAGCATTCAGGCTCCCCAAGGCAGAAGTATCCATGGCTGAATGTCACCTCACACTGTTGAAGACTGCATTTGGTGTGAGGTTGTTCTTCATTTTCATTTCTCAGTGACACCTGACCATCAGATTCACATGGGTTGGGAACTCCTTAGAACCACTTCCACAGAGCTCTCTGAGCTGCTCAGCTCCAATTTAGCTTGCTGAAAGTTTATTTCCTAGTTTACTCAGTGGTGTTTCCACTTGGAAAGACTTCCTTGTTTTCATTTATGTCTTTGTTCCATATTGAGCAAGCCACAAAGAAGTCCTAACAGCACCCCAGACCAAAAACACATACTGTAAACCAATGCCAATGTTTTGACTTCATTACAAGGTGTTCTGAACATGCTCACTCCAGGAAAGGTTAAAATCATGACAGCAAGCATCAGAATCAATCAGAAAATGGCACAGTGGTCTCTAAACACTCTTTTTCCAACTGAGAATACATGTGCAACATGCAGCCATGGGAAAGCAGAATCCATGTCCATGGGAACAGAAGAACGTGCAACAACAAAATGGAACCACTAACAAATACTAGGAAGTCCTGGTTTAAAGTCTTGGTTTCCTTCCAAACCTTGCAAAACTTCCAAAGTTTTTTCACTTTTCCTGTATTCCTACTAACACATCAGCTACTCCCCACATCCACCACACAAATCTATCTCATGCATTTAGCCATTTACCCCAGAACAGATGAACTCAAATTTAAACAAAACAAAAAGAAAGCCAACTAAAGCAGCACTCAGAAGAATGTACAAAGTTAATGCCCCCAGGTAACATTGAAGTAGTGCTCTTTCTGAGCATCTCCCACTTGAAACAGGAGGATTGCTGGGTAGGGTGGAAGGGGTTTCAGTTTGGGGAGTTTCATTCTGGAGGGCTTTCAGGAAGTGGTTTGGGTTTGTATTTCTTTGGTTGGTTTGGGGCTTTTTGTTTGTTTCATGGTTGGGTTTTGTTGCTTTGTGTTTTTTTTTCCTGGGGGAGGGGTTGATGTTTTGCATTTTTAAGTGAGAGTTGATCATACTACTCAATACTGTTTTCAGTACTGTGGGTGGAATGGTTTTCAAACAGGAGAGAAGAAGTGATACCTGTACTTACTGTCGTTGGATCCCATGCTTATGAGGTCATCAGAATCGACATTGTGAACTATAGCTGCCTTGTATCCAGCTCTCTGTGCATTTAAAACCTGCCAGCCACACACAATGCTTGTTAGAAAGATTTCTGCTTCAAGATACAGTGACCTCTCTGACCTAACCCAAGACAAGCTACACTTTCAGGAAGTTATATTAGCACAAGATAATTTGCACTTGTAAAACAGGTGTCACCTCCCAAAACAAGATCCTCACTGTGCTGACACTCATCTAATGCTGGCATTTTTCCAGAAAAATCATTGACTATTTTCTTCTGACAGACAGGTCTTACATGTAATAAAAACAATAAAAAACTTCCTGTGGAAATAGTTAAAAATATTTAATCATAACTGAAAATAAAAGCATTAACTTCGGTAAACTTGAAACTACCAGTGGCTAGCTCATGAAGTCACAGGAGCAGTACCTCTTCTGTGCCTTTAGAGATGTGTAAGTATCTGACATGACAGCCCAGGTATTACAGAACTGTCAGGGCTGCAAGGGACCTCAGGGATCATCCAGTTCCAACCCCCCTGCCATGGGCAGGGACACCTCACAGTGCAGCAGGTTGCTCACAGCCACATCCAGCCTGGCCTTCAAAACCTCCAGGGATGAAGCTTCCACCACCTCCATGGGCAATGTATGCCAGGGTCTCACTACCCTCATGATGAGCTCCTTCCTAATGTCTAATCTATTATCTCCCCTCCTCTAGCTTGTATCCATTCCCCCCAGTCCTATCACTACCTGACACCCTAAAAAGTCCCTCCCCAGCTTTCTTGTTATCCCTCTTCAGATATTGGAAGGCCACAATGAGGCCTCCACAAGGCCTTCTTTTCTCCAGACCAAACAACCCCAACTCTCTCAACTTGTCCTCATAGCAGGGGAGCTCCAGCCCACTGCTCATCCTCATGGCCTTTCTCTGGACACCTTCCAGCACTTCCAGATCTTTCTTGTAACAGGGGCTCCAGAACTGGATGCAGTAGTCCAGGTGGGGTCTCACAAGAGCAGAGTAGAAGGGGTAATCACCTCTCTCAACCTGCTGGCCACACTTCTCTTGATGCAAGCCAGGATATGACTGGCTCTCTGGGCTGCAAGTGTACACTGGAAGCTTTCTCATGGAAAAGCCCAACAAACCCAAAAATCTTACCTTGATATCAAAGTTGCACTCGAGCCTTCGGATTAACACAATAAAAGCACTGGAGGAGTTGTCTCTTAGTGGAGGTGGGGCTATAGGCTCACAGGCATTCTCTGGTTTTGAATTTATTAGGAATCCCTAGAAAACAGGAACAGAAACAGGAGCTTCACTTCTTAACTTCTGTCCTAACAAAAGGGTTGGCAGACAAGTGTAGGGAAGTAGAACTGCACCTTTTCTAACAACAGCTAAACAAACTCAGTCACGTGTGACAGCAAGACTTCTGCTACATCCCTGACTGTTCATTTTGACACATCAGAATCTTTAGGTCAGTAAAGTATGAAAAAGAACATACAGTGCTTCCAGTTACATCACCTGGAGCTCCTAACTCAGACTTTGCAGTATAATTCAGCTACATGAATATTGTGGATCTATTGTTCCAAGTAGCATGAAGCCTAAAGAGAAAGCTGAAGTCTAACAGCCTAAGGAGCACCAACACAGACTTAGCACTTGGCAATTCAAAGGGGAAATCAAAGAAAGTTACTTGTGTGCACTCAGCAGTGAATGAGCACACAAAACAGCTGGTTTGCTATGGTGAGCAAGGACTGCACAGATCATCAAATCTGCCACTGGTGAAGGAGTCACAGAAGCAAGAAATTCTGGCGATATCAACCCTGAAATCACCTTTGGAATCTTTCTAGGTGACTGAGTTAGCATTGCACCACTGAAAAGGTTTGGTGTAGAAGCCCTCCTAAGTTCATGCTTTCGTATGTGCTGAACAGCTCCACAGCTTCTCTCAGAGGACACCTGAATGCACTTACACTAGCCCCCCCCTCCACACCGTTGTTGCTTCAGGGCTGGCTGCTCCCTTGCAGTGCCTGCCTTCCCCCCGTGAGTGCTCTGCAAAGGCTGCTGGTACAGACATTAATGCAAGGCAAGAGCCAAAAGAACATCATGCTCACTGCACAATGCTCTTTGTTCTGGCTCTAAAGAGAACAGACCTCCCCTTTTCCTCTGACTAGGATATGCCTGCTTCCTTGGTCAAATCTCTAGACCACCTGAGAAGGAGCTTTGTTATTAATTAGATTAATAATTAGTCATAATGATTAGATTTCCTTCTATCAGTCTCCTCACAACAGATTTTTGAATACCAAGATCCAGAAGCACTCAGCTTATACTCCCAGGGAGGCTTTGCCTACCCTCCATCAGAAACACAGCTCTGCAGGAAGTTCCCTTCTTTGTGAGGTGACAGTGCAGCAAGGCCACAGTCTGAGAGGGGCTTTTGGAGACCAGCACTATGGAGAATCATTTGGCATTCCTTTAAGATCCACACTCCTTTGAATCAGTTTTAAAGGTAGAGCAGATAAAAGATAGGGAATTGCCAGAAAAGATGAACACAAGTAAGTTGCTTTATGCAAATAAAGATCATGAGAAGCTGCCCTGCTGTGGGCTCAAGAAATTATTGCTGCAGTTCTAGATTCATCCTTGAGAGCTTTAAAAAAACCTGACAGCTTTACATAAATAGATGTCACCACCTGTGTGGAAATTCTAATTATTACATGCAGCAATTCTATTACATAATTCCATCTAAACACACATATAAACTACCATCTTCTGTACCTAAAATAGATATAAGTGTATATATGTCCAGTTTATAAACTGACAGTTTAGATGTGCTTCATATAAAAATCTCACATCTCCTCCATAAATGTACATTAAACTTTATAAGAGAGAAATTATTCTGTTTCAAGGAATAGGGGTTTTGCAGTGCTAATATCCCTTTTGTGGCAGAGAATCACAGAATCATTTTGGTTGAAGACCTCCAAGATTATCGAGTCCAACCATCAAAGCTGCACCAGCAATCTGCTCCTTGCCAAGCCTGTGCTGATAGGCACAATATGACACAATCAATAGTAATTAAAAGCTGGAAAGTGTACACTGGTTTGCTGGTAGCCCAGTGCAGGTCCCTCAGGCTCCCCTGCTGCACAGAGCAGTGCTCCTGCTGGTAGGTAGTGCCACAAAGAGCACTCACTGGAGTGGTATGTCTGGAGCCAAGTGCACCCACAGAGGAGCTCAACACAAATCACAGAAGGTCCTGGCATAGACACAGAACCCAAAAGTCTTCAGCCTTTACCAGTGGTACCATATGTCCTTGAACACCTTGACCTGAGGAGATGTTCTCCCAAGGATAGGGGCACAAATCACTGACCACTTCATGCCTAGAGAGCACACAAGCCAAAACCAAAGACCAAACAAGCACCTGCATTCATGCTTTGGCAGCAGTTAGTATGGGATTTGGCAGAAAGTGTTTTACAAGTTGTAGATTAATAAATCTTTGACAATTCTATACTACTTTGAAGTTTGATTATTTAGTTCAACCAGTATCACTGCATTAAAAAAGTTATTAAAAACATAATGCAAGCCAAACCTACTTGCTAGAACATCCAGGGCTAAAGCTCACTGCTACTTCTCCATGGCTAACATCTACCCTAGCAAAGACAGAGAGCTGTCTAACAGCTAAAAAGGTGAGAATCAAAGCTCCTTATATCTATTTTTGATGTATTAAACTGGCTCACTGCTTGGACAAATCATTTAATCACCCTCTGCTCCTCAAAATAGTCAGTAAGAAGTGTCCAGCTCCAACACCACTCCTCCCCAGGACAAAGCACACTGGGCAGGGAAATTGAGTCTTCCCAAGGTTCCATTTGCAGAGGACTACTCAGAGTTGCAGGAATTCTTACAGCAGTTTATTCCCCTGTGGGACTGATTACAACAATGCTGTGCAGTCAAAGATCCAACCTTGCACCAGGTTCATTCTTTTGCATGTTGTTTACTCCCAGCCATAGCAGCATCAGCAGAGCTGCAGAGCCAGGTCTGGGGCCAGACAGGCTGCAGCAGAACAAACAGGACAGCTGCTCTCTGCCCCCACAAGCTATTCAGGGCCTCCAGAAGCGTAGGAATGATTCTGTTTTGGCTTGCAGAAGAGATGTACAGCAGACACAGCCCTCCATGTACATATTCAGGATAAACACACATCATTTAAATCTTCTTTACCTTCAAGCCTTCCGCTGGCAGTCTGTAGCCAAATCTAGCAGGCAGATCATCAAAGGTCTGTGTTCCATTTTCAAGGTTATACTAAGAGAAATAAATGGTGAAGGAAATTCAGGTTTGCAGCAAGAGAGAAATAGATCATAGAGTCATTTTGGCTGGAAAAGATCTTTCAGATCAAGTCAACAAGTGTTGACAGAAGCAAACACCACCACTTTCTAAGTTTGAAAGATGTATCAGACAAAGGACTTCTTGTGACTATGTCAACGAAATCATAAAGTTGCTTCTTTCCCTCACATAAAAACATTGTTCTTATCTAAAGAGCTGATCACTCCTTAAATTATCTGTATATTATATCTTTCTTTTTACTGTCTACAATTCCAGGATCATTGTATATGCAGAAAAGAAATTACAAACACCCAAAAAAGCAAGAATCTGAAGATCTGGGGGGGTTGGGGGATGGTGGTGTTCTTGTTTGGTTTTCTTGCTTGGAATTCACTTGCATGCAGGAAAGAACAGCTTTTAGCAGGTGGTTTACCACGGGCAAAGAATAGCCTCCATATGTTCTCACTTCTCAACCCCCCACCAGCTACTCAGGTTAGCAGATGAAAAACTCTCCCTGTTGTTTTGGTTCATACTGACTCTGAGCTTTCATTTCAAAACAAAGGAATGCTGTAAAGGCCTTAAACCTGTGGCAGCTTTGTTTCCCCTTTCATTGTTCATCTTTTGCAGCTCCATGCCACACCTAGACAATGCATACAACAGAAAGTACACATTTTATACAGGCTGATTTTTTTTTCCTTTAGAAGTAAAAAACCAACAAAAAAAGTAGTTAAGTTTCCTGCAAAAGTTGTGAATTATACAGTAACTGCCTCAAATGCACATCAACTGGTACATTTTATTAGCTGAATGACTCTGAAGTATTTGTCTGTTCCTTGTATCATCCAGCTGTCCTACACAACGGATAGGTAAAAGCTGTGTTTATTTCAGAGCAACAGGACATCTAACAGACAGAACAAGATAGAGGATCTCAAACTCGACTTCAAAGGAAAACACTACTGTGATTTATCTTGACCCTTTCAAGACAGCTTTCCTCCCAGACTTTGGTAAAATTGAGGGGAAAGAGATAAGAATGGAGATAAATTACAAGGAAGTGTTTTTGTTCTGTGCAATCAGTCTGCTCCATACAGCCTCTCCCCCAATCGTCTACCTCACCATTAGGTAGCACAGCTGTGTATGCTGTCCTCCTCCACCCTCACTGTCATCTGCCTGCTTCAAAATGTCCTGCTGCAGTAAGTTTTCTTTGCATCACCTAGCAAGCCCCAACTTAAGCTAGGAGTCAGACACAAACCCATTTATTTTTAGCCCTTATTTAAAACACAACCAATTGTGCTCTGTCTCACAACAAAGATTCAGTGTCTGGCTCATCTCCTCATTCCCTACTCCAAAGATATTCCCAGAACAGACCTGTAGCATCCAAACATCCAAGAATAAAGGAAACTTAACTTTTAGATGGAATTATCTTCAAATACTGCACAGGGGGAATTTAAATAGGAGAAATAAAACTGAAGTTCCAAAAAGCTTTGTTGTTGTTGTTTTTTTTAAGGCTTATGAGGTTGGTTGGCTTTGTTTTGTTCTCAATATCTTTTCTAAGGGAGGAAGTAGCATGAAAATTAGGGGGGTTATGAAAAGAGGAAGCACAGGCTTGGTGAGAAAGGGAAGGGGGGGATGGGAAATCAGTAGACAGCCAGTTGGAAATTTCACAATACAGTGGTGATGTCAGTTCCATCACAGAGCAAATCCCTCTCTGCATTAATTGGTTCCTCAGGTTGTTGCTATGCCGTTGTGTGTTTACAAAACTGAATGGATTTACTCAAACTGAACTTGCTCTCTGAACTAACTAACAAGGGAATTCTTTTAACAGGGTTATAACATGCTAGAGGACATCTGCTCAGAGTGGAACTTTTTGAATGACTAAGGGAATTAAGTGCTTCCAGTGCCATGGTTATCTGAGCACACACCACTTGCAGGTTCATTAGAAAATGCACTTTTTCACATAACTGAACTAAAGGCAATTCCATTTCAAACAACCTGTTACAACCTTTATTGCCCCAACAGATTCACTAACAGGATTGTGTGAAAGAAGATTACATTTTATACAGGTTTCATCTATGTAGAGAAATATACTTACTGCTAAAATATCTGCCTCCACAGGTAAAAGGTTCAGGAATGCAAATAACTGAACAGTCAGGATAGTGTATATCTGAGTGGCAGACAACATCAGCATTCCTATTGACAGCAGCATATTTTATTGAATACCTACAACAACAAGAAAACAGAGTCAGAGCATACAGCAAAGCCTTCCCTCTGGTGTTTCACTGGGCTCTACCATTCAGTTAAAACTTTTCTTCCACAGAAACAGACAAAATGTTATTTTATGTTTCTCATAAGCATAATTCTTCTAACTGGCATGATTATTTTGCAGATGCAAACCCCTGCTCATGAAGTTATGTTTCTCATAAACATAAATCTTTAATTGGCAGGATTACTTTAGAGATACAAACCCCTGTTCCTGAAAGCATGTAGCCTCATGGGGAACCACACAGAGAACATCAAAATCATAAGAGCACTTCAACACAGGAACAGAAAGGTACACAGGGATGAACATCCACGTGTTATTAATCATCCCAAGGTATTCCTGATTTTAATCTTCCTTTCTTCTAGCATAAATCACCATCAGCAAAATTCCTCATGCACCTGGAGCAATTCTACTAAGACTGATTGTAAATACACACTTGCAAACTCGGTGTGCTACCACCAAATACAAAACAGTTCTATCAGCTTCAGAGAAATTCCCAAGTGCTGAGGTGTGACTCATGGTCTGGACAGCTGATTTGGTCTCCTGTGAAGTGTGTGCATTTTGGAGACCTTCAGAAAACAAGGACACAAGCACTCTGCAAAGTGTGCTTGTATGCACTTCACAAGCTCATGTCATTCAAAGGAGGTTAGTTCTGCTTTGCCAATAAATGTTCTTCAAAAGCAGCAGCGAAAAGCAACAGCTTGTGTCTGGAAATGCAGGGGAGTGTTTTCTAACAGAAACTGGTACTTAAAATAACTGATTTATCATTGATCAAAGCAAGAAAACAAACACAAAACAACTGTGGAGGGGGTTAGAAGGAAGCAAACCAAGTATCTTATTATTTTGGCACACAGATTTATTTATCTTTTTAGAATGTGATAAAAACATTAATGGTCTGAATGCCTCCCTTGTATGAGCAGTGATACCTGCACCCTTACTGAAGTCACTGAGACTATCATATGACCCTCAAAAACCTCTCAACAACTGCCCCCCTGCCACAACCCACCACCACTCCCTCCTCCCCCCCCACAAAAGAGACATCTGCATCTGTTTGCATGAATAGAACTTTGAACTCCTCTCCCTCCCAAATTTAACATCAGCATTCACTGCAACGGTAACAGATTTCACTCCCTATCTCTCTCTCTCATCATGAACTGACCAGTTTCACATCACATATCTCTTGAAACCACAAACTCCCACCCAAATACAACCCAAATATTAAAGACACAGTGTTTAAATTCGGAGCATTTCAATTCTTTCCCACAAAGACATGAGCTAACACTTAAGATAATCATCAACCCATGGTGCTGCTCATCTGAAACTCAGCATTCTTTGAGTCTTACAGATCACTTTCCACTTGTCTCTTCCAAACCCTCAAAGTAGGCAACAAACCTGACTTGGGTTAAAATGTAATTTCCTCAACTGATAAAGGCTGTTTCTTCAGAACACAGAATTTATTGAATGCCTGGGAAGAACCAACTTCCCCCACACTTTGAGAGCCCTCAAACTGACACTCTGACAATCCGCAAGCAGGCCAACACCACGGTGCAGATCTGCAGCACACACCAAGTGTTGGGGAAAAGCATGCCATTTCTGTAGAATAGGGCAAATGGGTGAGCAAAGTTGCACAAATAGCCATAAAAGTAGCATATCCAGGTCCTTGAATCTTCATGTAAACTGTACCTTTTAATACTTGCCCCCACTTAGAAGCTTCCCAGCGTTTCAAAGTGAGTTGAATTTCTGTGTATATATACATACCACAGCTTGTAGTAAGGTGGAGGTTTGAGGTTTAGCCTGAATTGATGCTGCTGAGAAATGAATGCCATCTGAGCTGGCTGACAAAGGGACAGGGACCTCCAGAGAGCTGTGTAAGAGTGGCCAGATGAACACCTGTCTTTTTTTGCCACCTCTCATGAGCTGCATACGGAAGCTTCTGTCCAGTATGATGCTCCCAAAACACAGATGGATTACTGCCATGCTTCCACCCCCTGCTCCTTCTATCCAAATTGAAGTAAAATAAAACAAAAAAACCCACACCATTTTTTGCTGCCTCTACCTCTTCACTGACTTTACCCTTTCAAGAAATCACAGCCAAGACTACCACATTTTCAGAATTGAGAATCACTTAAGAATTCCTGTCTTCCTGTTCTGTCCTTTGTGAGGGTCTTAAGCAGAAAGCACTGTCCCACGATCAGAGGCCCTCAACAGTAAACACAGCAAAGACTGGAGAGTTACGACTTGATTTAAGCTGACACTAGCAGGAAGATAATTAAAATTTATTATTACTAATGGGAGGAAACAGCTGGAATTTTCAGGAACAGTTCTGGTGATTCTGACTTGGTCATTCAGGCATGTGATGGCTTGTGAAACTTTTGACTGGTTAGCAGAACAGAAGTTACAATCACAGAAACTTTTACTTCTGAACCAACATTTACCAGGTTTTTTTTCCTCATAAGTATGCCCTAAGAAAGGGGACTGACAGTGGAACTGTAAAGATAAGAAACAATTGTTCAAAAAAGGCAGTAATACTTAGGGTGCAACTGCAGAAGCTGCTGCAGTACTTTAGCTAATAGAGTTAATTCAGCACATACCTTACAACACAGAGAAAGCATTAAAATGGTATTGAGCAAGGTTAGAAAACACCAGAAAAAATGCTGTCCTTGCAAACATGCAGACACGATGCACTCCTCTCTGGCAGTTACATGCAGCCAAATAACTTGTGGGCCCAAGAATGCTTGCCTCAAACACAAGTAAAAATGCCTTGCAATGCCTGAAGTTCCGTGGCTCACTTGTAGCCTACACTCTTCAAGGACAAGGCAGCTCACAGCACACAGAATATTTTAGGCAGGTGTAATTAAAGACTAAACTGCAAACCACACAAAAGAAGTAAAGCTTGACTCTGCATTCATGTTCAGCACTCTACACCTGATTTTCCAGTGTCTGAGAACAAAGTTCCCCTTAAATAATTACAGACATTTTGAGAGCCATGTTTTTTCTTCCTACTCTGGATCCTAGAGCTTACAAACCAGACCAAGCCTGAGGAGCTACATCCCTCTGTCACAGGACTGAAGAGCATCACCAAGCCAGAACTGAGGAGGGCAGAAGTTTGGGGGTGCTGTACCACAGCAACCTACAGACAGCAAGGCAACCAGGAAGTCAATACACTCACGTGGAACGTATCAGAGAAGGAGTCACCCACAAAGATAAGGCAGCAGTGGTACTGCTGTGTCTACATCAGAAAAGGAGATTTTTGATTATACTCTTGAAAAGAGCAAAATATCCTTTCTCACCTGAAGACAAGGACAGCTAAATAAGCTTGATACAAGAGCTGACAGGGCATGATGGATACAGCCATCTGCTTTACCGGACACCAAGGACACCTTGCTGACCTCTTCATATAGCACTGGCATTGTGTCTAGCGTGAGGGTTATGAAACACAGTTTTTAACGTACCAACACACTGACCTGATCTGAAAACATTCTTCTGGATACAGACCCTGCATACTGCCAAAAATACTAGTTCATACTGGACAATGTGCAGAAGCCTCGGGAATGCATTTAAGACAGATGTCATGAAGAAATTACGCGGCTTGGGACACAGGTGAGAATGTTCAGAGCTTCTGGCAACTATTCACAAACCAAGCTCCACGAAGTACACATCAGTGCCACATTTTTCAGAAGCTTGTATCTCAATCAATTCAAAACTTTTTTTTTCCACAGAGGATAACAACACAAAGCAACCCCTTGTCCACATGGCTATGCTCATGCTGCAACACTCTCAGGGTAACAGCTCCTTCTCCTCCCACTGGTAAAAAAAAACAACCAACAAGAACAAAATGAAACCTAATTTGCACATCTGTATTAAGCTTAAATTCTAGTTTACTGCCAAATAGGAATATGATGCTTATAGCAATCACAAAATTCATAAGAGCATACAGAAACTTTGTCCTGCCACACACAATGACAATATTCTAAATATCTGGGTAGCTTGGACTCCACTTCTGAAAACTCCACAAGCAAACACTGAGGAAAAGTTACACAGATGATATCAAGAATTTTCACCCATATGCTAAACAGCTCCAAAGTCTCTATCTTTTTGCATTTTGAGGTCACTGTATGATTACTGATATTAATCTCCTTCTAAGACCTAGCCACAGAACTGAAAAACAAGGCACACAGAGTCCTCAGACCCGGTAAGATGCAGTAACTACCCCTCCCAAATTGTTTTCATCTTTTTACGAGGAATTTGATGGGCATCCAGCCAGACCCCATGCTACTTATTAGCTTCCAAAGATAACCAGTATCTCAGTGTACTGCTAGCCTCAAAAGAACCATGCACAGGCAGAACTGCGAAACACCACAGCGAGAGTTTAGCTGAAACGACGCTCAGAATGGCTTTAGAGGCCTTCCGCTCCCTTCCGCCGAGGCGGATCTCTGCGCAGGCTGCAGCAAGGCCTGCAAGGGAAGCGCCCAAGCCAGCGGCTGCCGGCAGCCGGGCATAGGGCGCGGGGCCGGCCCCGCCTAGCTCTTCAAGGGTGGAGGCAAATAAGCGCTACGCAATGGAACGACGGGCCCAACGACCCCTTAACCGCGGCGCAGCCGCGGCGCCCGGCAGCAGAGAAAAGCCCCAGGGGGACCCAGCGACCACGTTCCCCGTCTCGGCGGCGCTCACCTGCGGGCCCGGCACAGGGCCCGGCGGGGGGTGCCGAAGGCCGCGCCTAGGCCGAGTCCATGGCGCGTACCGTCCCCGCAGCCGCCACGGCGGAAGTCCCGCCCGGTCGCCGCGCCAGCAAGGGGCGGTGGTCCAGGGCAAGTGATTGCCCGCCGGAGCTGCCACTCAGCCGCGGAGCGTGACACGGGGCGGGCTTAGCCGCGCTAAGGGGTGGTGCCGGTCCCTCCCTCCCGAGTCCCCGCCCGCCAGCAGCCGGCGCGTCCCGGTGGGGGGCGAGCACAGGTGTGCCCGTTGCCACCGCTCTCCGGTACTGGCGGCCGGCGTGGCTTCCTCAGCGCCTCAAGTGTTTGAGGCTCGCTGTCGCCTGCGAGCTGACAGCATCAGGGACAGCGGAACCATCCGCATAGGTACTGGATACCACGCAAACCAGGGGGGCTTCATGACGGACACCGAATTCCATCAGTGTAAGGAAAACCTGGGGCTTTTATTCCCCTCCGCTAACTTGAGCCCAGCTCGTGTTTAAACAAACCGAAACCAGCCACAATAACACACCGGGACTGCCTCCGAGCCTGTCAGGGGCTACAGCACGGACGGCAGCTACTTCTTCCTCCGCCCTAGTGGCCTCCCGCGCAGGCGCGACCCGGAGTCGAGTCCCTTCCCGCAGGGTCGGACCGCCCCTTCCTGGGCAGGCGGCAGCGGAGCGGGCCGGGCCGGGCCGGCTGAGTGAGGGGATGCTGCTGGTGCTGTCGGAAGAGCAGAAGGCCCACCTGGGCTGCCTGCCGCGGGCGGGCGGCGCAGGTCTCGCATCGGTCCAGAGACAGGCACCGGCCGGTTCGGCTGGGCCCGCGTGGGGCCGGGAGGGCACAGCCCGGCCGGAGGGAGGGGGTGGGAGTCAGCGACGGGCGGGTGCGGCCGGCCGGCGCCTATAGCGGGGCCTCCTCCTCTCGTTTCAGCCATCGGCGAGCTGGGCCGTCTGGCGGTGGAGCTGCTGCGGCGGGGCGCGGCGCCGCGGGCCTGCGAGGCGGCCGCCAGTAAGAGCCGGGGCGGGGCGGCTGTCATGGGCCGCGGGCGGGGACCGGGCGATCTAGGGCCAGTGGGGAGCGGGGAAACCGGGGGCCGGACTGGGCCACGCCCGTAGCAATGCGAGAGCAGAAGAGCGGGAAACATGGTGGTTGCGGCAGCGGCCCCCCAAAAGGTGTCCCCGGTGCACGGCAGCAGCTGTACGGCGCTGCCGGAAGAGCGGAACGAGCTGGCGGGCAGCATGAAGCCTCCCGAGCGGTCAGAGGGAGTGCCGGGATGGGGTCGCTGCTGTCGTCAGGGCCCCGCTTACCGCGGACAAGTTTGCAGGTAGCCGTTTCTGTACCAGCATACATTGGTATGTTCTCCACTTGGCTCTGGAGCGTCCAGGTTTGGGATTTTCTTAGGGCTTTTGGATTGTTTGTTTGAGGGGCAAGAATCTTAAGTTGTTGCTCAGTCTCCTTACGTTATTATTTGAAGGGTGGTGCAGCCCTCTGCTCTTTTCTTTTTTCTTTATGCCTGTATTGCAAGTTAACTCTGGATAAGTTTGCAGTTTTGTCTGCCATTGCCATGGTAGCTTAAAAAGGAAGTAAAAGATACCTTGTGCTTTCTTTAAAGGAAAACTTAACATCGGTGTTGACACTGTTCAGCATGGAGTAGAAGGGCTATCATATCTGCTTACTGAGAGCTCCAAGCTTATGGTAAGGATGCCTTTTGCATCATGAATTCAAGGGTGCACTCAAGAGATGGCTTCTCAGCACTTAGAGCTTGGAACATGCAGATGAAAGGGAAAAAACCTGGTTCCAAATCCTGGTGATGTATTCTTGTAGTTTTGAAAGCCTGTGCTGCTGAAACACTGCATCTGCCTGCACTGGCTGGCATTTGTGTTCAGTGTCTGCAGCAAGGCTTGACAGCATTAAACAGCACGTAGCAAGAACATGCAGCAATTTAGTCCATATGGAGAGACATACCTCAGTGTTAAGCCCTGTGTAAATAGCAAAGCTAGATTGGGGGTGTTGCTCATCTACAGCATGGGGTGTGTGTTGTGCTAGCCCCATTACACATTCCTCATGCTGGTCTGATAGGGTACGTCTGAGAGCTCTTTCAGCTCCTGACATCAGAAGTTTGGGTGAGTGTAAGCAGATACTACAACAAAATGGCTGGATAATAACTGTTTCCATTGGAAGAACTTTTTATTATTGATGTAGCAGAATATTTGAATGGTGAAGAGATGGAGAAAGGATATAGAGGCAAGTAATTCTCAGTTAAACTCAGTCAGGAGTTGTTCTGAAGGGCAGGAGGGAAGGGATTGAAATACTGCAGAATCTTTCTTTAAAGTAAGGTTACATGACTGACAGAAATGACTGTGTGTTGGGGTAAAATATGGTGATCAAAGGATGTGTTTATATGATGTGGTTGCATTAGAGTGGTGTCATGTGTTCTGGTGAATAAATAACTGTTCCCATAATGATGGGCCAAGCTTCTCCAGTTCAGGTCAAATCATAGAATCACAGAGCAAGTTGGGTTGGAAGGAACCTTTAAAGGTCACCTAGTCTGACCCTCCCTGCAGTGAACAGGGACATGTGGCACTGATCTACAGGAATCAGCTTCTTGGGGCCACTCTGAATTACTGTAACGTGGGCCTTCAGGTTGTGTCTGGTGCTCGCTTATGTGTGCACACATTCAGACAGTTCAGAGTATTAATAAGGTGAGTATCAGTATATGTTAATATGCTGTTGACAAATTGGTGATTGAAGCATGTAATTCCTTGTGACAAAGCTCAGATGCTTTCCTGTGCTGCATTTTGTTCTCTTATGTGAAGGCTTGAATGTGAGGATGTTGAATGTTTTTGAAACAAGCAATCGAAAGCTGCTCCTGAAGCTCATGCAAGACAGCAGTAATACCTCAATATCTGTAAATCACTTAAAACCTGGCCAGTTTGTTTTGCTCTAGCTGTAGAACTGTCCTCACACATTCCTGCAGGAAAACATCTGCTCTATACCACACATAAGGCTTGCTTGCAGTTTTGCTTCCAGCAAATAATGATTCTTATATGGTTTTGTATTAAGGCCCAAATCGTTGTTTCTAGATTTCTGAGATAGACTTCCAAGAGTCCATTCATGTTCTGGGATTCTCAGATGAACTGAACCAGTTACTGCTCCAGCTGTACCTTGACAACAGGAAGGAGATCCGAAGCATCCTCAGCGAGCTGGCTCCAAAGCTTCCCAGCTATCACAGCCTGGAATGGAGACTGGATGTGCAGGTGACCTCCCTTACCTTTTCAGCACTTGCTATTTCACTCTGCATTTTTTAAACATCATCAACAACTACTAAGAAATCAGTTTGTATTATTTCAAAGGAGTTGAGGCAGGAGCTTTTTCATGTATTTAAAACTTGACATAATTTTGTTACTGCACCAAAGATGGCTAGTGGTGGACAGGATGTGTCATGATGCAGGGTGATTCTTAGGAAAATTGAATTCAGAGCTCCATAGGTGTTTTAAATGTAAGCATGAACTAAACATATTTGGTGCTAATTATCACCCAATTTTCAGAGTGAAAGCATTGATTGAAGTGCATTAGTATTGCCTAGGGATAAAACTAAATCATGGATTGTGCCTGTCTTTAATGTGAGCAAAAAGGATTTTTAAACAGCCCTGCAAACGTGTTGTGAATTGTGGAGCTGACACCCAGCCTTTGTTTCCTGTTCCCATTTCGTTTCCGCTGCCCCACTCAGCTTGCAAGCCGAAGTTTGAGACAACAGATTAAGCCTGCTGTGACTCTAAAGCTGCATCTCAATCAGAATGGAGATCAAACTGCCCAGGTGCTGCAAACCGACCCTTCCACTCTCCTCCATCTTATCCAGCAACTGGAGCAAGCGCTGGGGGAAATGAAAACAAACCACTGCAGGAGAATAGTGCGTAACATGAAGTAGTGCTGGTGCCAGGCTGGAGGCTTTCTCAGCTAAAGCAATGCTCACAAATACATTTTGAGGGAAAAATAAACATCTGGATCAGATGAAATGCTTTCCTGTGCCAGGATCTTAAGCCAGTAACGACTGGTTGCATGTTCTCTGGTGCTAACTTTGCACCTCTGCCTGACAGGCGATAGGAAACCGGCTTTCCTTTGATGGCAAAGGCAGAAATTCAGCTGGCTATACTGAGGATTTCTTTTAAGTGTAGTTCTACCTGAAGACCCTTCCCACAGTAAGGAGAGCTGTCTCAGTATTATATGAAGCTGCACATTTATTTTTATGTTTATCAGGTAGTTTTTTCCCCTTGGTTTTGCTCTTGGATTGATGGGGGGTTTTCAAAACCAACCCTGTACTGGGGGGGATGATAATTTCCAGGATGTTCCCTCCATCTAGATTCATGTATGTGTAAGAGTACATGTGGGAGTCCTGCCCTCTGTAGAGGGTTCACCCAGTTTGGGCTGGGTGCTGTACTGCATTCCTGCCCTTCTCACATAAGGAAAGAAAGCCTCAGTATGCTGATGCTGCCATTCAGCAGAGCTGGCCCTAGCCCCTTGCTGGCAGGCTCAGGGGGCTGCAGGAAGCAGTCACCAGAGAGAACCCAGTGCCCCAAACATGTCAGCACCCTGATCATAGGTAAAGGGGAGCTGGAACAGCCCAATAGCCAAATCATGACCTAGAGGGTAGATTCAGCAAGTAAGTTCTGCTAAATCCCATCTTCATCTTGTGATGGAACAGTTTTTGTTCCCCTCTTTGGATGGTGTGCTCATAAAAGAAGGACTAGCTAAGAACTGCAAAAAATAAATGCTGCTCTCCCATTTGCCTAATAAAAACTTTGTCAAAAGTCACTCTTCAGTTGTATTTAATGCAATCCTTGGTGGCTTTTGTGAATGAGATTAAATAGTTCTACTGCTTAACCTTTAACTGTTGCTGTTGTGTGTGTTTTGTTTCGCTGCACATTTAACTGTATTTTGCAGAGCTGCCCTTCCTGTGTATGTCACTTTGATGAATTAAAGATCTGATGAGTGACTCCCTAGCACCTCTGTGACAGACCAGTGCAAAGTCCAAGTGCATAGAACAACTGAAAATCCAACCAATTTAAGCATAAACTGGATTATTTTCTTACAAGCAGAGTTAGGTTCCTCCCTGAGCTATGTGCTTCTCAACAGATTTGTATCCCAGTTTATTTTATTTTCCTGGTCTAAACAGCAGAGGGCAGAAAGTTTGGTTTTGTAATCCACAAAGGAGTGGTTTTGCTATGCAATGGTTCTCAAGGTCTGGCTTCTGATAAGCATTGTTCATAGTCTCTCAACGTAGCTTGGAATGTATTTCACCTCCTATTTTCCAAATTCATGATCACCTTTACACTGAAAACAAGACTTCCAGCTTTCAAGCACTGTTTATGGATCTGCTAGTTCATTTGCTAATGCTACACCACTTAGCCAAAACCCTGATATAACCCAATTCTTAAAACTCAGTCTGTTTGCTGTGGTAAAAAGTTTATATTCTTTCAAGCCCTCAGTGAACTCAAGAAGCAGGAGGAAGCTTTTCTTCCTCTTGTTTGTTTTTAAAGCCTTTTGAGTATCTCTGTATGATCACTGTCCATTTTGTAAAGTCTGTTGCTCAAGTTTTAATTCCCCATCTCTGAGGTGTACTTAGACTCTCCTCCAGGCTTTATTTTCTTGTACTTCTGTTTGTCCCTGCCATGCTTTCTTGCAAGCTTTTATTTCAGCTTTGACTGAACGAAATTTCACCTTTCTTGAAGTATGTGGGGAAAACTGTTCTCATTAAACAGCTGTGGAGCTAGTTTAGATACACACACAGAAATCAGTATCAGAACTTTAGATTTGGCCAGCAATTCTTACTGAACAGGGAACTGAACTCAGATTTTTAACATTGTATTTTGCATTTAATGTTAAATGCATTAGACCTGTCTTAAATTTAGTGCTGTTTATAAAATGTGCCCCTGTACAGGCTCCAAGGTGTCAGTGGAGATTCTGTTCCAGTTGCTGTAATGCCCTGTTTCCTGTACTGTGACTTTGTAATATTAACAATAGACAGTGTGTAGGAAAGGAAGTCTAAGATTAGGAATAACCTGGCAAAACTCCATGGGTAAAGCTCTGCTGTTTCTTATCTAAAGAAAGGGAAGGAAGTCTCCTGTCACACTCTACTGGGCTTTGTGGTCAGGTACATGACAGCAGAGTCTTTCTTTTTAAATGCTCTTCAAGAGAAGTGTGAATTGTGGCAGGTTTATTACTGCAGTCGTATCAAGTTGAAGTTTGACTCATCCGTCGTTGTATTTGTATCAACAGAAAATGCTGCTATTTCAGTTAGGGTTCCAGGGTTTGATTTATTTGACCTGGCAGGTTTTAAACGCTGCCAGCAGTTCTGAAGGTGGAGCAGTGAGCAGATGCTCTTCCCTGATCACTGCTGCAGACTGTTGACATGTAACCTGACCTGGTTCTGATGTGGATGAGCAGTGAGTGCTGGCATGCCCCATTCCACTGGCTTTGATGCAAGGGGAATAACTGCTGAGACACAAACACTGGGGCAGGTTTTTGGTCAGCACAGCTGTTTCTGAAATGTATGTCTGAGCAGTCAGCTACTATATGTTCAGGGAGCTTTCTTGCCAGTAAAATTACATCAACTTGAAAAACAACATGAACTAAGCTGACATAAATTCTTTCTTTTTTTTCCCCTTGGAGATGTTGACTGTGGAGGTGTGCTGACATAGCTGCTTTGGTGAAACTAATACACACCAGGTCTTTGTTGAAGCAAACCACATCACAGCTGGCTGCACAGGATACTCCTGGTATGCATTCTGGTGTGCCAGCCAAAGCCCAAACAAGAATTTCTGATTTGCATTACAAACTGTGTAGTTTTTAAAGTGTAAATGTGTGTATGATGCACATGCACACCTTTACATAGTGAAACTCACACATTGTAGTTTCATTGTATTCTTTGCTGTCCCATTTATTCTGGAGGAATACAAGCTTTCATTTCATGCACAGCTCTTCCTCACTGAAGCACATGAAAGTCACCACATGTAGTCCATGACCACTTGAAGACTCTGCTCGGTGCAGACCCAAACAGGACAGCAACTGTGCTTGCTCTTCCTGCTCTGCACATAATTGTGACTCATTTACCCAGAAAGCTGAGATTTTTTCAGGGAATCTTGAATGTTTTATGTTACAATGGGCATCACACATACATCCTCTTCACCTGCCTGGGCCTTCTCAGAAGAATTCTAATGTATGGAGGACCTTGGTACAAAGCAGTGATGAATCTAGATGAAAAATTACAACGTGGGGTCTTGGGGTTTTTTTTGAGCCATTAGATGTGCATTATCTAAGGATACATTTGAGAGTACACAGGATGTCAGGGGTTAGAAGGGAACTCTGGAGATCATCAAGTCCAACCCCCCTGCCAGAGCAGGACCATAGAATCCAGCACAGGTCATGCAGGAACACATCCAGTCAGGGCTTGAAAGTCTCCAGAGAAAGAGACTCCACAACCTCTCTGGGGAGCCTGTTCCAGTGCTCTGTGACCCTTGTGATGAAGAAGTTCCTCCTCATGTTGAGGTGAAACCTCCCGTGCTGTAGTTCATATCCATTGCCCCTTGTCCTATCCTAGGGTGCAACTGAGCAGAGCCTGTCCCCTCTCTCTGACCACCTAGCCCTCAGATATTTATAAACATTTATTAAATTCCCCTCTCAGTATTCTCCAGACTAAAAAGCCCCAGGTCTCTCAGTCTCTCCTCCTAGGGCACATATTTCTGGGCACAGTACACTTCTGATCTCTGCTTGGCCTTTCCATTCAAGTATGGATTGAATTTGCTGCTAGCAAACATACACCACTCTAAATCCATCCCTTGAACAACAGAAGTCTGGACTATTCAGAAACATTTGAACAGTAGACAAAATGGATCTAAAACCAAGTCACTCCTTGTTTATAATGTATGATCTTGTAATTGGAAGAAAGAAGCAATGACAAGAGGATTTCTGTGTCAGATG
This sequence comes from Dryobates pubescens, assembly GCF_014839835.1. Classification (NCBI taxonomy): domain Eukaryota; kingdom Metazoa; phylum Chordata; class Aves; order Piciformes; family Picidae; genus Dryobates; species Dryobates pubescens. The sequence continues at coordinate 18,457,653 of NC_071624.1, read as the reverse complement.
TGTGGTTTGGTTCCTTTCTCACTGAGTCCAACCCCATTGTGTCATTGTCTTCTGTGAACTGAACGTTAGGAATCGTTTTCTGTAAAAGCTGGTGCTTGTTTCTAATTTTGTGTCCCAAGAAGGAATTTACTATTTTCTAAACTAACAGTAACAACAATACAATGAGAATTTATTCTTACAGTTTTAATCATTTTCAGGTTAATGGAGAAAGATGCTTTAGCCTGATGCAAGTGGTACAACAGCAGCTGACTCTGTTACTGAGCAAAAAAATGCAGCTGAAGTGCCATCCCCTCACTGAAGGGCAGCTCTAGCTGTAATAAATACTGTTTAAATTTAGAAGAGATGTGCACACACTCAGGAGATGCCACACTCTCTTATAGAAGTGGTCTAATTGACCTAGAAGAGATGTCACCAATGAAAGAGATTAGCAGAGCCTTGCCTTGAATGGACATGTCATCTGGAAAGGAATGTGAGGTAGATGGGTGTGTCATTGTGGAGCCCTGAAGGAAGCAAAGAAAGCCCTTGTAAAGGCTGTATGGAAAATCACTCTGTTCAGATCGTTATCTCTGCCATAACCACACACCATCATCTAACATCCAAAGGTTTTATACAAGGAAACTACAGGGGTAAGGGGGGGTAAGGGATAAGGTATGTAGTATCTGCACAACCCTGGAGCAGGTGCTGTGTTAGCAGAGCCATATGTGCTACTAATAATGCTAGTGGGTGCCCAGTAAGGAAGCAGGAGGAGAACGGTACAGAAGATAGCATGGAAAATTCCTGGGGAAGGGAAGCATCAACAAGTCCCAGGAGCACTGGATTTCCTGACCAGAACTACAGCAGATGTGGAGGGGAAAAATAAACAACCAAGGAGGAGATCTGCAGAGCCCATGGAAACATGGAACAGGAAATGTAAGGAAAAATACATGACAGGGAGCATCTGTGGAAGCAAGGGCATCAGGAAACACAGGAGCAAGATCTGTTCCATGGAGATACCTGATCCTGATCCAGAGTTCCTGTACAGGCACTGGTACTAAATTAATGCTGAGTATGGACAGAGCATTCAAGTGTTGGGTTGAGATTGAAGCTGCAGAAGCCAACTCAAGTTCAGGGTAGTTTGTACTTCTTAAGAAATACAAGAGTAAGAAACAAATGAGTTCAGAAAATAAATTTACTTACCCAAGGCTTTTCTAATGTAGGTTCTGAGCAGGATGTACTCTTACCAACCATCATAGCCTGAAGTCTGTCCAAAATGCAGAAAGGAAATGAAGAAATGCATTACTAAAATACAGTTGTGTGTTTGTGTAGCCAGTGTGTGGTATCTGTGTGCAGTTGTAACAACACTGCCTGCTTCCTACTTCAAAAGACAGCACTGAAGTTGGAAAGCGAACAAAACAATTCTTTATAGCACAGCTACTCACTTTAAGCAAATTCTAGTCACATCACCATTCAAAAGTTGTTCCAACTGCACCAAAAAAAAATGAGACAAGATCAAAAAAGAAATAAAATGCATTACATATACTCACAGAGATTCTCAGGCACACATTTTGAGGACAGCTCTGCCTTCTAGGATAAAAAGTGCCTGCGAAGGGGCGGTCGGGATGGAGCCGTGTCACAGCTATATTTGAAGTGCCATCCCACAGCAGCGAGGTGGGAAGACTGATGATCCTGTGCTGCACGGATCTGGCACCGGTCTGCAAAAGGCTGAACCTTGCCGCAACTGCCACACAGCACCAGCAGTCCCTGTCACTGTCAGCACTGCCTTCCCTTGTTCCCCATTTCCTCTGCATCACTGAATTATGCTGTGAAGTTTACTTAAGCATCATTTTGTTTAATTAGCAAGTTAGCATCACCCGTGAAGTTCCTGAACATTAAAGCCTCGCCTGTAGCTGCGCTGTGACCGTGAGGTGCAACTGCTCTGTCAGCCCCGCGGCGAGGGCCGGGCCGGGCGCTCCCGTCGGGGGGGCATAGGGTCACCAGAGCTCCCGCGGCTCCGAGGGCAGACGAGTGGGGCCGCGGCGGCCGCGCCACCCCGGAACGCCACACACAGCCTCCTTGGTGCCGCCTGCCCCGGCCTTCGCCAGCTTCGTGCGGTATGGGGGGAGCGGCGGGCAAGGAGGGTGAGAAGGCAGTCCCCGGCGAGCCCTAAGGGACACCTTGGCAGGCCCGGATCCGGGCCCAGTCTCGTTGGGCTGCAAGAACACTTCAGCGTGTCCGGACCACAGCCCCGCCACCCCGAGCGGCCCTGTGCTGCGGGGAAAGCCGCTCCCGTCCCACAACAGCTCCGAACTCCGAAAGTTTTGGCGGCAGTTGCATAACTGCGGGTGGGGCGGGGGCGGGGGCAGGGCCTGTGCCGCCGGGGGGCGGGCGGGAGGAGCCGGCGCTGCCCTCGTCCCGCCGCTGCCCGGTGCGGCTTGGCCCGGCCCGGGGGAGGGCACGGCGCTGCCCGGGGGTTGACCCGCCCGTCCCTCTGCCCGGGACACCGACACCGCTGGCAGGGCCGAAGAGGCACTCCTCGCGCCGCCCGCTTCGCCGCCGGCCCCGGCAGAGCGGAACTGATCGCGGAGAGCCGCCCGCACGTCCTCGGCGGCGGCTTGCAGCGGGGCCGGCCCCGGCGACCGCCCGTACTCCCACCGGGACGTCTGCGCCCGCCGTCGGGGCCGACGAGTAGAAAATGAACCCCGCTCCGGTGCCGCCGCCGCCGGGACAGCAGGTGATCCATGTCACGCAGGACCTGGACACAGAGCTGGAAGCTCTCTTCAACGCGGTGATGAACCCCAAGCCCAGCTCCTGGAGGAAGAAGATCCTGCCTGAGTCCTTCTTCAAGGAGCCCGACTCAGGCTCGCACTCGCGGCAGTCGAGCACGGACTCGGGCGGGCCCCCGCCACGGCCCGCCGCCGCGCAGCACGTCCGCTCCCACTCCTCTCCCGCCTCGCTGCTGGGGTCGGCGACCGCTCCTCAGCACGCTCACCTCCGCCAGCGCTCCTACGACGTGACGGACGAGCTGCCGCTGCCTCCCGGCTGGGAGATGGCGCTCACGCACACGGGACAGCGATACTTCCTCAAGTGAGTGCGGCGGCTCCGGGGTCCCGGGACGGCAGACGCTTGTCGTGGCACTCTCCGCACCGGAGCAGGGCTGTCAGCCAAGTTTCGCGGCGGAGCTTAGCGCGGAGTGGGGGCGGTCCGTCAGGCCGGCCGGGAAGCGGCAGCGCCGAGGGGGCAGCGCCGTGAAGCGGAGGAGGGCACCGGAGCGGGGGACAGCCGGGGCGGGGGGCGGCTGAGGGGAGAGGCACTACCGTGAGCTGAGGGGGGCCGGAGCGGGGGGCAGTACCGTGAGCTGAGGGCGGCAGGGGCACCAATTGTCGGGGAGGCGGCGGCGGCGGGGACCGCCGAGAGTGTGCCAGTGTGAGGCTGATGCGGGGAAGCTCTGCTTCAGCGGCAGCGGCGCGGGCCGGAGGCCGGCGGTGGCTGCGGTCAGCCGTGCCTGGCAGCTGCCGGCTCCTGTGTCCCTGCTGCCGGGCCGCACCGCCGGGGTTCAGAAGCTGCTCTTCAGAGATCAGTCTGATAGCAGCTGTTGCGGGGACATTTCCAGAAGGCGGAGCGGGGCATTGGGTGTCCGTGAGCTGCCGGAACACGGTCGGCTGGGCTGCGGGACCCGCACGGCTCGGCTCGCAGCCCAGGCCCTGCTGCGGCTGGGGGCACGCAGGGCAGCGCGGGCCTGTGCGGGTATTTATAGCCCCCGGGACATAGGGGAGGCCTCCTGTCAGTGACAGGTCCGGAGAAGTGTGGGCACACAACTGCCGAGCCTTCCTGGCCGGGAATTCGAGGCAGGGTGTTTTATTTGCGACATTTGGCATTTGATTCAAAGCGTTTTAATGGGCTACGGGATAGCAGCACTAGGCGGTGAGGCAGCGGTGCCATGTCTGAGCAGCTTCCCTATCTCTGCTCCGGGTTTACTGCGGATTAAAGGCGCTGTGTGAACCGGGAATATGCAGGGACAAAACGTTTGCTAGTGACATGAAACAGTGACTGAGGAAATTCATGCCTGAGGATGCTGCGGGAGAGCAGGGCCCCGTCCCTCGCAGCTCTCAGACAGGAGAGCTGTGCCTGGAGTTCACGCTCGGCTCTGCCTGCCTAACAAACGGTATATAGGAGCATGCCTGGCGGGACACGGGAGACAGAGAATGTTTACTGTTCAGGAAAAAATAATAAATGGATATTTTACATCAGTCTGTAGTGACTCCCTTGTGTTGTGGCCTTTGGAATCTCCAGGGGGCTACTCAAGGACCAAATCTTTGGAGTACTCCCCACAGTTTAGGTTACTCCCTCTTGTTCTTCTCTTGAGTTACTGGCAAAGCTTGGAAATAGGGTTTGTTTCTTTCTGCCATTCTGTGTGTTACTGTCTGTGGTTTATAATACCAGATGGACAAGTGCCAGGGCCTGAATCAGGAGGTTTTCATTAATCTATCACCTGAATTAAGATCCATTGATACAGACTTGGCATATATTTTTCTCAGGAGGACAGAGAAGATGCAGCTTTGTGGTGCATTATAACACATCCTTCCTAAATATTTCATATAAATCCTTGCAAGGGCCAGCAGGTGCTTTCAGATACCTCTGGCTTAAAATGACAGAACACAATCTCTGCCTGCTCTTTGGCTTTTGACTAATATAAAAATGAGCTTTCCTGTCACACACCTGACATAGAGACAGTTTTCCAAGTGCATGGAGCAAGAGCTGCTTGGGCCAAAAACGTGAGTCCCATGTTAAAAAAAACCCCCACCAAACAACCCTATGGATGAAACTCCAAAGTGTCTTTCGCTTCCTTTCCAAATCCTGTCAATGATAATACTCTTGATTAACAGCATCCTTTTTTTAATATATAAAAAAAAATTTCATTGTGTATCTAATTTACTACCTGGGTTAGTCTTTGTTTTGTTTCCCCAGTTTTATTCATCCAGCAGATCTTTTCTCATTTCTACAAGACAAATAGTTGCTGGAATAATGTATTTACACCTGTCATATCTGTGTCTTTATATCCCACTGCTTTGGGGAATAAAACTTTACTATATATATATATATATATATATATATGCATATATATATATACAAATCACATAGGAATTATAATACTTTGCAAGTGGTGTGATGATTTTCAGGTGAAAATGGAATTTTCTGCATAAACTTCAGATGGTTTATGGGAAACAGCATTTAAGACTCTGCAATAATACGTAGGGTTCAGTCAGAGGATGCACTTGAAAAGGCTGTTTGGTCCAGGTGGGCACACAAGGTTACCTTTTCCCTGTGTTCAAGATCATTCTCTCAAAAAGAATTGCTGTTTCTTTCCAACCTAATGATAAAAGAGTTGTTTATAGTCATTAGCAAAAGAAAAAGGAGAAGGGAAATGAAGAGCCAGTAGCCAAATGATGCCCTATTAAAGCCTTTGCTAGCTGTCGAAGTTTGGAAGGCGATTTGTTGTGTTTTAATGTATTTTCAAGAATTATTAAACAAAAGCAGTGATGGGACTGGCAGAGAGCAGTGAGCCAACCTTGCTGACCAGGAACCAGCCATAACTTGAAGCAGTCGCACTCCTGCATGTCAGCTCCTGCACAAATTTTCTGGCTGTGACTGGAAGAAACATAAGTAGCCTGGGGACCACTCCACCCTGTAATTAAATACCAGACCGCTGGAGTGGGGGATGGAACAGGGGCTAATGAGCACACACTTAGAGCACTGTTATCTACAGCATTTTTCTCCGTGTGCATGTGTAGAAAAAAATGTAAGTGTGATTTATTTCTGATAAAAAGGGGTTTCTTGAACGACGGGCAATGTGCCTGGCGAGGCTCTCGTGGGGCTAAGTGGGGCTATCAGCTGCGTATCGATCCACATGCTGAGCTGTGTACACATGTCCTCTGCAAAGAATTTTTCAAGTATTGCTTTCCATCCATGTGTTTTTAGCCTCATAGTTCAGGTGAAGACTCAGTTTTTGCCGCTTTCCCGGCATGTGCAGGGTGCTGCTGCTCAGACTGACTTTGCTCCAGGAGGCAAACAGAGCACACAGCGGGCAGCGTACGGACTGGAGCACATTGCTGCGGTTATCTTTATCACTCTGGTTCTCTAGAACCTTACTGTGAACATTTGCCATACCAAGATATGTTTGCTAGTAGGAGAGAAGGCTAATTGCTCTCAGGGTTGGATTCACATGTTCAGATTTTTTTTCCCCCCTAGTGGTTTCTGTTGATGGAGAAGCTTGATTGGAGAAGAGAAGACTGAGAGGGAACTGATTTAATAAATGCTTATAAATATCTGAGGGCTGGGTGGCAAGAGGGAGGGGACAGACGCTTCTTAGTGGCACCCTGTGATAGGATAAGTGGCAATGGATAGAAACTACAGCACAAGAGGTTTCACCTCAAGATGAGGAGGAACTTCTTCACTGTGAGGGTCACAGGGTCACTGGAACAGGCTCCCCAGAGAGGTTATGGAGTCTCCTTCTCTGGAGACTTTCAAGCCCTGACTGGATGCATTCCTGTGTGACCTGTGCTAGATTCTATGGTCCTGCTCTGGCAGGGGGGGTTGGACTGGATGATCTCCAGAGGTCCCTTCCAACCCCTAACATCCTGTGATCCTATGATTTAAGAGATGGCCAGTTTGATATTAGTGAGCACCTTCGGCAGGGTGACGGAAGAAGAGTCCTGGAAATACTGTGGAAATACTCCCTTTCTGAAAGCTTGTTGACAGTTGAAGTGCTCAGATGATTTCCAAATGCAGCCTTTCCCTGGAGCCATTCTGTAGAGATTTTTATTGTTTTATATTGGTGTGCTTGGCGCTGTACACTGTTCACAACAGCGTCACATTGCTGCCTCAGGAATGTAGTTACACAACCAGAAATGGGGGACACTGCATCAAACTGGCTGTGTGTTGAGTTCTGGTAAAAATGTGGAAAACACCAATACCTTTGTATGACAGTTCTGCAGTATTGTTCCACAGTTAGTCATGGACATGATGCATGCCCTCTAAGGTGGGGCTTGTGTCGATGGAGCCTTCTTTGGTCCTGGCAGAATAGTGGCACCAAGGTAGAGGCCATGCATCTTGTCTGTTCTTAATGTCCTGCCTTTGGAAGAGACCTTAACAAAAGCATATGGCCTTTGGAGCATTTAATCCACACTTCAAAGGATTTGGTTTGTCCTTGTCTCCAGTGGTTGTGAGATTCAGTGCTTGAACTCTTCCCCTTGCCAACATCTCTTTATTAAAATAAGTTAAAATGTGCAAGACAGTGTTGAGATGAGTTACTGTCAGTGACTTTTATCTGGAATGGATGCTCAGATCTGCTGGTGCAGTACCAAAGTTTAATCAATAAAACCTCAACCTTAGCTCACCTTTGTAACTCATTTTGGAGATGCTTGGGAAGTTCTGAAATTGGAATGTACACATCCAAACTAAATTTGCAGCTGTGATTGTCAGCATTAGAAATCTATCTGATTGCTCCTTTGACTGGAGCCTGTAGTTCAGATGCTGGTTGGGTGGTGACAATGTAAATCCAGAGAACTTCCATAACTTTTGTGCAGTTGAGATCTTGGCTCTTGGCTTTACTAATGGTTTGGGCTGCTGCAATTGAGGAAAGTGAGCATTGGATTTATAATTTTTGTGAGCTTCTCTAGTCACCACCTAAGAAATGCTGTGCCTGACCATCTTGACTTGTGAAGCAGGTGACACTATGAAGAGCTTCTTAAGATGGTAAATGTGTCCCAACTCTGAAGAGGTTCGACAAGGGAAGGGTCTGTAAAGTCTGTCCAGCTTTTAACTGCTCACCTCTTCACACCATGCTGGAACAGTCAGTGGTTAGGCTTTGACTTGTTTCTTGGGATGCTTTGGATGAAGTTGAGAATTGTTTTTACCCACAGTTCCATCTCTTTGATTAAGGAGGTTATTGCAGGACAAGAGCTTCTTTGTCCCAGCATATTTAATGCTCTGGGGCCTAGCGTGACTAGCAGATACAAATTGTATGGAAGCAATTAAATCCAAAGGAAATGTCATGTGGGCTGAGTTTCAACATACAGACTTATGGCATTTTCCCCTTTTCTGTGAGGGAGAGAGAGCAAGCAGTGGGCGTGATGTAGGGTGGAGGTTTGGGGATTTTTTCACATTGATTAAAGCAAAGTCCTAGCGTGAATGCTGATGCCTGTGACTGCAGCATGAACTCTCCAGGAATGTAGGACTTGGGAGCATTGCTCTGTGCTGCAGTGTTCCCTACCTGTGGCAATTTTCTTGGGACTGGAGCTACAGTGTAGAGGCAGATACAGGCTTGCTTAGAGAGCTGAAGAGAGTGTATTGTGTTCAAATCGTTGCTTAATGTCACCACAAATGACTGCAGTACAAGTGGAGGCGTGGAAAAGGAGTTGGCTGTCTTGCATTTCTCACAGCTACCAGCATGCATGTGGCAGCTGCAGTGTTAAGCACAGCACTGGTAGAGCTGCAATTCCAGTGCAGTGACTCTTTCCCCACCCATACTCTGTGCAGTATCTGCTGGCCCTTCACTGTTTTCTTAGAATGATTCTTTTTGTTCATCAGGTATTGATCTGTCCCTAATCCTTTTTTGGGTTCTGTATTCTGAGTCTTTCATGTTTGTGAATCGAGGGACACTTCCATGGTACATTTGAGGTTTTTTTCCCTGTACCAGAGTGGTTTTGCTCTACCTGTGATCAATATTCCTAGTCCATCTGCTGTGGTGTTTTTATTAAATGCTCTTTGTTCCTCTTTTTCAGTGACTGACTGGTGAGCAGTGGTGTAAGCATCACAAAATGAAGTAAACGGTCTCCTGCCAGGAAATTCTTAAAAGCTGTGTTAAGTGTATTGTGTTTCCAAAACCAAAAATGGTTTGAATTGTGATTGTTCTGTTTATGTGAGATTCTTGAAGGCCATATCAGAACTTCTGGATTGATGTGTTTTCTTAGGCTTCACCTTCACTGTGACACCCACAAAACCAGCAGCATCAGAGGAGAGGGAAGCACAAGTCACTAGGAAGCCGACTGAGGTTGCAGGAAACCAGTGCAGATCCTGCTGTGCTGCAAAGTGACTCTTAGGAAATCATGTCACCTCTCTCTGTCTTCAGTTGTGGTGTGGCAAACAAGAATACTATGTTCTTCCACTTTCTAGGAGCTCATATAAAGTAGCATGTTAAAAAGTGAGGCACTAGCATGAAACTCAGGAGTATCTGTAGTGATACTGCTAAGGCAGGGCATATGCGCTAAGACCTGGTCGGTGTCTGTCCTTGTCCCGTGTATTGAAGCAGATCATGTGCAAGAACAAACACTAACTTGTTGCTCTCTACAGAATGAGCTTACATCCTTTTGCAGTGTTGCCATTCTAGGTGCATGCAAAGCTGATGTTTCCATAGGGCAGCTCAGACTTTGGCCACCAGCGTGTCGTTGTGCAGTCATTGGTGGCTTGACCATTCTACCCGCAGCAGGAGTTCAAGATTCCTGGAGAAGTCTGCAGATTGCTTTTTAATATCCCCCTGTAGACTTGCTTACAAAAACTAACTGTGGTTTGTACAAACTACAGCAACACCCCAAACATCTCCTGAGGTAGAAGTGAATTCTTCATAGGAGCAGACTTCACAGACATAAGGGGAAGGCATTTTGCCCAACTGGAGTTTGTTAGCTTTACAGACCATGTTTTCAAAGGTTCATTTCCCTGATAAATCACTTGGGGGATGTGGGTTTGGAGGAAGAAAAAGAAAACCTCAAACTGTTTAGTGTCATTTGTTTGCTTAGCAGCATTTTATACACATTAAGGTGGAAATATGAATGCTGTGCTCAGAATTTTCTCAAAAGCTTTAGGAATAGGAGTATCTATCACTGGAGAAAGGCTTTGGGCCATCTGATTAGTTGGATAGTTTGGACAGAAGTAGCTTTTCTAATCTTGACCTCTATTCTGCATGATTTCTGTCAGAGCCACACAAGCAGTTGGCTCAGTTAGTTCTCTGCAGCCTCTCCCAGTGCCATTGCTCACCTGGGGTAGGTACCAGAGCACTCCAACAAAGCAGCTTTGCCTCAGGAAACGGGTACAGCCTGCTCCCTCTGGTCTCCACTGCACAGCTTTGTGGGGAATGGAGTAAAAGGTCAACATTTCTGAGCTTGCAAGAGCAGAATTTAGCGTGGGAGTTCTCACAAAAGGGTTTTTTTTTCATTTCCTATTTGGTTTTGACACTACATTTTCCTAGTCACGTTTATCATTTCACCCATTCTGCTCTGTATATTTAAACAGACAGCTTGAGAAGCTTTCCTAGCCTTGAGAAGCTAGGGAAAAATACTGCAGCTATAGATGGCTTAATTGCATAGCACATGGGGCCTGATGATCTCTGAGGTCTTTTCCAACCTTACTGATTCTATGATTCTGTGATGGGTTTGATGTGAAGTTAATGTGAAAATTGAGGAGCAGATTTTAACTTGGAATAACTGTGTGTACACACTCCTGTGTGTGTAACTCCTCAAGCTGACAGCACTGCCTTGCTGGCAGGAGAGGTGTAGTAATGACAGCGATTTTTTTTAACCATCTCTTCTTACTGCAGAGGTGCTTTAGTGAGAACTTCCACCAGATGTGCTTGGCTTCTGTTGCTAATTAAAATAACCCTGTTGACATAAATAAACTGATTTTGCCCACTGATGCCTTCTTATGGAGACAAAGTGGGAGACTGTAGGTTATTCAGTCTGGAGAAGAGGAGGCTTGGAGGAGACCTTGTTGTGGCCTTCCAGTATTTTAAGGGGGCCTACATGAAAGCTGCTGAGGGACTTTTTAGGATGTCAGGTAGTGACAGGACCAGGGGGAGTGGAGCAAAACTGGAAGTAGGTAGATTCAGATTGGATGTTAGGAAAAAGTTCTTCCCCATGAGGGTGGTGAGAGCCTGGCACAGGTTGCCCAGGGAGGTGGTGGAAGCCTCATCCCTGGAGGTTTTCAAGGCCAGTCTGGATGTGGCTCCGAGCAACATGATCTAGTGGAAAGTGTCCCTGCCCATGGCAGGGGGGTTGGAATGAGGTGATCCTTGGGGTCCCTTCCAACCCTAACAATTCTATGATTCATCTCACCCAGCCACAGCGTATTAAGATGGCTCTTTTGGGACAATGTATACAATATAGAGGTTTTTTCCCCACCTGGGGTCTCTCTTGTGAGGAGAAAAAATGTATTTTGTTCTGCTTGCTGTATTAGTTCTTGCCTCAAAATTTTACTTTTTTGGGGTTTCTTGTTTCTCAGATTTCCAGATTATTTTTCTTTTCTTTTCTTTTCTTTTTTTTTTTTTTTCCCCTCAGAGATGGGACACACAAACAGCACAAGTAAAAAGAGTTTCTTCTTTGAAGTATCTCTGTGAGAACAGCATTCTTATTTTAGGATATGCAAAGTACTTGGTGTGATGGAACTGTTAATGTAGTTATTCTAGGGCACTGAAAAGGGACTTTCAGAAAATGCTTGGTCATTTTCCTAGATGTATTTAGTAAGTAAATAGCAGGTTAAGAGGTAAGCCACTGGAAAACATGCCCTAATGGATTTTACCTTATTTTGAACTTCTTTTGAATGTGAGATAAAGTACAAAGATGGAATAAAAATAGAAGGAAAAAGGAGCTAAAATATGTGTAGGAGTTTTACTTTTTTCAGGTTCCAGAGCAAACACCAGTCTAGTGCTGATAGAAGTGGTGTATGGAGTGTGGACCCTTGCCAGCAACATCTTGAAACAGCCATACAGGAATGTGGAGGAGTTTAGAGCTGACCATGGGCTTGCAGCGTGCATGGCCTTGGAAGGGCACCTGCAGGTTATGGGGAAGTCATCTCGCTGCTCTGGGGTGAGGAAAAGATGAACATCCTGAGAATACAGGGTCCTCTGTTACTTAATGAAAAGGGATAAACAGGCTAGTAGCTTCAGTAGCTAGTTAGTCTGAATAACTTGAGTTTCTGGCCCTAGGAGTGGTTGTCCACATTGTGACCACGTACTTGTCTTTCCTGTTCAAGTTCTGCAAGAGGTGTGAAACGACTGAACTGTGAGGGCTTTTTACCTGAGATTTTGACAGCTGCTTTGGAAGCAGAAATAATGACCATGCAGAAGGCATGTAACTAAAATTGGCACAGTATCAGCAGAAATTATCAGGTTCATCTGCATGTTCTCTTCTTTCGGTTTACTTCTGGGAGAGGTACATCCACCAGACACAGAAGGCAGGGCTAGGACAAGAAGGAATTTACAGCTGAGTTTACACTAATGGTAAAGTATCATCTGACTTCAAGTGTGTAGCTGAGGCCTTTAGAGCTCCCCCCCCCCCCCCCCCCCCCGAAAAAAAGAAGTTGAGATCAGAATGTTGAGAGTAAATTTTCTTTTCCTGCAAGCAAATTTCCTGAGTGTTGTCACCCTTGTTTGTTTGTGACAGTACTAGAAATGGGAAATCTGAGTCATTGGCACTTTCACACTTTGGCCAAACATTTATTTTGTTGTTTTTTTTTTTTAGCTGTGGGACTTTTTAATGTAAATTGTGGTTTACAGTGACTTTTGCAGAAGCATAGGATGGAGCAGGAATCTCCTTCAGCCCCCCTCCATTAGAGACAACTACTTCACACAACCCACTTTCTGTTTATTTAAACATTCTTAGGTGTTTTTTGACCTTGCTCTTCCTGTTGACACAGAAATGCCTCTTGTAGGCAGAAATCTTGTTTTAATAGCCACCTTTTTACAGTGTGTAATGAGTGTTGTGTGTGTGAACAATGAGAATATCACAATAGGAATGGAAGTTTGTAGGCTTCTGTGTCTATTTGTCTGTTCTGATTCGGTGTGCAGTAACTTCACAAATAACTTTGCAAGTCTGGTCTATCAATTGTAAAGATGAATCGTAGAATCAATAAGGTTGGAAAAGACCTCAGAGATCATCAAGTCCGACCTATCACCCAAGGCCTCATGACTATTAAACCATGGCTCCCAGTGCCACGTCCAATCCCCTCTTGAGCACCTTTTGTGTGAGGCTGTCCTGGTTTGAGGCCAGGCAGATCCTCTCTTGCCACTGAGAGGGGCAAAAGAATGACACTCATCACACAAATGGATTGCAGAAGTGATGGCAAGTTTAAATGGAAAGCAGGAAGTGCTGTACAGAAGCTACAGAGCAGTGACAAAAGAGTCCCAAAGCACACACAGTCCCCTACAGCACACCCAAAAGCCTCCCAACACTTCCTTTCTCCCCACCTGAGGGTATACCCAAAACTCCCAGGGCTCTTTCTTCCCCCCTCCCTGCTTCTGCTGGCTGGTCTCAGGCTGACCAGGTCTGAGACTCTCTCCCCCCTCTTCTCCTTCTGGCATTAGGCATAGAGGATAGCTCTTGGTATTAGCCATGTCAATTCTCACCCCAAATCTATGGAGAAACTTAATTTTTAGCAGCCATCTGCAGTGACTGAATTCACATTATTTTCTTTCCATGGTAGACTTACTCTGAGGACAGAGGGATGACCTAACTTTTATTTTTTTAGATTAATTAGATCAACAGCTGCATCTGCTATCTCTAGTGAATTATTGGACAGAAACAGCCTTGCTATGACGTTCCACTGCCAAACGTTTGGCTGGAGGGTGACAGAACACTGGAGCAAGCTGCCCAAAGAGGTTGTGGAGTTTCCTTCTCTGGAGACACTCAAAACTCTAGGTGACCTGCTCTGGCAAGGGGATTGGACTAGATGATCTTTTGAGGTCCTTTCCAACACCTAATGTTCTGTGATTTGGTGCAGTTTCATGCTGCTGTGGCAGGTTGCCATTTTGTGTTGCAGCAGGAGAATGTGCCAGCAGCCTGTGGCACCAGACATGGCTTCAGGTGGTCTACGTTCCAGAAAGCCACCCCAGCACGACCTGGGGTTGTGCTGGGTTAAATTCACATCTGATGGTCTGCTTTGTAAAACCCACTTCAGATCTGAGACTCACAAGGTTATCGTATGGAGGCTTCTGTGTTGATTTCCTTGGCACATAATTGCCACAACTTAGGCACTGTAATTGATTCCAATATATACTTTTAATCAGATACTTCTCAAGACATCCACTGAATGTCCAGGGTGTTCTAGCAATTACCACAGCTCTTTCCTTTAGCACTTGGCTAGGAGGGGAGAGCACTAGGCTGGGAGGTGAAAGAGAAGCATAAACTTCAGTATGAAACACATGGGGATGCAATTGAGAGGTGGGAGCAGCCAGTTTCCATTTTGTGCTACTTCTTCTGTAGACACAGACATATGTTTGCATTTCCTTGAGTAGTTTTGGGGTGCTGCCTGGTTTGCTTTACCAAAAGTGTGCCCTTTGCTGAGGATATCATCTCATGAACATTTCCTTTCTCTGTTAGGATGGCGTCTACTGGAACAATATTTTCAGTAGTCCTTCTTTATCTTGAAGAAACAAATGTCTGATTCATTTTCTAGAAGAAAACAGGAAACTGTGAAGAAGACAGCCTGAAAAAGAAATGCTTACTGTGACTTGCAATTTAATTCATAAAGGCAGAAACCAAACTGGAGGTAGCTTCTCCTTAAATACTGAGAGGCCATTACAGTTTTCCTGTTTGCTTTATATTAGCTGAACTGCATGTGAGAAACAGTTCATAATGAGCTTGCTAAAAAACAAAACCAAAAAAACCCCACCTTCACTGGAGTGCATCCAGATGGGTTTTGAATGGCTCCAGAGAAGGAGACTCCACAACCTCTCTGGGCAGCCTGCTCCAGGGCTCTGGCACCCTCACAGTGAAAAAGGTTTTGTTCACGTGGAACCTCCTCTGCTCCAGCTTGCGCCCATTGCCCCTTGTCCTGTCCTTGAACATAACTGAGCAGAGCCTGGCACTGTCCTCCTGACAAGGACCCTTCACATTTGGTAAACATGAATGAGGTCACCCCTCAGTCTCCTCTTCTCCAAGCTAATGAGCCTGAAGACCATAAAAGGTTTTAAGGCTTTGAGCTCAATGAAATACAGGCTGTCAAAAATACTTACAATGTGAAATTGTAAAGGAGGGCAACAAAAGTGGTGAGAGGAGTGGAGGACATGGCTTATGAGGAGCACCTAAGGCACTAGGTCACCACCCTGCTGTCTACCACTTCCTCATGGGGGGAACAGTGGGAGGTGCTGAGCTCTTCTGCCTGCTGTTTGGTGACAGAAGTAAGGTGTCCTGGATTAACACAGCCTGCTCTCACAAGCCCCACTCTCCCCCCTGCAAAAACCCCTCTGGCTTGAGATAAAGAGTTTTACTGGCAAGGATCCAATGCACCTTCACCTCAGCCTATTTGCAGAAAAGACAGCAAAATGCAGAAGCAGAAGCAGCAGAAGTCTGACCTGCAGCCTGCCCCAAATCCCATACCCAGAAACTGGAAGCAGCAACTGGAACAGGAAGCCTCTCATGGTACAATCTGAACTTCAAGCCCCAGGATACTCTGCCTCAGCCAGCACTTTTCATTTGGAGCTGGAATGAGGGCAGCATGGTATTGAATATCAGCAGCAGATTCAACTCAACCCATGACACAGGGGGGTGGGTTAAAGCTGTGTTAGAGGAAGTTCAAATCGAATACTGGGCTGCCCAGTGTGGAGTCAAGGGTTGGACTTGGTGGTACTTCCAACTCAGGATATTCTGTGCTGCCATGAAACATGTCTGCATTTATTTAATAACAAGGCCAATTGAAATGCTTCTTACCTGTTTTCCAGGTAGGAAGCTGGTTTAGAACACTT
This sequence comes from Dryobates pubescens, assembly GCF_014839835.1. Lineage (NCBI taxonomy): Eukaryota > Metazoa > Chordata > Aves > Piciformes > Picidae > Dryobates > Dryobates pubescens. Next base: position 18,441,947 of record NC_071624.1, on the reverse strand, counting down.
CATTCCTACTGGTTTTTAAAGATTTTAGATACCTGGTTTTTAAATGGCTTATTAGGAAATCTTCCAGCACTCTATGATGCTGCCTTTTAATTTTTCTTTTCAGTCAGAGTCAGCATGATAATATTAACAAACCAGTCACATTTCTGAAGACAGCAAGCCTCAGCCCCCTCCCTCGAAACTGTGTTTGTTAGCCAGGTTTAATGCATACATCAGACCTGAGCAGTCACTCCCTGCACTAGTGAATACCTTGGCCTGCATCTGAACTCTTAACACTGCAGTTAATAGGTGCTGCTTCAGGATCACAACATCATTCCTGTTAAATACAGCACCCTGTGCTCCTTTGGGGTGTGCACAGCCTCTCATGCCTGCGTCAATAACCTCTCAGAAGCCTGCAGTGGTGCTTCCTCCTGCATAAGGCATCCTACTGCAGGTGAATGAGAGGCACCTACATGGGTGCAGGTCTGATCTTTTGGTACATTATTCACACTTAAGGAAGTCTTGCTGGTCTAGATTTGTACCTTTTTAAAAGGCAGGACAGATTTGCTTTCAACCAGACTCTGTTTGACACTGTAGTAATATTCCAGTCAGATGTGACAGCAGTTCTTGATGTTCAGCTAAATCTTGCTGAAATTCTGGCCTCATTTTAAAACTCCAGTTCCATACAGACAGCACCAATGCAGAGCTGTCACCTTGCCTTGCTGAGGTCAACTGTCAGCTACCAGACATTGTTTCTTTATTTTGGAAAGGTTTTGTTTGGGCAAAGACTTGGTCTTTTAACCAGATCCTGCTTTTCATCTGTTTTCCATGGCAGACGCTCACATTTCCCAACCATTTGCAAACAGTGACTGTCTGGCAGGATTTCCTGGATACACAGTAGTTTGAGACTGTAAAAGCCAACTTTCTGAACTGCAGTGATTAGTATGGTTATTTGTACTGCCTTTTCTTCCATGGGAACTAAGCAGCTCATCGTATGGAAGGTAGAAATAGGCTCCAAAAAAGCATTCATCTGCCAGCTAATCACCTCCACCAGAAAGAAAGAAAGAAGTGAAACAGGACTTCTCCTGACCTCTGGGTACTGAAGCATTCTGAAGAGCTGGAACCATTATTTTGGGGGTCAGAAGTTTTGTGAGAAACTCCTGAAAAAGTCATTTAGAGCTTGATCCTACTTTTGTCAAGTAGAGCGGGGTACTTACTGAGGACTTTGCAGCATATCACCTGTGAGCCCAAAGCAGCGTGGGTATGGTCACTGTGAAAAAACCCATTTCTCTATTAAACTTTGTTGGTGAGTTGGAGTTTTTTTAAGTATGTATGGATCTTCCACCCCTGGCTATGACTGTTTGCAGGAGTGTCATCTGTGTGTAGTTACCAGTGACTAGCAGGCTACTTAGCACAGCCCCTGCGTGTTGGAGGGCAGGGTTCTCCAACCCTGCAGAAGTGCTTGAGCAGTACAGCTCTATCAAGTTGCCACACATCAACATCCTTATGTACACATTACCTATTATAAAAGAAGTTTAGAAGTGTTTGTTTAACTTCAGACACAGAAGGTTGAAAGAATGCCTCTTATTATTACGTATAGCACTGAAAAGAGAGCAGCGGCCAAAAAAGGATCCGGTGGTTAGATAAGCAGCATGAAGCACAGATCCCTTCTCATCCCTCTAAGTGATTCCATTCTCTTTGTATGAGCATCACTCCCAGTGAAATCAACAGGTTTGCTTCCCCTGGCAGCAGGCAGTCTGGGTAACACAACTGTCAGCTGCCCTTTCTTCAGCATCTGCTTTCATTAAATCCATCTGCAGGGTAAGTGTGATGCGTTGCTGTCAAGCTGATAGAACTTCACCACTTGGAGTTAAAAACCACAAAGTTCTTCCTGACAGTTTATCAATTAATAAAATAAACCCAAACAGACACAGACTGTCTAAAAGACTTGAGAGATTTGAAATTGAAAATTATCCCAGCTACCTCATAGCCACTCTTGTGGTAGATAAATGTACCCCTAAAGTAGTTTTATTCACCTAAATAGTTATATCTGGGGTGCAATGAATGAAGCTTGCTGCCTAAATGTTACTTTTAATTGCTTATGTGGTAACTAAATCATAGGAGAAGATGCTTTTGCCAAAGTAATTTTGGCAAATTACTTCCAAGACTTATTGACAAGATGTAAGTCTTGGTCTGAAGAATTGGAGATTTGAGGCTTTGAGGAGAACCAAAAAATAACTTCAGGATCTAGTGGGGCTCTGCATGTCCATTGTGCTGTAGCCATTGGCACTGGTATTGAAATACAAAGATTACTGCAAGTTCAGAGAGCAGAAGCTCTTTCGACTTTTAGGTGCTTAGCAAATGTACTGACCTGAAAGCTGAGGCTGTGAGAATGATCTCTGAATGAGTGTTGCAGTACCAGGAACTGCTTTGCACAAGTGTGTGTGTTTTGAGCCAGAGGGCTCAGTTTCCAGTGAAGGAGCATCATCTGTTTGGGAAATCTGTTCTTCGAGCCAATTCATGTTATCATTTGGAAACTCTGACCAAGCAGAACTGGAAAAAGAGAGTTTGTTGTAGGAAAGAGTTAGAACAACTGCTGAGCGTGTGTGGAAGGACATTCTAGAGACTCTGGTAACACTGTTTTCTTGTCTTTTTAGGAATTGCTGCTCACTCTAGCAGGTATACAGGACTGCAGATGTGCCTGCCTTTGGAGTAGGGCATCATCTGTTTCTGCAACAAGAACCTTTTACAAAAGTGTGCTTGAATGAAACTCTTAGCAGTTATTCTTCAAATTACAAAGAGAAAGCAGTACAGGAGTTAGTGAAATACAACAAGTAGCAGTTTTATTGGTATTATGGTAATGAGTTCAACCCTAACAGTTCTCTGATCAAAAGGGCAGCAGTACTAGAAAATAATCCTTCTTTTTAATGCACATGCAAAGCATTCAATGCTTTGAATATATTAATGCTGATTTTCTGACAGACTCTGAAAGAGAGCATGAAATGAGTATCTCAAATGCAGAAGAGAATTTTGGGCCCAAATTCTGCAGTGTCATACAAGTCTCTGCCTTTGGCCAGATATAACTTTAGAGGAGAACCTTCTTATAACTTCATAGGGATTCTATGCCCTGCTTTGTTCTGCGTTGTTTGTCCTATTATCCCTTCCTAGAATACACCAGGTTGGAAGAGACCTTCAAGATCATTGTGTCCAACCCATCAACCAATCCAACCCACCACCTAAACAACTAAACCATGGCACCAAGCACCCTATCAAGTCTCCTCCAAAAGCTGCTTCCCTGACTGGGAATCAAACCCAGGCCGTGGCGGTGAGAATGCCAAATCCTAACCACTAGACCATCTTCGTGCCTGGGGAAGAGTTTGAGTCTGCATAGTTGGAGGGCAGTTTGTTTTTACTGGAATACAGAAATATGTTAAAATAATAACAGCTTGTCTAGAAATGCCAGCTTGATAGTAAAAGAACATGTGTTAGATTGTGCTCCTTCTCCCTTTCTCATTACAAGGCAGCACCATTTTCTGTTTCATATATACAGGCCCTAGTAGTTTGTCAATAAGGTCACTTTGGACATGGCTTTGTATTGGTAAAGGGAGGGAAGCTGCAGCACAGGAGGTTCCACTTCTTTACTGTAAGGGTCACAGACCACTGGAACAGGCTCCCCAGAGAGGTTGTGGAGTCTCCTTCTCTGGAGACTTTCAAGGCCCATCTGGACGCATTCCTCTGTGACCTGAGCTAGACTGTATGGTCCTGCTCTGGCAGGGGGGTTGGACTTGATGACCTCTTTGGGTCCCTTCCAGCCCCTGATATCCTGTGATCCTGTGTCTTCACAGCAAAGCCCTTTGCTGCAAGTCCAGGACAGAGGATTCTTGCTCATTCTGTAAGCTATTTAACAACTTTTCTAACTTCATTCATCTGAAAATGTCATCTGTCTCTCACAAAGGAATATTTTGTCTTGAGGATACTACATTTTTCTCCCCCAAATAAAACAAACATTGTGTTAACAGAGGCATTGATATGTCTCTTTAACTATGGGTGCTCCAGGCACTCATTGAGTAGACAAATGCATTATTGCCATTATTTATGGAATATATCGAAACATCCCCTAAGAATGTTCTATATAATAGTTTTATTCAGTACCTTTTTTTTTTCTCCTTTCTTTCTCCCAGGAACTGGGATTTCATCCAAATTCTAAAGGTTAATTTGTCAATAGAACTCAAAGGGTGTTTTGTTTCCATTTGTATAACTAGTTTAATGTTTTGGTTTTTAAGTCCTCGGCGTATACCAACAATGGAATCAGTCAGTTACAGGGAAGCTTAGCAGGACATTCTTAAAGTTCTCTTCAAAGCAGCAAATAATGCTGAAACTAATTCAGGGAGGGAAAAAAAAAAGGCAACTCTTTTCACTGGAGAAGTTATTTTAATTAGTACTTAGCATAGGATAATAAATATTCAAATACTTACGTTCCGGCTTGAAGATTAGAAATGACGATGAACGTGCAGTCAGAGCACAAAGTTCATGGTTCAATCAGTTTAATAATTACTTTGTGTCTCCTTGGTAAAGCTTCATGAAATTTTCATGAAACATTTATCTGGCAAAGCAACTGCCATGGATTTTTATCAGCTCGGCCTGCAGGTTGGAGTGCTGCAGCCCCCTCACTTGAACCTGCTGCACTAAGGAATAGTTGAGCTATTGAGTGTTAGTTATTCATTTCTGCACTTTGAAAGGAGGAGTGATGGAGAGATACTGGGGTTTGTGTTTGCATGCCTTCAGTGATGTAATGGATGATAGATCACATCTTGCTCTTTCCAACTATTGGGATGAAGAGTGCAACTGCAATCAATAGCACACAGCTCTGCTGCCTGATAGGTGATTTCAGGTCTGTCTCTCTGAATAAGGCACTCACTTTTTTGTTTTCCTGGTTAACAGTGAGTAATGCCAGCAGATAATTAAAATGCTGAAGCTAGAAAATAATACTTAGCAGCTGCTGTGGCTGTCTAACCAGCAGTTGTTTTAGGGATATCATGGGGGCCACCCGGAGTGCCTTGCAGCAGCTGTAGCTGTGGACAAGCTCCACCGGCTTGTTCTTAAGTGCCGTTTGAGTGCCTTGAGCATGCCCTAAGAATAGGCAAATGTCTTCCAGAGGGAGGTTGTGGAAGCTCTTAGTACCAAAGATCTAGTAAAGGATGCATTTGTTTGTGTCTGGTTTCAGTATAAAATGAAAATACTGGTGTAGATAACTGTTGATTATTCCTGTGCTTTCCTTCTCCGTCAGAAATCACTAGACCACAAGTGGATATGAAATAGCCTAGAAGCAACCAAGCTGTCTCACAGTTTGGCTGCAGGGTGCTGCTGGAAGGAGCAGCTTGGCCCTGCTCTCCTGTTCCAAATGTTTCTCTCCATTTTGTTTCGCCTGGCAGCCCTGGGGCAGCAGGGTCAGTCAAATCAGTCTCTTAGTCCAGCTGAAATCATCAGCAAGATTTGTTTCCATAGGTTCAACAAGTTGGCCAAGGTGTTCATTCGTTTCACCTTCCACCACACGGCTGTTGGGAAATGGTGAGAGCACACTGTGCCCCAGGCCACCCCTGTCAGCAATGCTGTGGCCAAGGAGCCACAGGGATGTTCTGTTAGCCAAGTGGGGGCTACCTGCTTCTGGGTTTAAAAATGCAGTCATGTGGGACTGAGTTGTCACTTTAAACTGCCTGGTGTAATATTTGTGTTTGAGAACCACAGAAACACAGAACAGACTTTAAATCTGGTTTTTGTTTTATTTGTCACAGCCCAAGTGTCCCATGGTCTGCCCCAGAGGCTTGGAAACCTCAAGAAGCATCAGTGTTAGTCAGGTCACCTATGCTAAATAGCAGGAAACACACTGGAACTGTTTCATTTTCCTGCCTCAAACTATTGTGCCATGAAATGAGAATCTTATGCAAGTTTACAGCACTCTGTACCATGTCCCTGCAGCGCTGGATGTAGGCCAGTGCCAGACAAGTGGTTCTCTGTCTGCACTTAGCCAACCATACATTCACCAGTAGTCTAACTCATCCTGCCTAGGTTCTTGTGCAGTGCCATCACTGTAGGTTTTCTAAAAAGAGCTCATTATTTCTCACATATCTTCTTAGAGGAGAGGGGACCCACCTGAAAATAAATGTTCTCATAGTTACACCTGTAAGAAAGAGGGGAACAGCATTCTCCTTTGTGCACCTGGAAAAGAACCAGAGCCATCATCTTGTCTTTAAGTGATGTTGGAAGATGTCAAGACGAATGGAGAAATACTTGTTCTGCAGATAATGTGCATTTTTAATGTGCTTGTTACAGATGGTAAAGCTACCAGAGAAGGATGCACTAAATGCTGTCTGTGGGCAATGCCATTTTTACCCATTCTTTGCTAAAAACAACCTTCTCTGAGTTACTGTCTAAATGAAGGCTCTGCTGCTTCACCTTCTGTTCCTCTCTTTTAGTGCTCGCTGTATGAAAATGGCTTTTGCTCTCCATTAACTGCATGAAAGGGTTTATGTGTTTGAGAGATAACCTCTCCACCTACACTAACCACCCTGTGATCTCTAAATATGCCAGGTTCTCACAGTGATAGCTGAAGTCACTGCATGCTGTGTTTTGAACACACAAGTGACAGCTGTTTTCTGAGTCAGGGCCTGGGTCTTTCAAAGTGCTCCCTGAAATTACTGAATGCTCCTTAATATGTTGGACTCCTGAGCTGCAAAACAGGGACAGCCTGGCAAAAAGGAATGGAACTCTCTGAAGCTGCATGGTGATGATTTGCTTATTATCTTTCAAAGACAGTTTGTTACATCTGTCACTAGAACTGAGCTTCAGAATTTTGCAATCAGTTGGAGGTGAGGCTGCACACTAGATAAAGAAAACACTTAACAGCGTGTCAGCAGTGGAGCCCTTGAATAGTCAAACATGCTTAGTAAGTAAAACAGGCACTGCCTGGAAAAACTAGCCCATGATTATACAATTAAGAGTGGTATCACAGTGCACAGCCATGAGAGGGAAGCTAACACTGAGTATGTTGTTTTGATTCATTGTGTTAAAAAACTTTTCACATTCCTTTTTTTGTGCGTGTAACAAACATAAGCTAAAAGAAAAGACTAAGACAACTGCAGACCTAATGAAACTGCTGCTTTGTCTGCACAGTCTGGCATGTAAACTGTCTATGCCAATAAAGATTTTTCCCCAAACATGTTCTGTGTGGGCTCATGCCAGAGTGAAGCTCATTGTCTTTAACAAGATGTGATTCAGATCTTAATTTAACTCAGTCCTATTTCCACTTAAGTTGGCATTTAACGGAGCTGTAAACAAGTGGCAAGCCATAAAAACTGGGCTACCAAAATTCCTGCAGGGTCTTCAGGCTTTCTATTTTTGAGAGAAGTGACTGTCTTGTGCCTTGGGAAGGTCATTCTCACATTGTGGGGCCTGTTGCAGTCCCCTTAATGGCCTATGGTCATCAAATGCAGAGGTGGGTGCACGATATTAGGACATGGTGGTGTAGCCTTTTTAAAGCCTTTTCACGTTGCGATGAGAGGTGGAACATGGTTCTTGAAATTCTCCCATCTGTGGTGAGAGGAGGGGAAAAGGAGCGTAGCAAAGGAAGAGGAATCCAGCTGCACACTACAGAGAAGAGAACAGTGTGTTCTCATGCAGTCACTGAACCACAACCTGCCCTTCTTTTGGGCATACAGTGGCTGTGGAGAAGAGAGAGATCTGCAAAGAAACACCAAATTTGCCTGTATAAATCACACTGCATCCAATATTAAACGTGCAGCTTTTGAAACTAAAGCTACTGGAAGCTGAGAATGAATTGACCCAGAAGAGTGCTTGTTGGAGGATTCTTGCAATTGTGAGAACAATTCACAAATTCTCTTTGAATACCCAAGGCAGTGTATAGCAGATGTGCAGTCCACAGAATCACAGGTTGAAAAAGACCCTCAGGATCACCAAGTCCAAGCAAGAACCCTACTCTGCAAGGCATCCATATCCCTAAGCACCACATCCAAATGACCTTTGAATACATCCAGTTCCCTCACTAGAGTGTCTAAAATATTTTTTTCACTTAAGTTTTTTTTTTTTAAAATGAATAATAATTTCCTCCCCCTTTCAGGATTAGAAGGGTGACAGCAGTAACTTCAGTGCACCCCCAAGTCTGCAGAACCAGCAGGTGTTGCTATAAGGTGACCTTGGTATGACGTGGGGCAGGCACAGTGCTGAGGGTGCTAGGCTGCATTTGGTCTGGTGAGGAAGAATTCTGCTAGTTGTTGTGGCACCCCAGCCAGTCCTCCCACTGGTTCCAACAGCTGCCATGAGCTGCTGCAAAATATTGCTTAATTATAGAATTTCTTTGATCCTCTTCATCCCCTTCAGAGATTCCTGGCCCCACCCTTGATCAGCTTGCCCCCCATAAGGCGAGGCATTCATGGGGGTGGCTGCTGCTCTCGTCCTGGCGGGGCTCTCGGTGGTTTTGTAGTGACCAGTGGGTTTGGCGGTTTCTGAATGTGCCAATCGATGTAACTGCTGCCAGCATGCACTCAAAATGACTCATTTGTGAGTTAATTTTTTTATCTAAACCAGTGTTTTTATTTTCCTGCACACAGTGAGTCTCACCCTCCCATTGATGTTGCCCAGGAACAGACACTGGGCCCGGAAATCATTCTGAGGTGTGTGGAGGAAATGAGATCAAAGACTTCTAGAAGGAAAAAAAATGATATTTTTATACACACAGTTATTATTTTTTTCCCATCCCAATTGTTACATGAGACCAAGTACTTGTGCACTTCCCCCCGCCTTCCCCCCATTGACTTTAAAGGAGTAAAATCATACTTCCTGTGATTTTTGGTGAGTGAATTAGAATCTTGTGACTTACTAATTATTTTTTTATTTTTATTTTTTAAAAATTTATTAAGACTGCACTAATGTAGGTTTCATTCCTTTACAGCCTGGTGATGGCTTTGGAACTCTGTGTCCAGTTCTGGGCCCTTCAGTTTAGGAAAGATGTTGAGTTGCTGGAAGGTGTCCAGAGAAGGGCAGCAAAGCTGGGGAGGGGTCTGGAGCACAGCCCTGTGAGGAGAGGCTGAGGGAGCTGGGGTTGCTTAGCCTGGAGAAGAGGAGGCTCAGGGGAGACCTTACTGCTTTCTACAACTACCTGAAGAGAGGTTGTAGACAGGTGGGGGTTGGTCTCTTCTCCCAGGCAACCAGCACCAGAACAAGAGGACACAGTCTCAAGCTGTGCCAGGGGAAGTTTAGGCTGGATGTTAGGAAGAAGTTCTTCATAGAAAGAGAGATTGGCCATTGGAATGTGCTGCCCAGGGAGGTGGTGGAGTCACCATCACTGGAGGTGTTTAGGAAGAGACTGGATGTGGCACTTGGTGCCATGGTTTAGTTGATTAGATGGTGTTGGGTGATAGGTTGGACTGGATGATAGAATAGAATAGAATAGAATAGAATAGAATAGAATAGAATAGAATAGAATAGAATAGAATAGAATAGAATAGGCTGGAAGAGACCTTCAAGATCATCGTGTCCAACCCATTAACCAATCCAACCCACCTCAAAGGTCTTTTCCAACCTGATTAATTCTGTTCTATCAGAGGGCCAGCTCTGCTTGCCCCTGCTCGGGGGAAGACCCTCAGCTGCGTGGGGACAGCAAGCCCTGGCCAAGAGCCTGGCCATGGCCTGCAGGGCAGGAGCAGGGAGCTGCATCTGCAGTGCCTGTGAGCAGCTCTGGATTCTGTCAGCCGATCATTTCACACCCGCTCCTGAGGCACTGACAGCCTAGACACAATTCCTCTTGCTGCTGGGTCCTGCCTGAGAGCTGGTGCTGCAGCACTGTGCGGCTTGGCTCTGGCTGCAGCCTTACCACGAACAGCTGCGGTGCCAGGAGCGAGCGCGCACAACGGGCTGGGATGTTGTGGCCCCAAGGTCTTTTTCTTCGATTCAGGAACTTTCTACCTGTGTAAAAGTCAGTCTGCTGCATCATGCAGTGTCACACCTTGGGACTGGACTCACACTTAAGACAAGCTTCCTTTTTGTCCCTTCTGTGTTTACAAGGATGAGAGGGACTGTGAGAAGAAGTTGGGCAACGGCTTGGCTGCGCTCGCAGGGATATAAACAGATTTCCCAATGTTTAGCAATGGTGGTGCTGCCGGAAGGGACTGGCTGGAGCTGCGCCAGGGCAGAGTGAGCCTGGCCCTGTTCAGAGCAGTTAATGAGTCAGAACATGAGGGCTGGTCGTGCTGATGAGTCATCAGCTTCCCACTTGCCCTGGAGCAGCTTTACTTTGATGTGGCTCAGTCCAAAATCCGCTCTCAGTCCCTATGGCAAAGCCCTGATCAAGGACCCCATGTGAGTGCTAGAGCGTTGGCTGGCCAAACTCAAGTTTGTGTTATTTCAGGTGGGAGTGAATTTACAGAATAATGTGTTTCAAATCAGATCCTTCTCCTCAATTCCCCTTAAACCTTTTTAGATGAGTAGATCTGAATTTCCTAATACTGGGAAGAAAAAAAACAAAACAGCATAGTCTGAAAATAGAACTCACTGAGATACATTTGTTGTTGGAGTTAATACAGGCAGAAAGAGAATTCATGAACTTCACGCTGCTGCTTGCTAATTCAGACTAACTGGTCTTGGCAGGGCTGCAGTGGAAGTCAGGGATTAGAGCCTAGCAGTTACAAGTGCATCACCCAGCAGCAGCATGAGCTGAGGAACACTGACATTTCCAAGTGGAAAGCAGACACCCAAACAGGAAGCATTTAACAAAAGCCTAAGGTACAGCAGGGAGAACAGAATCAAAAAGTCCTAGCAAAATAATGAGTTGTTGAGATTTGAGCTTTGCTTTAATTTTGCTCTAATAAGGGGCTACCATGAGACACAATCTACCTCTTACTGGGCTTGTGCATCATAGGATTCTATAGTAGCATGTTCTATGTCATATTTGACAGATACTTGGTGTATCTCATTTGAGTTGTAAATGTTTTAACTTTCCCTGATTTCAGTGGAAACGCTGAAGCTTCCTGTTTGCCTATGAACACCCCCATCAGGCTCATCTGTGATGCAGAAATACAAGTTCAAGTGAAGTTTCTCTTCTTTCCTACCCTGCTTGCTTACAAATGAAGACCTCCTTGAGAAATGGCCTGCTCTGATACTAGAATTTCTAACAATGAGAAATATTGCTTCAGAAATACTTAAAAGTGAGAATCTGAATATGTATTTGGGGACTACTTTGTCACATGTTTGAGTATGCCTCAACTAAGCCTATGAAAACAAGTCTTCAGAGCTCTTTGTATGGCAGTTCTCTCTACCTCAGTATTACAGACTAGTTGAGATATCTTTAAAGCTTGGGGCTCTTCCTCTTTGCATTCATTGAGGGTGGTGAGACTCTGGAATAGGCTGTGGATGCCTCCTCTCTGGGAGTCTTCAAAGCCAGGCTGGATGAGGCCTCCTCTGCCCATGGTGGGGAGGTTGGAGTAGGGTTAGGGTCCCTTCCAACCTAAACCATTCTAAGATTCTATAGAATGGAAACACTTCTCTCCAAAATTCACAGCCAAGAACTGTTTTACCAATTCCCCCAGAGTCTTGGGCTGTCTCTTTGGAGAATGTGTGTTGATGCTGAACAGAAAATGGCATGCAAGTAGAAGATGTAATAATAAATATATGATGGTAGGAGAATGTAATAGTAACAAAAGAGGAAATAATGAGAAATTTAGAGTAGTCATAAAATTAGTCTTTATCAGAGTTGTTCTGACATTGAGTATCAGCTTTATCTTTGGTTGAGCAATCAGTGTAGTAATGCTTTGCTACAGAAAGTGTGTTTAAATGTGATCAGAACTTTTCCCTCCTACCCCATCTTCTGTTCCACCTCTCTGCCATTTATGGAAAACAAAAATGACAAGGGAAACTGAAAGATATTCTGTATATAACTGCAGAGCTATTTTATGGAAAACTATTCAAAATGTTATGATCATTTGCAGACAACTATGAGAAAATTAAAAGCATAAACTAATAATTATAGAAAAATACTCTTTTCTTTTTTCCCTTAAGGGAGGTGGAAGCTTCTTTACAATTGAAACAGAATGTACCTCTTAGAACTGAAAGCAAGCAAACTGGTTTTGTGATATTTAGTAAGTATTAATTTAAACAGATTTAGTGTGGTTCTGTACAGATGGCTGCTACACCAGAATTAATAACGTGGATGAGAAACTAGCATAGAGGTCAGTGCCCCAGGGGACACTTAGACCAGTGATACCTGATTGCCTCAGTGACCCTGGAAGCTAAGTGCTTGCTCCAGTAGCACTGCAAAGCTCACATGTGGGGAGAAGTAAGAATTCTACTGTCTGCCAAGCAGGTCACCCATGTAGTACAGTTGAGCAATGAAGGCAAGTTTGCTAGCCTGTGTTACTGCCTTTGTCTGAAGCTTTTTTTCCCCCTGTCTCATTGTAGGCCATGTGATGTATGCCAAGAAAAAGAATGCTTCTGCAATTAGTAGTTTTGGAAAGAGTGGAACATCCCAAATAAGGATATTTGGGGTTCTCTCCATAGTAGTTTTGGTGTTTTGTGTATAGATAGACATTTCATAGCCAAAGAAATGCTCTTCCTTACAATGAGATTTCACATCAAGCAAAAGGAATTCCTTTTCCCCGGGGCTGAAATAAGCTAAGGTGAAGGGTGGGGTTTCACAGCCAGAGATGCTGCTCTTCTGCCACCGAGGCCCTGAATTGCCTCTCCCTTCCTGCTGGAGCTGCACCACTGGTGGGTGAGAGTCCAGCAAAACCAGAACTGGCATAACAGAAAAGACTAAGAAATGAGTATTGGCCATAATGGTTTGCTTAGCCTGGTCTGAGAGACTGTGTGGCCTGCAGGGTCACTGCTGGCAGCCCCCAGGAGAGGGATGGGAACACGGGGCTGGGGACGTGGAGCCTCTCCTCTCAATAGCAGCATGAACTTGAGCTGTTCTCAGCCAGTTGTGAAACCACAGCTTCAGTCTAACTCCCTCTGACGCTGGACTCATCACAGTTTTTGAAAACCCAGTCCTGTGGGCAGTGCAGAACCAAATGCTCTCGTGGCTGCTCACCAGTGTGCACTATGGAACCTCTCTAACAGGTCAGGGCGGGGAGCCACCTGCCATTTGGTCTCTGTCGTCTGGTAACTGCATTTGACTTGATCTGAGTGAATCAGGCCCTGAATTTTCAGACAGTATTCTGCATTTCAGCGTTTCAAATCCATCTGTAATGTTTAATGGCCTTTAGAAAAAAAAAGAGGCTGTTCTGGATTTAGTTTTGTCACTTCTGATACCCAGGAGGCTGTGAGAATCTAAAGAAGGATCATTTCTTGCACTTTCTTCTAATTTATTCTAGTCTCCTGTAGAAATAAAAAGACACTGGGGCAAAAATCTGTCATCCCAGTGTAAGTCCAATGCATTTCAAGTGGAATGAATTTGTGCCTATTTCTGCAAAGGTTTAACATAATCTGTTTGATCCCTATGTAGAAATAAAGGAGAGGGGATCTGCAAAAAAAGTGGAAATCGAGGTGGGGGAGGCATCTCTGGCCTCAAACCAAGGCCTTTATTTTAGAATCTTAGTCTGATTTTAGGGAATTGTTGGGTTTTCAGTTCTCTTGAATTGCTAAATAAGCATTGTCTAATGTTTAACAGCCTTTAATAACTGTATAAAACCAAGTTGGTTCAGTGATCATAGCAGTAAATTCTAGTAACAACCAGCCATTACTTGATCTTGACTCATAATCTCAATGCCATATTTGAGGGTTCTGTTTCAGACACTCTGTCTGCATGTTTTTTAATAAAGGAAGATATGTTTGTACACTGCCAGGATGGCACCAAGAAGGGTAACCAAGGCCACTCGTGGAGCCCGGATATGGCTGCTGAGAAGTTCCCATGTTTACACAGAAAATTCCTGTGGTTTGTTTTGTTTTCAATGCAGTTGGAATCCTTAAGATCTGTGATTATTACAGTTTCTGGAGCAGTTTTCCAGTTCTTCTATAAGTGGAGAAGCAGTGCTAACTGGTTGTCATTGCCCCTATTCTCACCTGTCACTAAAGTGCAGCTCATTTTCCCTATACAAGGGGGCAAAAGAGATTCTGAGCAAAAGCAATATTAGCTTTCAGCTGCAGTTTCATAACTGGCTGCTCTGCATAGCAATTTCCAGAACATTTTTTAATCTTGCCTCATGAAGACTTCTGTGTGAGAAGCAGCTGTGTGAACTTCTTTAAACTTTGGTTGCATATTTTTAATCTGCAGCTTCTCTCAAATGAAAAAGTGAAAAATCTGCAAGGCAATAGGGACACATCCTAGAAAGAGATTCCCTTGGAAAATATTTTCTCATTTATTGGTTCTAGATTATGTGGTTCTTCGTGTTTTGTGCTGGGTTCATGCTGACATCCTCCCTACATTAGTCACTAAGCAGACACATACTTCAGGGAAAGCAGAGGCCAGAGCTCTTCCTCGTAGTCCTTTGTAGGCACAACATTTGGAGTGGGCAGCTTTTAAAACAACAAGAAAGGGAGGGAGAATCATCTCATGGCACAGTGTGGAAAAGGGCTCCTTTACAGAGCCACACCTCATGCCATCCTAATTTGGGGATCAGAAGCAAGTGTTTCAACAGGAAGTGTTTTGCCAGCTGTGTTTCTAAAAGAGTGACTGCTTCTGGAATCTCTGGCTTTTGAAGCATATTGAGGCTAATGTTAACATAGTACTATTCTTCAGAAGGCCTTTTCAGTCATTATTTGGACAAGATTTTGGAGAGCTGCTGGAGCCCTCAATACAGAAAGGTCATGGATCTGATGGAGCAGGTCCAGAGGAGGGCCACAAAAATGATCAGGGGGTTGGAGCACCTCTGCTATGAGGACAGGCTGAGGGAGCTGGGGGTGTTCGGCCTGGAGAAGGCTCCAGGGACACCTAATAGCAGCCTTCCAGTACCTGAAGGGTGGCTACAAGAAGGATGGAGAGAGACTGTTTGCAAATACCTGCAGTGATAGGACAAAGGGCAATGATTTCAAACTAGAAGAGATTTAGATTGTGTGTCAGAAACAAGTTCTGCACCATGAGGGTGGTGGAGCACTGGGACACGTTGCCCAGGGACGGTGGTTGAAGTCCCATCCCTGGAGATTTTCAAGGTCAGGCTCGAAGGGCTCTGAGCAACCTAATCTAGTTGAGGATGTCCCTGCTGACTGCAGAGATGGTGGGACTGGATGACCTTTCAAGGTCCCTTCCAACCCAAACCATTCTGTGATCCTATAATAATGTTTACTGTCAGCACTGTATAAACTGTATTGCTGAAGAATACTTTTAATGACTTTTACCTAAATTCCCTATGATTCTTTTTACAGTTTCAATAAACTGAATGACCCTGCATTAAAAGTCCAAGACACAAAAAAATCAGAGTTGTCATCATAAACTGCCAACAGGAATCAGGCATTCCTGCTCCCATGCTCTTCCCTAAACATCTGCAATGCTGTGAGTGTGTGCAGAAGTAAAAGGGTATCACCCACCTTCCTTTGGCACCTGGAGCAAAACTTCTGCTGAATTCAGTCTTTCAGGATCAAGTTCTAAAGGACAAATTCCATCCTTGGATCAATGTCTGTTTTCACTGCTTGCTGACCTATTTTGCAAAGAACAGTAGATTATTTTTTGCTATTCTCTGCACTCCTTCTCCACATCTCCCCCTTGCATTTGTAGGTAGAGTGAGGAATATGCTCATACAAGTTATAGATTGTTTAATGCAAGTGACTTCATAAATACTGAAACTTGTGCTTCAAGTTTTCCTAACAGGATTTTGTGCTTTCACACAGGGTAAAAGTGTCTGGCTTAATTTTAACATTTTTGCTTAAATTTTGCAGTATTTGTATGTAAAACAAAACAAAACAACAACAAAGAAACCACAAAACCCTACCCCAAAAAAACCCGCCCAAAACTCAACCAAACCTAAAAGAAATCCAACATTTTAAAGTGAGAAATGTGTTTTGATATAAGCTTCATCAAGGCAGTATTTCTTTAATCACTAAAACTCATAGAATCAGAGAATTGTTAGGGTTGGAAGGGACCTCAAGGATTATCTAGTTCCAACCCCCTGCCATGGGCAGGGACATCTCACACTAAAGCAGGTTAGTGAGAGCCACATCCAGCCTGGCCTTCAAAACCTCCAGGGATGAGGCTTCCACCACCTCCCTGGGCAACCTGTGCCAGGCTCTCACCACACTCATGGGGAACAACTTCTTCCTAACATCCAATCTGAATCTCCCCATTTCTACTTTTGCTCCATTCCCCCCAGTCCTATCCCTCCCTGACACCCTCAAAAGTCCCTCCCCAGCTTTCTTGAAGCCTCCTTCAGATACTGGAAGGCCACAATTAGGTCTCCTGGGAGCCTTCTCTTCTCCATACTGAGTAACTGCAACTCTCTCAGTCTGTCCTCATAGGAGAGGTGCTCCAGCCCTCTGCTCCTCCTCGTGGCCCTTCTCTGGACACATTCCAGCTTAAAATGCTGTGTTCCCTGCTTAAAAACATGTTTGTGACTATCTGGGGGAAAGAATCTTTTCTATTCTATGCTAGCATTTCAAAATTCACTGCTTTGATTAAGTGTAGCTTCTTTATTTGAGTTACAATGGGAGAGAAACAAAACAATGGCACTTCAAATAAGAATGTTCTTCATCTCATTTAGGCACAATTAAGACTTAAAAGAAAACATTGCCCAATTTATTGCCATGGCAACATCTTTCATTCAGAAGGCCTTGTCTTAATTTTGGACAAAGATCATTGAACTGACCTGGATACAAGGATTATTGTATTTGGAAAGTAAGAGTGAAAAGAAGAAAAGCTAAAATATAATAACAATTTACAATGAGGGATGAATAAAGTCTTTTAATGCTAGGGAGAAGTTGGGTAATTTCATTGTGAGTGAAAACAAATATTCCAGAAGCTAGGAAGAAAGGAAGTGACTTAATAGCTCAGAGGCTGAGTTTGAGACGAGGATCAAAATGTGATCTTTGGTTGCAGGTTTTGAGCTGGACATTAAAATATTATGAAAACAAATGGCTACAGAGTGAATATAGAGTATTTATATTCTCTTATGAATGTGTGGCTTCACCAACTGTTCAAGTAAAATTAGTTACTCAGCAGTAGTGCATGAAAAGTCAGAATGGCAGAGGTCGAAAATGAGAAGGAAAAATCAATGATGGACAATTTCCGGTGGGTTAGGATGAGATGAGAAGGGTAAACAAACATGGGATAAGGAAAGCAAACAGGATGTTTAGTCTGGAGAAGAGAAGGCTAAGGGGAGATCTTATTGTTCCCTACAACTACCTGAAAGGAGGTTGAGTGAGGCTGGTGTTGGTCTCTTCTCCCAATAACTAGCAGTAGGGCAGGAGGAAATGGGCTTCAGTTGCGCCAGGGGAGGTTTAGATTGGACACTAGGAAAAACTTCTTTACTGAGAGAATGGTGAGGCATCGGAACAGGCTGCCCAGGGAGGTGGTAGAGTCATCATCTCTGGGGGTGTTCAAGAAGCTGTAGATGTGGTGCTTCAGGGCATCATTTAGTGGTCATGGTAGCTGGGTTATGGTTGAACTCAATGATCTTACAGGTTTTTCCCAGCCTTAGTGATTCTATGATGCTGTGACTTCCATGCCATTATGCCTAGCTATGTATAGAATATACTAGGGTGTTTTGTGTTAAGCCTGTGTTTTATCTTCTTTCTCAGTCACATAGAAAAAATTACAACATGGCAAGATCCTCGAAAAACCATGAACCAGCCACTGAATCACATGAGCCACCATCCTGCAGCTGCTTCCACACAAGTACCCCAGAGGTCTATGGCAATGTCTCAGCCCAATCTCGGTAAGTACTGGATGCCACCTCTGTGGTGAAAACCCAAACAGAGGAGAGCCCCTGGTGTGTGTGTGTAGCTGTGTGCATGTATACACAAGGCTACAATAATCTGAGCAGAAACTTTAGACTGAATACCTTATGTGACAGTACATGTGAGTGCAGTTTCCAGGACTGAAGCTGAATGCCTCTGTTTTGAAATTATCTTGGCCAGAAGGAAGGCCCTTTCTGCTCTTTCATGTTCCAGCAGTGTTACTGCTAAGCCTGCTTCCTTGGGTCTACTCAGACACTGAAGAGAGCAATTTGTTGGTCTGGCAGTCAGAGCTCTAAACCAGAAGTGATTGTGCCAACATCTTACAGACATCAGAGGAGAAATGGAAACTGGATACCAGGTTCAGCCACTTTGCTGGCCATAATTTGGTAGCTTTTTAGCAAATGAAGCCTACACATCTGTCTTTTGCCTTAGCATTTTTTTGGTACTGCAGGAATTGAAAGAAGTTTTTCTTTTGAAGATGTGCCACTTAAAAGGATTTAAATATTCCAGGTCTGCATACTGGTCTGCACTTCCAATTACTACCACATGTGTTTTCCTTGTTATGCCTCTTAGCAGAGATGGAAAATATGGTCTGTTCTGTACAGCCTGTTGCTTTGGTTTATAGACCCCACTCATCAGTGCTTGCTGGGAAGTGTACAAAGGGACTTACAAACATTCTATCAGAAGCACAGAGTGTGACTAAGCAAATGCAAACCATGGTGTGCCTGTGCCTGAGACACAGAGAAACATGCACTGAAAGGTGTTTGAAACTAGCAGTCAAAAAATAAATCAGCTGTATTTTTCTACCTTTTTTTTTCTCACTCTGGTTTTTTGTTGTCTATTTATGACCTACACATAGTGGTTTTCTTAGGACTTCAGAATTTAAACCACTGCTTTTTTAATGTTATCTAACACAGGCATCTGAAGGTGTCTCTTCCTTTGCTGCATCGAGCACAAGCCCTGTGAGGAGAGGCTGAGGGAGCTGGGGTTGTTTAGCCTGGAGAAGAGGAGGTCAGGAGAGACTTTATTGCTGTCTACAACTACCTGAAGGGAGGTTGTAGCCAGGTGGGGGTTGGTGTCTTCTCCCAGGCACCCAGCACCAGAACAAGAGGACACAGTCTCAAGCTGTGCCAGGGGAGGTTTAGGATGGATGTAAGGAAGAAGTTCTTCCCAGAAAGAGAGATTGGCCATTGGGATGTGCTGCCCAGGGAGGTGGTGGAGTCACCATCACTGGAGGTGTTTAGGAAGAGACTGGATGGGGTGCTTGGTGCCATGGTTTAGTTGATCAGATAGTCATGAGGTGTTGGGTTGGACTTGATGATCTCAAAGGTCTTTTCCAACCTGGTTAATTCTATTCTATTCTATTCTATTCTATTCTATTCTATTCTATTCTATTCTATTCTATTAGAAGTACTTCTTAAATCCCATTTGCTTTGTGCTGAATCTGCACACGTGTTAGTTTTCTGCCCATTCTGAAGCACAGTCTTCTTCAGCTGGTGGATAAAGGGTTAACTGCCTGTTGCCAGACAGTTCCATTATTGTGGTCGAGTCAGAGACTGTGGAAGGAGGGTATTTGTACAGCCTTACGTTAGGCACCTAACCCAGGTGCCTGAATTAGGAGTCTGAGCTCCATCTGAATTGAAAGGAAGAGGAGAGCAGCTGAGTGCATCTCACCTAATGGTCAAATCCCACCTGCTTTAAAAAGAGTGAATTGTTTTCTGGAAGTGTCCAGGTCCAAGCCAGGGAAGCTATTCTGCCTTAATTAGGAAGATTGTGGAGGATGTGTAGCAAGATCTAGGGGGGGGAAATAATTGCTTGTAAAGGTTTCTGTTGCAAGAATTTTTAATTGAATGCTGCTTGTTTTGTAGTCTTTCTCTATTCTACATTATGCAACAGTCAGAACTGTTGTTATTTCCATCCTGCTTCCTTCATACTGCTGCAAAGAGGTTTCTTCTGTGATTGTACTCTTCATCCAGTTGGTGAGCACAATCTGGTCTTTATTTAAATGGTTTTCAAGTTTAACAGCTTGCAACTTCCTTTGACACAAACCCCAACAGACCCCTCTGCTAGCATTTCTGTTTTCTATAGAAAGGAGCTTGCATTTCTACCTGCAACTACCTTGAAAAGCTCCTAGGAAAAGAGCAGCCTCTCTCTGCAAAAAAAAAACCCAGAAGACCTTCTGGGCCGAGTGGCAAACATCACAGCACAGTCACTTGTGGGATTTGGGCCCTACAGCAAATACCAGTTGCAGACTGCAAGGCACAGTTGTGCCAGGCCCTGTGTGAGTGACCAAGCTCTATGTCCTTGCCATAGAAGCTTTCTCTACCAATATGCACAGGCAGAGATGACCCAAAGTGATACCAGCAGGGTAACTTAACTGTTGAAATATGCTGGTTCTCTAAGGTGGAAGACATTCTGTAGTACATGATAGAATCTAACATGAAGAGCCTCTTACACTGACAGCTGTTTGTGTTACAGAAATTAATCTGTGACTCTGAAAAGTTTAATTTTCAGCTCCATTGCTAATGGTAATTTAATTGGGTCTGGATACAACTGGGACTTATGGCACTTTGTCTCTGCTTCCTCTTTTTTTAATCAGCCAGGAAATCCAACCAATAAAACAATGCAATAATCCTGTCTAAAAGCAATAAACACATGAACCAAAGTTTCCATATCCTGCCATGATAAAAGAGGTGTAGCTGCTATTGTTTGAGGATGATAAAAGGCAGTTTTGGTTACTCTGTCAAAGCCAGTCTCTGGAGATAAGAATGCAGAAACTCCCAAAGTGTTTAAAAACAGCTGCTATGTATTTTAGTGATAACTAACTTACATGACATGCTCTAGATTTTGCCTGGCTTAGTTTGCATTGGCTGGAAATTTGGCTGGAAATCTGTAAGACAGAGAGGAACGTGTTTTTCCCCTCAGCGTAGCCCATACCCTCACACCACCTGCACATTGGGGAGGTTTCCTGTTTTAGGTCAGTTTTAATTAGTGGATATCCTGAGAGAAACAGACCCAGTTCAGTTGTGGGCAGTGGGAATAATTCTGCCAGTCAGTGGGAATAATTCTGCTACCTGCCCCTGGTTAATGAGAGAATACTTACAGGAGACTTGAGAGCACTGTAGAGGACTCACACCTCCTGTGGCAATGAGAGTTACAAGACAAAAATCTAGAAAACAGGGTTGGGTTTCTTTCAGTTATTTGCAATTAAAACCTCAAAGAAGTAAATTTATCAGGCAGATTTCAAATGGAGTAATTTGTTTCTGTTTTAAGTGGCTGGGAGTTCCAGAGGCTCTACTCTGCCCTGTTGAGGCTGCATCTGGAATATTGTGTCCAACTCTGGGCCCCTGAGCTCAAGAAGGAACTCAGGGAACTGCTTGCAAGAGTCCGGCACAGAGCCACAAAAATGATGAAGGGAGTGGAACAGCTTCCTTATGAGGAGAGCCTGAGGGAGCTGAGGGCTCTGTAGCCTGGGGAAGAGGAGCCTGAGGGGTGACCTTGGTAATGGCTATAAATATGTAAAGGAGAAGTGCCAAGAGGATGGAGCCAGGCTCTGCTGGGTGAAGCCCAATGACAGGACAAGGGGCAATGGATGGAAGCTGAGGCATAGGAAGTTCCAGGGAAACAGGAGGAAAATTGGTTTCTCTGTGAGGGTGACAGAACCCTGGATGAGGTTGCCCAGGGAGTTTGTGGAGTCTCCCTCTCTGGAGGTTTCAAGACCCACCTGGATGTGTTCCTGTGTGATCTGTTCTAAGTGATCCTGCTCTGGCAGGGCAGGGTGGACTGGATGAGCTTTCAAGGACCCTTCCAGCCCCTAACATTCTATGATTCTGTGACTGATAGGGATTAACTTCAGTATCAGGTGAATTCAACCCAGCTCTCTGAAAGGACACACACCTTTAAGCCAGCAGCTGACTATCTAGTAAATCTGAACTGTTAGAGGTTCCTGTGTTCAAAAGAGACATTGGTATTGTTTCAAACTCTGCTCATTTTTAATTTTAACACAAAGAAGTTCCTGTTGGTGTAAGCGTTTCCCTTCAAGGTCAGCAATCCAAACATGTGCCAGGACAAGTGGGGGAGAGCCATTTTCACCCTTTCAGACAGAAAGAAATGCAAAAGCTAAAGACTGCATGAACCAAGAGTAAAAATGATTTCACAACTGTTTTAAGTAATGATGCTGATGTAGCATTGAAGCTGCCTCTCCAAGTCAAGCAGCCTCCTCCATTACTCATTCTTTTTATCGATTTATTGTTAAAAGTGCTTACAGAGTAAACCTCCAATCCTGGAAATGTTTCCCTGCTAAATCAGCTGTGATGCTGCACCTGCAGGTTGGTAATTTGTGGGGTTTGGTTGTTCTGTTGGTGTTTGGTGGGGTGTTTTTTTTTTTAAGCTTGAATCACTGAGGACAGGAAAGATTAGTTAAATGTGAGTATCACAGAACTTCCCAGTTGAAAGGGCTGAATTCTCTCTAGAGCTATTTTCAGCCCAGAAATCTGAATAAAGGAGTCTCTGTGCCCTGGGATAGTACAACTTTTTGGTTTAATACTTTGCAGATTTTTTGGAACAAAACGCAGCAGAACTGAAAAGCAGCATTTTTTGCTGACCTTGTTGGAAGACTAATGCTGTTTCTGGGAAATAAGTGAAACAAGCAGTTCTTTGTTGGCAGAGGCAGGGAGAGAAAAGGAGGAGAGCCCAGTCTTCTTTTTTTTTCCCCCCCTTTGCTTCAGAGTGTAGTGACTCAGTCAAAACCGTAACGTGGCTGGGTTCCTTCTCTCTTTTTTCCCTTAACCTCTACAGACATTTGGTTTTCATAAGACTGTGTTGCGTGACACCTGATGGCAGCCAGTTCATGTGAATTCAGCTCTGGGCTGCCTATAAACAGAGGGGAGGGAAAGATCCACACTTGCAGACAGACGTTTCTGATGCTAAAGTAATAAAAGTTGGTACAATCCGTTCAGGCCTTGCGTCAGGAGCAATTCAGACTTGCGCCTTCTGGCTTCTGCAGCTCTGCAGTCTCTGGCCCACAGATTAATCCTTGCTTAGTGTTTATCACAGAATGTTGGAAGGGACCCTTGAAAGATCACAGTATCACAGTATCACCAAGGTTGGAAGAGACCTCAAAGATCATCGAGTCCAACCTGTCACCACAGACCTCATGACTAGACCATGGCACCAAGTGCCACGTCCAATCTCCTCTTGAACCCCTCCAGGGATGGTGACTCCACCACCTCCCTGGGCAGCACATTCCAATGGTGAATGACCCTCTCGGTGAAGAACTTTCTCCTCACCTCGAGCCTAAACTTCCCCTGGCACAGCTTGAGACTGTGTCCTCTTGTTCTGGTGCTGGTTGCTAGAGAGAAGAGACCAACCCCTTCCTGGCTACAACCACCTTTCAGGTAGTTGGAGAAAGCAATGAGGTCTCCCCTGAGCCTCCTCTTCTCCAGGTTAAACAACCCCAGCTCCCTCAGCCTCTCCTCCCAGGGCTGTGCTCCAGACCCCTCCCCAGCCTCCTTGCCCTTCTCTGCATGTGACATGTTCAAGTGCCTCGATGTCCTTCCTAAGCTGAGGGGCCCAGAACTGGACACAGGACTCAAGGTGTGGCCTAACCAATGCAGAGTACAGGGCACAAAGACTTCCCTGCTCCTGCTGGCCACACTATTCCTAATGCAGGCCAGGATGCCATTGGCCTTCTTGGCCACCTGGGCACACTGCTGGCTCATGTTTAGGCAGCTGTCAATCAGCACCCCCAGGTCCCTCTCTGTTTGGCAGCTCTCCAGCCACTTTGACCCCAGCCTGTAGCTCTGCATGGGGTTGCCGTGGCCAAAGTGCAGCACCTGGCACTTGGACTTGTTGAATGCCATCCTGTTGGACTCTGCCCATCTGTCCAGTCTGTCGAGGTCCCTCTGCAGAGCCCTTCTGCCCTCTAACTGACCAACATCTGCTCCCAACTTGGTGTCATCTGCAAATTTGCTGATGACTGTCTCAACCCCTTCATCCAGATCATCAATGAAATCATCATCAATGAGATCATCTAGTCCAATCCCCCCTGCCAGAGCAGGATCACCCTGAGCAGATCACAAAGGAACACATCCAAGCAGGTTTTGAATATCTCCAGAAGGGGAGACACCACTGCCCCCCTGGGCAGCCTGTTCCAGCAAAGTCATCAGCAGAAAGGTCTCCTACAATGTCAGAAAAGCTAATTCACTAGAATATCATTATTAATTTAAAACCCCAAAGCAACAAAAGGTGTTTTTTTTATCTTTTCCTCTTTCATCTAACAATTGCATAGGGCTACCTAAATAGTTACAGTTCCATGGACTGCAACAAAGCTGTGGCCGCATAGTCCTGCTTTGGAACTTAGCTCCACATTTTAACTTGCCTTCACTTGATCTGGAAAATTGTGTAATGGTTGTTTATTGAAAAGACTTAATTCATTTTGCAAAATAAATTTGGTTTTCCCCCAGGGAACTGAACTCAAGGCCACCCTGAGTCTGTCTGCTGGAAGGCTGAATACTTTTCACCTGCTATGTTATATCCAATCTCAGATGTTATATCCAATCTCATATGTTATATACCACAGAGTGCTAAATTCAAGCTTTTAATGTTTTTCCTTTCTTTGCAAAACCTTAGAAACCATAGAATCATAGAAGTGTTAGGGTTGGAAGGAACATCAAGTTTCCTCTAGTTCCAACCCCCCCGCCATGGCCAGGGACACCTCACACTACAGCAGGTTGCTCACAGCCACATCCAGCTTGGCCTTAAAAACCTCCAGGGATGAGGCTTCCACCACCTCCCTGGGCAACCTGTGCCAGTCTCTCACCCTCATGGGGAAGAGTTTCTTCCTAACATCCAATCTGAATCTACTAATTTCTATTATTTTCCATTCCCCCTACTCCTATCATTATCTGACACCCTAAAAAGTCCCTCCCCAGCTTGCTTGTAGGCCAATTCCAAACCCTGCCTAGTGAATTTAAGCTTACTGAAGACCAGCTGATTTGCCTTAGTTACCTTTTGGCCTCTTGAAAACAGTCCAGAGAAAGCTCCCCAGACCACAGGCTGAAAGGAGCTGTTCAAGTGTCATTGCCTTATCAGATGAGTGTCCATTGCACTGAAGTCAGTGTGGATGTTGGGCAGTCCAGCTGGAGCATGAACTGCAGCTTTTCCTTTTCTAACCCAAACTCCATTGTGTTCCTCACAGCATTCAAATACAAATTCAGCATTCAAACATAAATAACAGCAGACAATAATCAAATTGCCCACAGAACACAACAACTGTGCCATGGAATTATGTTGTGAGAAACAGAGATTTGTAGGATGTTGTCTTGTTAATTTGATAGCTGGAGCTGAGACCAGACTTGCCTTGGACTTCCCTGGGCTCACTCACACCTTTAGAGACCAAGTGATCAGCCATATGAAAAAGTCTTCCTGAACTGTATGGGACAGGAGTTCAGCTCTGGTTCAGTGGACTTAGTTCCAGGAAAAGCCCCTAGGTAGAAGACTTTCTCAGACTAAGCTTAGGTAGATACCACAGGGGTAAGTTTTCCATTGTTGGGATTCTTTTCATTCCAGCTAGTGTGTTTAAAGATTCACTCTTAATTGAAATCTAGACAATATCAGACATGACAAACATGGTACTAAAGGTATTGCAGGGACTCTATTTTTCTCTTTTCCTCATGCATATTGTTGTACCTCTGCCCTGAAGAAAAAACAACTTACTGATTATTCCAAATGAATTTTGCAGCAGCCTCAGTGGGGCTGTGCTTTGGATTTGTGACTGAAACAGGGTTGATA
This sequence comes from Dryobates pubescens, assembly GCF_014839835.1. Lineage (NCBI taxonomy): Eukaryota > Metazoa > Chordata > Aves > Piciformes > Picidae > Dryobates > Dryobates pubescens. The sequence continues at coordinate 18,416,291 of NC_071624.1, read as the reverse complement.
ACACACCAGCATTTTGGCTGTGCCTGAACAGAGCCTGCAGAGTGGCTTTTCCCCACTGTCTCCCTTCCATGCTGCAAGTAGGGCTGGGGCTTTGCAGGAGACTGGGAGGTGATAGTGCCAAGAGAGCTGCCTGCTGATGGGAAGTCATGAGTGATTTTTTTACTTTGCTTTATTATTGTCTGTGTGCCTCTGGCTTTGTATGTAACATCACCATATTTCCTTTCTGAGCATCACTTGTTTCAAGTGTTCCAGCTGCCACTGAGTTTCCAGGGAGCTTGGAAAGGTCATTTATCATTGGTAGACTTTCTTTGTATTCTTTGACCTGGACATTTGTTTAGATCTTCTGATTTCCTCAGGTCAAAATTTCCCAGGGGTAATAGCTGTTGGTACAGGAAGCTGAATTATGCAGAGAATCCCAAATCTGAAATTGTGTGAAGATCTAAGCCCAGGTCCAGTCATGATCCTCTGCAGGCTGGCGTTAATACAGCCTTGCAGGGCGGGTGTCTCAACGCTGCAGTCCGTGGGTTCCAGGGGGCTTAACTTGGCGATCAGATGACATCTACATGCCCCTGGAGAAGTGTTGGATGGCACAGTGCTATCTCTGTGCTACACTCTCCAGAACACCTGGAGAGTCTGGAGAAAGCTGAGAGGGGATTTAATAAACGTTTACAAATGTCTGAGGGATGGGTGTCAGGAAGGAAGGGACAGCCTCTACTCACTTGTGTCCTGGGATAGGACAAGGGGCAGTGGAGGTAAACTACAGCACAAGAGGTTCCACCTCAACATGAGGAAGAGCTTCTTTACTGTGAGGGTCACGGAGCACTGGAACAGGCTCCCCAGAGAGGCTGTGGAGTCTCCTTCTCTGGAGCCTTTCAAGCCCTGTCTGGATGTGTTCCTGTGCAACCTGTGCTGGATTCTATATTCCTGCTCTGGCAGCAGGGGTGGACTCAGTGATCTCCAGAGGTCTCTTCCAAACCCTAGTATCCTGGGATCCTGTGAACACCTGATTCTAGAGGCAGGTTGCAAAGACAGTTTAGGTCTGCCTGTGTGCTTTCCACAAGGTCGGGAAGGATTTATTAGTGTGGGCTTTGCTCCACCTACAGGTAAAGCAGCTGCCTTTAGAGCCAAAGTGGTTCTGAGTCTAGCACAGGACCGTTCCATGCCTGTACCATGCAGCCAGTACTGAGTGCCTGAGCAGTGAAACTGACCTGCACTCTGCACAATGTTTTGGGGGATGAAAAATGGTTTGAGAAATATGATCACATCCTTGTGGCACTCTCAACTTGCAGGAGATTCAGCCTGATGTCAGTTTGTATTCCTAATGTCAAGGTGTAGGAGTGCTTACTGTACTCACTGTACTGAGTTTCCTCTAGTTCCATGATGGCATGTAACCAACATATTCTGTGTCCCCATGAGAAGAAATTACTTGGATGGTTATTGGGGACCTAGCTCAAGGAAACATATTCCTCAGCATATTCCTATTGTCTTAAAGTAGAATAGAATAGAATTAATCAGGTTGGAAGAGACCTTTGAGATCATTGAGTCCTTTGAGATCATCGAGTCCAGTCTTGTTCTTTGCCTTCTTGCACGTGTGATTTCCTGCCACATGGGTATAGCCCAGCTGATGAAGGAGAGTATTTGATACAGCACAGGCCCTGCAGCACAGTACTGCAGCTCAGGCCCTAGCCCTGAGTATATCCCAGACACACCATACAGCTTGTTAGTCTTCAGTTAACTTTGCCTGGTTCTGCCATTTGCATGTGTTGCTTGGATTAAAGCAGTTTCCTTGGGGAGAATTTAGTACATTGTGATAATCCTTTAGGCAGCCTGGATTCTTAGCGTGGTTGTTGTAGTCACTCAGCCACTGACATGCCAAAAATTTAAGCATGTGCTTATGCATGGGAGAAGAGTTCAGGTCCTGCCTAAATGCTTCTGGTCTTGGCAATCTAACACCAGGTTTACACTGACATCATTTGTGTGATTAAAATATTTCTTACTTATTTCAATGTGAATAAAACCAGATTCACTGCATCTTAAAATGTTGTTCCATACCTTGTTTCTTCCACTGTGAAGGTGCTTTGATTTCTGTAGCCAGGTCTCATTTCTGCCTCTCAGCACTGCAGCTTACTAACTTTTCTGGGTTTCCACCACTGAGCAACTACTGATCAGAGCTGTCTTTGGTCCATCTTCCCTGCAACCAGCTCATTTTTCCTACCTGGACTCCTTTGTTGGTTGTACATAAGCAGTTCCATGGCTATCCAGTTCCTTTTGCCGGGAACTGACTTAGCCAGAAAAGATCTTTTTATCCCCAGGCAATTTTTAGCTTGCTGTGTGGCCACAAAAATGCTTTTTGCCAGCTCAGTAAAGGGGTAGCATGTGGGCAGGAACAAGCAGCTGGGTGTGGAAGAGGTGCTAAACAGCAACACTCTGGTTTCATGGGGAAGCATGTCATTTGTGTGGATGCAGCTGTTTGTGGACCACACAGATACCGAATCTGTAAAAGGGTTAAATTACTGCAGGGCTGCTTTTAACTTGGGTTATTTCTTGAGATGGGTTTGTCACTGAAGCTAAAATACCATGCAACTGCACTCTGAAGTGGTTCACAGAATGTTAGAAGCTGGAAGAGACCTCCAGAGATCATCCAGTCCAACCTTCCTGCCCAAAGTAGGATCAGTTAGGGTAGTCCACACAGGAATGCATCCAGGTGGGTTTTGAAAGTCTCCAGGTGAGGAGGCTCCAGAACCCCCCTGGACAGCCTGTTCCACTGATCTTTATGTGCCAGGCCTGTGTGTTGCTGGATCACCTAGGAGAAAACATTTTATTCAGGTCTGATGTAAGCACAGATAAATATTTCTGTCAAGTGAAGCAGGGCCAAGTTGATGCTGAGCTAGTAATGCCTGTGTACCTGCATTACTACAGCTGCAGGAAGACAAGACAGGACTTGGTCTGGCAGAAAGCTCCCTAGCATAAAGTCAGCCTCTCCATGAAAGTTCTACCTTGGAGCTGGCAAAGTGAATTAAGTGCAGCATTCTGTATTTTGTGGGTATCACACCTTTAATCCATGCTGTAAACCCATCAACCCTTTTCTTTCAGTGCACACTTCTAACAGTGCTTGCTGTACTGTATCCTTCCCAGTCAGTCATGCACACAGCACCAAAGTGTTCAGGGCTGGGAAGCACAGAAGGGAGCTGAGAGTTCAGTTCTCATTTGGTAAGAACAGTGAGTGAAAGGGAAACAGGAAGATACAAATCTCAGTCCTTTGGGCAGAGAGAAGTACTGATACTTCTTCTAGGGTATTTTAGTACCTGAGGTGTTCTTGTGAGGAGGTAAAGCTTTGCTAGTTCTGCTGTTTCCTCATTAGTGAAAGAATCCTTGCAAAAGTGTCAGTTTTTCAAGTAGTACCTTGGCTGCCACTGCTAATCCAGCTTACAGGATGCAAATACTTGCTGTAAGCATCTGTGGTTTATACACATATGAAATATTTACATTAATTTATTAGACAATGAATAGTACCAGGTCTTGCCAGTGGGAGTAATTACCTTGGGCACTTGAAATGCAGCAGTTCCAATAACTTTATACTGTAAATGAGCAACATCTGTCCTAAGCAATCTGTTATCTTCAAGTGTACTTAACTGGGCATGATTGATTTTTTTTCCCCTGCAGTCATGAACCACCAGCACCAAATCAGCCCCAGCACAGCCATGTCACAGCAGAGCCATCCTCCCCAGACACCTCAGCCAGGGCTGATGAACCTGCCCAGGGCTCTGACCACGCAGCAGCAGCAGCAGCAGAAGCTGAGGCTCCAGAGAATCCAGATGGAGAGGGAGCGAATTCGGATGCGTCAGGAGGAGTTACTGCGACAGGTAAAACACCAAGGGTACTCCTGTCTGTGTTCAGGAGCATTTAGGTCAATGCCTTCAGAGTTTTACCAGGTAGAGTTAGTAGTTCTGTTACTTCATGTCAAGATTAACCATGGTTTTAGGTAAGGGAAACCAAAAAGGCAATGTGAATTGTATCCTGGGCAGCATCAAGAGGAGTGTGGCCAACAGGTCAAGACAGTTGATTCTGCCCCTTAACTCTGCTCTGGTGAGACCCCACCATAAATACTGTGTCTGGTTCTGGTGTCCCCACCTTAAGAATGACACAGAACTGCTGGAGCCAAATCCAGAGAGGCCACAAAGATAATCCAAGGGCTGGAGTACCACTGCTATGAGGAGAGGTTGAGTGAGCTGGGGTTGTTCAGCCTGGAGAAGAGATTACTCTAGGGGGACCTTAGAGCTGCCTTCCAATACCTGAAGGGATCCGACAGGAAGGCTGGAGAGGGACTTTTCATAAGAGTGTCTAGAGACAGAACAAAGGGGAGTGGTTTGAAGCTGAGGCAGAGTAGGTTTAGACTGGATCTTAGGAAGAAGTTCTTCAGTATGAGGGTGGTGAGACTCTGGAACAGGTTGCCCAGGGAGGCTGTGGATGCCTCCTCCCTGGAGGTGTTCAAGGCGAGGTTGGATGAGGCCTTGGGCAGCTGAGTGTAGCTGTGAGGCATCCCTGCCCATGGAAGGGAGGTTGGGGTAGATGATCTCTGAGGTCCCTTCCAACCTAAGCCATTCTGTGATAAATGTAACATCTAATTTTTTTTTAAACTAGCACTGAACAGGACACAAAATGGCTCTGCCAGGAGGGTGTCTTTCTTACCATAACAGCAGAGAGCAGGGAGAACAAAGGACATTTTACCAAGAGTACCCCCAGTATTGGTGTCCTTGTAAATGCTGCAGTTACAGTTATAAGTACCTTTAGAAATGGTAACAAAATCACAGCATCACACACTGGGGAAGTCTGTAAGTCAAATTTCTTTCCAGTTCCATGAGTGGAACCTCAGTAACTTCATCTTGTGCAGACAAAATGAGCAAATGCAGGATTAATGTGCATGCTATCATGCAGCAGGTTTTTGCAGCAGGCAGATTTATAACCAAATGGAAATAAGATGCCTGGCGAGTAGAATCTCAAAAACATTAGTGTGAAAGTAGTGGTAAAAACACTTCACCACAATATTTTTGCTTCATTCACACTTTTTAACTCTTTTACCTCCTTCCTCTAAATATATATATAAGAACTTACCAGAAGTTCATTCATGCATTTTGAAACTGTACAGCCCCATGTAGCTGCCTTTGAAAACAAGCAAACAAACAACATTCTTTTAATTGTGCTTTTACAGTCCCTGCAGCAGCACTTGGCTCTCTGCCTGTGATTGTTCCCAGTGGTTTTGGTGGATGGATGCATACATACAGGCTCAAAGTTAAGCAAGTGCTCAGTGCTGTTGCTCCTCAGAGGTGAAAGGCAGATACTGTTCCACTAAAGTTTCTGAGGTTTTTTTACCTGCTTATGTCAGAGCTGAATTCAATTTTCATGGGTCTGACTTCAGTCTGAAAACTGTACAGACCCCAACATCCTGTGCCCATCTTCAGTTTCCATTACCTTTGATTTTTGGGAGTTAGGTTATAAGATATTACCTCTGTGTGTGCAGAGCTGTGGCCCAGGTGCTGATCTCTGACCTGAGCAGTGGTCTCAAGTCTTTTGCATACTTTTACCTTCTCCTTTACTATCCTGAGGTCATGTCATAATAGAGATGGGTGTGGGAAGAGAGTGGGGATATCTGGTATGAGCTTAGTCATAATTTCTCATCCTGCTAATAATGTGTTTAGCTATTTTTACTCTCTTTGTCTCTGTTCTTGCTTCAGGACAAGAGCAAATTAAGCTTCGAAACAGTTGTGCCATTAGCACAAGGGCTGTTTTCCCTGCTCTGCTGGCTGTGTTTTGCTTTGAAACTGATACATGCACCACACTCTGCAGCTGTGCTGTACTTAATCAAGCCTCCAACATATGCCCAGTACCACCCTGCACCTATGGTGTTTGTTTGAGCTCCCCATTATATAAAGCAGGGCAATATAATTTTGCATTACTAAAGTTTTCAGAACTCCTGGAGGTCTTAGGAAGCAACATATTTCCCACCCAAGGAAAGCAAGTGCAAAATCCATCCTTCCTAACAGAACTTGGTGAACTTCCTGCCAGTAACCTGAGTTCTCCTGAACCCTGGCAGCTGAGAGGAATGCGACAAATCCCTCTGGAGTCGTCAGTGTTCAAGCAGAGTTACTGCTGCCCTGACCCTTCACTGCTGCTTTTGCTTTTCTAGTGTAATCTATCCAGGGGAAAAATGCTGAGTAAGTGTGCACACTGCTGCTAGCAGCTGCGAGGAGGTGCAGAGTTTGAACGAGAGGGGAGGAATTCTTCTGGTGGGTCACAAACCTCCTTTCAGCCTAGCAGCAGCTGCTGGCTCCCCGCAGCCATTCCTGGCTGCAGCTGCTGGGGTGGAGCAGCACACCCAGCTGGGAGGAATACGCAGCTCTGGAAACTCTGCTTAGGGAATTTGTCTCCTCCTTTGTCCTCCCCTTCACTTGGTTGGTAAACCCCCTAGAAATGCAGACTGAGTACATGGCAGGAAGGGCAGCATTTCAGAAAACCAATCTCACAGCTTCTACTTAAATGTTTCCTTACTCAGTTTTATCACTTTGGAAAGAGTCAGTTTTCCTTCTTAGTGGTTTGGTTTTATCAGCTCTCCAAAGGAAAAGGGAGAATCTGCTTGCTGCTGAAGAACTTCTGGGAAATGGAAGTGGTTAGAGGTGATGGTCAGTAAGAAACATCTGAAAAGGTCTTACAGCAAAGATGTCCCAGCACTTACTTCTCTCTGTGCACAACTTCCATCTTGTACCTTGTTTGGAAGGGTACAAGCAGTCACAATAAGGCAGCACTTCTTAGAGGTTACTTTCTGATCCTCTGATCCTCTTCCATAAATTTGTGCATAGAAAGATACAGAGTCTCACAAGATGCTGTAGAAGGAGCATTGTATGGGGATGCAGAAGATTGGTCACTGTAGATCCTTACAGGCCTGCTATGGCCTGAACAGAAAACAACCCTGCTGTGCTCTTTCCGCTACAGAGACTGGCCCATAGCCTGATGTGTCGATGGCACAGGGGGTATCTAGATAACTCACTTTTCCACCCAAAGTCTGGCAGAAAAGGAATTGTAGTGACTAACAATGGAAACTCACTATAAAAATGCCCTCACTCACAGAATCACAGAACTGCTGTGGTTGGAAAGGACCTTCAAGATCGCCAAGTACAACCCTTATCTAATTCTACCAGGGCCTCTGCTACATTGTATCCTTGAGCATCATATCTAGACAGCTTTTAAACCCCTCCTGGGATGGTGTTTCAACCACCTCCCAAGGCAGCCTGTGCCAGTCTGATAGCTTTTGGCTATAGAAGTGTTTTCTAATGTCCAAGCTAAACCTCCCCTGGCATCACTTGGTGCCATTTTCTCTCATCCTATCAGTTGTGATACCAACGCCTACCTCTACACCCTCCCTTCAGGTCTTCCCTCAGCCTCCTTTTCTCCAGTCTAAACAACCCTATTTCTCTCAGCTGCTGCTCACCAGCCCTGTTCTCCAGACCCTTCCGCAGTTCCATTGCCCTTCTCTGGACCTCCGCCAGCCCCTCAATCTCTTTCTTGTAATGAGGGGCCCAGAACTGAACCCAGGGCTCAAGATGTGGTCTCACCAGTGCCCACTGCAGTGGGATAATCACCTCTCTACTCCTGCTGGCCACACTATTCCTTATGCAGGCCAGGATGCTGTTTGCCTTCTTGGCCACCCAGGCACACTGCTGGCTCCTGTTCAGTTGGCTGTCAATCAACCCCCCCAGGTCCCTTTCTGCCAGGCAGCTCTCAACTCATCTCTCCCAGCTGGAAATGGCTGTTTGGCAGCTAAGCCTGGAGCTCAGATTGGTTCTGCCAAGGATGGTTCCAGGAAATGTGACAATGGATTTCTGGATTTGCCTGGCACATCTCTTTCTTTCTGTGTTTTCAGTATTAGCCTTATTTGTGTTGCTGCATTTGCTTCTCTTATGTATTGAAACCTGTTCTCAGTATCTTCATATAGACAGTTCAAAAGCTGGTTGTCTGAGGTTTGTACACTTTCACAGGCTCCAGCTGATCCAGTTATCAATAGAAACAGCACCACTGGAATTATCACTGGAAAAATGTAATGACATACATAAGCTATCATATGTAAACTATTAAGACTCTTCTGACTATTCATTCTTAACATATACTAAATCTTAAGGGGGCCTACAAGAAAGCTGGGGAGGGACTTTTTAGGGTGTCAGGGAGTGACAGGACTAGGGGGAATGGGAAAAAAATAGAAATAGGTAGATTCAGATTGGATGTTAGGAAGAAGTTCGTCCCCATGAGGGTGGTGAGAGCCTGGCACAGGTTGCCCAGCAAGGTGGTGGAAGCCTCATCCCTGGAGGTTTTTGCAGCCAGGCTGGAGGTGGCTGTGAGCAACCTGCTGTGGTGTGAGGTGTCCCTGCCCATGGCAGGGGGGTTGGCACTAGGATGATCCTTGAGGTCCCTTCCAACCCTGACAATTCTATGATTCTAAATAATGACTTCATCCAGAGTAAGTTAGTTTTTTATCAGTGAACATATGGGTAATTGGATTATAAAGGAAACATGGCATTGATGGACACCAGCATGTTAATTCCCAGTGAATAATTAGTGCATGAAGAGACCAGGCCAGTCCTCCTCAGTGAAAAAGAAAATCATCAATTGAAAACATTCCAGCCTCAGAAAACATGTTAATCTTCTCTGTCCTGAGGAAAATGAATGACTGGCTCAGGGAGGGGGTTTCTACTGCTTATTTTATTTAAAAAAGAAAACAAAAAAAGAAAAGGCTGAGTGAAGTAGGTAAAAAAAAAGCCCAACAGATACAGCTTTATTATTTTACATTCTTAGGATATGTGTTTGGAACATCCCTGTGGAGCCAAACCACCTTTGCATAGACCTCGGTGCCACTAGATGTCATGGATGTTCCACAGAGATAATGCTGGGAGAACTCTTTCAGGAGGAGTTCTCTAAAGAGTTTTCTTTGGCTCTGACTCCTTCTTTGTCACCCTCAAGGCAGTGTGCATGGGGCAGGCCATTACCACCAGGCAATTCTGAAGATAACTGGGGCAAAGTCTTGGTTTCAGTGGTTTTCTGCTAACCTGTTAAGGACTTTGTGATTGCAAGTGATACCCTTCTGCTTCAGTATGTAGTAAATTACCTCATCTAGGAGCAACTCAGGTGTTTCAGTGCCTGGTTCAGTGCTCTCTTTTGCAACAGTTCAAAGTGAAAGGAATTTCACTTAAGGTAAGCTGTTAGGTACGTGGGAGATTAAATCTGAGTCTGTAGGTTTCAAATGGCTTTATTATTGCTACTCCAGCTCTCAGAGGTCTTGGGCTCACTGCACAGTAAACTGAAATTGTGCTTTGAGGGTTACACATCCCTGGGGTGTGTGTGCAAAGCCTCAGGTGGAGCTGGCTGGCTGGTGGGGCACAGGCAGACTGTGCTGTGGTGGGCAGGCCTGTTCTAGGACAAGGCAGCACGTGCACCAGGTGCCTGAAGTTGGAATGTAGGTACTTTGATTTTGTAAAGATTACTTCTGTGGCCAGGAAGGCTGTGGAGGAGCAGTTCCTCTGCAGGTAGCTGTGCTTCTTCAAGGTCTGGCTTTCCCCTTGCTGGCTACCACTACCCCTCACTAGAGGTTGCTGGTGTGACAGCTCTGTCAGTAAAGCTATTTACATGAGCATGTCCTGATCTGCACCACACTGGCAAACAGGCTCTCTGGTGCAGGGTGAAGCTGATGAGAAAGTCCCCAAACACACTTCATTGCTGGCTGAGCTGTGGTAGTGACTGAAAGGGTGTCAGTCAGCCCAGGTGGGTAGAAAGACATCTGTCCACATTAAAACCAAGTCACCAGGCACACTGAGGCATTATTTTCCTAAGATGTGTATGTATGACACCTTTGCTTGTTGCAGGACTGCAGCACCTCTGAGCTGCTGGAATAACCTCTCATTTGCATTTACTTGCCTTCCCAGGAAGCTGCTCTGTGCAGACAACTTCCCATGGACTCAGAAAACTTGGTGCCAGTTCAGACAGCTGTGAATACCCCTGCCATGACACAAGACATGAGGCCTATTACAAACAATGGATCTGATCCTTTCTTGAACAGGCAAGTTCATGTCCTCTTCATCAGGCAACTGCTTCTCTTGCCTTCTCTACACTTCCCAAGCTGTCTCTCTAAAGTAGTTTCCTATATCATCCACTTTTGTGCTTGCTGTGAGCAGGGTGTGCAGGCTGAGTGGCTGACTTGAAACCTTTCAGGTTTTGTCTAGAGGGTTACATACACATGTGTGTATTTCATTTAAGAGTAGCCTCACTTCAGTTGCTTTATATTGGGGCTGATGTAATATGACCACATTAGTGGCCAACAGTTGAGAATGAGTGTTTAACTTTAGTGCCCTAACCTACTGTGTTGTCTTTTGACAAACACCATGATCAGGGACTGTGTCTACTGTGTTGTCTTTTGACGAACACCATGATCAGGGACTGTGTCTACTGTGTTGTCTTTTGACAAACACCATGATCAGGGACTGTCTACTGTGTTGTCTTTTGATGAACACCATGATCAGGGACTGTGTCTACCAGAACATCTTCCCTAAGACTTTTTTATGTTTCCATTTACAGTGGGCCATACCATTCCCGGGAACAGAGTACAGACAGTGGCTTGGGATTAGGATGCTACAGCATACCAACAACACCTGAAGATTTCCTCAGCAATGTAGATGAGATGGATACAGGTAGAGTACTCTGATTTAGCTTAAAGTATAATGCTATTAATAACTTTGTGTTATAAACAGTAATGTTTTGTAATTGCATAACTGAGTGATAATCTCTCACTCTCTAATGCAAGAAAACAGACTGAGACTTGGAGGGGGAAATGCTTGAAAGGCACTTGGTGCCTAGAAGGTTCTGAGCTTTAACTTAGGTCCAGATTCTACCCTTTTGCCTTAAGGTAATGTTAAACAAAATAAACAAACAAAAGCTGGAAAATGTCAGCCTTAACTTGTACCTAATTCCATAGTCCAGGAGTGAAAATCTGGGTTTGGGTTACATTGGTACAAATCACTGCATTTTCTAGCTCTGGGAAATGAATCTCATTGCTAAGTCTCTTACAATGGCAAAGTTGGATTTGCCTTCAAATGGAATGTGTTCAGCTATTATAGGTACTGATAGATATTTCTTTTTATATCAGTGTGCTTGTGGTGTTTAAAATACTAAACCAAATTGCTGGGAAGTCAAAAAGTCTTTCAGCAGATAGTGAAATTCTTCACTGTCACTTCTTCACCTAAACTTCCTTTTAAAGCCATCAGAAGTTCCAGATGGTGCAAAGAGTTAAGGTTTCTCTGCTAAAGCTTTTCATGCTTGTTATTATTAATTGATGGAAAAACCAAGAACATACTGCAGAGCTAAATTGCTGTAAACCACTTTTTTCCAAATATGCCCCATGGGCAGCATTCATCCTTGTGCAGAGAGGGGGATCAGGCTCAGCTGTATCACTCTCTGTGCAGACTAAGTGAGCTTTGGACCATCCTGCTTCCCATGGAAGCTGCTGGAAAGGGCCTTTTGAAAGCAAAATTAACTCTTAGGAGAATATCACAGAATCACAGAATCAGCCAGGTTGGAAGAGACCTCCAAGATCATCAAGTCCAACCAATCATCCAGCCCTAACTAATCAACCAGCCCATGGCACTAAGTGCCTCATCCAGGCTTTTCTTAAATACCTCCAGGGACATTGACTCCACCACTGCCCTGGGCAGCCCATTCCAAATGGCAATCTCTCTCTCTGTGAAGAAATTCTTTCTAAGATCAAGCCTAAACTTCCCTCTGCACAGCTTGAGACTGTGTCCTCTTGTTCTGGTGCTGGTTGCCTGGGAGGAGAGACCAACCCCCACCTGGCTACAACCTCCCTTCAGGTAGTTGTAGAGAGCAAGAAGGTCTCCCCTGAGCCTTCTCCAGGCTCAGCAACCCCAGCTCCCTCAGCCTCTCTAAGCAGGTATGGTGTTGAGATAAAGTTTGTAGAGGATAGTTGCTTGTGGGAAGGGGGGGAAGTCTAATTTTTCTATCAGTTGTGTTGTTTGATGTTACCCACAAGAAGAGTTTGGCATTTCAAAAGTTGTTCTTGACTTTTTCCAGGAGAAACTATAGCACAGACAACGATGAACATAAACCCACAACAAACACGCTTCCCTGATTTCCTCGACTGCCTTCCAGGAACAAATGTTGACCTTGGGACTCTAGAGTCAGAAGACTTGATCCCTATCCTCAACGATGTGGAGTCAGTACTCAACAAAAATGAGCCCTTCCTCACCTGGCTGTAACCATTTGATGCTGGTGTGGCCTGCAACGCAGCTCGACATTTTTTTTTCCTCTTGAGATAGAGGTAGAATATCTGAAAGTCCTCAAGAGATACAACTTACTGCCTTAATGACTTTTGCTACATCACCTTTATGGTCACTTTAATCTCTGCCTGGATTTGATTGACACTAATTTAAATATAAAATACCTATATATATATAAATACCTATATGCATATATATTTCCTCCTCTTTAAGCAAAACAAGAAAAAAAGAAAGCACACTACTTTACACAGCTGTAGACTTCTTTACCTTTTCAGCCCAGGCAGAAATGCTCCATTTTAAGGACAGAAAGTGGGTGGTGTTTGTGCATGTCCCTGACTGATCTCCTAGGTATTGAGTAACATCACAAACCCTTCCTGAGTCATAAAAGCTGATGACTAGGTCAGTTGGTTCAACAAACATGCACAGCATCAGACCACGAGAGCAGTTTTACTACTGTGTTTATGACAATAGCATCAGAAGCTTTTTTATCAACTTAGTTAAGCTTTGAAGATCTTTTTTTCTTTGTGGGTGTTTCCCCCCCTCCTCCCCCCCCTATCCTTTTTTAAACTAACTGTGCTGTGTGGAACACAGATTAAATCTGACCCACACCAGCCATTGTCATTCTCATTCTGTACTTGTGAAGGCACACACAGTACTATAGCAGTTTCTCCTCTTGTATTGTGGGGTTTTTTTCTTCAGTATATTACTGTATAGTTTTCATAAACTAAATGCTTCCAATCTGAAGATACCAGAACTGTTTAGCAATATTTTTTACACTACAACATCGTTGCAGGATGAACCAGACTGGTACTGACAGCTGCCTTTTTATTATTCTAGTTTGGTTTTTTTTTGTTTCAAAGACCTTAGATTTTTATCTTTGTTCTATTAAGCACTACAATTTTGTAACTTAACACGTGAATGAAGCAGGGTTTTGTTATGATATAAATTCTGTGGCAAGTTTCCTTAGACACAAACAACAACAAAAACAACAGAAAAAAAACACATAACTTTTTTTTTTTTAAATCAAGTGTGAAAAATGTGGCACAAGCTGTTGGTGTCATATGTAGCAGGAAAGCCCCTTGCACATACTGTGTTGAGTAATGTTTTTAACTGACAGTGTCAGGATAAATGTAGTTGTATGGCATGAGAGCAGGTGGTGACTCTACCAGGGCAAGGTAAAGCAGTTATTGTAGCTCCTCTGGTAGAGCTGCTGAGTTCTGAAGTCTTCCACTGGCTGCAATGGCAGGACACGAGGTGTGTTCTGTGCATTTCTACCTTACTGTGTATCCTACAGATGCTTCTTTGTCAGAGCTTCGGGAACTGAGGAGGTGTCAAGGACGTTAAGCTTGCAGTTCCCCTGAAATGCAAACAAAGTCCTAAAACCCTTAAAATATTCTGAAATTCTATTATTTATACTCTATGAATTTTAGCTTTTTATATTGAATAATGTGCCTTTTAATGAAAGGCTTTAAAGCTTTTCTCTAAGCTTAATCTAGGCTGTGTAGAGAGAGGAAGAGATGTAGCACTCAAGTGTCAATGTGTGTTTGGCAGGTCTAGCAACGCTTAACAAGATCTTCCTGATGCACCAGAATATTGATCACTAAAAGACTTTTTTTCCATCTGGTTTGGTGAAGGTAGGTGAAAAGGTCAGAGATGAAGTGATGGGAATATGGAGTAGGTTTGGAAGACAAATGGTAAAACAAATGTAGATCCTTGCTGGGAAGGGTGGCTGCAGAGAGGGGTGAGTAGAAAACCAATCACCAGCGTTCAGTACAAACAAGAACTTGACCCAGTTAACTTACCTTGTCAGGGGGGAACTGCTGGGTGTGCATAGTGTCAGAAGATGGAAAATGAAAAGCACACCACCCCCCCCCAAAACTCTGAGAAAAAAGAGATGGGAGGCAAAGACCTACAGTAGTGGAGTTTTATTACATGGGGAAAAGTAGCTTTTTTTAATGTTGTGGGGGTTTTTTCCTTTTATTTTTAATAGCAAATGAGATGTGACTGCAAAGTTGTGTCTCCACAGAACTTAATTACTGAATGGGCATTGTGTTTCTTTTATTCTTTAGGAGAGGCTATTTGTTGGGTTTGGGGTTTTACTCATTATTTCTGCTAGTGCTAAGTGTTGAGATAGCAGAAATGTCTTTTCCACACATAGGGGACCGGGCTGGCTGACCAATATTACTGTAATTAAGGTTACTCTTTCTTAAGGATTTCTTCAGGTTGTCAGCCTAAAAGGAAAACAGATGGTCCTAAAGCTTTGTTCTTTAGGAACACGACTGACTTTGGTAAAAGAATTGGAGGGGTTTTTTTGGTGTCTGGTAGTGATGCCAACTCATCAGCCTAGCAAATGGAAAGCCATCGGTGCTCCAGCAACTCCAAGCAGCTGTGGATCTGAGCTCCAGCGTGATTCAGCTGCTAGGGCTCAGCATGAGAGCCTGTTCAGAAACTGGGGGTTGTTCATTTGCTAGGCAGTCTGTACTACTGTAAAGTTAGGTTTTGTCACAGTAAAAGATACTCCAAGCAGACCAGGCTCTTAGCTGAGTTATGGCCACACTGATGTTCATCTCCTGAAGACCATGCTTCTCATGGGAGAACTGAGGCAGTCTTCTAGTGAAGCCATGGAAGATGTACATCAGATTTGCGAAGCTACAAACCGGATGCCTCATTCCTGGGTGAAGTGTCTTGGTTCAAAGACCTTGAAGAGGTAAAACAAAAAAAATCAGAAACTGTTTCTGTACTCTGTAAACCAGCAGCAAATTTGCAACAGGAGGGTGCTATGTGGAACAACACTTCCAGTGTAAAACAACTGCCAAAATACTAGCTCAGATCTTGACTCAGTCCTGAACAGACTCATGGTTAAGCTGAAAGTGATTCTTTACACTGTAAGCTTTTTGATATTTTTTTTTAATGGGGAGAGTGCAGCAACACACACAAAAAATAAAACCTGAGGTTTAAAGTTCTCTCTTTTTTTTAATAGTTTCCAGCAGTAAACAGGCTCATTGGCAGAACTCTCTAAGCATTCAAAGCAGGAAACTAAATTTATTAGAGACAACAGTTCACTGTACTATTTCAGGCTTTGAACATTTACTTTACTAAATGTACCCTGTCTGCTTGTAGTACAAACACAGTGGATGTGCCAGCTGGGCAGTTGTGCTGTTGACATGGCTGAGGGTGGCCCACACAAATCATGGTGACACAGAAGCCATGGGACACTGTTAATTACAGGTTGTATGCTGGCAATACTGTTACGAATGTAACTCGGGGAGGGTTGGGTTAGTTTGATGGCGAGTGCTGTTTGGGGGGGTGGGTGGAAGGGGTGGGTTTAGATGTCTATTTTAAATGCAAGGAACATATGGGTGTTCAAATAAACTTGTTTCCTAATACACTGCATCCATGTACATGCTAGTACTTTAACTTTTTCTTTTATTTACTTTCTCCATTTTGTTACATGACATGTGTGAGCATTTGGTTTTAATCTCGAGTACCTTGCAACAGATTGTATGTATCAAAAGCAGTCAGATCAAACTGTTGTATTCAGGGTTTGATTCTGTGGGTTGGGTTTTTTTATTACCATTATTATTATTATTATTATTATTGTTATTATTATTATTGTTATTATTATTATTTCTTTGATCTTGTACATGAAAAACAAACATAAATGAACGTAAAGATTTTTTTGGATGCACGTTGGTTTATGTCTTCGTTTAAAGAGATATCATTTAAGAGATGTAGTTTTACTCCCAAAGATACAATTTTGCTCCCAAAGGAAGTAAAATAAAGAGGCTCTCATTGAATTGGAGAGAAATACAGAATTGTATGAAAAAAAATATACAGGAAGATACAGAACACATGAATCCTTAACACCTAAGACATATACAGGATACATGAAAACTCCCAAAAACCTTCCCCCAACCAGACTAAACTGGGCTAAAGCACAAGCCCCAGTGCTCCTTTTCTCCCCTCTCATTGTCTCCTGTCCATTATGCAGGGAAAAATTAGTCAGGCTTCTGAAGGCCACAAACAGGCCTCCTCCCCCACGTTACCAGATAAGGACTCCATCCAGAGAGCCAAAAGGAGGGAGAAAAGAGACCGAGTTGGCCTTGCTGACAGATTATAAAGAGATAGCAGAATTATGAGACTGAATAACAAAATTACAATCCCCTGGGTCTACCTCCCGGAGTGTCTGGCCCCTGGAGGACTGCAATTTTGTGACTTTCTTAAAGACAACCACCCTCAAACTGCCACATGTTATTAAATTGTTGTGGGTTTTTTTTCCCTTCAGAGATTTCGGGTATGTGCTTCCCAGGGAACTGTGGCACAGTGCTTGGAATAAAGGTACACAGGTACCAGTCCATGCAAAAGGCTTGCATGTAGCACTTGGTGCCATGGTCTAGTCATGAGGTCTGTGGTGACGGGTTGGACTTGATGATCTTTGAGGTCTCTTCCAACCTTGGTGATACTGCGATTCTGAATTTCCAAATGAAAGGGTTATGCTGCCTTTGTATTTCAGTGTATTAGTAGCTGGTATGGCCATTAGAATCATTGAATGGTCCAGGTGGGAAGGGACCTCCAAAGGTCATCCAGTCTGACCTCCCTGCAGTCAGCAGGGATACCTCCAACTAGATCAGGTCACCCAGGGCCTCGTCAAGCCTCACCTTGAATATCTCCAGGGAAGGGGCCTCCAACATCTCCCTGGGCAATTTCAGTGCTTCACCACCCTCATAGTAAAGAAGGAGTGGTGACAGTCATGTAAAGTTTGCGACATGCTCCCCAGTGCCCCCATCACTTGTCTCCATGTAATTTATAATTCACCAACACAAACTGTGTCACAGCTTGTTTAATGCTGTTATCTCTGAGCAGGAGAGTTAGCACCAAATCCATCTGAGGACTTCAACAGTGCACTGTTTTCAGCCTGATCCCTTAGTCAAGAAGTTTCTTAGCCTGCATTATGAAAATACCTGGCTGCTTTCCTAGGAACAAACCCTGAAACCTAACCATCCTGGGCTTGCATTTGAGTAGCTGGACTTTACTGCCATGCTGCGTGACGTGCAACTCTTGCTGCTGATTTATGTTAATACTAATCATTTATTCTAATGAATTGTTAGAATGCTTCTATCAGCATCTTGCATTTACAATTGAAAGGCTCTGGAACCTCTGCCAAGCAGAGCGTGTCAGCTTCTGACCCTGTTTGGAGAGATGTGTTTGTTAACTCAGGGTTTATTTGCTCAGGAATATTAATGGAGCTCCTTTGGCCAAAACATGGAGCGTGTGTTTGTTTAAAAAGGTCATTCATTCCGTTTGTTCCCAGTGCTGCCAGCTCATGTCCTGGAAGGCACCTCTCCTTCCTTGCAAGCTTCTCAGCCGTGCTCTGTGCAGATTGCTGCTCCTGTCTATTGTTACCCAGGAGCTGTCAGAAGAGGGTTCGTCAGGGAGGGATTTCCTGAGATTGTCGTGCACTGAAAGTTTGGGTCATTCCAGAGGAAGCCTGTCCCTGCTCTGGCTTTCCCAGGCAGCAGCTTAAAGGAGCATCCCACAGATGGGCCTCCTGCTCCCGTTTCACTACAGGAGGTCAAGAAGGCTGCTGGGGCTGCACCAGCACCTGTGGAGGAGCCCAGGGCTGGTGTTTCCTCCTGAGCCAGGAGGGTGGGTGTCACCTCAGGGAGCCCGGCCTCACACTGCTGCCTGTTTCTTTCCAGGTGGTGCTTCCATTGGAATCTGCCTTATGCTTTTCTCTCCCTGGCCCTCAGAGCCCCTCCCCAGCACCCTGCAAGATTGAGTGCACCCTCAGCAAGTTTGTAGATAATACCAAGCTGAGTGGTGTGGTTTGCAAGACTGAAGGATTGGATGCCACCCAGAGGGACTTGGATGGGCTGGAGGAGAATCTCATGAGGTTCAATAAGGCAAAGTGCAAAGTCCTGCACCCAGGTCAGGGCAATCCTAGATATCAGTACAGGCTGGAGGATGATAAAATTGAGAGCAGCACCGTAGAAAAGGACTTGGGGATACCGGTGGATAAGAAGCTGGACATGAGCCAACCACGTGCACTTGCAGCCCAGAAGGCCAATGGCTTCCTGGGCTGAAGCAAAAGAATTGTGGTCAGCAGGTTGAGAGAAGTGATAGTGCCCCTCTGCTCTGGAGAGACCTTACCTGGAGTGCTGTGTCCAGCTATGGACCTGATGGAGTGGGTCCAAAGGAGAGCCACCAAGATGACAGAGGGCTGGAGCACCTCTCCTATGAAGACGGGCTGAAAGAGTTGGGTCTGTTCAGCCTGCGGAAGAGGAGGCTCCAGGGAAGACCTTAGAGCGGTATTTCAGTAGCTGGCAGGGACCTACAGGAAGGCTGGGGACTGTTTAGAAGGGTGGGGATAGGATGAGGGGGAGATGGTTTGAAACTGGAGCAGGGCAGATTTAGGATGGACATCAGGAGAAAGTTCTGTGCAGTGAGAGTGGTGAAACACTGGAACAGGCTGCCCAGGGATGTGGTTGTGGCCCTATTCCCGGAGTCATTCAAGATCAGACTCGATGTGGCCCTGGGTAGTCTGATCTAGTTGGAAGCGTCCCTGCTGACTGCAGGGGGGGTGGACAAGGTGACCCTTGCGGGTCCCTTCCAACCCAGTGCAGTCTGTGAGCCTGAGCGTTTCCGCAGAGCGGGAGCCTGCGGGCGCGAGGCTCAGGGCGGAGGGGAGGGGAGGTGAGGGGCGCGAGGTCGGCGCGCTCTGCCTGGCGGCGCCCTCCGAGGCCGCAGCCGCCACAGCAGCGTCTCTGGACGCGGTCGGCCCCCAGAGGGGCCGCGGCTCCCACCCTCTCCTCAGGAGCGAACCGTCCCGGTGCGGACGGGAGGAGCGAGACCGGCAGCAAGGGTAGGGAGGACGCCGCCGGGAGGAGCGAGACCGACGGCAAGAGTAGGGAGGGCGCGGGCGGGAGGAACGAGGCCGACGGCAAGGGCGCGGGCGCTGGCCCCGGCTTGCACGACCGAGCCGAGGGCGTGGGCGGCGGCACCTCCGCCTCCCTGCCAGCCAGACCGCCCCGGGAGGCCTGGCCGCTCCCGGCCCCACAAGGTCGTGCTGGCGGGACTGGGGCGGCGCTCGGTCCGTGGAGCCTCGTAGCCAGGCGAGCTGCGGGCGGCGCCGTGCCCCTGGAGGGCGCTCTGCGCCTTCAGCTCTGAAAGCCGAGAGCAGGCGAAGCCTGTCCGTGCCGAGGCTGCGGGGCCTGTTGCTGACCGTTTGCTGCACCTAACCAGCCTCCAATTCATACCTTAAATTACTCTACCTAGCGCCGTTAGCACAAGTGGTAGACGAATCGTGTGTTTTTCAGCGCCTACCAACGATTTTGTTTCAGTTTGGATTGTTTGGAGCCACAGGTGGGGGCAATTGCTGTTTCAGCGAAGGGTCCTGCAGCAAATCAGCAGCGGCAGGTGGAGGCTGATGGTGATGCTTCTCAGGTGAAGCTATGAAATGGTGCCCCTGTACTGCCAGAGCTTTTGTAATTTCCCAAGAAAAAATTCAGAGGTCTTTTATCTGAGTGTTTGTTTCATGTCTGTAGCTGGGACATCAGTGTCCTCCCTCAGAGGTAAAGATCCCGCCCACACCAACGTCTTAGACCCTGGTTCCAAGAGCAGCAAGGGTTCCTCCTGGCTTTGCTGTTGTTTGCCTTGTTGCTAGTTACACCATGAGTCATCTAGAAGCCATGAAAGGGGAGCTGGAGTTGAACTGAGGGCAGCCTTGAATGGTGGACATCCAAGACTAGATATTTGCTCTTGGATGAGCAAATATCTTTTAAGTCTGTGTAATAAAAACCTAATTTTTAGGAGCCAACCTTTTGCAAAGAATTGCCAATTAGGGAATCCTGTGTTCTTTGACAGGTGACTGATGTGGCTAATGTGTCACCTTGTTGCAGTTAAGGAGCTCCAGCTGTGTGTAGTTTAGCCTTTCAGGGGCCTGAGTCCTGCCAGGCTGAAGTTGAGATGCTTGGGCTTGCAATCAGGTGTTGTTAATCTGAGCTGTTAAGTAACCTCTGTGGTAGACTCTCAGCTGAAAGGATGGCATGCAAAACCAGATTTGCCATGCTCTCAGCATCCTCCTCAGCCAGTCACTGAGAAGCCACCTAGTCTTTTTGGGTGAGTAATGAAGCTTCAGATGATGTGTATCTCTCAGATTTTACAACTGATAGGAATATTTTCCTTTTAGGCTACTGGGATTTGTGTGTCTGCATAAGTGTAAATATGCTGACATTTGTACAGCCTAAAGCTGAGAGCGGTGGTCAAGCTGATCAGGGGCTCTGTTTAACAATTTCAGTTCTCCCTGTCCTTCGTTTCTCTCTCAGATGTAAACTTTTACTGGATAGATTTAGGAACATTGTTGCTGGCACTTCAAAATGCTAGGTCAACTTAGCTGCTGCTTCCAGTTCATTTACACCTGCTCAGTACACCCCAAGATGAAATCTGTGTGCCTTATCTCAGTATCTGCTAGTCTAGCTCAGTATCTAGCTCCTTTTAGAAAGCCACCATGTAGCTGGGCATCTTGGAAGCACTGACTCACGAAGCACCCATTGTTTGGGGCTTTAGATGTTGTAGCTTCCTGTCTGCTATTTCCTACCCCAAGTCTCCCACAAAGATTTATGCATTCTGTTTATGAATGTATCAGATTGCACACTCTGCAGCTACCCATCCCATTGCTGAATGCCGATGAGAAACATTCCGTGTCCCCAAAGGCTTCGTATAAATAAAGCAAGGACAAGTGCAGGATGAGGTGCAGGACAGCTGCTAACCACAGATGAAAGAATAGATGTAAGATGGTTGCATCAGTGGGTGGTGATCTAAAGGGTACTCTTAAATTCCCTTGCAGTGCAGTGGAACAGGTGGGAGAGACAGCTGTTTCTAAAGAGGTTTTTAATAACTTCCTTTATTATCTTGCACAACGCAGCGCTGAGGCCATTTTGCTTTTATTAATGTAAGTCTTGGTACCTAAATCTATCTGTTTAACATTTTTCCATATTGCTCACCAGCTTCTAGTGCTTCTGAATCCTTTACAGTTCTTCAGATGTCTCTAGTGCAGGTGCAAAGTACACGGAATCTATTTTCTGAGAGCACAGGCCACGGAATCATCGTTTCAGTAGGCAAAGTTTGGTGAAGAGCTGTGGCAAATATGTTGATGAGCTAGAAGCCTTGAGGCATCCAGTCTGGCAAGCTGTGTGTGAAAATTTGTTTTAGGAATTTCTTAGGAAGCACATCAGTTTATCTGAATCCTTCAGACTTCTCCAGTCCTTCTCATTTCCTTCTCAATTTCTTTGGGAAATAGTTTTGTTGGGTTTTTTTCTTCTTAAGTTTTAAGAGACTACTTCTTTCTAGAAAGGATTTTTGCCTTTCCTGCCTCCTTCACAGCACTGTGCCATCACACAGCCAAATGGAACTTCTGCAAGAAGATGAGTAAATAGCATTTGCACTCAGGGGGTACCAATTTATATTGTGTCCAAGAGGTGGAAATTTATTTGACTTTCTAGAAATGAGGCTTCATTTACCAGTTGTTTGGAGCCAGGGTCTGCAGGTGATGCTCTGACATTGGCTTGCCCTCTAACAAGACCTGTGGGATCCACAGCAGTGGTTCATCCTTGGCTGTGAGGATAAATGGCTATGGCCGTGTGCCTCTGCCTGGAGCACTTTCACTCTGGCCCTTCTGTCTCAGAGTGCAGTGGGGAAGGTTGAACAATATGAATGTGAGAGTTGGATTTCACTTCGTTTATTCCATGAGAGGGGTTTCAGGAAGGCTAGAGAGGGAGTCAGGGCTTCGTAACGTTAGTGGGGAGAAGTGCTCTTCATTCTCGTCCTCTCAGCCAGAGGTGATGCATCAAGGGCTGCTTTGTGGAACCATTGCAAAAGGGAGTCTCTCAAAGAGGGTTGTCTGCAATATTCATATTCTTTAGACAGTTCCATCTCCCTGGAAGGAAAAGAACACAGAGGTGGTTTAGTGGCTACTGTTCCTGTGGCTTCTAAAGGGTTTTGTTATTTCCCAGTGGCTATGGGAAGCTGTCAGATAAACACCATAAAGATGGACTGAGATTGTATTTTCAGTGCCTGGCAGCACTGTAGTTTGAGCTGCACTTCAGCAGGCATGCCGAGGGTGCAGAATGAGGCTAGCTGAGTTTCTCAGACTGCCAGCCAGGCAGGTGTACACATAACAGCCAGCAGGATAGGAAACAACGAGGCTCACCCCACAGCAGCCGCAGCATTTGCAGTCCCCACAGAGTGTTCCAAGCAGGCCGTTCACTGCCTGAATGCCACAGAGCACTGCCTGGATCCCACTCATGATGAGCAGCAAGGAGAAGAGGGTCAGGTTCCACGGGACGATGTCTTTGGGTGACTGACACTTGTCCCACAATGTGTGGTTCCCTAGGTAGTCCCTGGTGGGGAGGGGGGGAACAAAACAGTTATGAAGCAGCTGCTAGCTGTCTCTGGAACAGGATTTTGTTTCAGTTTCTAGATCATTTGGCCAAAGATGCATGAACTCACTTTTCCTAGTGAAACATCAGAAGCTGCTCACTGGGCAGAAAAGGGCAACCCTTGCTGTTCTAGGTGCCTCATGTAAAGAGCAGCAGTACTGGGGGAAAGTATTTTCTATGTTTTTCACCTTCACAACTTGATTTAATTGTGAACTGCTTACAGTTGTTGTGGTTACACTTACAATATTTCCTCTGCATATCCTTAATGCTGTTTCCTCTGTCCTTGTCAAGCAATTCCTTGACTGCAACCAAAATTAAGTTTGAAAC
The DNA here is from genome assembly GCF_014839835.1 of Dryobates pubescens. Classification (NCBI taxonomy): domain Eukaryota; kingdom Metazoa; phylum Chordata; class Aves; order Piciformes; family Picidae; genus Dryobates; species Dryobates pubescens. The sequence continues at coordinate 18,393,199 of NC_071624.1, read as the reverse complement.
AGAGTGTATTTTTTCCAGATACTCCCAGAATGAGACCAAAGCAGCTGGCTTCCAGCCCTCACTAGCCCAGGAATAAATACTGTGTAGTATACAGCATTATACTTCTTTTTTTTTCTTCTTTGATTTTTCCTGTCTTTTCAACTTGAACTGTAGTTTTGTGATGTTTGTGAGTATATTCAGGTTGGGTGTTAGGAAGAAGCTCTTCACCATAAGAGTGGTGAGACACTGGAACAGGTTGCCCAGGGAGGTGGTAGAAACCACATCCCTGGAAGTTTTTTTGGATCAGGCTGGATGGGGCTCTGAGCAACCTGCTCCAGTGTGAGGTGTCCCTGCCCATGGCAGGTAGGTTGGAACTAGATGATCCTTGGGGTCCCTTCCAACCCTGACAGTTCTATGATTCTGTGTTAGTACACATGAAACACTGCTAGGTCACTCTTGACTGGGGAACACTGCATTAGAGGTTCTCAGGTGCTGAGGGGTTTACAGAATCACAGTATCACAGAATCAGACAGGTTGGAAAAGACCTCAGAGTTCATCAAGTCCAGCCTACTGAAGCTCTTGCCATCTGTTCTGACCTCACCTGCTCTCTTCTGTAGCACAGTGTACCCTGATTCCAGATGGACCTTTGCTGACTTCAGCCCTGAGCATCTGGATTGCTACAGTTTCATGTGCTTCACACCACCTCTGAAAGTGGTAGAGGTGCATGGCAGCAAATATGCCTGAGTCACATTGTGAGAAGCAGACAACATCCAGATTCAGTAAACAAGACACAATGAGGCATGGGTAGTAATTACTTGAATCCCATCAAATTTCAATGTAAGAAGTCACTGCTATTCATCTAGGTGGAATTTATCCCCATATCCTGCTTTATCATCTCAAGAACAAGCCAGAGCCTTGTGCATTTCAGTTCACTGGCTCCTTTGGCACTCAGTAGCTTTGATTGTACGTCCTGTTCTTTACATCCATGCTCTTGAACCTTACTCAGTGTTGCTGTTCATTGCTGGCTCTTCTATTGGTTTCTGTGCTTTACACAAACAGTGAAATTCCCATTTTTATGCCACAGGCAGGTATGTTAAATCATATCACACACTTAAAACATCACTTTTTTTCTGATTGTCTTGTCTTACCCATTGTTGAAAGGATAGTTCCAGTCTGATCCTGTGTTACATTTAGGGCCTCTGTTTATGGCTACTGCTGACAAAATAAAGCAGTATCCAGCTCCCAGAAACCCAAGTGCAGCAAATAGTATAGAAGAAAACATCTGATAAAGAGAGAAAAATAATGTTATTGTTGTTGTCATTCAGGCAGTGAAATGTATCTTGATATTGTGAATGTACAGCCCCTAAACTTAGCTCTTAATGGCCAAAAATAGTCAGATCCTGAACAGCTGAAGTACATCAGTTTGCAGTCCCATAATATCCCTGCAACACTTCCCCACTGTGGTGTTAGAAAGCTGTGACAGGACATGCTCTGTTTGCCTGAAGAGGGAGAGATGGATGGTGACACAGCAGGTGGCACTCCTCCCCTTCCGACAGAGCTTATTCAGGCGACCTCGCTGAGGTTCAGAAGCTCTGTTTCACTCAGGTGGATGTCTTAGGAGATCACAGGCAAGACCTGTCTTGGACCACTCGGGGCATTAAAGTAAAATCTACATGTACCCTTTATATATCTTGGTCATGCTTGGACCAAGTAATGGTATTTTTTCCTTCTTGAGTCTCCCCTTCAGATTTCATATTGGTGCAGTTTGCCTCCTGGCAGAGACTTGTCATTATCTCTGACAGTGCAATTGGAATGGATGGGAAAGGATGCGTTCTTTTTGCTGGCTTTCCACTGCAGCAGTTTCATGTGTACTGATATGTAAGTCACCCATGCAAAGACTAACACCCTGCTTGAATTCTGAAACACTTGCAGCCTTAATAGTTTGTAGGTAGAGGTAGTGTCTTTTACTGCACCTAAGTGGTAAAGGTAGAGGACAAAAAGGAACATACATTCAGGTCTGTGAGATTTCATTCAGACCTCATCACAAGACTCTTGCCCTGACTCTTGACATGCATTTTTATGTTGATAGGTGTGCTGAGGCCAACTTAGGCTTCATGTTCATGTAGCAGACATCATCATAATGTTTTTGTCTGCCAACAGGCAGGAACAAGTTCGGTTTTCAGTCGTGCCATGAGAAGGCCACCAGGGTGCTGTCGGCATAGTGTACTGGGTTCTTGTGACCGGATGGACATTGCCTGTCTCAGCCAGCTGCACTCTGACCTAAGCCGCCCACAGGCTCTGTGCTGCAGGAGACCTGCTGCTTTTGAACAGCACCTCCCATACTGGCTGTGGCAGCAGGAGCACCTGCAGCGAGCAAGGAGCTGGCCACCTCCTGGGTACAGCCACACAGCCCTGCAGCTGCACAGCAGGCAGTGAGCAGCCCTGGCAGCACAGCACAGGTAGTCTGGTGGTCGCTGAGTTAATGTGTGGTTCTCAAAGGCACACTAAGATACAATCACTGCTAACAGAAAATCAGCAATGCAGTGCAGTGAAGAGAAAGGTGTGGCCCCATTTCCAACACCATTCTTTTCCTGTCTGTTTTTTGCTTTTATTTTTACCATTGAAAACCTGATCCTTTATAAAAAAGTATAAGACTCTACTTGAACCAAATAGTTTATTCCAAAAGGACAGGCTTTCCTAGTAGAAATACACTCATTTTTCCCTCTAATTTTCATTCAGATAAAATGCTTGACATGTTTACTGCTGTCTGAAGGTATCACTTTTTACTTCTAGGGTGAAAGGAAGCTATAAATGCAAAGTGGAGCATAGCAAATGCTAATCACAGAATTGTCAGGGTTGGAAGGAACCTCAAAGGTCATCTAGTTCCAACTTACCTGCCATAGGCAGGGACACCTCACACAGATCATGTTGCCCAGAGCCACATCCAGCCTGGCCTCAAAAACGTCCAGGGATGAGGCTTCCACCACCTCCCTGGGCAACCTGTGCCAGTGTCTCATCACCCTCATGGGGAAGAACTTCTTCCTAACATCTAATCTAAATCTCCCCTCCTCCTTCTTGGATCCATTCCCCCCAGTCCTATCACTATCTGACATCTTAAAAAGTCCCTCACCAGCTTTCCTGTAGGCCCCCTTCAGATACTGGAAGGCCACAATAAGGTCTCCCTGGAGCCTTTTCCAAACTGAGCAATCCCAACTCTCTCAGCCTGTCCTCATAGGAGAGAAGCTTCGGCCCTCTGACCATCCTTGTGGCCTTTCTCTGGACACATTCCAGCACATACATCTCTTTCTTGAAATATGCCTTTGAAAAATGCTTTGTATCCAACATTTCAAGGTATATTAAAATAATTTTTGACATGCAAATTTTCCCAGCTCCCAGCCTGTTGGAATGAGTTGGGAATGCAGTGCCCAGCTCTCAGAATAATCTTAAAAGCTGCCCACAAAAAAAATGGTTAACTGGTGAACTGTTAGGCTCTGCAGAACAAGCTACAGGCCTTTCAGAGTTCTAATTGTGATTGTGTTATTACCTTGTGATAGCAAAAGACAGCAGGACACTGCAGTTAGGGTACCTGCAGCACAACATTAAAGGCATTATAAATGTTTTACAGCCTGTTCTTTCTACTCTCCAGCACTCAGACAAATGACAGGGCTCTGGCCAGCACTTTCAGTGAGGGTGAGCAGAAGATACAGGTAGCAATTGTCAGTGGCAATATAACTTCCCGTTGTTTGCCATGTGTCCTCTCACTTACCGCAAACCTCTTGCCACAGCTCCTGCAGCCACAGCATCCACAGCAATCACTGTTCTGAAGGCCCAAAAAGACCAACGCAGGAAAGATCATCTACCAACAACAGAAATACAGTTTGAGCTGGGATGAGTTCAGGGTACCTTTGCTTCTAATAAAATAGTTCTTTGTCTTCTTTTTTTTCCTTATCATTAAATGAAGTTACTTATTGCCAAACTGGTGGATCACTTGTAACTTATTTGCTTAGCAAAGAACAATTTGCAGTGCTGGAACATGCAAATTTGAGGTACTGAGGAAATGCAGCAATGCAAAGTCATTGTGTGGGTAGGGGGGTGAAAAGGTGGGAATGCCTGCATTTCTATACTCACCAAAACACCAGATCCCACAATCCCTCCAAAGTACCAGACCTCATCTGTGATGTGGGTACTGTCTTCAACGGTTTTTCCTCCAGGGAAAAACAGTAAAATGTTGGCGAGGGTGCAGAGCACAGCCAGGGGGATCAGGGTGGCTCCCAGGCACTTGGCGCAGCCTCCCGTGCACATGGCTCCCTGCACAAATGGCAGACAGGCAGAGGAAAAGGCTCTCAGATGTTCTCAGAACGGGCTTGGGAAAAGGCTCTTCTCAGTCTGCTGTACAGAATCCAGTCTCTGCTGTGCCTGTGGAGGAGCAAAGCCTGTGGGGTGCTCCCTTCAGAGATGTTGCTGCAGCCGCTGGGAAGCACAGGCTCTGGTATTTATCCGACCTCGCCGCTGTGATGTCAATCTCCCAACGTAGCTAAATGAAATTACCTTCAGTGCCGCCTCTCATTTTACTATGACAACCAATAACCTCTGTTAATGTTTTACTAACGTGGATGAGACACTTCATTATCTGGGCCCAGCTCATGGGTAGAGACCCTTCTTTGCTCTGGATCATCGTTTTTACAACACATGGCCCTTCTTCACGCCACTAAATACTTCTTTGTAGAGACTGGTGTGAAAACAGCGTTAACAGCAGCTGTGTGCACTGGGAAAGTTCCAGTGACTTTTGTTTCTTTGGGAAAGTAGAGCTAGTCACTTGGTGAAGCACTCAGACAAATGATAGATTTACCATAGTAATTAATTATTAGAATGTCATTAGAATAAACCAGGTTGGAAGAGACCTTCAAGATCATTGTGTCCAACCTAGAGGCATTACAGAGGCAGCATTTTGCTGCTGGTATCTCTGAATGAAGGCTATCAAAATCAGTGATCCAAAAAACTTTCACCAGAGTTGCCCCTCTGTGTTGTGTCATTTTCTGTTCTCTAAGGATAATGTGTTCCCTCAAAGCTCAGCATTTCATCTCCTCTTGGGCAAGATTTCCACTTCAAATTGAGTTGTATGTGGCTGACAGACTCCTGAGCTCAAGCAGAGCCTCACTGGCTTCGCACACAACAAGCAGGCAGCTCTTTTAAAGCTGGCTCTGCAGCTCTTCACCAGGCACTGGACACATTCTCTTCCATACTTACACTTCATTATGTTGTCCTGTAGAACTTGTGGTAGGATTTTTGCACCAATCTTCATTCCTAGCAAACAGTGATGGATGCAAATAATGATGCTTATCCCTGTGTGGAAATGAGAATTCCACAGGTTTTGAGATGGACAACAGTTTCCACTTTGCTCAAGGAATCGAGCATCTCTACTGTGAGGATAGGCTGAGGGAGCTGGGGTTGTTCAGCCTAGAGAAGAGAAGACTGGGAGAACCTTAGAGCTGCCTTACAATACCTGACAGGATCCTACAGGAAGGCTGGAGAGGGAATTTTCCTTGGGTGTTTTGTTAGCAGTAGTGGAGGCTGTGAACAACACCATCTGCTTGATACACATTTGGAAAGTCAGACCCTTGATATCCTCCTCTGCAGTTTTCATGGCATTCCACAGCTTTCTATTGCCTCTGTTGCAAAGAATCAGACCTTGAACTCTCCCTGCTTCAATTAGAATAGAATAAACCACGTTGGAAGAGACCTTCGAGATCATCGTGCCCAACCTATTATCCAACACTATCTAATCAACTAAACCATGGCACCAAGCACCCTATCACGTCTTTTCCTAAACACCTTCAGTGATGGCAACTCCACCACCTCCCCAGGCAGCCCATTCCAATGACCAATCTCTCTTTCTGGGAAGAATTTCCTCCTAACCTCCAGCCTAAACCTCCCCTGGCACAGCTTGAGGCTGTGTCCTCTTGGGAGAAGAGACCAACCCCCACCTGGCTACAACCTCCTTTCAGGTAGTTGTAGAGAGAAATAAGGTCTCCCCTGAGCCTCCTCTTCTCTGGGCTAAGCAACCCCAGCTCCCTCAGCCTCCTCTTATAGGGCTGTGCTCCAAACCCCTCCCTAGCTTTATTGCCCTCCTCTGGACATGTTCCAGCAACTCAACATCTTTCCTAAACTGAGGGGCCCAGAAGTGGACACAGGACTCAAAGTCTGTGAATGCCATCAAAGTCTATTTAACTTGATGCATTAAATAGAGTTTGATGGCATTCACAGTCAGGTAGTAATCTGTAATTTAGCTCCCAGTGACAGCACAGTGACTCAATAACAGGTGTAGGGATAGATACACCTGCCCAACTTACACTGCTGTAGCTGGAACTTAATACTTGCATTTCCCCCTCTTTATCAAATCAGACTGTGGCTTTTTTGCAGTTGTGAATCCTGGCTTGCAGTAAGGGGAAAAGGTTTAAACTGTACTGTATGCAGCACCCTGCCACCCTGAGTTACTTACTGCAAGTGGCTCAAAGGCAGAGATGTTTTTACCAAGTTGTTGCCAGGCTTTCAAGGTGATCTTTACAGCAGTCCTGCTCTTTCCCTCTTACTCCACTCACCAACACTGTCAGTATCACAGAATCCTAGAATGGTCTGGGCTGGAAGGGACCCCTGAAAGCCATCTAGTCTAACCCCGCCCTGCAACAAGCAGGAACATCCTCAGCTAGATCAGGTTGCCCAGAGCCCTGTTGAGCCTCATCTTGAACATCTCCAGGGATGGGGCCCCAACCACCTCCCTGGGCAACCTATTCCAGTGTTCCACCACCCTCATGGTAAAGAACCTGCTCCTAACAGCCAATCTGAATTGCCTCTTCTATAGTCTAACCCCATTGCCCCTTGTCCTATCACTGGAGGCTAGCCAGACTACGTTCTTATTTGTGCATGGACTTGTTAAAGCACTGCCAACCTTTATCTATAAAGTTTTCAAGTTAGACTTGTCAGCAGGGATGGCTTAAGGGGAAGTGGCACACAGCCTGAGCTGGAAAACAACTTATGTTGAGTCTTTTTCCAGAGTCCAAATGAGTGACTTACATACTTAGTTCTTCTCAAAAGACTCTTCCCTTCCGTTCTAGCTCAGCATTTCCAAATCTGGCCATCTATCTGGGAGGAGGACCAGTGAGCCCATTGTCAGGCATTAGCCACAACTGTTTGTCCTGGAATAAAGACTCAGTTGTGGAGACTCTGAGGGCTGGTAACTGGGGTGGAGCTGGTTTTGAATGTTGTGTCATCTTGTCCTACTAAATGTGGAGTCACAATGGAAGGCACTCCTTTCTGACACATTGTGATAGGGTGTTTCCTCCTGTTTTCACCTCCCATGTCATACAAAGCCCATGCTCTGCAGAGAAAGAGGAAATGATCTCTTTTCCTATAGGAAAATAGTAGGAGTGGAGGGACACTCAGGTATTTTTGGTAGGTTCAGAGGGATGCAAGTGGTGATGCTACCTTATCAGTTCTTTGCCTTGTTTCTTAAAACGTGGACAGGTAATGATCTGCAAAGTGTGTAGAAATGAAAGGAACAGCTAATGTGATAGATCTAAAGGATAAATATAAGGACAGCTACTTGCCCTGTGGCTATGTCTAAACCTGCAGAGTGTGTGGTAGCTGTTAATGAGAAAGCTCCATAACTGGAGGAAGCAGATGTAGCATAGGTGGTAACCTGGAAAGCAGAGTAAGTTACCCTGGATGCATCATAGTGAGTTTGTTTACCTTTCCTCAGTACCTGGACTAGCCCCCTGAGATACAACCAGGACTTTTATCACAAGAAGTTCCTTTACTTTGTTGCCAGGGCTTTCTTGCTAACCTTGCTAATTGTATTTGGATTTTTGTTCAGATAGATGAGCGTGGCTTAAGATGCATTTTCATGTATCTGTTAATGTTTAATTGTAGGTAGAGTTGTCTTGATCAGTTCTTATGTCAATAACTGAACTTATTAGACAGTTAGGACTCATGGTAATTTGTGATTTGTGTGTGGCCACTGCCATGTTCTAAATGAAGATTGGATATCTGGAGCTTCTGCCTCCAGTTAAGGCAGGGTGGGTTTTGCTACAAATTTATAGGTAGGATTTGACTTAGAGGAGCACAGCTGGAACCATATATACCCATTCAGGCCTCTGCTGCTGCAAGTGAATTTGTCTATATGTGTGTTTATGTATATCTTGCATATATGCTGGCACACTGATCTCAAGCAAGAAATACAGACAGAAGTTCCTGCATAAAACCACACTGGACACACTTAACGTGGTGTTGCATTTCCTTTTGTCTTGTGCTTTTCCACTGAGGACCAGAGATAAGCTGGTGACCAAGATCCTTTTCTCTGAAGAGAGGACAAAGAAGAATGATCTGGAAGAGGTCACCTCTCATATCAGCCCAACCTTCAGTGCAGTGAAGGGTGGCATTAGTACGGGCTCTGCTGTGGAGAACACAGCAGAGCTGCCCAGCTCTGACACCAGTGTCATGTACAGCTTTTGACTGACAATAAGAACGTTGTTATGTCCTGCATTCATTTCATCCACTTGGTGTGCAACTGGGAAGCTTAATGTCTTACATTTATCTTGTTCCTAACTACAATCATGCTTCCAGCTGGCTGGTCCATCTCCAATGCCAATTTGACTGGCAACATTTGTTGAGAATGGGGTCAGAGTCCACCCTTACACTTCATTTCCTCTTCCTTTGTTTGTTTAAGGATCCTCTGCTTGAATTCTTTTCAAAGGAGAGATTTTCATGATCAAATAGTATTTGCTCCTCTGATAGCAAGACTCAAGAAGTTCCAAAGGAAGGAACCAGTTGGGTTTCAGCATTGGGATGTCTAGAACTCACAATTATGATTTTGTTCTTTGGGTTTTTTTTGACTTGGGAGCATTCACATGAGGGTGGTGCACCTTTCATATTCCTCTCTCTCCCTCCACCAAATCACCTTGCAATCAGGAAAGTTGCATTAGGTACAGCAACACTGGTTGCTCTGTAAATAGACATCCAGATGGTCTAGGGCATAGGAACTGCTTTGCATTTCGTACTGTTTGTGGCTGGTAATTACTGATGTTATCAAATTTGCCAGGCTAGGAGTAGTAGAATTATGCTGCTGGTAAATAACAGCATCCACATTAGACTTCAAATGATTCTTGGCACTGAAAAATCTTGCCTCTGGGTATGCTCTGCCCCTCCTTGTATTTCTTGTCATTGTCACTATTCTGTGTCTGGTTAGCCAAGGCTCTTTTGCTGAGCTGTTAGAAAACAAAAGGGTATTCCACCTGTTCCTTAAGTTCTTACACCTTCCTCTCTTTTTATTTTTTTGCAGGCAGTTTGTCCCAGTTTGAAACTGAATTAGCTGTTACTCCCTCATTGGAAGCCCATGTGGTTTTCAGGTACAGTATCCTGTCAAGAGCAGAGTTGGAACATGTTGACTGTTCACAGGCTTGTCTTTTCATATACTCTATACTTTAAAGCTCCTTTTATTTCCTGAGGGTTGACATGGACCATTTCATGGTCTAGTTGAGGATATCCCTGCTGACTGTGGGGAGGTCAGACTAGATGACCTTTGGAGGTCCCTTCTGGCCTGGACCATTCTGTGCTTCTGTGATTTTGTCAACACAGTTCTTGAAAACACTCACAGTATATTTTCTGACAGAAATTGACAGTATAGATACCAGCAGTGAATGCAAATTCTAAACTCATATTTGAAACCAGATCTTTTTGTTCCAAAACAAGCAAGACAAATCTTTATTGCTTTTTTTTTCCCCCAGGAATGAGTTGTGTTCGGTTTTAGAGGTTGACTTTCACTTGTGTGCTCAAAATTGACACAGATCCATGAAATATAAACAAACTCCAGCATGAAATATATAAAAAAAACCCCTGGTGCAAGGCTGCATGCTGAAGCATTTCTCACTAAAGCATGGAATACACAAGAGGTGAGGAGCTGCTGTGTTTTTCTTGTTGTGTCATTGAAATGATACCAACTACATTTAATGAGAGGAGAAATGGTTTTACTGGAAATAGGTTAATTAATGGAGGTTTTGCAGCAGCCTCTTGTTAAATTGGTTTTATTTCCATGGCAACTCTTTCTGCTTCCTGGCTAACTTCATTTCAGTAAATGCAAGACTGAAGTGAGTGAAAGATAGACCTTTCCCTGTAGTGCTAAGTGGGCAACTATGATACATTTCCGTATCGTGAACAGATAAATATAGGCACTTAACCTTGTTGTGCAGGGAATGTAATGTTACAGGTTGCTGAGAACCAAATGTCAGCAAAACCAAATAGGTAATTGAGAGTGAGAGCCCATTGAGAGTGCTAGCTCATCCATGCTAAAAGCACACACAGGATCCCAGCTGTAGGAAACATAATGCATTGCTTTTTTTGGTGTTCCCTCTTTCTGCTGTGAAATTTTATGGTGTTTACCAGTGGGACTAGAGCTAGATAACTGTTCATCTATTCTATACAAAACCCCTCTTGCTCCTGCTTCAGATTTGAAGTCAGCTGTCTTACCAATAGCAGGCCCAGAGAGAAGTTCACCAGGACACTCTTTATTTCCAAGGTATATCATGATTCTCTGAATGCTTATAGATATGTGAAGGGTGACTGGTGGGATGGAGCCAGGCTCTTCTCAGTGATGTGCAGTGAGGGGCAGGAGGGAAGCTGTGAGCTGAGAGTAGTGCAGAAGCTTCAGACTCTACAAGGCCAGAGAAACTTGTAGAGGGGGGACCATCTTTTTGCCCCTGTGTCTCTCTGCCTCCATGGCTGCTCTGGCTCTGTGCTGCATTTCCTAACAGCACTGCCCAACCCTGCACTGACAGAGGAGAGCAGATCTGGGAGGATCGTGGCTGTGTTTAGGTGTTCAAGAAGAGACTGGATGGGGTGCTTGGTGCCATAGTTTAGTTGATTAGATAGTGTTGGGTGATAGGTTTGTCTTGATGATCTCAAAGGTCTTTTCCAACCTGGTTAATTCTATTCTAGTCTGTGTCCTGGGCTGGATGTTTCTGAGCCAGTCTTGAGCTCTCAGGCATCTGTGGCAGAGACCAGGCTGGAGATGTGGGAAGCAGGGTGGGATTGGAAAGGTTGGAGCAGATGATCCTTGAGGTCTCTTCCAACCTAGTATTCTATGTGTGATTCTGTGGTTCTGATAGGCCAAGGGGCAATAGGTGCAAGCTGGAGCAGAGGAGGTTCCATGTGAATGTAAGGAAAAACATTTTCACTGTGAGGGTGACAGAACCCTGGAACAGGCTGCCCTGAGAGGTTGTAGAGTCTCCTTCTCTGGAGACAAACAAAACCCACCTGGATGCATTCCTGTGTGACCTGCTCTAGGTGATCCTGCTCTGGCAGAGGGGCTGGACTCCATCTTTCAAAGTCCCTCCCAGCATCTAACATTGTGTGATTCTAGATGGGTTTGATTTGGTTTTGTGAGGGCATGGAAGTAATCCAGCTTGAATGCAAAAGGCTGGGGTGCTACATACAACTCTCAACTTCAAGCTCAGGATTGGTAACAAAACTTTTTTTTTTCCTTCAGATAGCAAAATAAATTTCTCTTTCACACATGCCTTTCCTCTCCAAGTCACAATGTAGCATGTCTTACCATAATTTCTGTGCTAAGGCTTGGTTTGTTAAACCTCTTGTTTTGTAAACCGCTAACGCCACGGCTGGAGTTGACTCACCTGGAGTAGCTTGGTTATCGCTTGTGTTAATATTTAATGGCCTGGTACTAGCCTGTACCCTGTTATCTTCAGAACACTCCCCTGTTGTTTTCAGAGATAATGCATCTCCTGCCTGAATGCCAGATGTCTGGAATAATGTATGCTGTCCAGCCTCAAAAGCCCAGTGCTTCTGTGGCATTTGTCTTTGTGTAAAGGCTGCGATGGATCCTGACCGTGCAAAAGCTAAGATTCCAAGAGCCTAATTCTGGCCTTGCTCACAGTGATTAGAAACAGATTGCATCATTAAAAATAAATTCATAAATTGGAAATAAATCTATTTAGTTATCTGTATCTCCTTGTGAAACTTACACTGACCCTTCAGAAGCTGGCCTGATGTCAAGGCACTGTAGCAGCCTGCTGGTTTTCCTATATCTTCTGTTACTGGTGGGCTTCTGTTGGAGCTCAGCTGCCTGCTGCTGCTGCTTTCTCTTGCCTGGTTACTGCCTTGCCTCACCCACTGCTCCCTTGGCTGTCACCCATGTCCATGCTTGCTCAACTCAGCACAATCATTCTGGAATGAGAGACACTGGTAAGAGAAATTCAGTTCTTCCCCATGAGGGTGGTGAGACACTGGAACAGTTTGCCCAGGGATGTGGTAGAAGCCTCATCCCTGGAGGTTTTGAAGGCCAGGCTGGATGTGGCTGTGAGCAACCTGCTCTAGTGTGAGGTGTCCCTGCCCATGGCAGGGGGTTTGGAACTGGCTGAGCTTTGAGGTCCCTTTCCAGCCCTGACAATTCTATGATTTTATGAAATACTTATCAGGCACCCTTGTGCTGCAGTAACAGGGATCTGAAGAAACATCATGGTAATGTATAGACCCTGATACTCCTTGGCAGCTAGCTAAGCCCTTGGAATTTCTCCCCCTTCTCCCCCCTTCTGCTGCGTTCTTTGTACTTGAGCACAAGGACAGAAAGCATGTTCCCTGTAAAGAGGTGTCAGCATGGCTGGATGCCAGCCTGCAGGGTTGGCATTTTGGTGACTGGGCTGGAAGAGATCAGCCCTTTGATGTGACTGGGAACAGGGCTCAGCAGCTGGCTTTATGTCCACTGGTGCTTCACCACCCAGAGGAGGAGGTATGGCACTGGCTTGTGGGCAGCAGTGCTCATTCTTCTTTGCAGAGCATCAAGGGTCTGATCTGGCTGAAAACTTTTTTGATTTCCACTGCCAGGCTACTTTTCATCCACATTAGCTCACAGGATCACAGTTCTCTGATCAGGTCCAATCAAAGTCATAGGACTGCCAGGACCAGTATTAGGGAAAAGCCATGACTGGATTCGATGATCTTGAAGGTCTTTTCCAACCTAAGTGATTCTATAATTCTATAAGCAGGAATGTATAGCTGCAAGTAGAGAATAGTCTACAGTTAGACCATCTTAAGTCAGCCTTAAATTGCACCTTGGGAATGATGGTAATGGCTGTGATCCCCTCTGCTCTTCTGAATATCCCTGTATGCTGTGCAGTGTGCCTGGGATGAAAATCCATGAGCAGGGCCCTTTCCCTGCTCTCCCTCCGGCTCAGCTGGTGGGCAGTCATAGGGGAATTAAGGCCAAGGAAGACTCTTTCCTTTGTTCTTGCCAAAATCATGCCTGTGGGTGTACAGCCATGCTTGCTGGCTATCCTGTACATGGGTCTCCCCAACATGCTGGCTGATGTTCCCTGCCCTGGGAAGGGACAGCCTCAAGGCATGGTTTTTATGGGTCAGACCTCAGTTTGGCTTCCACAGTCATGATTTGCTTAAAATGTGTATCAGGGGTTTAACAAACTCTATGTAAGATGTGGGTTAGCAGCAGGATACTGCTTGGAAACAGGCAAAAGCTTACTGCAGTGGGGTCTCCTGCCTCGGTTCACCTAAGGTGGAGGTGTCATTTTAATGCTTTTTCAGGTACCTCTGTGTGTCTGCTTTCCCTTTTGGACTACCAGTTATCTGGAGTGATTTTAGGGACAGAGAATAGACTTCCATATGTGATGCCAAGGGTTTAATTTAATAGTTTCAAGTTCAGTGTGTGAACTGATTTTATTACTGTGTTTAAGTTGCTGGTAGCAAATCCTCCCAGCACTTAGAGCAGCTGAGAATAAGTGTTTTCAGATTTAACCAGGTATCTCACTCCTTTCTGGGGAGGGGGGCAGAATTAATGTGGGGGTTTTTAAGATAATGACTATATTTCAAAGCCTCAGTAAAGCCTGTAGCTTGGTTGTGGCAAGGTAGGCTCAGATCGTCACCAGGATGTCTCATAATGCCATGCCATGTTGTGCTTCATTGGCAGCGAATTCTCCCCAGCTCTTCAGACTGTCATTACTGTATGACTTGGTGCAAGTGCTGTCACACCCTTGCCTTTCTTGAGTAAAAGTATTGTACCCTCTTAAAATATAATTATCTATAATAGCACACAGCTACTTGACCTGCTACATGAAGTGTCATTTTAATACAACCAGGTGCTTATACCCAGCTTCATCTTCTGCTGGGTTTACCTACTTACCAGTCTCTTTAATTTGAACATAGATAGAGCTCATTGTGTAAATTTGACAACAGCACTGAAATGTTCTAAGACAGTTTACATGTGCATGTTGATGGGATTAAACTGCCAGAGCTGGGGTTGCATAGCTGTATCATCCTTTGCCCCACGCTCGTGCTCACAGCTAGACCTGGGTGCTCCTAGGCGTGGCAGATCTGCCCTTTGGCTTTCTCAAATCTCCTGCTTTTCCATTTAAAGAGAGATAAAAGACCTAGGAAGTTGCTACATGCGTGATTTTTTCCTTAGTGTTCTAACAAACTATTCTACTTCATAAAATGCTGTTTGTCAAAGCACCACAAGCTAGTGAAAATACTGAGTCTCCTCACCTCTCTGTGACAGGCTGCATTCCTCCTTCATAACCAGGTATGACTTACAGGCAGCGCTGTCAAACTTGGATTTCTAAAGTTAGTCACCTATGATTTAGGCAGCAGAGCAGGTGACCTCCATTTCAAGGTGCTGAATATCCCCACACACCCAGAGAAGCCTTTGGGGTTTAGTGTGTGAACTCCAGCCAGCTGCCAATATGAACAGCACCAGGAGGAGCTGCAGGTTTGGTGAGGAAACCCTTGCAGCCCTCAGGCAGATACCCTTCCGGTGTCCCCAAAGGCAGATGTGCTAGGAACTTGAGGCACTTAGACTGGCTCCATAGCTTTCTTGACTGCTCCACAGCTTTCTTGACTGCTCCACATCTCCAGTGTTGTGTTTGCTTCTGGGCCCCTCACTATAGGAAGGGCACTGAGGTGCTGAAGTGTGTCCAGAGAAGGGCAATCAGGCTCATGAAGAGCTGGGGGCATGTGGCCTGTAAGAAGCATCTGAGGAGCTGGGGTTGTTCAGTCTGGAGAAGAAGAAGCTGAGGGGAGACCTCATCACTCTCTACAACTACCTGAAGAGCCTCTTCTCCTTGGTGGCAAGCAACAGGACTAGAGGAAATGGTTACGATCTGTGCTAGGGGAGGTTTAAGCTGGATATTAGGAAATATTTGTTCACTGACAGGGTTCCCAAACATTGGAATTGTCTGCGTAGGGCAGTGGTGGAGTTACCATCCCTGGGAGTGTTCAAGCAGCCTGTGGACCTGGTGCTTAGAGACATGGTTTAGTATTGATCCTTCATCTCTAGGTTGAGGGCTGGACTGGTTGATCTTGGAGGTCCCTTCCAACCAGATATATATTCTGTGAAATTCTGTAAAATGCTTCCTAACAGTCACCATACTTCTGAAAATTAGAATAGAATAGAATAGAATAGAATAGAATAGAATAGAATAGAATAGAATAGAATAGACCAGGTTGGAAGAGACCTTCGAGATCATCATGTCCAACCTATCATCCAACACTACCCAATCAACTAAACCATACAACCAAGCATCCTGTCAAGCCTCGCCCTGAACACCCCCAGTGACGGCGACCCCACCACCTCCTCAGGCAGCCCATTCCAGTGGGCAATCACTCTCTCTGTGTAAAACTTCCTCCTAACCTCCAGCCTAAACCTTCCCTGATGCAGCCTGAGACTGTGCCCTCTTGTTCTGGTACTGGTTGCCTGAGAGAAGAGACCAACCTCCGCCTCACTACAACCCCCCTTCAGGTAGTTGTAGAGAGCAATAAGGTCACCCTTGAGTCTCCTCCTCTCTAGGAGGAGACTTGTGTAGTCCTGTTTAATTCTGCACTGTTTTATACTATTATTTATAGATAATCAAATGCTGGTTGGGTTGCAAAGGGTGTGGGGAAAAGGAAGGTTTGTGCTCCTGCCATAGAAGAAGTTACAGCTTGCATCATCTCTGCAGGCCCACCTGCTAGGCACAGTGTCCTGTAATGCCATGACACTCCTTACTTCCAAGAGCAAGCATGGCTTCTAATCCAGGGCTGAGAGGAAAAAGCCAGCAGTGGTTCATTCAGTGGCACACCCTTTGCCTCTTGAGACATATTTTTAGAAAGAAGCAGAAGTCCAAGCGTGGCTCACAGAGGCTGTTTCGAAACACCTGGCTATGCTCACGCCCATGCCTGCAGC
Source organism: Dryobates pubescens (assembly GCF_014839835.1). NCBI lineage: Eukaryota > Metazoa > Chordata > Aves > Piciformes > Picidae > Dryobates > Dryobates pubescens. The sequence continues at coordinate 18,376,986 of NC_071624.1, read as the reverse complement.
CTTTGCTCTAGGAAACTAATTGCATCAATGGGAGTTGTGTCCAAGTTGAGCAACAGAGGACAGGGACCCCATGGGCTACCTGCTGCTCTAGTGAATTTCCTGTTTTCAAAGCTGGAAAATCCCTGTGCTGAGTAACACTGGAAACAAACACACAGTGGCTTTGGGAGCAGGCACAGAACTTTACAGCATTTTTGTAGACTTAGCACCGTAATTTGAGTTAGCTCAGTGTTAAAGAGGGTGTTTGCTTTAGAGCTCAGCAATCTGAGACCCCAGATTCATTTGTGCCTCTGCTCTCTACTTTTTTGTTGCTGCTTTCAAACATGGGTCATGGTCTAGTCATGAGGTCTGTGGAGACAGGTTAGACACGATGATCCTCGAGGTCTCTTCCAACCTTAGTGATACTGTGATACTGAGGTGACCTAATTGTGGCCTTCCAATATCTGAAGGGGGCCTACAAGAAGGCTGGGGAGGGACTTCTCAGGATATCAGGTAATGATAGGACTAGGGGGAATGAAATGAAGCTGGAGGTGGGGAGATTCAGGCTGGAGGTGAGGAAGAATTTCTTCACCATGAGAGTGGTGAAGCCCTGGAATGGGTTGTCCAGGGAGGTGGTTGAAGCCCCAACCCTGGAGGTGTTTAAGACCAGGCTGGATGAGGCTCTGGCCAGCCTGATCTAGCGTGAGGTGTCCCTGCTCATGGCAGGGGGGTTGGAACTAGATGATCCTTGTGGTCCCTTCCAACCCTGACTGATACTATGATACTATGATACAATACAGCCAACCCTCTGCATGGCTGTGAAAGAAAGCTTCACTGATGATAGTCTCAAACTGTGCTGACCCCTACAAAACTCTGGTACCTAGACAAAAATCCTGTCCAGATCCAACTCTAAGGAGGATTCTGGTCAAATCAACTTTAAAAACTATTGTTCTTCCTTTGCATTTATGATCTTGGCATGCAAGAACACTCTCCAGTATGAGGAGGAACCCTGTTGTTGCTGGAGATTTTAATCTGCTTCTCTACATATGATAGTAGTAAATCCATCCTCCTCTGAGGAAGAAACTCCTTGCTATGAGGGTGGTGGAACACTAGAACATGTGGTGGAGGCCCCACCCCTGGAAACATTCAAGGTCAGGCTTGATCTGGATCTGAGTAACCTGATCTAGCTGGGGATTTTCCTGCTGACTGTGGGGGCTGTTGGACCAGATGACTTTTTAAAGTCCCTTCCAACCCAATGCATTCTGTGATTCTCTGATAAGGAAGACTTCCCTCAGAATCATTTAGTTTGAAGTATGCCTGTCTCTGTTAAATAATTTGGCTCAAAGATTTGCTTTTGTAAGGTTAGTTACATCATCATTGTGCTACTTCAGAAATGGAAGGCAATTGAAAGAGAGCAAATAACAACTGATAAACTGCAGTAAAAACTTACTGGGAACAATCAGTCTGCAGATTTAAAATGGACTAAAAAGAACAGATGTGGCAGAGGTGCAATGATGTCTTAAACTAATTCTAAACAAAACACTTTAAGAAGTTCAGTTAAAATAATGACCCCATAATGACTCCAGGGTATTTTCCTCTTGCAGAAGAACAGCACTAAAAGATTTTTCCTGGACAGTCAGGAAACAGAAACAGGGAAGGAAAAAAAAAAGAAGATAAAAAATATTGCTGAAACTGTAAATCTCAGTCAGCATGACCAGAGAACCACACAGGCTCTGTGGCACACCCCAAGGTCGTTACCTCTTTGCCTGTCTGTAGATGTCTGATTCCTATCACACTGGGCAGTAAATGCTGTGTCAGTGGCACCCTTCCCTCGGGCAGAGGGAGCGGGATTGGACCGGCCTTCACTCAAAGGTGACCGCAGCTCTCCTAGGAGCTTTCTTTGGCAAACATCCAGCCCCTGAATTTCTGCCCCCAACCAAGAGGTCAGCATGGCAGGAACCACAGCTGCACATGTTGAACAGAAAGTGGGAGGTGAACCCAGGATCAGGTGAAGCTGCAGTAAAGCTCTCCAAACAGACTCCATGTGTCTCTGCTTCCCTACCACCCAGCACCCTTCTTTCCATGTAATGACTTTGTTCCATTAGTGTGTTTGATGGAAAGAAATGAAATACTGCAGGCTGGTGGGATTTGTAGTCTGGCCATATTCAGTAAGGTCCATACTTAGCAAGTTGTTGTAGCTCCAAGTCATCTTAATGTTCTGTACAAAAGCAGCCTTGCTGTGAAAGGAAAATGAAGAGGGTCCTGTGAGCAGAGAGGTTACTCATGCACGGGTAGAAATTCCCATGTGTGTAGGTACCAGGCTGTGTTAGTCTGCTTCTGTGTATTTTAGATAAGTGTGTTTACTTGAATTTATTGGCAGGATTGTGTTTGAACTTGGCCAGATAGCCATAAAGTTGAAATGCCTTATTGATATGGACATTACGTGGCTGTAAGAGGACTTTGGCTCCATCCGAAACTCAGTCTTTCCTCTGCCAACATCTGTTGCTTCAAAGTGTCCACCTGAAACTTGGTGTGTCATGTTTGTTGCAGGTTGTGGTCTATAGTGCCATTTTGGGGTTAGTCTCAAATTTTCTGCAGTCTGGAGTCTAGACTGATCTAGAACCCTTTGCTTCAATAAAGCAGGAACGGATTAGGATCATATTTTGTTATTTGCTGTGTGAATCTACCCTCTGGTTCCAGTAGGACAGTTCACAAGATAGGGTGAGTTATGTTTTGTAGGAATACAGTGGTTTATTTTTAATCCAAGCCAGAAAGTGAATGTGTGCTGAACTGTATTATTGCCTGCATTTCAGAGCAGTAAGCAATCTAGTTCTGAAATCTAGTTCATCTCCCCTATGAAGAGAAACTGAGATCCCTGGGGCTGTTTAGTCTTGAGAAGAGAAGACTGGGAGATTCAGATTGAATGTTAGGAAGTTCTTCACCATGAGGTTGGTGAGACACTGGAAGAGTTTGCCCAGGGATGTGGTAGAAGCCTCATCCCTGGAGGTTTTTAGGGCCAGGCTGGATGTGGCTGTGAGCAACCTGTTGTAGTGTGAGGTGTCCCGGCCCATGGCAGGGGGGTTGGAGTAGATGATCCTTGAGGTCTTTTCCAACCCTAACAATTCTATGATTCTATGATCACTGTCTATAAATATCAGAGGGGTGGGTGTCAAGTGAAGGGGGCCAAGCTTTTTTTCAGTGGTGCACACCAATAAGACAAGAAACAGGTTCAAGCTTGGACATAGAAGGTTTCACCTCAACATGAGGAGAAACTTCTTTCCAGTGAGGGTGACAGAGCCCTGGAGCAGGCTGCCCAGGGAGGTTGTGGAGTCTCCTCTGGAGACTTTCAAAACCCACCTGGATGCATTCCTGTGCAGACTCCCCTAAGTGATCCTGCTTTGGCAGGGGGGTTGGACTTGATGATCTCTTGAGGTCCCTTCCAACCTCTAATGTACTGTGATACTGTGAAAATGTCTTGCCATTAGGAGTGAGACTGTGGTGGATCCTCAAGGCAATGCCTACTTCCTTCCATGAAGCGCAGCTGCATGGGTCTTGGCACAGCACTGTTTCCAGAAAGCTGAGGATTTACTCTGTGAGTGAAAAAACATCTCCCTGTATAACAACTTCTAGTATGTGTGAGGACTCATAGGGAAGATGATGAGAGTCCAAGATCAGAGAGTGCTGTGTAATTTAGTATGCTGTTAGCTTGTGCTTGCTTGCTTATCATGAGTAGCTGGCTTTGCTGAAGCTTTAGACCCCAAACTGTAAACTCTCACTTAGATTTACTGAACTTGTATCTGCTTAAGCAGAAAAGGGCCTTCAGAGACAAAACAAACCAGAAGATATCACAGAGTGTTAGGGGTTGGAAGGGACCTCAAAAGATCCTCTAGTCAACCATTACTGCCAGAGCAGGATCGACTAGAGCAGCTCACACAGGAACACATCCAGATGGGTTTTGAATGTCTTCAGTGAAGGAGACTCCACAATCTCTCTGGACAGCCTGCCCAGTGCTCTGTCACCCTCACAGTGGAAAAGTTTTTCCTTATGTTCACATGGAACCTCCTCTGTTCCAGCTTGCACCTGTTGCCCCTTGTCCTTGTCTGTGTGTGAAGATAAGGAAGCTTCAGGGCTGCAACCATCAATAGCAGCTGCAGCTAGCCTATCTGGAGCCAGTGAAGGAACTCAATAATGAGTCAGAAGATGTCAGACCAGAACCACTCTTTGGCCAAAGTATGGATGAGTTGGAGGGTGGATACTCTGCAATACCCTTACATTTGCCCAGGGATTTTTTGTTGGGGTCATTCTCTGTCTGGAGGCACCCACCTCAAGCTGACCCTGATGCTCCACCACTCTATTAAATGATTGGATTTTGTAAAATCCAGTGCCTGAGAGTCTGTTTTGGGAAACCTAGGATTCAAACATCAGAGAGAGGTAATGTGGCATGCCCAAAGGGAAGGAAAGGGAGTGGAGAGTAACTATGCTCAAACTCTGACATCTTAGCTAAGTGATACAAAAGCTTGGGTGTGTGCATGTAGTCCTGAAGCCATAAACCCCTATAATGCTTCAGCTGTTGACACAATTCCTTTGATTGAGTCTGGGACTAGCATTGGATCTAGCCCCACCAAGACTCCTCCCTGAGAATGAGTTCAGAGAGCAAATGGCTTCATCCTGAACCTTGTGACTTAATGCAAGGGTCTCCCTTACCTCTCCGCATCTCCAGTCTCCACGTGAATCATTTCAAAGAGATTCTAACTTTATCTTCCCTGTCTCATTTCCTCCATGGAGTAAGTAACAGAGTGAACCTTGCCACTGAACTCTGGCAAGTTGCACTTGTACAAATTCTTGACCACTCACCTGTGACAGTGTGTCTGAGCTCAGGTAGCAGCTGGTAGAAACAGGCTCCTGTTTACACATTTCAGTGGTTTTGTTCACTTTGGTTTACTACTGTGGAATGTGCTAATGATAAATAGAAACTGTAAGAGAGGGATGAGAGGATGATGAGCTGATACTGACTGAAGACCTTGTACTCCTCCCTCAGACTGCTAGGTGGAGTCTATAACCACTTCTGTCAGCAGGTTTGTGCTTTCCTTAGACAGCTTCCTACTGATGGAAGATGAGAGCTAATGCAAGTTACAAACAGTTTTAAAAAACAGCCAAAGCAGATATGGTGAGGAACCAAACTGAGCTTGGTTTGGGTTTTATACAGCTGTTTTATTTACTTCAGTAGCTCTCCTCCTATTTCCTTCCCTTTATGATGTTCCTAAGGGCCACAGGAACATCCGTTGTCTTCTGCATCTCTCATGTCACACATCAGCACATGCCTTTTCCTGTCAAGTCCACAGATGTGTTTTCATTGGAATGTAGAGCCTCAAGAACAGGACAACACAGGACATGCAAGCAAATTTCTGCTTCCTCAACTTCTGCTTCCAGTTATTGACAAGCCCTTGACTTTGCTAGCGTGAAGGTGTCTGCATTGGACTTCTACAAGGGAAAATAATGAGGCCTTCAAAGTTGAATTCAACATAATTTTCACAAAGGCAGCTGACTTGCTACATATCAGTCTTCCTGTGAGGTGCCAGGTGGTGATTTGAGAGGTCTGTTGCATTATATGTACTCTACCTCACTGCAGGACTTTGGTACTGTTAAATGTGCTGGGAGTTTGGGATGAATTCTCAACAAGCCTTAGCTGCAACCTGGCTTTGCTTGGCCTCTTCAAAGAGAAATATGATTCCAATACCTGAAGAGATCCCACAGGAAGGCTGGAGAGGGACTTCTTATAAGGGTTTCTAGAGATAGGTAAAGGGGGAATGGTTTTAAGCTGAGAGAGAGTAGGTTTAGACTGGATCTTGGGAAGAAGTTCTTCAATACAAGGTGGTGAGACTCTGGAATAGTTTCCCAGGGAGGCTGTGGATGCCTCCTCCTTGGGGGTGTTTAAGGTCAGGCTGGATGAGGCCTTGAGCAACTGAGTCTAGTTGAGAGGTGTCCCTGCCCATGGCAGGGAGGTTGAAGCAGATGATCTCTGAGGTCCTTTCCAATCTAAGCCATTCATTGATTCTGTGATGATTAACTTAAAGCTTGGAAAGTAAGTAGTTAGGCCAGGAGTTTCCATTTGTAGCACAGACACAGGAGAAGGAGTAGCTGAGGACCACATAGCCAGCACTCTCAGCATCACCTGTACAGAGCAGAGGATCATAGAACATTAGAGATTGGAAGGGACCTCCAAAGATCATCAAGTCCAAACCCCCTGCCAAAGCAGGCTCACCTAGGGTAGTCTGCCCAGGAATGCCTCCAGGGAGGTTTTGAAAGTCTCCAGAGAAGGAGTCTTCACAAGCTCTCTGGGCAGAAGTGGTGGTGCTCTGCTATCCCACCACCTGCTGCTCTTGAGCCTGTTGGTAAAGGCTTCCTTGGTGCAAAATCTGGAAAAAACAGATTTTCTGTGAGGTGGTGTGAAAGCTCCTTCCTGCTCTGAGAGGCCTTACATGTTATTCATAGGATGAATCAATCAGCAGCCTGCTTACCAGCTTTGCACATGAAGAGCTGTGTAATGGCTGTGTAATTGTAATAGTTCACAGCACACAACTTTCCTTCAGCCTTTTGGATGCCCCTGAGTAGTGCTCAATTAGCAAGCCCTGTGTCTTCAACTCAAGGCTGAGTGTAATCAGTCAAAATCTTGGAATTCGATGGAGAGCACCACAAAAACTTCCTCAGGGAGTTTTGCTGGCCTCAAAGGGGAAAGTGCCACTTGACTCAGGGAAGGGCTGTGAGTTGTTGGGGTTTTTTTGTGGTCCTCATTTAGAGCAAACTTCCAGTATATTTTTTTTCTCCTTTGTCTTTGTGAGGCACAAAGAACAGACCTTCTGGTCTGCTCTGTGAAAGAAGACTGTTGGTTTGCTTCCTTTTTTTACTTACCATAGAGTAGTGCTCTTTCTGGAAGAGCTCTCTTCATAATAGCATCCAAACCAAATCCAGCCCTAGTGAACCTTCAGGCACTGAGCTGATGGATACAATGGCTTCAGACCTCTTATTGCAGAGTGCATTGTGCCTGACTCCTGTGCCACCAGTAGCTGTTACTGAGCATTGCCTTCTTGTGCAGAAAGCACAGAGTGTCTGTCACTTGAAGTTGGTATTTCATTGAAGACTTGAGAGCCAGAGTTCAATGGAGCTAGTGGCCTGTGAGTGAGCATCACAGAGCCTGTTTGATCATAGCCTAATTATCACTAGAGGGACCTGGTGGAAGTCTTGGAGCTCTGTCTCCCAAACACTTGCAGAAAATCCTGTGAGCAGGACCTGGTCCCTGAGGAATAGAATGGAATGGAATGGAATGGAATGGAATGGAATGGAATGGAATGGAATGGAATAGAATAGAATAGAATAGAATAGAATAGAATAGAATAGAATAGAATAGAATAGAATAGAATAGAATAGAATTAGCTAGGTTGGAAAAGACCTTTGAGATCATCAAGTCCAACCTATCACCCAACACCATTTAATCAACTAAACCATGGCACCAAGTGCCACATCCAGTCCCTTCTTAAACACCTCTAGTGATGGTGACTCCACCACCTCCCTGGGCAGCACATTCCCATGACCAATCTCTCTTTCTATGAAGAACTTTTCCCTAACATCCAGCCTAAACCTCCCCTGGTGAGCTTAAGACTGTGTCCTCTTGTTCTGGTACTGATTGCCTGAGAGAAGAGACCACCCCCCACCTGGCTACAACCTCCCTTCAGGTAGTTGTAGAGAGCAATAAGGTCTCCCCTGAGCCTCCTCTTGTCCAGGCAACCTTAGCTCCCTCAGCCTCTCCTCACAGGGCTGTGCTCCAGACTCCTTCCCAGCTTTGTTGCCCTTCTCTGGACACATTCCAGCAAGTCAACATCTTTCCTAAACTGAGGGGCCCAGAACTGGACACAGGACTCAAGGTGTGGCCTAACCATTGCTGAGTATAGGGGCAGAATGACTTCCCTGCTCCTGCTGGCCACACCATCCCTGATACAGAGGTGGCTGTAGAAAGCAGTACTACTCTGGGTTGAAAGTATGAAATTCTTCCACCAGGTGCACTGGTGACATGAATACTTTCAGGGGTAATGACAGTCCAAAGGAATATAAAGCTCCTAATTCAGGAACTTAGTCTTTCCCCACCCTCCAGAGCAAATTGCAGTGTGTTAGAATGACACCACATCTATGAGTTAGAAGGATCTTGTGAAAGGAGCAGCCACAGCAAGGCATGGTGTGTAGTGCAGGCACTATGTTGTGTGGCAGACAGGCATTCTGTACATCTACTTCCAGCAGTCTCAGTTGCATTGTTCCAGCAGATGCCCTTAAAGAAAGACTGAGAATTACTTAAAGCATAATCAATGTTATTTTCCTTCACTTTAAAGCATAATCAATGTTATTTTCCTTCACTTTCCTCCTTTAAATGTTGCTCAGATTAAAAGGGCCTTAAAATTACATTTAAATGTAGTTTGTAGTGAGGTTGGGGCTACCTTTGTATGGTATTTTTTAGGTCTTGGTGTGCCTGGTGCAGGTAGATGTCCATGAAACAGTTGTCCACATGATTGACAGCTGCTTTAAGAACCAGCTGAGAGCACAAATCCAGTGCACTTGTATTGTTAAATGATTTCAGAGTTCCAATTTAAATGATGATAGTGAAGGGTTGATGGAAAAGCGGGAGTGCAGCTGAGGAAATCATCTTACAAGAATCTTGTGGTCACATCTGATTTTTCTCCCCTTGATGATAATGGATGTGATCCCACTCACTGCTGGTGCTCAAAGATTTGCAGGCAAGCACAGCATGCTGCAATATTGGTCATGGCAGTGTAGAAGACACAGGGCATGCTTCCAGTGCTCTTCTGGCAGTGCTTTATGCTTGGTTAACTTCTGCACTAATGTCACAATTTTAGGGATAGACTTTGAAATATGGACGGCAAACCTGTGTGCAAATGCTGCAGTCCAAGGCAAACTCACTCATGACTGTGGTTTCACCCACAGGCTGTGGGAGAAATAGAACTCAGATCTGTCTTCTGCCCTACTTTTATCACATTAATGTTGCTGCAAGAAGTGATGAATGTAGGCTACATCATGGCATTTATATGTCACCAGAAAGCAGGGGGTTTTTGAAGTGGTTATTTTGACTGTGGGATGATGTTACAGTGGCATTGCAAGTGTAGGGTCAGTAATAGTTGTTCTTAAGTAAGGTTTATGGGCTCTTTAGAGCAAGGGATTTCTGTAGGCTCATTTAGTGGTGGCTCTGCCCTAACTGCTTCTGAACCTCCAGGCTGGTTGGTTAAGTGTCCAAACTGCTTTTGTTTCATCACTGCTGACTCCTCCTTAAGTCAGCATTATTAATAATAAATCTTCTCTATATGTGTCAATGAGTGTTGTTGCATTCAAATGCATGTGCTTGCTTCAAGGTGACTTCTTCTATGGTTCAGAACAGAGTTCCATCTCAGAGTGATGGCAGAGGTAGCCAGCAAGTATGTCCATATGTGTTACAGCTGCCTAAAGGGTGATTGAGTTTGTGTTCACTGATGTGTCTCATGACAACAGCTGGTTGCTTCCTCTCAGAGGTAGTTCATTAGTTCATCTGAGGAGCTGTCTTGTAATTAGTAAAGATAATCTGGAAACTTTCTTCTGGCTGGGGCCAGCAGACTGTAGACACCAAGGTCTTCAGGGAAGCAAATTCCTCTCATGACTGTCCAGATGAACTCCACTCATTGATGTGCACTTGTGAGGTGTTGTGTCTGAGAACAATTAGAGTTACAACATAGTGTTTTTGTGGACAGTAGCTAGAAAACATGATCAGTGGATCACTTGGATGTGGAGAATGGATGGTAGCATGGATGGGCATTTCTCCATTTGATTAAAGGGAAGATGTGTGTTCCTAAGGTCCCTGGAAGCTCACTCTGTCTAAAGAGCTGGCCAAGAGGCTCCCCTTAGTTTAGCTAACAGGTGACTGCAGGTTCATCATGCTTTCCTAGCAGTTGCCTGAGCTACTGTTTGCATCTGTGAGCAGTAATCCACTAAGCAGTGAGAGAAGGACAAGTGAGAACAGCTCGTGAGGGCATCCTGTGTCAATTCATGGATTAAGCTGCCCAGTCTTTCCAAATGGTCTGTGCAGCCCATGAGATGATTTCCCATCCACAGCCGTGGTGCAGCCTCCCTGTGCTCCCACCAGAGGCACGTTTCAAACCCACCATGCCTTTCAGAAACTCACTCCTGCTCACTTTGAGCAGCAACAGGAGGATTTATGGAGCAAACAGGCACGAGAAACAAACAAGCTCAGTATTTTTGTGATCTACATGATGATGTAGTAGAGTGGTCAGAATTGCTGTTGTACTGTTTGGGGGGCAAGCTTGGTGATAACTGCAGACTGCAATGCCCCATGTGCTTGGTAATGGACAGAGCTGATTTTAAATCAGAGGAAGTTCTTGATTATGTGACAATTTTGTGCTGTGCTTAGAGAACACTTATACAGGTTATAAATAGAACAGCTTTTAAATCTATTTCTCAGTGGCCATCTGTACAGTGTGGTGGCTGGGGGGAGGGAGAGTGCTGGGCAGTGGTTTTTGAGGGGGAGTGGTTTGGGGTTTTAGCATAACACAATAAAGGGAGGTTTCAGTTGAGCAGCCGTCTCCATTTCCTCCAGAGGAAACTTGCAGGATGATGTTTGTGCTTGGTTTAGTCACCAGAGGTGAAGTGCACAATAATAGTAAGCCTGTGTTTCTACAATTGGAGGATATTTCTCATAGTGAAGGAAGTCTCCAAGGTCAAGAGCTACAATACCCGGAGAAGTTACATCACGACCCCGCATCTGCTCAAGTCTGCTCTTTTCCTGCACCCACCCTCCCTCCCCCTTCCTTTTAGCAGGAGCTCTCTCTCTCTCTTTCTCTCAGCTTAAGTGTTGCTCACGTCACCTGCAAGAAGACCATGGATTTGTTTTGGACTTCTCTTTACAGTTCAATAATACAGTTAACAATAATAAATAATACAACCCCCCACCCCCTTCTTGGAAATGAAAAACAGGAGTGAGGATTTCTCCCCCTACATAACTGGAAAAGTCTCACTGGAGTCTTCTTATATCCTGTCCATTCCCAAACTCAGTTTGTCTAGCTGCTGGTTTTGCAATGACAGTTACATTGTGTGATGATGATGGCAACAGCACCTCCTCCCAAATCTAGTCTGGGCCTGTGCATTTCTGAGTTCACCTCAGTCATGGGATGGTAGTGGGCAGCTCAAGTCTCTGTGTTGAGATGGACGTGTATGGTGAGGGAAGCTTTTGGCTACTGAGAAAAATTTGCATGTAAGGGAGGCTGGAGCTTCATTTTTCCAAGTCACTTTCCCTCCCTCTGTTTACTATGCAAATTGATGTTACTGGTACATGCAATGCAGTCTGGAAACCCCTGGCATGATACAGTTCTCTCTGTTTGGGGTTGGGGATTTTATGTTTCTACAGATGAAATTCCAGATCAAGGACTGTATTTTATAATCCTCTTTTTGAAGCAGCATTTTTTTTTTGGCAGTGTTTGCTTGGTTTTGTTTTAACAAGTGGCTATTAAATCTAAATCCAGTGTGTCTTGGAATGGCAAGAACAAGGACATTCCTTAGAAGCCTACTTGTCCATTTTATTTGTTTTCCAACCTCTTAATCCATTCATCAACAGGACAGCAAAGTGAGAGCTTGCTCTACATACTCCTCATTGCTGTATCCTTACTATTTATACCCAAAACTCTGACTCAATGCTGTTGAAGTATCTGAGTCTTTCCCTGGCTTCAGGTTGTTCTGAATCAGTCTATAAACCTAAAACTCAAAGCTGCTTCTAACAAAGAAAACAACCCCCTTTTTCCCCCTCTTCAGTTCCCAACAGTACTTGTGGTTTAAGCATGTTGTTCATGTCTAATCATGTTCACTGGTGACAATTCCAAGCACACATATTAGAGGGGAATTACCTAGCATTCAATATTTCCTTGGTTGTATTTGGCTTGACAGCAATTAGGGCATTTAAGAGGGGTGGTGGCGTTCTGCCATCCCTGCTCCCTCACTCTGCAATTGGGAATGGTGGTTATGGAGAGGTGTGAACATCACCCAGGTTAGCCAGGTAAAGCCTGGGTATTTAAGGAGGTGAGGATAAAGGCTGGTCTTCTTTTAGGCGGGGACTGGTATGAGATAGGTTGTGTTGGACTAGTGAAGAAGGGTTTGTGCAGCTGAGGCCATGTGTTTTGGAAGGTTTACTCGGTGTGTTGGGTATAAGTTGCTCATCCTTGCCTTGCTCAGCATCGTGGCCAACGTTTTACTGTATTTTCCCAATGGTGAAACAAGATTTGCTTCAGAGAATCGTCTTGGCAAATACGTGGAGTGCCTTCATGGCATTCTAGGTGGAGGCATCTTGGTAAGTAATGAGCTAGCAAGTTTCTTTGAAGTTTATTTTGGAGCTACTTGGTCTTGCTGTTCCTTTGGCAGTTACATTGATTTATTGATCAAATATCAAGAGGAATCTCTGAAGTATCAAAAGAAATTAGCTACATTACTTTGTAATTATTATTAGTTCATATTACTAGTTATTTTCTGCAACAATATGATACTGTAAAGCTGAGAAAATGATAGGGCTCTAGGTCACAAAATCCAAATGCAAAACTGGAACCAAGCCTCTCAGCAGGTCATGGTTTGTGTAAAGGGTTAAATCTTCCTTTTTTGTTATGTTTTTGAGCTATTCCCCTTTTGAATGTCCCTAGATAACTTGCATTTAGTAACAATTCAAGTGGCAGTTATCAGAGCTTTGCATTTGGGCAGCAGCAAGGGATGAAGAATGTGTTAATCTGGAACTCCTCTTTTCTACCTTTTCAATTTTGTGAACCACATTGTAGCATATTTAAGCTCCTGACTCCAGGCTTCCTCTTCCATTTGCTTTTAAAAGTCCACTTAGAAATAGGCTACAGATCTCAAGGTGACAGCAAATCTCAGGCTGAAGATGATTGCATGGAAAGCACTCCACCTTGTGAGGTGTGCTTGTGTCTGTGCTACAGCTCTGCCACAAGGACTGGCAAAGACTGAGCTTCACACACAGGAACAGAAGTGAAATCAGTGGAACTGCTCCTGGAACATAGTTGTACAGCCTCTGCTGGATGTGCAGCACTGGGACTAAGCAATAGGTTTGACTAAGGGCTGACAAACGTGACTGTTCAGCTGAAAGGTTTTTATTTTGGTGTCTTGTGGAGTAAATCTGTGCAGTTTGCAGGTAGCACATTGCTCTTTCCTGTAGGTTTTTGCAATGTACTCCTGGATGTAGAGTTGGTGGGAGAGGAAACTCTATTAAATCAAAATCAAATTCAATTAGATTAAATTAAATTAAAATCCTGGATTTTATGCTAGAAGCTCTGGAGTAGGGATGTTTTACATTTCTCACAGATAGCTTCTGCTTTGTTACTTTGCATTTCTGCCACTGGCAACTGGTTGTGAAAACCTAGAAAAAGCTGAATAACTATAATGAGATGTTTTCCTGAGCTGGGCAAAATGTTCCTAGACTTTCTACTCTAGTCAGACTGGTTTGTCACAGGAGCAGTGGTGACTACTCTTCAGTAATTAATATGTTGGTGGTAGTTGTTTTTTTAGCAAATACTTATGAAAGGCTTACCTTGGAGTCTTCATTTGGCAGCAAATGGATGCTTGGGGTTTCTTGGTTTGGTTTTGTCTGCTTTGTTTTTCCTTTTTTGTTGTTTTTCCCCTTTGTTTTTGTTTTGTTTGGGGGGTTTGTTTGTTTGTTTGTTTTGTTTTCCCAAAGCATTTTATTTGCAGGATACAGCCTTTAGTGTGGATAAAAGCTTGTAAAGCTGAAGTGCTTTAAATTGCAGCAATACCACAGCAGGCTTTTTGTGCACTTAAGTGCTGTGTATACACAAAGTAGAAATAGAAATATACCTACCCTGGTGTTGAGGCTGCTTGACATCATTAGCCAAGATGCTGACTGTTAAATAGGAGTAAAACTGAATCATCTCCCCAGGCTGCTCCCCTCTCCCCTGCTCAGCAGCAATATAAAGGAATGCAGTGTGAGGACTGTGTTTTATCTGCCCTGTCTGTGCAACAAAACATCTCCATGTGGTTTGTTTGCTCCATCCCCAGGTACTCATCCCAGCTATAGTGTTCATTGTGCTCCAAAAGGATGGCTGCTATGGCTACGAGAACTGTGGGAAGGGCTGTGTGGTAAGTGAGCCTTCATGCCCCAGTCCCAGGTAATCCCAAAGACAAGGTGATGGCTTTTGGAAGTTCAGCTCTGTTTGCTGTGCAGGTGCTGTGCTCAGTTGTGGCATCCTTAATTGGGCTCCTTGGTTCTGGATACTGTATCATCATTTCAGCACTCGGCTTGTCTTATGGACCATATTGTTATACTCGCCTAGGAAGAAACTGGATCTATCCTTTCACTGAATCCTCTGGAGGGTAAGTTGTCTGTTCATGAGGGCGTTACATCTTTCACCATGTACACATGGATTTACTCCAGTACCTTGCAGATATACCAAGTAACCATATACCAAGATCCATTCACAAGTGTTTGCTTCTCACTCGCTAAGAGCTAAAGAGATGGCATCAGTTTCCCACACTGATGTGGTTTGAAACCGAAGCAATATCAAGCCTCTGTCCTACAAAAAGGGATCTGAACACGTGTACAAATAGGTAGCAATTCTATAGATCATATAAAGTTCAAGTCCATAAACATCCCTAATGTCAAGTTGTAGGACTTGGACAGATTTCCAAACTATGACTTGTGGTTGTTATGAAATCTGTCTGATGCTTTGTGAGGCTTGCTTCTGAAGTGGCTTGGCCTCTTTGTAAACTGGCATCATACCTTAGAATACGCTGGGTTGGAAGAGACCTCTAAAGCTCATCTAGTCCAACCACTCTGCAGTAAGCAGGGACATCCTGAACAAGATCAGGTTGATGTCTTCAGCAATGGGGCCTCCACCACCTTCCTGGGCAACCCGTTCCAGTGTTCCAATACCCTCATGGTAAAGAACCTCTTCCTGATGTCCAGTCTAAATCTACCCTTCTCTAGTTTCAAACCATTGCCCTTTGTCCTAGGGCTACATGCCCTTGTAAACAGACTCTCCCCAGGTTTCCTGTAGCCGAGCTGTGTGCTGTTCCCCATTAATCCCCACAAATCCTGTCAGTTGGAAGAGGCTTTGCTTTGGCTCATGACATGCTTTTACAGCGTCTGTGTGCTTGGCAACCTTGAGGCTGTTTCCAGTAACAGTTTATGGCCAATGCCAGGCAGGTTGAGAAGCCACATAAAGCTCCTTTGCAGCAGAGAGTTTGAATTTTACATTCTCCCAAGAGGGAACACTCCTTCTCCCTCAGCTGTGACTGAATATAGAGTTAAGTCCTTGCTGAATGCTCATCAGTGCTGATGTTCTGAAGATGTGGATGAGGAGTAGCAGCTGGAATACTGCAGTACCCTTCTGAACTTGTTCTGTATTTTCCTCTTCCAGAGTAGGTGGGTGAGGGCCCAAAGGCACAAGTGTCTCCCTCTCTGGAGATATTCCAGACTTGTCTGGATGTGTTCCAGTGTCATATGGTATAGGTGACCCTGCTCTGGCAGGGGGGTTGGACTTGGAAGATCTTTCAGTGTCCCTTCCAGCCCCTAACATTCTGTGATTCTGTGACCCATTTGCCTCAGATAGGTAACAGCTGTCTTCAGAATAAAGGCCTGGTCCTGAGAAGCTCTGTGGTTGTTTTGAGTAGAGCCTTGCTCTTTCAGTCTTCTCTCTGAGTAATAGAAGATTCTACAATGAAAGCTAAGATATTTTATTTTTCAAAGAGAAATTAAAACCTAACAAGTGTATGGTTGGCAGTACAACATGTTCTTAAACAGAACAAGCGTTGTGTGGAATAAACCATTGCATTTTCTATCCCCATTTAGAGTGATTATCTTCAAAGCAGTTACAGACTAGACATAATTTGGTTCTAGTGTCACAATGTTAATGTGCTTTTAATTGCTGGGTACAGGTACCTGCTTGATTACAACAGGTGGGCTGAATGTCAAGAACCTCGAAACATCGTGCAATGGAACATCACTCTCTTTTCCATCCTCCTTGTCTTGGGCGCAATAGAGTTCATCCTCTGCTTCATCCAGATCATCAATGGCGTTCTTAGCGGACTGTATGGAGCATGCTGCCGTCATGAGGAGGTGAGCTGTTTGTACTTAGAAGCACTCAGGGGAACAGGAAGCTATTGTTACTGATGCTACTGAGGAGTCTTACTCAGCAGCTAATTTTTAGCAGCAATTCAGTGGACAACTACTTTATTTTCTTTTTGGTAGCCCTTTTGTGTTTAGCATTTCCATGTAGTATTTGACCACATGCATTCAGCTGATTCCTCAGCTGTCACTGTGAAGTTAGTCTGCACAAGAGCTGCAAGGCCTTCTTTGCCCTCTATGACCCTTGCATTCACCAATACAATCTGCAATACAGATCTCCTGGTGGTGGTCCTTGCTGTAGCCTGAGCCATAGTGGCACAAGGTGGTGCAGTTCTGCACAGAGCTAACAAAACCTGCAGACAGAGCCAAAATGTTTTTTATTTCAAGGTGGGGCTTTCTTTTTTTTTTAGAGTGAAGAACTTCCCCCAAATTTCTTTGAAGTCTTGTTAGAAAGCTTGAGCACGTTATTCAAAGCAGTATGGTAGTGGCAGTGTTGGAATTGCAGTGGCTTAGGGTACGATTGTCACACACATTATGGCTAGGAATGTGTTTCACATTTTGAATGGATGTGGTTGAACGCTGGGGCTCTTTCAAAGCTGTTACTGTCTTCTCATTTCTGTCTTCCATGCTGTTACTTCAGTATGAAAGAGCATGCTAAGGTTATCTAAATGTGGTCAGGTTCATTTTAGGTCTTACAGTCGGCTACAATATTAACATTCTTCCCCTTAACATGTGTTTCTTTCTTTTTTGTTCCCCCCACAGACATATGGTTGCTAGGAACCTGGCAGTGCATTGACTTCGGTGTTATGTGTGTGGAGTGTTGAGTATTCTGTGGTTTGGTTTATTTTTTTATATTCCATGCATTCCAAAATGCACATTGTTTGTTGTCAAACTGTGCTCTTGCCATCACCTTACCTCACTTAGGGCCAGCCCTTGTTTGCTGGAATCATATGGAGGTTCTCCCCACCGACCTGCCTGTATCTAAAGGCAAAATGAATCCTGAATCCCTTTGGTTCATTTCATCTTAGTACAGGCAACTACCCAAATATGTGTGACTAAAGATGTTGTTGGTTTGGGGTTTTTTCTTTCAACTGACACAGCATCTCCATCCTTTAGGTTGTTTTCCCAATAAAGTTGCACTTCCATTCTAATATTGGAATGAACACAAACCCATTCTAGTCTGGCCTGCACATAAATGAATGGTCAGCTGCAGCAAAAAGAAAGCAGCAGTAAAATGTGGATGATTGAAGGCAGACTTCACCTTTTCAGATTTTTTTTCTGATCATCTCCCATATTTCACAAATAAAGATTTGTATTACAAATACCCAGCAGGTGTCAGTGATTCTTTTCCCTGCCCATGCTGAAACACTGCTTTCCTGTTCTTAGAGTAAAGCACAGTGGTGGCAGGAGAACATGAATACAAAAGCAGTCAGGTCATAATCTTGTTTTCCTCTCCAGCAGACTCCCTGAGGGTGAGAACTACTTCATTATTTGGTTTGGATAATTTAGCTGAGCCAGGCACTTGTGCATCAACAGAAGTATGATAGCTCAAGGACAGCTCTGTGACAGACACAGCCATGTTAGTGGAGTCTTAGTGCTGGGTCTGGGCTAGCAGCTCATTACTGATGGCCGTTCCAGGACTGGAGGGAGGTTTTTGTGCAGTTGAGCCACAGCTCTGTGTCCTCTCCTGCTCTCCCAAGCTGAGCTTACCTCCTGACTGCTGAGAGTCTTGAAACAAAACGTGAGTCTATGTCCTGTATTTTACCTTGCTCAGCAGACTCCTGGGTGTAGTAGCAGTGCTCAAAAAATTGAGTACAAATTCAGGTCAGCAGTGATGGATTAATCTGAAGTATCTGAGCTCAGCAGTAAGCAGCTTGGAGGCCATATTCTGACATTCTGTGCATGAACCTCTGCAGTGTTGCTTGCAGCACGTGACAGCAAGTGCCGTGTCTCAGGGTGAAGGCAGTCTGAATGATAGGCTGCCAACAGCATTACTGGCAAGGACAGCATGCTACTGGCAATGGCAGTGTTCAAGTGGAACCCAGACTGTGGCATTTCAAAGAAATGAGGCTGAATAACACTATTGCTCAGTTTTGGAATCTAGCAGTTCATGTAGCCTTTGAAAACAGGCAGTTTAGTTTCTCTTTGTGGGAGGAAGGGAATTTCCCAGAGGGGTCAGCATACTCAGTGTGTTGTAACTAGTAAGGTGGCTTTTTAAAGGTGGGCAGCAACTTGGGGTGCATCTCAGCCTGTCCTCACAGGCAAGTCTGCCTGGTGCAAATATGTATCTGGAAAATAAAACAGAAATCAAGGGTGGAAATGAAACTTCACATACACATCCACAGCAGCAAAAGGACTCAGAGATGGGAAGGGTTTGTGTTTAGAGTATCAGGATAGTCACTCCTTGCAACACAATTTATTCATACATAAATACTTAGTTAAGGGCAGTCTAGCACAGGCTTTCTGCTTGTGTTTGTCCCTCTCTTGCCCTGCTGCAGGAGGGAGCAGAAGAAAAAAGAGGTTCTTGAAAGAAACCATGCAGCTGAGGGATGTTTGCCTTTCTGCTTGCATAATTCTTCTTTGTCTTTCTGATTAGTTGAAGATCTGAAAGAAGTTTAGAGTTCCAATGGACAGGATGATTAGGCTAAGGTTTAGAAGGAAAACCTTAGTTCAGCTCCAGGTAGCTCTAACAGACAGCATTACTACTCACTGCGTTGTCATTTAAAGAGACCCCACCTGGAATACTGTGTCCACTTCTGGTGTCCCCAGCATCAGAAGGACACAGAGCTGTTGGAATGAGTCCAGAGGAGGGCCACAAAGATGATCCAAGGGCTGGAGCATCTCTGCTATGAGAATGGGCTGAGGGAACTGGGGTTGTTCAGCTTGGAGAAGACTCTGGGGAGACCTTAGAGCTGCCTTCCAATACCTGAAGGGATCCTTACAGGAAGGCTGGAGAGGGACTTTCCATAAGGGTGTCTAGAGGCAGGACAAGGGGGAATGGTTTGAAGCTGAGGTAGAGCAGGTTTAGACTGGATCTTAGGAAGAAGCTCTTCAGTATAAAAGGGTGGTGAGACTCTGCCCAGGAAGGCTGTGTATGCCTCCTCTCTGGGGGAGTTTAAGGCCAGATTAGATGAGGCCTTAAGCAGCCAAGTGTAATTGAGAGGCATCCCTGGCTATGGCAGGGAGGTTGGAGTAGATGATCTCTAAGGTCTCTTCTGAGCTAGGCCATTCTGTGATTCTGTGATTAAGACAGTGTTCTGGGAGTTTGATCACTTATAGCCTGGAGAAGTGGTTGGTTTATGTTATATTTATTTCAGTTAGCAGAGATGTCACTCATCCAGAGCAAACCTGAGGTTTCAGTAAAGGGCTTGGCATCAACTCCCAGATGTTGGCACCGAGAAGAAAGCGGTTGTTGCAACACTTGGTAAGTAAGATATTTGAGAAACTGTTTGCCAGGTTTGCTTAATATTTAGTATAAGATGGTTGCTTCCTGTTGTGGCAGTGTAGTGTGCCAGCAAAAGAAAACAAAAGAAAAAGCACAGCTTGAGCTGGTATTTGCAGAGCTCAGTTTAAATACAAACCAGGTCATGATGCAGACTGCTGTAGTGCAGGATGGATATTGTTCCAGGTGTCACTGTCCAAGTAGGTTTCTTCTAATCAGAACAAATTGCTATGGGGACTAGCAGCAAATCTGATAATAAACTCAGCTGAATGCTAATCATTTTGGCCATTGCTTTTAGAAAAGAAGTATTTCAGCCTTTTATGTGATCTCTGAATTTTGTAATAGAAAATAAGCCCTGGAGATGTTGTGTGCCTGTTTCCTCTGGTCTTTAGTGTGGATGATCTGAGTTCTGTCCATGCCCATGAGCCTCCAAAGGGAGTTTTGTCACTAATTTCGGCTAGAGGAAGGCCTGAAATAAAAAGTTTCCATAGTGACTAGGGAGCAAAACAGGAAATATGGGAAGAGCTTCACAGTAAAGTCTGAGGACTTCAAAATGAAATCTCTTATTTAAAAAGAAAAAAAAAAGGAGGGGAGAGAGGAATGAGAGAGTGGAGAGCAGAGAACAGATAGAAAAAAGGAGGTAATGCATATGTACCACCAGGCCCATTTCCTTAGGTGATCTCATTTGAAGCAATAGGAAAGAATTAGTTACAACAAGCAGCTTTTATGAGAACATGGGAGAAGCCTGATGCGTGCAGAGCCTGAAACAGCTCATGAGGAAACAGAAAGAAAACCTCCCATGACATCATTGATTCTAAAATCAGCCTTGCCTTTGCTAGAGCCC
Source organism: Dryobates pubescens (assembly GCF_014839835.1). NCBI lineage: Eukaryota > Metazoa > Chordata > Aves > Piciformes > Picidae > Dryobates > Dryobates pubescens. Next base: position 18,356,544 of record NC_071624.1, on the reverse strand, counting down.
AAATTGGTTTTGTTCTCTTACTGTGACCTTCCCACTGAGCAAACCCTATTCTTGAGTTACTTTTCTGATGATTCACATCAGGGGCATAGAAGGAAGGCTTGGGTCATGCTGTGAGCATTCACTCTGTGTTACCAGGATGATGTCTAGTTGCTTTGGGCTTAGGGAATGATGACACAGGAAAATGGAGAAACTGCCTGGCTTTGGCTTTGCACAGTGCAAAACAGCAGGCATTTCAAAACACAGCCAGACCTTTTGTTCTGCACAAGAAGTCATGTGTATTTAGGTCAGATCTGCAGCTATGCATGCTCAGCTCTAAGCACAGCATAAAGCTGCTGGAGAAATGGCAGAATTTCATTCATAAAACAGTTTGTAGTGCTGCAGAAAACAGTCATTAATTACACTGTGACAAGAATTCTGCCTGGCCACTTCTAACCAGTGCCATTTGGGCTTCTGTACTCTCTGCAAGGTGGCTGAGACTCAACAGTGTTTTTATGAGGCTGCCCTAAGATAGCAGCAAGTGTTGGCTCACCCTGATGGCCTTATCTGCCAAGCTCTGGCACATTGATTCCTCTGTAACATGTGGCGGCATGTGGCCTTCTGTACAGGGACGGGACACATTTATCATTTGACAGCCCCTTTCCTCATGTAGGGAAGGGAAAATGCTGAGCTGCAGGAAGGCTGAGCATCCTGCCTCATGGCAGAGTATCTGCATCATGGTCGGTGTGCTCGGGAGGAGTGCACTTCTGAGCAGTTGCTAGGAAGTGAGATCTCTGAAGTTCCTTCCTGCGTCTGGCTCCCAGACGTATTTCATTCGGAAGATCACAGAGGAGGATCTTTTGGAAGGGAAACTGCTACTTAAAGGCATATGCTTAGAGTGGCCAATCAGTTTAGACAGCAATATTCTGCTGTTGTTCTGCTGTGAAGCACTTCCCTGTCTCTGGAATCGTCCGGCAGTCACCTGCTTCCCGTGGATACGAAATGACCGAATCTGTATGAGGAGGGCAAATGCTTTTCATGTTTAAAACCTTTCTGAACTTTTCCTAGCTTGGAAGAGCAAACCTAAAATTTCTAGAGGGATGGCTTTAGAAACATGTGGAAGCTGTTTGAGTTGTCTGCTGATACCTCTTGCACTTTGGAGTATTGTTGTTAACATCCTTCTATACTTCCCTAATGGGAAGGCTTCCCATGCTGCCAGTTACCAGCTGCCCAACTACGTGTGGTATTTTGAAGGGATCTGTTTCTCAGGCATGATGGTAAGTGTTGATTCCATGGATGTTTGGTGAATTGTTTCTCCTGCAAGCCATGTTGGGCTGCTGAGCAGCTATGGAGTTGTGCTTGTAAAGGGAATGTGGATTCCTTTGGCACAAACACTGCGGGCAGGAAAACTTGCCCAAGCTGCAGACATTTGTGAATATCCTGAATGACATGCTTGCATACTGATTCCATGTCAGTGGTTTGGTTTGGTTGGTTTTTTTCTTCAGGGTTGATTGTTTCTTTTGTACTGACTTTTTGTTTTGGTGTAATTTATGTCTGTATTACAGAGGCAGGTATTATGTTGATTTAATCCCCTGTGGCGGTTGAATTAGAGCTCTATTACCCAAACAAAATGAAACAAAACCTAAACCAGCTTCTCATGACTGTCCAGATGTATTTAAGAGCTGTATGCAGTCCAGTCTTTAGAGGACTACATACAGTTCACAGTGCCTAGTGCCACTGTTAGGCTAAATGCAGCAGGTATCTGTCTGTGATTGGTGTAGCAGGATTTTTCTCCACGACCCTTGCAATGGGTTCCTCTGCAATGAAACACAGAGCTGCCCGCTGCTTGTACTGTTCGCTGTGTTCACAAAGAACTGTAGCCTCAGGGGCAGAAAGCAGGTATATAGTAAAAGTGCATGCACACAATCAGCACTTAAAAGTAATAAGCAGGGTGTTTTTATGAGGGTGCTGAACTGGAAGACTTATTAAAACAGGACCCACTTGTTTGAAATAGTGTAAAAAAACCCTTATCTTGTCTAGCAGAGGAAAAACACATCAAGCAGAGAGTATGAACAAAAAAGCACAGCTGAGAATTTGGGGACAAGGTAAATGCAGTAGTGACATTCAGATTTTGAAGCATTTTGAGCCTTAGGGTTATTACCAGTGCATTAAACCCCTCTATGTTATCCTGTTACACCAGGGCAGAAGGATGTGAGAGGATAGTGCTGTGATTCAGAAACATTCCCTTTTCATGTTTCCCCTCTCCAGCCAGTGCTTGAGCGGCAGTCTGTGGTTCTGGAGTCCAGATTTTATTTATTGAAACGTTTCTAGAGTCAGGTTTAAAAAATCCAGCACTTTTGAGAAGTGCACCATAGATACTTGGAAGACAAAGCCAATGCAAGTCCAGGTGAAGTTAACAGAATGACAAAGCCAATGCAAGTCCAGGTGAAGTTAGCAAAAAGCTTCTACTGACCTTTCCTAGCATAAGCTGTGCTGGTGGTACCCTGCTCTGTGTAACTGTGCCAGCTAGAAGCTATTGGACTGCTGTGGTTGTATCAATAAAGTATCCTTACTTTCATTGGTATTGATTGTTTTACTTGTGAGCTTGGTTTTCTTGTTTCAGCTTCACTGCTACGGCTGTGTCTGTGCTATGATGCTTTGTTGTGACAAGACTCTACTCTTGTCTTTCAAGTGCAAGAAACAAATAGTGACAGGAACAAGTTCTTTACCGTGAGGGTGGTGGAACACTGAAACAGGTTGCCCAGGGAGGTGGTTGGGGCCCCATCCCTAGAGATATTCAAAGTGAGGGCTCTGGGCAAGTTGATCTAGTTTGAGGATGTCCCTGCTTACTGCAGGGGGGTTGGACTAGATGACCTTTAGATGTCCCTTCCAACCCAAACCATTCCATGATTATATGCTTCTATAATGACAAGAGCCCAGTTCTTGAGTAACTGTGCTTTCCTTTTGAGCAGCTTCAACATCTCAGCAGAGCGTAACAGGTGCAGTCCCTGCCTTTAGGTGAAGAAATCTTGGGCTGAGTATCTTCATCCATCTCACTGACCTTGTAACATCCCCTTACAGATCCTTTTGTTGGCAGTAATTCTAATAACGCTGGAGGGTAACCTGTTCTATCGCTGCTGCCAGAGCGAGAGCTGCAACAAAACCTACAGGGTGAGTCTGTGCTTTGGTTTTGTGCATCTCCATATTTGCTCTGAGTGCCTTCCTGCTCCTGTGTTTCCAGCACATCCTTCTGTCCTTCCCACTGCTCTGCTTCTGCTTCCTTTTGCAGAGAAGTATTCTAAGTAGGGTTGAGAGGTCCCAGAAAGTGTGGCTCCTTCCTTCTGATGCACAAGCAGGATGAAAGAAACATTAAACAAAACCAAAACAAACAAGTTAGTGCCAAATCAATGAAGAATGTAGAAGCCTGAGAGTTTCAGTGAAGTGCCCCAGCTAAAGCATTTCATCCCCTTGCTTGTATTATTTGGAGGGTTTTGGAGTAATAACTCAATATATGCTATCTGGCACTCAAAAAAGTTTAACATCTGGTTGTGTTCCTCTAGCACTTGGAGAAACAATTTTGCAGAAGTGCAGGTTTGGAGGGGAAAAAAAATCCTCCAATAATATTTAACTGAGAGCTGGGAAACTGCCTTAAACTCTGTCTTAGTCTATATTTTGTATATAGATTTGTATATTTGTATGCTTACTATTCTTTATCTGGGACTTGTCTTTCTGAATTTTGAGGACTGAGACAATTACAGGTGAAATTCAACCTCAAGGAAGTGGCTTGGCAGGCTGAATGACTGCATTTGCTGTGCACACTGTCCCCATAAAGTAATATTTTTCTTCTCTCTTTACTTCAGAGTTTTATTTCAATTGTGCTAGCCCTGCTTGGAGTTGCTTTCTCTGGATACAGTTGCATCATTTTTACCTTGGGGTTGATACAAGGCCCCTTTTGCAATTCATCAAGTGGATGGGATTATATCTTCAAAGACACTGCTGGAGGGTAAGAAACCTAGAATGGTTTTGTCTTTCTAATGCCTGGATGTCGGGGAAGCTAAGGAAGTAGATGTGTTTGAGGAAAATGTGTCTTTTCTCTCAGCTGTGTTTGACAGACCTATGCAGGACTTATGTTGGTCTAATGAAAGACCAGAGTCTGGCTCCTTAACTTGAAGCATATAAAGCCCAATATGATTTTTCCATATTTTATAGGTAAACCTTTGCTGTGAGGACAGGCTGAGGGAGCTGGGGTTGTGCAGCCTAGAGAAGACTCCAGGAGGACCTCAGAGCTGCCTTCCAATACCTGAAGGGATCCTTACAGGAAGGCTGGAGAGAGACTTTCCATAAGGGTGTCTAGAGACAGGACAAGGAGGAATGGTTTGAAGCTGAGGAAGAGTAGGTTTAGACTGGATCTTAGGAAGAAGTTCTTCAGTATGAGGGTGGTGAGACTCTGGAATAGGTCATCCAGGCAGGCTGTGGATGTCTCCTCCCTGGGGGTGTTCAAGACCAGGTTAATGAGGCCTTGAGCAACCAAGTATAATTGAGAGGCATCCCTGTCCATAGCAGGGAGGTTGGAGTAGATGATCTCTAAGGTCCCTTCCAGCCTAAGCCAGTCTATGATGATGATGATGATGATGCATGTGCCACATGTAATGAATTTCACACTGCTGTTTCTCTAATAGGTACCTCACAGATTATCCTTCTTGGTCTCAGTGCACGGAACCTCCTAACATAGTGGAGTGGAACATCATTTTACTCTCTGTTCTGATAGCACTTAGTGGACTGGAGTTGATTATCTGTTTTCTCAAAGTGGCTGCTGAGCTGAAAAGGACACTCTGTGGCACCTATTCTGTTTTTGTCCAGGTAACAAAATATTTGAGGTAATTTCTTCAGCATCTCCAAGTCAGCTTACCTCCAGGAGTTTCTCTCAGTTAAGGACTTACCCTGGGCTGCTGCATTTCTAGATAAAAACAGAGGATGTGTACTGATAATTAAATCCATTGTGTTTAATTCATCCCCTAATTCCTTGTGCTATACAGGGATTGGTGACTGCTCACTCTGACCTTTAAGGCTAGGATTGAGAAGAAAAAAATGTGGCAGAGGTTGCTGAGCACCTTTCTTCCTGCATTCAATTTAAAATCATTCTTAACAGTGTGTGTGCTTCACAGCAAACAGAAGAAGATTCCAGAGGTAATAGGTAGCAGTTGTGGTCTAGGCATCAGTGTTTGCTATATTTTCAGTAGCTTGCTGAAAAAATAACTGAGAGGGCTCTGCTTTGGACAAAAGAAGTAGTTGGAACCCCAGAGCTGAAGTGACTGATGCTGCTAAGCTGCACACTGCAGCAAAGTGGTGTGGTTTAGTGAGGCATTCAGTTTCCTGGGTTTTGGAGGTAAGGTGAAATTAGACTTGCTGATCCTTCCCTTTCCATTGGCACTGGGATCAAGAAGCCCTCAGGGGTTTTATGTAGCCAGCAGTCTCGGAGATGACAGTACACTCTAGAAACGTTTCTAGTCAGAAGAAGCAGCAACCCTCAGAGCATTCCCGCACACCCACACGTATGTGTGTAAGGCCAGGTGTGTCCACCTGCACACACAGCAGGGATAGCTCTGCCACGGAGGGCAGAACAGGCAGGGTGGCAGTGCCTCTGCAGCATGAGGTTGCCTGATCAGCGCTGGTCAGCCGGGGCAGGGGAATTGCAGGTGCCACAGAGAGCCTTGGCAAGGGAGGGCTTCTTGTAGGAATTTCCTGGAACGGCAACCTAAGATAAGGTCAAGGCCTGGGGCAATCTTTCAAAACATTCTGCTTGCCAATGAGTGTCTCATCAGCCTGGGACCCAGCCCAGCTTCTAGTGAAGTCAAAAAGCAATACTGTCAGCTTGTTCCTGGGTGCAAAAGAGGGTCACCTCTGGAGCTCTAAGCGTGTCAGATTTAGATTGGATGTGGATGTTGACCAGTCAAACAACTTCCATTGATAAAAACAACTTGAACTGATAAAAAGAGGGCAACTACTTCCTTTCTTTTTTATTTGCAGGCCAATATTCTATGAAAATGGCAAGAAAAATCTCCACTGCTTCTCCTCCACCCCCCAGAAAGAGAGAAATGCCTTCTCCAACATTTCTGATGGTAGATTTGGGTGCTGCAAAGACCAATGTAACCATGTCTTAAATCTCTGTCTCTCAAGCCTCTCTGTTTTGGATGAAGTTATTTGAACTGTTTGACATCTACCTTTCCCCAGTTGTTTTCTACCATTCTGGTTGTCCTTGGCAATGACTTTTCTTTTTACCTTCCATCTTGCTCTGACAATAGGGAGGTTTGATGGCCATGGAACTGCTTTTGTATTGAAATCACCCTTTTGTGGAATAAACTGCTGTAAAACTGCTATTGAACTACTTCTATACTCCCTTCTTTTTGTTTAGAAGAGAGGAGTGGTGTTGTTCCCAACAGGCCTGAATCAAAGGCCAGTATGTCAGGAGGGGTTGTTCCCTTGAGAATGGATGAAGCCATGATTCCTAAATGAATACATTTTCATTGCAGAAAGACCATAATGGCCATGGAAAGCAGCAGCTGATCCTACTCATTCTGTCTTGGAAGTTCTGAACAGCTTTTAGAAAAGCATCCAGGATCTGATTCAAAGATCAGATGCCCAGCTCTGAAGTCAGTCCTGCTCATTTGTACACATTAATAGCTGCACTGGGTTCCTTTTTATTTTATACTTAGTGGCAAACTTTTTTGATCAATTTTTATGTGACTTGAAGGAACAGAGGAGGGAACCTTGTGAGCACACAGGACTATCTTAATACTCTTCTAAATACCCAACCTTGCTGCAAATGGAAGGCAAACATTCTTGACAATAATAATCAGATCAAAAATGTTCTTTTTATTTCTCAAACACTTATTTTGTTCACTGCCAGGGGGCATAAGTCTCATTTGCAGCCTCATGGGCAGCATTTGGCTGTGTTCAGCACTGGTTTTGAGAGAAGGAAGGTCCAGAGGAATGTGACTTGGTGATCCCAAAGGTCTTTTCCAACCTGAATGTTTCTGTGATTCTCTGTGAAATACACACTTCTGACTTGCAGTAATGCCCTGGGTGGGATTCAGCTCTATCAACTTCTAACATTAAAGACTGTAAGGACTGCAAACCAAACAATAAGTGGCAGAAGTGGCAGCTGTGGGAAAGATATTTAGGGAAAAAAATAGAGTATATCCAATTGTGTTTCAAGACAATATTGCTATTTTGCCTTGGTATTCTCTTATCAGCTTGGTTTGAAAAGCTGAGTTCTTCCTGTGAGGTTTGAAGAATGCATCTGAAGTTGCAAGTGCTTATTTTTTTAATGAAGTTGCTAAAAGTAATTAAAGAAAAGGAAGGGTGTTTAAGAATGGAGCTATTCTTTTGGGAGATGGTTCAAAGTGGCATGGATGTTCTGAGCTGCATGTTAAGAAGCCATGATTGTGACATGGGGACTGCTTGTAGCTGCATACTCGTTTATCCCTAGGCTTAAATCTCCGTCATATATCTCCTTACATGATAATTCCACATTCTTACAGGCTTTTTCTGTGTGTTGTTTGTGGGCAGAAGAAAAATAAAGAAAACTTAACAATCAACCCATACTCCTAGCAAACATCTTGGAGGATCTTGCTGATATTGTGCCTGCTGTTTATTTTGAAAGTCATAGAAAGATTTGTTTTTATTTCTTTTTAACAGGTTTTGGTTATTTGGATGAAAAAAAAAACCTGCATGTGTGGGGTAGACCTTCAAAGGCAGCCTCCCCCTAGAATTGCTAAATAGTCCTAAAGTGAATGGTGGCCTTGGACTAGATGGCCTTTAGAGGTCCCTTCCAACCCAAACCATTCCCTAACTCTATGAATACTCTGTTCAGACTCCAGCTCAGCCATGGGGAAAATACAGACTTAACTTCAAGCAAAAAGAAAGACTTTGCTATGCTGGATGAGAGCAATGAAATACCTTAATGACACACCTGGAAACTCTGAACCCTTTATCTTGCTCCTGGATATGTCCTTTCCACTTTTCCATAACTTCTGTCTCTGATCATAGAAAGTCCTGAGCTTGGCAGACAGAGACACAAAGAACAGTACCTAGCTTGAGAGTTTGTTCCATAGCAGTGTTAATAGTGTTTGAAGTAAAAGAGCAGCTTTATGCTTTCAAAGCAGTTTTGAGAGCTTTCAGAACAGACAGCAGTTCAGCATCCTCAGTATGAGAAATGAGAGGGATATTCATGGCACCAAGCTGCAGACTCCTAACTGAACCCATTAAATTAGTTGTTTAGTCTTTTTAGGTCCTGTCTGCCAGAGGAGAGAGGTTCCTGCTCTTCAAGCACCATCTGAAGATAGTAATACAGGTTTGAGAAGCTGAGTCACCTCTGAATTGTTGGAGTTCTTAGGAGAAAGGTAATAGGAGTTTGCTCAGGCACACAAATGTCTTACAAGTTTGGAGGGTAATGGAAAAATCTTTCCTGTCCAAAGTTTTTGTTTTGCCTTGAAATGAAAGCAACATGCAGGTTATTCTGCAAATCAAAATGAAAAAGGAGAGTAATTTAGAGGAGTCAGGGGGATAAGGCAAAGAAATGCTCAGGTTTCTACCCTCAAATAAATGTGGAGATTTCAAGGGTGCTGCTTGTGGGCTTTTTAAATTCTTCCTCAGGCTGCTGGAAAGGTGAACAAAAATAGACCAGCTAGCTCATATGTGGATGAACAACTCTGTTAGCTGAGCATTCAGCAGTGACTCTGAATTTAAGTAGTGTAAGAGAAGGTTAACATTGTCTTATTTTTACTCAGCTAGCTTACAGATGCAGCCTGTACAAGCTGATCTTTCCACTGACCTTCATCCATGGCAAAGAACAGCAACAGAAAAATCCCTGCAGAAATAAATCTGAGCATGTGACACCAACCTGGGAAACTCCAGAATTGCATCATAGATTCAATCAGATTTCAAAAGCTTGGCTTTGGCCACAGTCATGTAGACAGTAGCAGAATCCTTCAGTTAATGCAGTTAAGGTGAGATGAAGAACTTCACTGTTCACAGACCTGGTTAAGTCAGGTTTAGGTTTGTATGGCAGTAAAGGAAGCATTTCATAGTTAAGTTCTGTTCTGAATCTTAGTCTGCAACCCAAAGTAATTATGATTCTTCTGACCAATAAGAACATAGCTTTAAAGAAGATTGTGGCTATTACAGGCATTTTTAAGTTGCCATGCAATGAACAAATGCCATTTAGGATGAGTGTGGCTGTGTCAATGCTCAGAGTGCAGAAGAGCATTCTCAAGTGACAGGAGATATATAGCTATAATATAGATAAATATCTATAATATAGATAAGTATCTGTAATATAGATAAGTGTCTATAATATAGATAAGTGTCTATCATATAGATAAATATCTATAATATAGATAAATGTCTATCATATAGATAAGTGTCTATAATATAGATAAGTGTCTATCATATAGATAAATATCTATAATATAGATAAATGTCTATCATATAGATAAATGTCTATAATATAGATAAGTGTCTATCATATAGATAAATATCTATAATAGAAATAAATATCTATAATATAGATATGCTTCTGGTTTTCAACAATCTCTTCAGATTTCCAGGTGGCTTTTGTCTGAAGCCTCAGACTCAGCCATGATGGAACAGGGAAAACAAACCAGCTGAAAACTTCAGGTGCTTTTTCAACAGCCTGTGTTAAAAATGTGATTCTGGTCCTGTTTTTCAATGAGATTAACCGATCAGTGCTTACAGGACTCACATAAAGCCAAAGCACAGCTTTCTGCACCAGGCAGTCATTTGGTAATGGTAACATCTGGAGCTTTGTACATCTGTTATGCTTTAAATCATTGAAGAACGTGGCCTGCTCTGTCTGGTGGTAGGCTAGGAGGAAGGTAGCACAGGGAGTTCATTTTGTGGAATTTCTGAACCTCATTTCCATTTGGGCAATACTGAAACTGCTTGAAGTGAGATGCAGGCATCCCTGCCTCTGTCTGTGAGCAGCTCTTTCATCTCTAGCTGCATGTGCCACACTGGGCTAAAATTCCATCTCCAAGGGAGCTGTGGTGGGTTAGCAGAGCTTATCCACGTACACATCAGTGTGTCAGCTCTGCACTGACAGCAGTGACCTCAGTCCTCCCTTATCACCCTGTGTCACACCAGCAGAGGGGCAGCAGCAGGTCTGCAGGACAGGGCTAACCTTCCACAGCACAGGTAGCCCAGGGGAAAAGACTCTCAGGTAGAGCTTGTCTCAGGGCACTTCAAAAGTTGTGTTCTTGTGCCACACACCACAGACATTGTTTTCTCGGTAGCATACAGGCTCCAGAGTGATCAAGACAGTGAAAAAGTAATGAAGCCCAAGTCTGTAAATCCAGTTAAATCTGCAGCACTTGCAAGCCTCAGGATCTGCTCACAGTCTAAAGGCTAATTTGTGGGCTAGTGGGTTGGCAGAAATTGAAGAAATTCTTTGAAGATTATCTGAACTGACGAGGTTACCAGAAGCTTTTGTTTACTCTTGACACACACAGACATTGTGCAACATTTTATTGTATTCACCAAAGCAAACAGGAGCGGGAAGGGGGGAGGTAAGCAGGGTGGGAGGTGGGAGCAACAACAACTTATAAAAGGACATCTGATGTCCCTGTCCTGGGATTTTATTTCACATTTCCCACAAGGTTCATGAAAGGAAAATGAAGCTGCTCTTCCTAAGTTGCTTGCTATTTTCTTGCTGTTGCCAGTCTCAGGCAGTGAATAGGGAGTACTACATTGGCATCACAGAGACAGAGTGGAACTATGCTCCTGGCAATACCAATATCGTGTCTGGACAGCCTTTTGCAGCAGAAGAGTAAGTAAAACAGTTTGCACTGCTTGTGTTTTGATTTTACAGCACTGTCTGCCTTAGGTCTCCAAACCTGGTAAAGGCAGTGAAGTGAATCATCATACCCCTGCAGTGGATTTTTGGTCAGATGTATCAGGGAATTTGTATTGTTTTCCTGGCTTGCTTGAGAACTGCATTTGAATGCTCTGCTGATTAAAAGCACTGAAATATGCAGGGGGGTTATGGATTTGTTGCACTGACATGTTTACTGAGACTACAAAAAGACCCTGAATGTCCAATGATGTTTCATTTTGAATGGCTAAGAGGGCAGCCCTGAAGAGAAGGCTTTTGCTGGTATGTCTTTAAATATGGAAGTTTGACAGCTGTGAGACTCTCCTTTTGGGCACAGCTTCCTTTTTTAGACAGTTGCTGTTGGCATTGACTATTTCCAGGGCTGCAGCAACACAGCTGGGTCTCTCTGTCCACAGTGGGGGAGCTGGGCTGCTTCTTACAGGGCAAGGAGGGTGCAGAATGAGAGCAATAAGCAGGATGGGGAATAAGTATGGTGAGGAGGAGGGGAGCACCCTGAGGACATGAAAAATCCATTAAAAAAACTCAGCTATAGAAGGCATTAGAGAAATATTTGAGAGAGAAAAAATGCTCCTTCCTTCTATCTTTTTTTTCAGTGCCTTTGAAGTGAACTAGGACTATATTAAAATAAAAACAATGAAGAGAGAAAGCAGAAATTAGAAAAATCTCAAAATTATAGTTCTCATTTAGTCTGTAGATGAGGGATTAGAAGGTTTGCTGTAGTTTGTTTTCCCTAGTGAAAGCCAACAGTATCTCAGCCATAATCTGCCACTTCATTGGGCATGTGATGAAGCAACCAACTTCTTTGTTTTACTCATGAGCTGAGGGAAGTGTAAGACACTGACAGGGATTCAGCAGGCTAGTAAACTCTGGGAGCAAGGCACCTTGTCTGGAAATTGCAGGGCAGTGTTGTAATCCAACAAGCCAGCACTGTTCACTGCTTTGCTTTGCTCCATGGCAGTCTGCAACATGCTGAATGAATTTATTACTACTACTACTACTATTACTACTATTATTATCATTACTACTACTATTATTATTACTATTATTATTATTATTTCCCAGTGGTTGTATGCCTGCAAAGGAGCTGCTCCCTTTTATTGTACTTTTCATTTTCAGCTTCCCCAGTTTTTCTTCTCCTCATCTGTTCAATTATGAGGCTGTGCTTGCACAGAGCTTGGCATTTAGAGAGGAAGGGAAGAGTAGAGGGGGAAGAGTGCAGTGTACCTGCCAGAAGGAACTCTGCAATGAAATGGTAGCAGTTTAAACAGCCCATGAAGAGCCACAATGTTTGCATTTGATCTACTTTGTGGCTAAAGAGCTTCAGGCACACAGATTTCCAGTAACTCAGCCTTTGCAAGCTAAGTTTTTGCTCTCCAAGTTTCACGGAGCTCTGAACTGGCATTTTAATTACACTTCAGATCTGTTCTTGCCAAGGTACAAACAATCCTTCCCCACATGCTCAAACAATGCTCAGCTTTGTGGGAAACACTTCACATTTTGGGGCAGTGTCAGCTTGCTACACTGCTAGGAATATGAAACCCAACTGGACGTGTGGCTCACCATGTCAAATGAGAAACCAGGAGGCTGCACCACTTCTGCCCTGCCTCCCAAGATTGCCTCCTCCTGAAGTAGGTTTGCTTCCATAGCTACTTCTGTGATTGTGCAGAAGGATTTGTGGTTAAAGAGACTCTGAACTTAGGCTGACAGCAGCAGCCAGCAGCAGCACTATGGGTTTGAGCAGCCAGTGCTGGCAGTTTCTCTCACCACTGTGGTTAGCACTAATAACCACTTTTTCCACAAAGAGAACTCTGCTCAGAGAGCAAAATATCTAAATAAAGGTATCTGACCCTCAGCACAGGCAAAAGTTGCCTCCAAAGCTGTTCCCAGTAGATAGCTGCCAGAGAAACACAGTGAACCCTGGCCTGCATCTGGTGGTGCTTGGCCAGCATATGCAGGTTAGGTACAGGGTTCAGAGGTACTGATGCCACGTGCAGGAAATGCCACCTCCATCAGTCTCATTTCAGCTCCTGGCTTAGATTGTTTCCTTGCTAGCTAAGCTCTTGTGTTCTGTGTAGTTGTTCCATTAACTGAGGGGAGCAATGGTCCTGCAGTTAAAGCACCTGGTGACTGAGGAGGTCATTACAGATTCCCTGCTCTCATGTAACCTGCTTGTACACTCTTGGGCTGAATCTCTGAAAATGAGAGTTTATTAGGGCAAAGCCTTATGAAGCTCTGAGGCTGAGATCCTTCTGCATCAGTGGCTGGAGAGCAAAGCCTAGGGCTTCATCTCTCTCATTTCAGCAGTCTGCATGCCCACCACACCTCGTGCATACCCTGGACGTTAGCTGCACCTTGAGCTGCACCTGCTCCTGTCCAGACATGTTAAATGTATTTTACAGCTGAGAAGTCTGCCTCTCATTGCATTAGAACAAGAACTATACAGACAACATAATAGCATGGTGATGGAAACCATTGTTTTTAACAAGCCATGGAAAAAGTAGACAGCAGTTTAAGCATGCAAATACCAAAGTCCCAAGCAATAAGAACTATAATTTGCCTTGTCCACATGGTCTCCAATTTACCTGAAATGGTGTCAAATATCCTTATCTTCAGTCTACAAAATGAGTAGAAAAAAAAATCAGGTTGGGGCATAATATTTAACCTTTACCTGAGTCCTTAATTCCTTATAGTGGGAGATGTGCTTGCACCTAAACCCAGATACAGCACTGTGGAGGTCTGGTCTTTAGCTGAAACCCTACTAATTAACACCATTCCAATACAAAGTGAGGATCTGGCACTACAGATATGTTTGTGTATTTTCTTCACAGGCAGGCTGAAGTCTTTCTCAAGCAAGGACCACAGAGGATAGGAAGCACTTACAAGAAAGCTGTCTACACTCAGTATACCAGTCACTTATATGATGTGGTAGTTGAAAAACCTTCCTGGCTGGGGTTTTTAGGCCCCATCATTAAGGGAGAAGTTGGAGATTCCATTATTATTCACTTGAAGAACTTTGCATCCAGAAACTACACACTGCATCCACATGGTGTAAGATACACAAAGGAAAATGAAGGTAAGCTTCAGTCTGTTCTGTGCCAGAATTCAAGACATAGTCATTCCCCTAAGTGATATTCTCTCATTCAAGAGAAGGCTTGTCAAGTAAATAAAGGTTTAAACCAGGACCCAATAAATTTAAAACAGGAGCTAATAAGTTTGATCATTTTTTTGAAGAGTGGAATTCACAAAGGCAGCAAGTTTAGAACATTTCACCTGAAATAAGAGTATTTATGTTTCACCTGAAACAAGGGCATAAAGGGATGTGATAGATGGAGATATTGAGGATCAATGCTATCATGAAGAACCAGAATCATACAATGATTTGGGTTGGAAGGGATCTTAAAGAGCATTTAGTTTCAGCCTCCCTGCCATGGGCAGGGACACCTTCCACTAGCCCAGGATGTTTAAGGCCTCCTCCAGCCCAGCCTTTGACACCTCCAGGGAGAAGGCATCCACAACCCCCCTGGGAAACCTGTTCCAGGGTCTCCCCACCCTCACTGGAAAGAATTTATTCCTGATCTCCAGTCTCAATCTCCCCTCTTTCAGTTCAAAGCCATTGCCCCCTCATCCTATCACCGCAAGCCCTTGTCAAAAGTCCCTCCCCAGCTGTCCTGTTGTCAACTTTAAATCATGGAAGGTGCTATCCTGACACCATGTTGTGAATGTGTTTTAACGGTGGCTTTGTGGCATTCTTCAGGTGCTTTTTATCCTGACAACACCAAAGATTTGCAGAAGAGAGACGATGCTGTGAAGCCTGGAGGCCAGTACACTTACACATGGGATGTGACAGAAGATCAAGGTCCAGCTAAGGGAGATGCAGACTGCATAACCAGGGTTTACCACTCTCACATAGATGCTCCAAGAGATGTTGCCTCAGGGCTTGTTGGGCCTTTAATAATTTGCAGGAAAGGTAAACCATAAATAAATAAGTTAAATAAATACATATGCAAGGTGATTGATGATGGCTGTTTAGTTTACTGCAAAATAATTTAGTGGGAGGGGAGAAGATTGCAGTTAATTTTGGTACAGCAGCTTCTTGTCCTCTCAGTCAGCTTCCTTTCAATAGGACAGGAAGGCTTTTTGGTTTGTGTGACAGCAAATCGAAGTTTGCCTACAAATCCACGTGGGTGAGCTGTGCTCAAGGCACTCATGCAAAAGCAATGTGTAAGTACTGGTGTGAGAGGCAGATTTGCTATAATCTTATCACAGGCAATATTTAGTCTTAGCAAATTTGTTCTAGAACAGCTATCAACCCCCATTTCTGCTTTCTGGGTGTTTGGGAGTTTGTGAACACTGACACCCAAGGAAAGTGGCAAAATAGGAAGAAAGCATTGACCAGCCCCACTGATCCTGCACTTAAATGGCAAGATGATGGCATTTGCCAGAGACTCTGAATACCCCACTTCTTTTTTTCAGGTACAATGGTTGAGAGCAGTGCTGAACACTTTGATGCTGAATTTATCCTTATGTTTTCTGTGATGGATGAAAATCTCAGCTGGTACCTAGAGGACAATATCAGGACATACTGCTCTGAGCCTTCCAAAGTTGACAAAGATGATGAAGATTTCCAGGAGAGCAATAAAATGCACTGTGAGAGAATGTTTTGTTACAGTTGCTTTGTAGTGATATGGTGAAGGAGTATTTTTGAGTGTTGTCTCTTTTAAGGCAAGATGTAAATAATAGGGGTTTTAAGCAGAGCTTTTTCTTGGAGGATTAAGAAAGATCATTTTAAATAAGGAAAAAGAAGCAAAAAGCAAAAAAGAGATGGCAAGAGCTACACAATCAATCCTTTGGAGTCATGATATGAAATACTTTCCCAGGCACTCTAAACAGACTCATGTTACTTTGTTCTGTTTCTTAGTCCTGAGCTCTGTACCATAATATCACATTTCAGAAAAGCAGATTTATTGTATCAACAAAGAAGATACCTGATCTAGTTGAGGATGGATGCCTCTGCTTACTGCAGAGGGGGTTGGACTAGATCACCTTTAGAGGTCTTCCAATCCAATCCTTCCAATCCACCCTTCCAATCCAAACCATTCTGTGACTCTATGACATGGATGGCAGAATTATAGCAGGAACTGCTGGTCATGCAGGTGGTTGTACAGGGGGAGGATGTGTCTGACTTGTGCTCACTTTCAAAGGTGTGGAGTCTTATTTTGAGCCTCTGCCAGTTTTGAAGAACAAAGCAGTGTTTCTATGACACCTGCTTTTGAAGCAAAGATCCTAAGGTAACTGTTCCAAATACCATTTCTTTTAGCAATCAACGGCTACATGTATGGATACCTTCCAAACCTCACCATGTGTGCAGAAGATAAGGTAAAATGGCATCTCTTTGGCATGGGTAATGAAGCTGACATCCATTCAGCCTACTTTCATGGACAGACCTTAATAGAAAGGCATCATCGAGTCGACACCATCAGCCTCTTCCCAGCCACATTTGTTGATGCTGTCATGATTCCAAGGAGTCCTGGGGAATGGCTGCTCAGCTGCCAAGTGAATGACCACATTGAAGGTACAGAATGGGTTCCAGTGATCTGAATGCTTTTAACTTGAGCTAGCAGTTTACTGAGTCACTTCAGCAGTGTTCCTGAGCTGGTAGTATGCCAGCTGATGATATTCTCCTCTAGGTAACAAAACAATTGAAATAACCAAAATGCCCAGGAGTGTACTAGATGGGCTTGAGCCATGGAAATCAAGGAAATTCTTCTCTGTAATGGAAATTATTAACAGTTGGCAGCAAGTCTCCCAGCTGTACTTTTGAAGGCCTCAATTTTAGACAAACAGCAGCATGATGTTTGCCTCATACTGGAGTTGACTAATCAGAGTTTTCTGTTTGCCAATAAAAAAGTTGACAAGGGGCACAGGATAGGCAGCCTTACTTGCCTGCTGACAAAGACATGTTGTGGCAGATGCATTAGCTAATAAGCAGAGATGATCTGCATTTCCCTTCCCTCTCTCTTCCTTTTTCCAGTATTTGATAACCATATGAAATACTTAGAAGCTAATTTGCCATGGTCTGTAGCCCTCTAAGTAAGTCAGAGAAATAATTTGTCACATAAGTGGGAAGGAACAGAGAAATTAGAATGATTTCACAACATCTGGAACTTCTGATATTAAAGGGAGTGTGTTTAACCTGCACAGTCAACCACACTGAGGTTGTAAGTTTTGAAACAGCTATCACACCAAGCACTATCCTGGCATGATTGAAGGATCCCAGGCAAGACTTGAATGCTACAAGTTGGCTTAATCCATTGTATCCCCCTCCAGCAAGCAGATTTACTGACAGACCTTTCTCCTAAGGTGCAAAGCCACAGGGGGTTTCACAAGTAAGATGTTGATCAGATTGAGAGGGAAGATGGGCAGCCTGGTGGCACCTGGCCTCAGCTGAAGTGCTAACCAACAGTGCTGTTTCCACTCCACCCTAACTCCTGTTGTCAGTCACAGCTTTACAAGCAGAATGCACTGTACCTAACCTGCCTGCCAAGTGTAAATACCACGGATGGGTTTCTGCATCCTAGCTCAGCTGCCATGCAGTCTGTTATATCCTTTCCATTTGTGATTTGCGTGTCCATCAATGGTATGGGAGTTCTCCAGGGAAGAGAAGAGCTACTTGAAAGCAGGGAAAGAGAAAAGAAAGTATAGTTCTTTCTCCCCTGTTTTCTCTACCTCCTCGGTTTTTCTCCCCAGGTGGTATGCAGGCCCTTTTTAAAGTGAGAGATTGCAGGAAATCCCTGAGAGATCACGATGAGAGCACAAAGATAAGACAGTATTTCATTGCTGCTGAAGAGGTCATCTGGAATTACGGCCCCTCTGCAATGAACCATTTCACAGGGCAAGAATTAATCGCTGACAGGTAAATGCTTCCACTTAAAGAAGTTTCACTTTCCAAGCAGGACAGATACAAACATGCTAAACCATGTGAGCCATGTGGTGAGTCTGACTTTCAAGCCGAATTTCCCATTGTCCTCACCTCTGCTTAAATACTAATGCTAAGATAAATATCAGGCCACATGAGGTCTATTGTTTTCCCGGCTGTAATCTTGCTGTAGTGTTAGCAGTGTCACTGGGATGGAGATGAATTGCAATGCCATATGTAGGCTGAGACCTCCGATGATTCAATCTGGTTGATTACTCTGAGTTAAAGAACAAAGCCAGGAATTCATGACCATCTTCTGAGCTGCTGAGAGCCATGCTAATGGCACCTCATCTAGCAAACAACTTGCAAGAGGCAGCTTTCCCCTTTGTTCTGTGGTTAAGATAGTAAAAGAGCTGGGGCAAATCATTGAATACATTGATTCCTCAGGTTTTCATCTGTAAGTTAAAGAATATTTACCTACTCCACAGGGGACAAGGCACAGTTCATTGAACAGTGATTGTGAAACCCTAAAAGGTCCTTTCTTTCAAGAATAAAAAGGGAGACTGAAACGTGTAGGCTGAATCTTCCCTCTTTCTATTTAGGTGTTCATGTTCTTGGTGTTTGTACCCACTGTTGTTGAATCAGTTGTAGAGTGTCAACTTCAGGTTACAAAATACTGACTAGAAACCACTGTTGATGAGTCTCTAAGCATGCTGGGTTATAAGCGTGATACAGCACAGTGCCTTAAAAAGAGCTCAGTGAAGGATAATGCATTCCAGCACATCTTCATATAGGACTGCAAGTATGTGGCCAGGGCACTAAAAGGAGCACCAAAACACAAACTGCACATCAAAATAGGGTCAAGGACCTGACTGCCTTTATAAATGTGAGCATTATGACTTGAACTGTTGTCCTCTGTTGCCATTTCTGTTCCACAGTGATTCTCGTGTATTCTTTGAGCAAAGTGAGACAAGGATTGGTGGCTCTTATAAAAAAGCCATTTACAAAGAATACACAGATGGGTCCTTCACTGTCCATAAAAAAAGACTCATGGAGGAAGAACATCTTGGACTCTTAGGTAACATACCTACAATTCTTTTAAGTCAAAAGATTTATGAGAGTAAGCTATCACTTCCACTGGCTGGCCAACAGTGGCCCTCCATCTCCAAGGGAGGGACTCAGCTCTCCCTGCCTCCTGCAGATCCTGGTGCCTGTGGCTTCCTTCAAGAGACACCCCATGGTGTAAGAAAGCTCTTGAAGGCAGTGCTGTGGTGCTACCCTTCTTGCCTGTGGGAGTATGCCATGATATATGAAGGTCAGGCTCTGAATTACAGGGCCAGGCTAGGCAGGTCTAGTCCTATTTATAACCTGGCTTCTTCTGGCATGGCTCTGAGCTGAGTTTGATGTTGATGCTAACATCTGTAGGACACTTTCCAAAGGGAGGAACTGTACTGCATGGCACTGGCTCTCCATGAGGAATTGGGAATGGACCAGTCCAGTTGCTGCTAGGCTGCCATGTGGTTCAGGCCAGTTACCAGGGACCTGGTCTGTGTCCATGTAGACCCAGCGGCAGCTCCCAGTGCAGCAGGTGAAGCATCCAGCCATTGATTGCTATAAGCTTGTGGTGATCTTAAAGAGAAGTTCTTCACAGAGAGAGAGATTGCCCATTGGAAGGGGCTGTCCCAGGGAGGTGGTGGGGTCGATGTCCCTGGAGGTGTTTAAGAAAAGCCTGGATGAGGCCCTTAGTGCCATGATTAGTTAGGGTTGGATGATCATTTGGACTTGATGATCTTGGAAGTCTCTTCCAACCTGGTTGATTCTGTAGTGTGCACATCACTTGATAGAAACATCCTGTCATTAGCCCACATGCTCTTTTCCAGGGCCTGCTATCAAGGCTGAGGTGGGAGAGCGCATCAGGGTGACCTTCCGGAACAACGCCAGCCGCCCGCTGAGCCTCCAGCCCCACGGCGTCAGCTACCGCAAGGCCCACGAGGGAGCTGCCTATGGTGCCTCCAGAGGTGTGCCTGGGGGCAGGGACCCGGCAGCACCCCAGGGCAAGCTGCCAGCACCTTCACCTCTTGAAGGGGATCAAAGGCTACACTTTTGTCCAGTTCTGGGCCACTCAATTCAAGAAAGATGTTGAGCTGCTCAAACATGTCCAGAGAAGGGCAACAAGGCTGAGGAGCGTCTGAGGGAGCTGGGGGTGTTTAGCCCGGAGAAGAGGAGGCTCAGGGGAGACGTCATTGCTCTCTACAACTACCTGAAGGGAGGTTGTAGCCAGGTGGGGGTTGGTCTCTTCTCCCAGGCAACCAGCACCAGAACAAGAGGACACAGTCTCAAGCTGTGCAGAGAGAAGTTTAGGCTTGATCTTAGAAAGAAGTTCTTCCCAGAAAGAGAGATTGCCCATTGGAATGGGCTGCCCAGGCAGGGGGTGGGGTCAGCATCCCTGGAGGTGTTTAAGAAAAGCCTGGATGAGGCACTTGGTGCCATGGGCTGGTTGATTAGTTAGGGTTGGGTGATCGGTTGGACTTGATGATGATCTTGGAGGTCTCTTCCAACCTGGCTGATTCTGTGAAATAAACAGTGCTCATTAGGTACCTTTACAACCTTTGATTTCTCCAATAGGCACTGAATCTCCAGCCTCTCATGTGAGCCCTGGTGCTACATTTACCTACGAGTGGGATGTGCCAGAAGATGTGGGCCCCACAGAGCAAGATCCAGACTGTTTAACTTGGATTTATTACTCAGCTGTGGATGCCGTCAGAGACACCAATTCTGGACTCGTGGGTCCTCTCCTGGTGTGCAGGAAGGGAGCTCTTCATCCTTCTGGGAAACAGGTCAGTCAAAGAAGAAGAAAGGATCACAGGATGTTAGGGGTTGGAAGGGACCTACAGGGATCATCCAGTCCAACCCCCCTGCCAGAGCCAGAGCATAGAATCCAGCACAGGTCACACAGGAACACATCCAGATGGGTGTTGAAAGTCTCCAGGGAAGGAGACTCCATAACCATTCTGGGCAGCCTGTTCCACTGCTCTGTGACCCTCACAGTGAAGAAGTTCATCCTGAGGTTGAGGTGGAACCTTCTGTGCTGTAGTTTATATCCATTGCCCCTTGTGCTATCACAGGGTGCAACTGAGCAGGGCCTGTCCCCTGCCTCTTGACACCCAGATAGTTATAAACATTTATTAAATCCCCTCTCAGCCTTCTCTTCTCCAGACTAAGCATTTGTATCATTGTAGCTGAATCTACTTTATCCTTCTGAATTGTGCCCCCAGGGTCTGCCACATTCATGACCACTCAAGCACTACCTGCTCTCCACATGGCAGTCTCATCCATGTGCTAAGAAAGTGGGTTTGAGTTTTGGCTTTGTTTTTTTAAAAGAGCAAAATCAGTCTGGCTCCAGCTGGGCAGAGTCTGTATTGTGAAACCACCCCTGGAGCCCAGGGCTGAGGGACTTGGTGAGAATGAGTAGAGAAATGCAGAGACGTTCAAGCCCAAAACACACATTCATTGCCAGAGGTGGCTCCTGCTAGGAGAAGGAGTATTAGCAGCAGAGGTCGAGTCACCAGCCACAGCAATTAGACATTCTCAGAAGGAAATATCCATGCATGCATCTGCCCTACTTTGTGAATGATACTCATCAATTATTGCACAGAGTAACTTATTAGGGTTTTTTCCTGACATGTACTATTAACTCCTTTCTGTTTGCCTTGGTGCTTTTCTTCCCAACAGAAAAATGTGGACATGGAGTTTTTTCTACTTGCTACAGTATTTGATGAGAACCTGAGCTGGTACTTGGATGAGAATATTTTGATGTTTACACTAAATCCTGATAAAATTGACAAAGAGGATGAAGACTTCCAAGAGTCTAACAAAATGCACTGTAAGAAAAGTATTAGCTAGCCAAATATTGATTTCTAGAACAAGATTTGGAGCCCTGGACACTGTACAGTGGCAGTGTCACACTTCATTCCACTGGGAAGAAAACCATGTTTGAGTGCAATTCAGCTTCAGCCAAGTGTGGTGCATATCATGCCAGCTGTTAACATCTTGCATGACAGTTGAGCATTTAGCACTGTTGTGGTACCACTCTGAGCACAGAGGGGGAGGAATTAAGTCTGTAGCCAGTGTGCAACCCCTAGAAATGCAACCAGGCAGCAAGAGAAAACTGACCTCTGCCCTACAAGTGATGCAGCAGGAAGTAGGGCTTCTGCCAAATCACAGACTGGTTGAGAGTTGGAAGGCAACTCTATCTGGTCCAACCCCCTGTTGAAGCAGGGTCACCCAGAGCTGGTTGCCCAGGACCATGTCCAGATGGCTTTTGAATGTCTTCAAGGATGGAGGGAGACTCCACCACCTCCCTGGGCATTCAGTGCCACTGTTTGGTCACCCTCACAGTGACAGAGTGTTTCCTGATGTTCAGAGGCAACCCCCACTGTGTGTCAGTGTGTGCCCATTGCCTCTGGTCCTCTCCCTGGGCACCAAAGAACCTGGCTTCATCTTCATTCCACCCTCCCTGCAGGGATTTGTACACATTGATGAGGTCCCCTGCGCCTTTTCTTCCCCAGGCTGAACAGTTGTAGGGCTCTCAGCCTTTCCTCACAGGAGAGAGAGTTCTTGTCCTGTCATCATCTTTGTGGCCCTCTGTTGGACACTTTCCACTATGTTCAGATCTCTCTTGCACTGGGGAGACCAGCACTGGACACAGCATTCCAGGTGTGGCCTCATCAGTGCTGAGGAGAGGGGAAATATCCCCTTTTCTGACCTGCTGGCTGTACTTGGCTTAATGCAGTCCAGAACACCTTCACCTTCTTTTCAGCAAGGACAGATTTCTGGTTCATGTTCAACTTGGTGTTTACCACAACACCCAGGTCCTTTTCTGCCAGACTGCTTTTCAGCTCCCTGTGACTGAAGAGCAGCTGCAGTATGACATCCATCATCTGCTGGGACCACTCCTCCTACTGGTACCCTGCTTACTTGATGGGTGTAAAGCAGTGGAAGTTCCAGCTGGTCCAGTCAGCTACCTGTGCTTTAGGCACTGGGTTTTTGAGGTTGTTTTGCTTGAACTGTTTCTCTATAGCTTGGCTAATGTGATAATTTATTATGGATGTTTCTGTCAGTCTGAGGCATCCCTTCCTTCTGAGATAGGAATTCTTTCATCTGTAGTGCAGAAGTAAGGAATGTGCTAATCAAAGTGGGGTTTTTTCCTTCCTCAAATCTTCTACAGCCATCAATGGTTATATGTATGGAAATCAGCCTGGCCTGGAGATGTGCAAAGGCAGTGTGGTGTCCTGGCATTTGATGGCCTTGGGGACAGAAGTTGATGTCCATGGGATATACTTTTCAGCAAACACATTCACAGCTAAGGGGACAAGAAGGGATACAGCAAATCTGTTTCCACATACATTTCTGACAGCTGTCATGAAGCCTGATGCTGAAGGTAAATGTCTTGGGGGAAAAAAATCCTGTTACTGGTTTAGAAGCTGTTTCCCTATGAACATTTTATGCTTAGAGACAGGTTTTAAACAGCAGGTGTGTTGATCCTTTGGGTGCTAAAACTGTGTCTGAAGGGCTGCAAACAACTTGTGTTCATAGGATGTAAGTTCTTTATGCTAAAGCCTTGATTTTCCTGGCTTCTGCATGTGCTGAACTTTATTACTACAGGAAGCCATAGAATGGCTTGGGTTGGAAGGGACCTCCCAAGGTCATCCAGTCCAACACCCTACAGTCAGGAGGGATATCCTCTATTAGATCAGGTTGCTCAGAGCCCTGTCAAGCCAGACCTTGAATATATCCAGGGAAGGGCCTCAACCACCTCCTTGGGCAACCTGTTCCAGTGTTCCACCACCCTCATGGTACAGAACTTGTTGCTGACATCCAGTCTAAGTCTCCTCTAATTTCAAACAGTTGCTCCTCATCCTATAGTGATAGGCCTTTGGAAACAGTCCCTCTGCAGCCCTCTTGTAAGTCCCCTTCAGGAAGGATGCTGTTAGGTCTCCCTGGAGCCTTCTCTTCTCCAGGCTGAACAACCCCAGCTCCCTCAGCCTGTCCTCTTAGGAGAGGTGCTCCAGCCCCTGGATCATTTTCATGGCCTCCTCTGGACCTGCTCCATCAGGTCCCTGTCCTTGTGTTGAGGGCACCAGAGTTGGATGCAGTATTCCAGGTGAAGTCTCATCAGAGCAGAGTGAAGTGGCAGAATCCCCTCTCTCCAGCTGCACACCACACAAAGAATTTGGATGTCATATGAGCAATATCCTGTGGCTCAGTCAGTGTAGGTAGGACAATGTCAAGATCTACCAGTCACAAACTTTTGTCCTCAAGTCTTTGTTTGTTGTACAACATCTAGGAGTTTTTGAAGTGTCATGCCTGACAACAGATCACTACAGAGGGGGCATGAAGCAGAAGTACAGAGTGAAACAATGCCATTGGTGGAACGTGGATGTATCCATGTATCTGCATGAGAAGACCTACTACATTGCTGCAGTGGAAGTTGAGTGGGACTACTCTCCCAACAGGACATGGGAATTGGAGCGCCATCAATACCACGAGGAAAGGTACTTTGGGACATGCATGAGGCAGAACATGCAAAGGAGCAACTCACTTATCCTCTGGGCTGTTCCTCCTCCAGGTGTTTCTAGACACAATTCCTTTGCATTCCATATATATATATACACACACATATTTTAGGGCTCACTTCAATTTGTGGCCTTTCTCCATGTTGTCCTGTAGCTGTTAGCCAGACAGCATTCACAGAATGGTCCAACCAGCCAAGATACCACCCAGAGGAGCTCAGTCCCAGCAAGGAGGCCCAGCCACCACCCGTGGATGATATTGGAGGAGTCAATCAATCATTGCCCTAACAACCGGGGGGCCACCAGGCCCCCCGGCCTTTGTTGTCACCACCACCATCACCCAGTGTGCACCAGGGGCACTCACCAGTGATGAGAGGAGGATCCCTCAGCCCAGATGGGCTCAGCTTGGGGCTTCTGCCTTTCCTGAGGGGGATTAAATAGGGGAATGGGTGGGGAAGGCAAAGTGACCACACCTGGGGTGGGAGGAGGCTCCAACAGAGCCCAGGTGCTGTGGGTTTGAGGGGAAAAAGAGGGAAAATGTGGTGGTGAAGGACTTCTGGGGTGTCAGGGAGGGATAGGACTAGGGGGAATGGAAAAAAAAACACTAGGAATGGGTAGACTCAGATTGGATGTTATGAAGAAATTCTTCCCCATGAGGGTGGTGAGATGCTGGAACAGGTTGCCCAGGGAGGTGGTGGAAGCCTCATCCCTGGGAGTTTTTAAGGCCGGGCTGGATGTGGCTCTGAGCAACCTGCTGTAGTGTGGTGTCCCTGCCCATGGCAGGGGGGTTGGAACTGGATCATCCTTTAGGTCCCCTCCAACCCCAACAATTCTATGATTCTAAAACAATTATGCAGTTTAGGCTGGATGTTAGGAAGAAATTCTTCACAGAAAGAGAGACTGGCCTTTGGAAATGGCTGCCAGGGAGGTGGTGGAGTCACCATCCCTGGAAATGTTTGAAGTAAGACTGGATGAGGCACTTGGTGCCATGGTTTAGCTGATTAGATGGTGTTGGGTGATAGGTTGGACTTGATCTTGAAGCTCTTTTCCAACCTGGTTAATTCTGTGATTCTGTGAACATAAATCTTCTGTAGGGCAGCTGCAGATTAGCACAAATCCCAGGCAGTGCTCAGAGATGGTGTTGAAAGCCCTGCTGAAGTCAAGGTAGACAGTGTCCACTGCCCTCCCCTCATCTATCCAGTGTTGTCCTCATAGGAGGCTATCAGGTTAGTCAGACATGCCTTCCCCATGATGAATCTATGCTGACTACGTCTGATACCCTTCTGCCAGGCCAAGCTCTCAGCATTCTCTCAAATGCTGCACAGCCTTTGTGGTGTGGGGTTTTAACCTTCCAGCTGAAGAGAAGCCTCCCAACTTAACAGGATCATTTTCAGTTTGAAGATAGCAGTTGCCTATGAGATTGGGTTCAGAAGATGATTTTTGTTTGATGGTTAATTGACACAGCTGCAAAAGATGTTTTTAAATACATGAATAAATGTACAATATATTCTTATCTTTTCCTCTTCCCCTTTTCCTTTTCTTTCTTTTCCTGTCTTTTTTCCTTTTTTATTTTCTATTTTCCTTTCCCTTTTCCTTTTTCATTTTCTACTTTCCTTTTCCTTTCCCCTCGTTTCCCTTCCCCTTTGTCCTTTTCCTTTTTTCCTCTTCTCCTTTGCCTTTTTTCCCTCTTTTTTCCCTCTCCTTTTTTCCCTCTCTTCCCTTTTTCCCCCTCTCCTTTTTTCCCTCTCTTCCCTTTTTTCCCCTCTCCTTTTTTCCCTCTCTTCCCTTTTTCCCCCTCTCCTTTTTTCCCTCTCCTTTTTTCCCTCTCCTTTTCCTTTTCCCTTTTTTCCTTTTCCCTTTTTTCCTTTTCCCTTTTTTCCTTTTCCCTTTTTTCCTTTTCCCTTTTTTCCTTTTCCCTTTTTCCTTTTCCCTTTTTTCCTTTTCCCTTTCCCTTTTTTCCTTTCCCTTTCTTCCTTTTCCCTTTTTCCTTTTTCTTTTTTCCTTTTCTTGTCCTTTTTCTTTTTTCCTTTTCCCTTTTCACTTATTTTCCTCTTTTTTTTTAATTTTTATTTTTATGTTTCTATTTTTTCTTTTATCTTTCTCCTTTTTTTCCCTTTTCCTTTTTGTTTTTCTCTTTCCCTTCTTTCCCCTTTCCTTTTCCTGACTTTTCTTCCTTCTATTTTTTTCCCCCACCCCCTAGCCCTGGCAATCCATTTTTAAGTAAAGAAGACAAATTCATTGGCTCCAAGTACAGAAAGGTGGTGTACCGTGAGTACACTGACCAGACATTCAGTACCCCCAAAACCAGAACAGAGGAGCAGCAGCACCTGGGAATTCAAGGTATAGTCATCATGAAGTTCAGTTTTGAAACTGGGGAAAAATTCAGTGAAACAGATCAGAACAAAAAGATACTATTGGAATAACACAGAGTAGAGTTCTACCCACACAAAGTGCCTAAACCTTCATGGAATTGCTACTTGGATTGTGGTGCTTCCCTTGCAAGATCACACTGCTTCCTCTAAAAGGCAGAACCCTTCTGGTTTGCTGCCTGATCACAGGTCATTGTTTTCAGCCAGCATAAACATCCAAATTGGCCTCAAAATGTACAGTTGGTGCTCAGAGCTTTGGAGACTTTGGCCTCTCCTGAGATGCCTCACATCAGCTACTCCAGCTGGCATCTCACAGTGAGTGACATCCATGCAGAGCTTTCAGCTGAATTAAAAGCCATTATTGTGTAGCTGAACACAACAAACTGTGTCTCTCTCACCTCTGACCTTTTGTAAAACCAAGTTCATCTTTCTTTTGCATCCAACAGGGCCACTGCTTATGTCAAATCTTGGCGATAAGATTAAGATAGTTTTTAAGAACTTGGCATCGAGACCTTATTCAATACATGCCCATGGAGTGAAAACAGACAGTTCTCTTGTTCCTGTGACTAACCCAGGTATCAAAAGCATCCTTGTTGATTCCCAGCAGGTAACAGCAAGCCTTCTAGAAAGGCTTAGCAAGCTCTCATTTTACCTAGTGGGAAAGAGTAAAGGTTTGTTTGTTTATTTTTACCTCAGGTTCTTCAGTTCTTGATGCTGATTATGACAATAACTGGCCCTGCTAACTAAGCTGTGCATTCTAGCCCTTGACGTGACAGATCAGTAATCTTAGTGACACAGTGTTGCTGCACCTTTCCTGAAAGCAGAGATTGGGCTACATGGCAGAGAACAGCTTAGGCCAGCTGTGGTACCAGCTCCTCTGCAGTCTGCACAAAGATACAACTGGTTTTATTGAGTATGGCAGACTGGGCACTGCAGCCACACACAAAATCAACCCCAAAAGATTGTGAGGAAGAGTCAGAGATCTACAGAAGGGAAATAACAATAAGGCAGCCAGTGCAGTAATAGGGAAGGGGAAGGTAAAGACCAACATAAGCTCAAAACGAAGCTAAAGCCTATTTCAGGGTAACCTCTTATAAGTCAGCACACAGAGAACTTCTAAAATGCATCAATGTTTATTTAATTCAGGTGAAACCAAAGCATATGTCTGGAAAATCCCAGAGAGATCCAGTTCTGGGAGAGGAGACCCACACTGTATTGCATGGGCATACCATTCCACAGTGGACATCATTAAGGTATTCACCAATCACAACTTCAACAGATAGTGAGCAGCTGAGTCTAGGTGAGAAGTTGGAGCAGATGATCTCTAGGGTCCCTTCCAACCTGAGCCATTCAATGATTCTATCACATTCTTACAGCAAAAGGGAGATGAGTTTGAAGCTCTTCCTTCATTCTGTGTCAGGTCATTCCCCATTACCATAGTACCTTCAAATTTATATGGGTCTTGAATCATGCAAGAAAGTCAAGGCAGAAATTGAGAGTCACAGCCTTTTGTGTTCCTGCTCCCTGGTTCTTCTGCTGTTGGTATAATCACCTCTCACACAATTAGAAGTGGGCAGATTCAGATTGGATGTTAGGAAGTTCTTCCCCATGAGGGTGGTGAGACACTGGCAGATTGCCCATGGAGGTGGTGGAAGCCTCATACCTGGAGGTTTTGAAGGCCAGGTTGGATGTGGCTGTGAGCAACCTGCTGTAGTGTGAGGTGTCCCTGCCCATGGCAGGGGGGTTGGAACTGGATGATCCTTGAGATCCCTTCCAACCCTAACAATTCTATGATTCTCTGTTTCATGTCTGGCATAACAAGGGCTTCTGCTTAGTCCCATCTTGCTTTGATATGATGTTTCACTTGTCATTTCAGGACACTTACAGTGGATTGATAGGCACCCTTGTTGTGTGTCACAAACATTATTTGCCATCATTTCATACTAAAAAGAAAGTTCAGTTTGCTCTTCTTTTTATGATTTTTGATGAAAATGAGTCATGGTACTTGGATGAAAACATTAAAACCTATTCTACCAACCCTCAACTTGTTGACAAAGAGGATGAGGAATTCCTTGAAAGTAACAAAATGCACGGTGAGTTTCCCAGTTTTGGCCACGGAACTCTGGGAAGTCTACAGAATTGTAAATTATCTATTGGAAAGCTTTGCACAGAAGTTCAGCTTCCTCCTCTCCTCTGCATTTTCAGCTCCAGGGTGGAAGGCCTGAGAAAGTTCACTCAAAGCCATTTGAAACACTGCTCGTGCCACCAAATGACTTGGTTTTGGTGGGGGATTTGTTTGCTTTGGTGGGGTTGGGGAGGGTTTGTTTATTTGTGTTGTCTGCTTTAGTTTGCTTTGGTTTGTGTTTTTTTTTTAATCTGTTGTGAAAGAGTGGTCCCACCTTGAAATTCTGAGGAGAGAAAGAGTGAAAATGGGAGGGGAAATAAGCACACAGATGTTGTAGCTAAGGTGGGAAGGCAATGATCATCCCCAAAACCTGGCCTCTTTACAAAGAGCCGCAGGAAATGCAGTACTGACAACAGTGTACAGCAAGGAACTTCTCCTTCAACCCCCTCTTACTTTCTAGTTAACTCTGGCATCTAACCAGACCCAGCCCTGGAGGGGTTTATATACCAGAATATGCTTTGCTTTTATATACCACCCCAAGCCATTCCTTTTGCCTGGCCCTGGCTTTCAAATCTTGTGTTCTAATAACATTTATACAATGAACAAAACACTAACCCTTCTTTGTTTTCTGCCTTGTTCTTCCCCTCTTTTTAGCCATTAATGGAAAGGTGTTTGGAAATCTCCATGGTCTGACTATGCATGTTGGGGACGCAGTAAGTTGGTATTTGATGGCAATGGGCAACGAAGTAGACATTCACACAGCACACTTCCATGGGCACAGCTTTGACTATAAGGTAAGAGATCCTTTTCCACTCAGTGCCTGCTGTGTAAAAAGGAGAGGGAGATCAAGTGTACCATGGGCTGTAAGCTCTGGTGAAAAGTCTGACACTGCAATCTCAAACCAGGTTTGTAATTTGATCTTAAAGGTTTTGTCACAAACCTGTCTCTGATCAACATACAAGAGAGAGTCTACCTGCTAGAGCACTTGCTGAGCAGAGGCCTCACAGCTTGCTTTCACAAGGTAGCTGTGAACTTTCCTGGCTGTAGCAAGACAGCAACAGTAATTTTCTTTGTCTCCACTTAGCTGCTAGTTTATTACTCTTATAAGTATGAACTAGATGCACAAAGTGGAGCTTCTGTAGAAATTACATACAGGAGATGTCTTTTCACTCAACTGATGAAGAACTTTGGTGGGAATATGGATAGCTGAAATGACTGCAATCTGGTAACAGTGCAGTGTTTAACCATTGCTTCTTTTTGTCCTGAAGCAAACAGAGGTTTACAGGTCAGATGTCTTTGATCTGTTCCCTGGGACATTTCAGACTGTGGAAATGACCCCTCAGAACCCAGGCACCTGGCTGCTGCACTGCCATGTCACTGACCACATCCATGCAGGCATGGAAGCAACCTACACAGTGCTGCCAAAGGAAGGTAGGAGCTCATCTCTGTAAGTGATGCTCATTATGTTTAGAGCTGTAGAATGAGGCTCACAGACAGGCCAGCCTGCTCACAACCAGTTCAGACACCCATCAGTATTTCATGGCTTAATATTGCTGTCTGGAGGCCAGAGTGCTGCAAGCCACCTGACCGTACTTGCCTCAGCACTGCTGCTCAGAAAGCAGAAGCAGGTAGAGGACTGGATGTTCACTAGCCCTTCTGCTTCCTATCAGTTGCATTTAAATAACAGATTTTAGAAGAATTCTTCATGAGACAAGAGTGTTTCTGTACCCAAGGAGTGGGTCAGACCCCCTACTCAATCCTCATTTAAAACACAAAGAACAGCTGGTAAATAAAGCTGAAGTCACCAGCCCTAGCAGTTAAAGCACTGCAGAACTGGAATGGTGGTTTCTTTCTGAAGGACATGTGGTGGTGAAACACTGGAACAGGTTGCCCAGGGAGGTGGCTGAGGCCCCTTCCCTGAAGATATTCAAGGTAAGACTCAACAAGGCCCTGGGCAGCCTGAGCTAGTTGGGGATGTCCCTGCTGACTGCAAGGAGGTCAAACTGGATGAGCTTTGGAAGTCCCTTCCAGCCTGGATCATTCTCTGATTTCTTCTGGACTCTGCTGTCCATGTGCATAGACTCTTCCTTCGATGAAATGTGTGTAACAAAAGCTATTTCCCCCCTCACAGACAAACAGTCCTTGTTCTCAAGACTATTCCATCAGTTCCAGTGCAACAGGACAGCAGACACACGGGAATGATGAACACACGCTGCCACACTGAGTTTCCAAGGCCTACCTTCAGTGAAGCGTTTCTTGAGCACTGCCATCTCCTGCACAATCATCTCCATGGCTGCTTTTGAAGATCTCATTTGGTGCCCCACAGCTAACAAAAGGTTCATAGGCTAAGAGAGCTGAATGGATAGAACAACTTTTCCTCTAAAAAAAACCCATGTATCTTGCAAGCTAAACATACTCTACAGGATGCCTAATGCATGTTACTAAGCTGCTGAGGAAGAGCCAAATGAAATGTACTTTCCTCTTAAGGTTGTAAATAACCAGGTGGCAGAGCAAAACATGTTTAGGTTTCTGCTGCTACATTTTAGTCAGATGATTGCTTGGAAAATAGGAATTTGGTTGCCACTTTTGGTTGGCAAAGTGCAAGATCCTGCATCTGGGTCAGGCCAATCCCAGGCACATAGTGCCTCAGAGGTAAGTTAAACTATTTCACTATTATTTTTCTCCCTTTTTTGGAAGTACATTTCATTTGCAGTGTAGCTGATCTCTTCTGATGACCTCTGCAGGTTTAAGTAACCATTACAGCCTCAGTGAAAACAGATTTGATAGGAGTCAGTGTCAGCTAATGACACCTTTAGATGGCTCTTGGCTTGTGGAGTCTCTCTTCTGCTTGTGGTACACTCTCAAAAAGCCAACTGCATTCATAAGCAGGTAATAAACATTGCAACAGTTTATTATCACTGAACTCCAGCTGAAGGAACAGAAGGATGTTTTCTGACAGACAAAGATCAGTACACACATGCACAAGTACCTGAGATGCTTATAACAAACCCAAAGAAATGAGT
The DNA here is from genome assembly GCF_014839835.1 of Dryobates pubescens. Classification (NCBI taxonomy): domain Eukaryota; kingdom Metazoa; phylum Chordata; class Aves; order Piciformes; family Picidae; genus Dryobates; species Dryobates pubescens. The sequence continues at coordinate 18,324,651 of NC_071624.1, read as the reverse complement.
TTTCAACTGGACTTGTGGCCTACTGATACTTCAAATACTCACAATGCTGCCTGAGTGCAACAGGAGAAGAAAGAAAACAAACCCAAGCAAGTAGCAGTCTGCATCTTCTGTTCCCCTTGGGACACTTGCACTTCTCTTTCATTTAGGGCCTTCTCCTTTTGGATTGCTACATGAAAACATTTTCAGTGCAAGACCTGCATGGGTGTGTAATTAAGAGGGCAGAGCAGCCTGGCCAGCTGTAATGCCATGCAATGTCTTTGCTGCAAAATGACCTAAGTGGGGCCCAACTTGTTTCAGGTGAGCAGCTTTCTCTGACTGCAGTGAAGAAGATGTGGCAGGAAAAATGCTGCAGCTCCATCCTCTGGCAGAAGGCTGAGGAAATCCCTCGGTTCCAGTTCTGTCGCAACAACTGATAACGTTTCTGCTCAGAGCAGGGGAGAAAATCTTGGTTAGGGATTTGGGAGTTAGAACAAAGACATTAAAAAAATCCATTACTAGTGTAATTAGTAACCAAAGTCATCACATCAGCTGAATGTTTCAACTGGGGTGAAATTTGAGACACAGCCATTTGGGAGCAAATACAACTACAGGAAATCTCCAAAGTAAACTGCAGTTGAGTCTTAGATGAAACCCACACCTCCAGCTCAACTCCTCAGTTCCACCTGTGGCACTGATGCTTGTGAAGTCTGAGCCAGTGCTTCACATGGCTGTACCAGTGCAAAGGAAGCAGCACAAGCAGCTTCTCAGACCAAGGGGCTGTTATGCCATTACAGCACAGAGTTTCAAAGAGAAACTGGAAGCTGATGCAGAATGCAGCCCTGGGATGCTGCCCTCGGGTGTTACACTGGCATTTAAAATGCAGATATGTCTGTGTGCTTTATTCAGTCTTGGTCTGGCCAAATAAACACAGCTCTACACAATCTTATTGCCTAACCACAAGACCTACCAGGGATGGTTTCTGTACTCTCCTACAGAGATAGGTTGTGTGTTTTTCACTCTATAACCTAATCACTTAAACACCTACTGGTAATCATCAACACCCATAAGCACCCACTGGATTATCAGTAATAGCTGTCATTGCCTAGAACCACACAGTTACTTAGCCTAGAAAAAACCCTAATTATTATCTATTAGTTCTATTTAGTCTTTTCAGTGGTGTCTGTCCTTGACTTATACAGAAACAATTCTTTTCCAACAATTTAACTGCTTTCAATACAAAGGAGGCAGCAGCCTGTACACTGCAGAATCCTGTGCAAGCCTGCTGAGCTGCATTAGCTTTTGCTGTGCAAAAAAGTATCCCCCCCCCTCTTCCCCCCGCCATGTTATCACACCAGTACTCCTTAGCCTGAACAGTATTTAGAATGACAGACAGACATTGAATTGCAATCAACTGATTTACCTTTCAGTGCTGAGATAAGAACAGGGCAATCAGTTCCAAGGAATCTGGCTCTCTTACAAAGTTCAGGCAGCAGCTTGTTCCACCACATGGCCTAACCCACAAAACCCCCCAGCAGAAGTGTACATTAACAAGGACTGCAAGGAAGAGTATGAAAGACCTGCTAAAAATACACTGATCTAAGCTCAGAGACAGGTACAGGCATAGGTAGGTCACAAGGAACTCAGTAATTATGCCATGCTTTGAAATGCTGAGATCTTGCACAGGCTGTGAGTTTCCAGCTCCAGCTTTTTCTACTTGAAAGATTTTTACACAGCGCCCTCTACAGCCTCTGGAGATCAAAGCAGAAAATGTCACAGACTGATTGAGGCAGAAGATGAAGTTGTTCTTCCCTCCAAACAGCTCCATGCAAAGTGTGACTGCTGCTGCCTGCAGGACTCATCTGTCTAGTCCCACCAGCTCTAACAGTGAGCTGTGTCTTGTGTGTGATTTTGTTGGCAAGAATGGAGAGAGGGGAAAGGATTTCTCTCCTTATTTAAAATGTGGTAGCTCTGTTTTTTTCCACCTGTGTTCTGATTCTGTACTGCAGTCTTACATTCAACTCTACATTCAACTTACATTCAACTCTATAACTAACCTGGGAACAATCAAAGAAACTATTTCAGATTTGAATCAAAAGCACAGCTCTGGCTTTTGACCAGAGCTCTAGTATGTCCATCTGGCAGAGGATCACCTTTGCTGCTTCTAGCCAGCAAAACAGCTGTGATGGGCAATGGAAGTAGACTTCTGGAATAAAGTCAGCTCCAAAACTAAAACTGCATAGAGGCCTAAAGGAAAATGGGACATAGAGGACATGGCAGCATTCTGATGTCATAAGGTCAGAATATGTTGCAGAAATAGCATTTAAGTGTGATTTTTACTTGAAAGACCATATGCTCTTATCAGTTAGCTTATCACTAACTTTTCATGTTATACAACACTGCCAAAATATTTAGAACACTGATTAGGGAGAAACTAGCTGGGGTTGGATTTACAGGAGAAGTGTTCCATTCCCTCTTGTGAGACACTCTGGCATCTGGAAAGGCTATGCTTTAAATTTCCTAGGGTGAATACAAGAAGTCACAGAAGAAAATGGGTGAAAAATGTAATTAAAATCAGTGGGGAGTAATTAGGACATTTAAATGCCAAGCAAGAGGTTCAAAGCAAGCCAAACAATTTACTTGGTCTGAAAGCTTGGCTGCTTGATCCATCCTGAGTCCATCTGTACACAAAAGCATTTTGGTCAGGAAAAACCCTCCAAAAATACTGAACAGCTGCAAAGAAAGTAGCTCACCCTCCTCTCATCTTTCAGCTCATACTGAGCATACAACACAGCTGCATCAGGGCTCCCTGTGAGAAGCTGGTCAAGGGCCTCCTCGTGCTGGCCTAGACGAGTGCTGCAGAGAACACGGACGGCCAGGCCGATGCTGCCTGCCTCTGTCAGAGGCTCCAAGAGAGGCAGAGCTGAAGCTATATCAATTGATTGACTACACAAAAGAGCCTGAAGGAGAAAAATATTTTTGGGGTTTAAGACAAACTTTGCCAAAAACATGCTAACCAAAACCTCAGAAGAGAAGCCCTTACTTATTGGAATAGTTTTTAAATCATACATTTGTCAGGGTTGGAGGGGACCTCAAGGATCATTTAGTTCCAATTCCCCCTGCCATGGGCAAGGACACTTTCCACTAGATCATCAGGTTGCCCAGAGCCACATCCAGCCTGGCCTTAAAGACCTCCAGGGGTGGGGCTTCCACCTCCTCCTTGAGCACCCTGTTCCAGTGTCTCACCACCCTCATGGGGAACAACTTCTTCCTAACATCCAATCTGAATCTACCCATTTCTATTTTTTTTTCCATTCCCCCCAGTCGTATCACTCCCTGACACCCTAGAGAGTCCCTCCCCAGCTTTCTTGTAGCCCTCTTAAGATACTGGAAGGCCATAATAAGGTCTTCTTGGAGCCTTCTCTTCTCCAGACCAAACAACCCCAACTCTCTCAGTTTGTCCTCATAGGAGAGGAGCTCCAGCCCTCTGCTCATCCTTCTCAGGACATGTTCCAACACCTCCAGATCTTTCCTGTAATAGAGGCTCCAGAACTGGACACAGTACTCCAGGTGGGGTCTCACCAGAGTGGAGTATAGGGGAGAATCACCTCCCTGGACCTGCTGGCCACCCTTCTCTTGATGCAGCCTAGGCTCTGGTTGGCCTTCTGGGCTGCAAGCGCAGGTTGGACCTGCTGGCCACCCTTCTCTTGGTGCAGCCTAGGCTCTGGTTGGCCTTCTGGGCTGCAAGCGCAGGTTGGACCTGCTGGCCACCCTTCTCTTGATGCAGCCTAGGCTCTGGTTGGCCTTCTGGGCTGCAAGCGCAGCCTGGACCTGCTGGCCACCCTTCTCTTGATGCAGCCTAGGCTCTGGTTGGCCTTCTGGGCTGCAAGCGCAGCCTGGACCTGCTGGCCACCCTTCTCTTGGTGCAGCCTAGGCTCTGGTTGGCCTTCTGGGCTGCAAGCGTACACTGGCAGCTCATATTGAGCTTCCCACCCACCAGCACCCAAAAGTCCTTTTCTTCAGAGCACTACTACTTTCTTTAATAAATGGAACTGAAAACTGAGAAAGCAAGTTCTGAGTGGACTGAAATTTTAAGTATCATTGTTATCATCACATTGCTGCAGTATTTTTCCTTCCCTCATTTCAACAGGCCTTTTAGCTCAACTTGGATAACCTGGGATGGAAGGAGGAAGGGAGTCTGCAAGAGAAATGTGTTCATACGTACATGAACATCTGCAGACTGGGTCTAAGCTGTAAAGAGTAAGATGAAGAGCTTCATACCTGTAGTTTTGAGATATCTTCATGGTAGTCTTTATCAGCTGGAGATGCCACTGACATAATGGAAGTTATCCAGGGGAAAATCAGCCCATAATGTTTAGAGGAGTTTATCTATACAAGAATTGAGTTGCAATAAAGGAAATATTTCTGTTAGTGACAGTTCCAGGTGAGAATCACCTCAAGTGAAGAAAATGTTACTCTCAAATAGCATAATGTGCAAAAGCAGCTACTGCTCCTTCTGATTCATGCAACTTAACAACAAACAAACAAACTGGGAACTTTTAATTCTGTGTTTCAGCCTTCCCACTGAGAATCCTCTGGAATTCCTCAGTCACAACTTTTCCTCATTTTGTCAGCTTTGCAAAATTGCAAAGACTCCACCTGACAAATTCCCATTGTTTCACTTTAGCCCCAGATTTCTATCCGTTCCTGTTGGAATGACACCTGCAAAGGTCCCCAGAGTATGATTTCCCAAAGCCAGCAGCATCTGTCTGATAAGATCAGATGTTTTCCTTGCACTGCCCTTATATGCTTTCAGTCTTGTTTCGTCTAAGAGATAAACTGCCCAGAATTAGAAGTATTTGAATAGACTTTGAAGGGACACTGGAGTCATAAAACTTCCTCTGAGTGCTCTACCTACCAGATCCTCTGCTGTTTTCAATGGCTTAGTCTCAGGAAGTTGCTGCTTTGATATCCTCCAAACATACTGAGAAGTAACCCTCAATACAAGCTCCTGAAGGACTTCTTCCTGAGAGCATACTACAAGAAGAGCTTCCCAAAAATCCACCAAGAGCTGAGGAACAGTGTTTTCACTGTTACTGCACAGGATCTGGGAACAAAAGTATTAGAAGACAGCAAGTTAGCACAGACTATGCTAATTACTAGCAGCAGAAGTTAGAAGAGACAGGAGGAACAGTTTTGATTCCTTTTTTGTCCTGATGTATTTTTAAATGCATGGGATTCTACACAATGCAGTAGTAGGCGAAGTACAAAGCTCAGGGAATGATTTTACTGTAATAAATTCCAAACAAACAGATTTGATTTCTTCTTCCAAGATTTACTCCAATGCCAGAAACATCAGCAGACTGTCAGCCAGCATTTACAAACTGCTGATTTGGAGGATTTTTAGGTATGGCAATAGCCAAGCAGGTGTCTTTAAGAGAAGAATCTGAAGCTCATGAAGAGATGTTGTGTAGCTCAGTTGGGCATAATGGTAGGACCCACAAGGGAGATACCGTAAGGTCTGGTGTGTCAGTGAAAAGGATTTCTCTTGGTTTACAACTGGCTTTGAACAACATCAGTTGCTCTGAGTTTCATGACAACATTTCTGATACAGGCCCTTCACAGTAACAGATACAAGACTGCACCATAGCTACATTGAAGAATACTTGGGTTTAAACCAAACCAGGTTATTCCTTGTAGGGAAAAGACAAAAGGTTTGTTTATTTCCAATCTAAATAAAGAAAACTTCAGTGACACTAGAAAAAGCTGTTCTAGTTCTCTTTCTTCTCATAAACTGCTAATATCCACTCTGCTTCCAGAAGTTTGCACAGAACATTTGATACCTTCAACTTTAAATCTGACTCTTTAGAAGTGTGTTTCAATCCTAATGATTTCTTCAAAAGGAGCTTTTGGAATTGACCTATCTAAATTCTGTTAAATCCAGGAGCTTTAGGAAGCCACTGAAAGACCTCTGAGATCAGGGTATTCTCTACTCAAATGACAGGGTCAAAACAAAGAACTTAATGGATTTATATTTTACTTTCTCTTGATTTAACCAGCATTTCTTTACAGGACATCCAGTTTCTACCTCTCCAGTGACTAAAATGCTGAAATGTGAGTGAAGGAGCAACTGAGGCTGCTTTGCTTACCCCTAACAACACTAAGCAAGCAAACAATGATCACACACCAACCTTGAAGAAGGTATCTGCTTCTTCCAGTTCAATTTTACTGTTCTCATGTAAAGCCACAATGGCAGCCACCAGTAAACCAGGCTGCATCTCCTTCAGGTGAACAGCAAACTCTGTGGGTGTAACAATTCCTTCCTTACGCTGCATCAGGAGCTTCGGCTGCCCAGCGAAGCCACAGGCCAGCACTGTCTGCAGACACAGTCAGATGTAAATCAGGTGAAGAACTCAAGCCACACATGACTTGACTCAGCACTGCCTCAGGCAGTGAAGTTTAGAAAGATGAAACAGAGGCAAGTCAGGGAAGGCAATAAAACCCTTTCTACAGTGGACAGAACAGCTCTGCAGAGAGCAAGCTCCAAACCCTCTGCCAGAGCAGCAACTGCCACATAAGAGACCCTTTGCCCGAGCACTGAGGGGCACAGGCTGGTGAAACCTGAAGGCTCTATGCACACAAGTGCCCCAGGTTTGGCTAGGATAGGGTGGATTTTCATGAGAGGCTGGAAGAGGCACACCCAGCTGGAGCAGCCATTGGGGTATTTTCTATCTGCTAGGTAAGGGGAGGGCTGGCTGGGGTTGGGGAGGAGAGATGGGGTCTGCTGCCTGGGCAGGAGTGCTTGGGGCAGTGAGTTGCTTGTCCAGCCTCACACACTTTACATGTTACTTCATTACCATCAATGTTATTACTGTTCTTCCATCCCTCTTGGTGTTGCTCTATTAAACTGCCCTTGCCTCAACCTACAGGGTCCTGATTCTGCTGTGCATCCCAAGGGGGGGGAGGGTCAGGTAGTGTAAAAATGCTGTTACACAATCCTGCCGTGCTGCTGAAGAGCACTGGCTCTGCAGACCTTGTTACACCCCAGCAAGCAGCATCTAATTCATCCAAAAAATAAATCTACCAGCTTCTAAACAGGATCAGACTACCTGAAGGTAAACTGCCCAGTCCCAGTGTATGCCAGCCCTCCATTCTGCTGTTCATAGAGTCATAGAATGGTTGGAAGTGACCTTCAAAGGTCAGCTACTCCAACCCCCTCTGCAGGGGCATCCTCAACTAGATCACTTTGCCCAGAGCCCTGTTGAGCCTCATACAGACATTCAGTGAAGCCTACACAGCATATTGAGAGGAAAAGGAGTGACTGAAGGTTTTGTTTTGTTTTGACTGTAAAATACAACTATCATGGAATCACAGAATGGCTCAGGCTGGAAGGGAACTCAGAGCTCATCTACTGCAGTCTTCCTGCTGTGAGCAGGGATGCCTCACAACTCAGCTGCTTAAGGCCTCATCCAACTTGGCCTTGAACACCCCCAGGGAGGCATCCACAACCTCCCTGGGAAACCTGTTCCAGAGTCTCAGCACTCTCATTGTGGTGAGAATTGAACTACAAGCCAAACCTACTGACGTGGGCTTTTTCCATCACACTTTACCTCCTTGTAGGAATCCATCTCATGTTCATACAGCATCAGGTCTCCCATTTTCAGAGCCATGAAAGCCTTAGTAAGTGTCAGGACCACTGATGGTGCAATCTTTTCTACTTTCTGAAGATAACTGACAGCTGTTGAAGGACATACATTTCTCATGCAGGTGCTGCAGAGGATATGAGGCAGCTGCACAGGATCAGCAAGATGGAATACCTGGAGAACTTTATTTGCTGACTCCTGTTGAAATAAAAGCCATTTGAGAGTTTAGACCTTTCCAGACAGACACTCTTCTGTGGCATCTGAAAGCACTGCTGGGGTGGTTTGGTTGTTAATAGAGCAAACAAGTTCAAGCTATCTCCTCACATGCCTTTCCTGCCTCTTTCCTCTCTAGTGATGAAAGTAAAGGCTCTCTAAGTGGCACTGATCCAACCTGTATTCTGTGCTGCTAGGAGAACATCCAGCACCACAGTGAATTGGTTTTACCAACCTTACAGTTGGTCAGTACACAGAAACAGGTGGTTTTGTCATAGAAATGTGAGATGGAATAAATCTGAGGCAAAGCTTTCCTGGAAGTGTCTCTGTGTGTGCAGGGGGGAACCAGATCACTATCAGCATACATCATGATAGCCAAATCATGGAAGCAGCCCCAAGCATCCCAAGTGCTGCTTGCTTGTTTTGTCTACAATAACAGGAAGCCAAAACCCACATGAAAAACACCACCTGTAAAACTTTGCAAGCAACTCAGCATTTTCAAAGGACATTCAACTAAAATTTGACACACAGTTCTTAAAAACAGAACTAAAGCAACAGGTTAAGGGAAAAGCCAAACTTGTTTGTACCTTACTTAATTCCTCATTTGAGTCTTCATTAAGTGAGTGAGTTAAATAAAATACAAATCCTCTCTCATATGTCTGCATTTCATCACCTTCTGAAACCAGCCTCTTTAAAACTTCAGCCATGGATAAACCTGACATTCTGTAGTATGGCAAAGCAAGGTGGTAATCCTTTGTGTCAAACCTGAAAGCAACAGAGAGGGACTGGAAAAAACCTGACAAAACAAGGGCAACACTTTTGTCTTCTCTGGTTGGAAGGCCTAAAATAACACATCCAACACCAATACCTGCAAGTGCATAGCCCATAATCAATCTAATGTTGCACTCTGTGTTCAGTGACAATACAGACAACCAAGAGCTGAAGAGATTACTCAGATCAAACTGGTTTTGTAGAACCTAAAGGTTTACATTATATATTTATAGTAAATATATGCATATATATTTACAGCATATATGTATATATTAGTGTAAAGCAGCAAAGACTGATGGATTTTGGTTTTGAGGTTACATTATTGGAAACAAAAGCTCACTTTTGCCAGGGGAGGTTTAGACTGGACATTAGGAATCATAGAATTGTTAGGGTTGGAAGGGATCTCAAGGATCAGCCAGTGCCAACCCCCCTGCCATGGGCAGGGACACCTCACACTAGATCCAGGTTGCTCACAGCCACATCCAGCCTGGCCAGGGATGAGGCTTCCACCACCTCCCTGGGCAACCTGTGTCAGTCTCTCACCACCCTTCTTCCTAACATCCAATCCAAATCTACCCATTTCTAGTTTTGTTCCATCCCCCACAATCCTATCCCTCCCTGACACCCTCAAAAGTCCCTCCCCAGCTTTCTTGGAGCCCCCTTCAGATACTGGAAGGCCACAATTAGGTCTCCTGGGAGCCTTCTCTTCTCCAGACTGAACAGCCCCAACTCTCTCAGTCTCCATAGGAGAGATGAAGAACTTTACTGAGAGAGTGGTGAGATGTTGGAGCAGGCTGCCCAGGGAGTTGATGGAGTTGCCATCCCTGGAGATGTTCAAGAGACTTAGATGTGGTGCTTCAGGATATGGTTTAGAGGCCATGGTAGCGGGGTTACAGTTGGACTCAATGACCTTAAAGGTCTTTTCCAGCCTTAGTGATTCCACAATTCTGTGATCTAAAACCCACCTGCTGTAGCAGTCTCCCAAGAAGGCACAACTTTCTCTGAACGCTGTCAGAAGTTCTTCTTTCTCATCTGAGTCAAGGAAACAAGGGTCCATGATAGCTGCTCTGACCAGTAAGTGAGCTTCACTCAGCAGATGAATGCAACTCTCAGTTTTGACATTTTCATAAGTTCTGCTATAGTCCACCTAGAACAGACACAGGACATGCTTAGGCTGCTGGAAAAATCGGGAATATGCAGCAACAACAACCTTTGAAACAGGGTTATGGGCTGTTCACAGGAATGTATTACATATAGTCAGCAATGGCATGCATCAGAGATTAATTAACAGTACTTATTTTCAGTCACCAAAGAACAAAAGCAGGAGCTGGGCAATACCATTTCTCTGTAAAGCTGAGTTGTTGAAACAGTGTTTATAATATATAAATTCCAGCCAGGCTCTGACTCAGAATTTGTTCTGGATTTGATGCTGTCAGCCTTCCTGGAACTAGGGAGAAGTAAAAGAGTTATCAGTGTCCAAATATCATGCAGCCACCCTCCCCAACTCCCTTTCTCCTTGATAATTGAAATACATAAATAAGAATGTTTGCAGGCTAGTAAATACTTGAGAGCTAAGCTGTGACTTTAAATCATAATGGCTGATAACACAACAGGAATAGACAGGAACAGCATCAAAACTGTCTACTGCATCTTCTCCTGGGCTTAACACCAGGTAGTCTCAGATACTTAGATGAAGTAATTCAAATTGCTACCATGTTCACCTGCTTTCTCTAAGGACTTAGTACACATTTTCCCCTGCAGCTCTATTAAAGTGTTTCTGAACAAGAAACAAGACAAGACATTAGGAATCATAGAATTGTTAGGGTTGGGAGGGACCTCAAGGACCATCCAGTTCCAACCCCCCTGCCACGGGCAGGGACACCTCACACTAGAGCAGGTTGCTCACAGCCACATCCAGCCTGGCCTTAAAAACCTCCAGGGATGAGGATTCCAAGACATAAGACTGCTTCTACTCACAACATACTGGCCAGGTCTGTGATGCCCTAAGGTTAAACACTGTAGGAAAACATAAGCTCAAATTTGCTCCATTTTTGTTGCTGTTTGGTTTTGTTTGGTATTTGTACTACGTCCTATTTCAGAAGGCAAAATCAGACCTTTCTCAAATGCCAACTATCATCTCTGAGGCAATGCAACTGGCAGGAGAAAATCTGCTTTGTGCACACACAACTGTTCCATACTCCTTCATGGGCTCACCTTCACCTTCTGAATAATTTCTGTTCTAGGCTTTAAGAAATACTGCTTCAGGTGACTCTTCAACCAACCACAGCTCTCCCACTTTTGTTAATGAACTACCTTTAATAAATGTGAATAGCTGGTCTGCAATAGCTGCTTAGCTGATTTATGTAAAGCCCTCAAAACCAGACTGACAATCAGCAGGTTCTCACAGGAACAGGTAAAAACTCCTAAGTGCCTCTGGCTACATACATCTACATGGAGTGTCTTGGGCCAAAGTCTGATCCTTCTCTTGTCATGGATTATTGGAGTGATGTTCCTAACTTTCCAGGGAAAGAACCCTTAGGCAAATGCAAGGCATTTTCACTTTGTTGGCCTGCAGCTTGCAGACTCCTACATATTTCTGTCACTCAGGGTGAGCATTGCTTTCTTCTCAGATAATACCTAAGCTTTTTTATAATCTTGAGTAATTTTTATTTCAAGCATTTGTGACCCTATCCTCATTTCTCTGTCAGTTAAGAGAACTGAAATGTTTTTATTCCCTATTTTTTATTATTATTTTGTTTTATTCCTTGTGTTGTGTGTGGCTGTTCTCATCAGAGAAAGGGCAGGTTGGGGTAGGATCAGGAAAGCTGCAATCCCAGCTGGAGATCACTAAGAGTCAAATCAAGGTGACACCCTGAGAAGAGGGGTGGTGCAGACTGAGGGGTAAGAGACCTTGCCCCAAGCTCCAGAAACACAGAGGGGAGGCTTCAACAGCAATGACAACTGAAATGGATGCCTGATTTCTGTTCCTGTGCACTAAAACAGTTCTTCCACAGAGTAACCTTTCTTCAACTCCAACACCCATGAATTCAGCACTGTACACAGAGCTATAAACACCACCTCCCCAAAAGACACAAATCCTTACAGCATTCTCCTTGTAGGCTTTCTTCTTTCAGTAATATCTTCTGTGACTGCCTTAGTCAAAAGAATGATGTGGTTCTTGAAGTGACAGATAGCTCTTGGTCCTATAAAAAGCTGCATTCTTAATGTGCAGACATCCAGTGTGACAGGTGGGCACGCCTATAAAAACAAAGTGTTTTGTGGTTTCAGTCAGGATGTGCTAAAAAAAAAATAATTCAAAAATTAACCTTTGTCCACCTCAAATACTGCCTCCAGATCTGGTGTCCCCAGCATCAGAAGGACACAGAGCCATTGGAATGAGTCTGGAGGAGGGAAACAAAGATGATCTGAGGACTGGAACACCTCTGCTATGAAAATAGCCTGAGGGAGCTGAGGTTGCTCAAGCCTAGAGAACAGAAGACTCCAGGGAGGCCTTAGAGCTGCCTTTACCCACTGTTCAATTATCTATGCCATAGTTCTGAGCATTTGAATTCTTGCTTAAGTGAAGCACTTGAAGTTAAAAAAGACAGTGGTTGGTTGTAGTGTCAGATCATCACAGAATCAGAGAATGGCAAGGGACACCTCTCACCTAGACTCAGCTGCTCAAGGCCTCACCACATCTGGCCTTAAACACCCCCAGGAAGGAGGCAGCCACAACTTCCCTGGACAGCCTACTTCAAAGTCCCACCACCCTCAGACTAAAGAACTTCTTCCTTGGCTCCAGTCTAACCCTGCTCTCCCTCAGCTTCAAACCATTCTCCCTTGGCCTGTCTCAAGACACTCTTATGAAAAGTCCTTCTGCAGCCTTCCTGTAGGACCCCTTCAGGTATTGGAAGGCAGCCATAAGGTCTCCCTAGAGTCTTCTCTAGGCAGAACAACCCCAGCTCCCTCAGCCTATCCTCACAGCAGAGGCACTCCAGCCCTCAGATCATCTTTGTGGAAAGCATGGAATTGACTTGAAACTAAGTGATTGTATAGCTTTTGATGTTTCTTAAAGCATTCTAGTAATGGTCCAGAATGGCTTTTACAGATTGTTTCACTGAGGTATGTGTACACTATTAAAGCAAAATATGCCATAGGTCAAAGTAAAACAATCGTTTTGGGTGTTATTTTACAGCCTATAGGACCTAACAGGGTTTGAGAAGGAAAGAGAGGTGCCATACTACTACCACCCCCAAGATAACAAGAGCAGCACCTTCACAGTGGTATCAATATATGGATCCTCATCACGAGCTGCTGCTGCACTGCACCGCACTGTGAAGCACTGTAGGCTCTCACTGGAGAGAAAGAAGAAACCAAATTGTTGAAGGAAAAAAAGAAAAGGAAAAAAAAGATGACTTACAGAAATCAAGTAGCCAAGAGCACAGAGAATCACATCTCCCTTTGCAGAAATGGGCCTTGAAGCCTAAGCAGGAGGGTGTACTGCAATGTCACACGAGCCTACCCAGACAGTTCCAGGAGGCTAAAAAGGACATAGAAGAGGGGGGAAAATAATACACCAAGAAAAAGCAGCAGCACAGAGAAAGGCAGAAATACTGCCAGCACAATCAGAAACACAGTACCTTGTAATGACATGCAGGAACTGTGGAGTGAGAACTGCCTGCTCTGACTTCTCTGAATATTGGTAAGTTGAAATCAGTTCTACTACGTTCCCAACAGAGTAGAGATATCCAACATGAGGTAAAGAGAAAAAGCAGAAGAGGCTCAGCAGTTCTCTCTTGTTCTCAGCTTCCTCATGGGCTGTCACAGAACTTCCTGGATGCAAGAATGAAAAAGGCATTTTATGTACCTCATAAATGAAAACCTGGCAATCCCTCTGCAAGCCTAATTGCAATTTGATGTCTATAAAATGCTATCAAACCTGAGCGGTTTTGTTAGTAGCTAGAGGAGGGAAAAAGAACTGCATGAAGGTCAGTGTGCAGGTCAGATCAGCACACAGATCAAAAACCTCTATCTCATCTCACCTCACTTGGAGGCATTTCTAACAAATGTACCACTGAGTGGAGAGATTCTATAGATGTAACAACATCTGAGAGTCCTGGCAGATTCAGCACAGCTAAGCAGGTAAAGGCTGTGCTCAGATTCTACAGACCCTCTGGTCAAAGGCTGGAAATCACAAGGGAACATAAGGCAGGTGGACTTCAATAGCAAGTAGTTCATTCTCTTGAGTCAGCTGTAACTTAAATGAGGCTTTGGCACTCAGCAGATAGCCAACCACAACACTGGGTGAGCAGTCAGTAAAGCTGATTGATACCCTGCAGCATTAGGTTTTGCAATGATTCTGTTGAGGCTTGAGCTAGTGAGTATTAGTGAACCTCTAAAATCTGCATTCAACCCTTGCAGTCTTAACTAAAGCCTGTCAGAAAGGTAATGTCTATCCTAATGATTATTAAGGTTTACTACTCAGATTTCCCACTGCTGAATAATGAGCAGCTTGATACCTTCCAACACTAATTTTATTAGTGCAATGTAAAGAGTGACTGCTTTGTGATGTAACATTAATCACCAGAGAATTAGTAAGAGCTGATTTAGTTGTCTCCTTCTGGTGTGGTGAATTAATATTTTAGTTCAAGGTTTATGTAGAACTTGGAAAAACTTAAAAGGTTTTTTTTGTTACTAGAAGCTGCTCAATTAAAACCATTGCAAAGGGAGGAAAGACCTTAATTCAAAACCAAATCACACAGAAACAGAGCAAAAAACAGAAAAGGCTCCTTATTTCCAAGGTCTCCTGTGACACAAGTTGTAATGCATCCATTCATATCCATATACCTGTCTGGTACACAGGGAGCAGCTGAACAGAGTGCAACTTTGTCTCCTCACAGAACCCAAAAGGCGACTGGTCAGGTGTAAAATGTCTAGAGAAAAGAATCCAAAACAAGATGGGACCTCAGTGAGAAATGATGAGCTACTCTGGACAAGTAAACAGCACCAGCTGTAATAGGCAGAGCTGATGTTTTCACACTCAGAATCATTCCAGTCCTGCTATAATGTAAGTAGCATGGCAATGCCAAGAAGCATTGTAGCACAGCTAGGGACCACCAGCTTCAGTTCTTGCAACCAAAACTCCTCTATCTCTGCTTGTCTACAAGATGTGTGTCAATGTTTGGGATCACTGGAAGACATGTGGCAATGGATTTGAACCTCAGTTTGGGTTTTTTCTCCCTTCTCTTTTTAGTTAAGTGAGTTACATGTAACATGTAGCCATCCATGTAGGATTATCTGTTGGACTTGGTGATCCTGAGGGTCTTTTCCAACCTGGATGTTTCTATTTCTATGATCCTGTGATCCCAAATCCCACTTTCCTACTTTGTGTCATCCTTTTTCCTGCTTTGCTTTGGAATTCACTGCTGGACTGTCATATCAGTTCTTCCTCAGTACTGGATCACTAATAAACCTTTGATCACTAATAAACAGTTTCTTAGTGTTTGAGAAACTCAGTCAATTCTTTTGCTAGCTGGAGAAAGGAAGAATACTTTTTTGTAGAGGTACTCCTAGGGGTACCCTGGGGGAAGAACTGCCTGGACAGCAGAGTTCTAAAGGATTGTTGTGAAGGGGGCTACATCCTGCCGCCAGCAGTGTTCCTTGGTGCTCAATCCCAGGGCTAGTGCTGTTCAGTATTTTGATTGATCACCTGCATGCAGGAGTTGACTGCATCATTAGCAGCTTTGCTGATGATACTAAACTGGGAGGTGTGGTCAAATCCTGAGAGACAAGTGGCCTTGCAGAGGGATCTGGATAGACTGGAGCACTGAGCTATCATCACCAGCATGAAATGGAACAAGTCCAGGTGCTGGGTTCTGCACCTATGACAGAGCAATGCTTGGGCACAAGTATAAATTGGGAGAGGCATTGCCAGAGAGCAGCACTGCAGAGGGACCAGGCTGTGCTGGCTGACAGCTGACTTCAGAGGAGTCAGCACCTTGGAGTGCTGACCACATGCTGAGATGCATCAAACACAGCCTGACCAGCTGCTCTCACTGTATTCCACCCTAGTGTGGCCACACATGAGACCTGGAGCAGTTCTGAGCCCCACTATTTAAGCAGCATCTTAAAGGCACCTGAGTATGTCCAGAGGAGGATGACAACCTCATGACAGGGCTAGAGAGTATGTCCTGTGAGGAGCAGCTGAGGACTCTGGGTTTCTCTAGTTTGGGGAGAAGGAGGCAGAGGAGTGATCTCATTGCTCTCTGCAGCTTCCTGAGGGGACAGGGAGAGGGAGGTGCTGAGCCTGTTTCCCTGGGATCCAGGGTCAGGACATCTGGGAATGGTTCAAAGCTGCACAGTCAGGGGAGGTTCAGACTGGACATTAGGAAACTTTACTGAGAGGGTGGTCAAACACTGGAAAAGGTTTCCTGGAGAGATGGCCATTGGCCCAAGTGTTGCAGAGGCATCTGGGAAATGCCCTTAAAGAAGATATTTCAACACTGGGTCAGCCCTGAAGTGGTCAGGCAGTTGAACTAGGTGATTGTTGTAGAACCTTTTGACCTAAAAGATTCCATTTAAAAATTGGCTCTCTTTGGTTCCACCTCATTTTCTTAGTGAGAAAGAAAGAAACAACAAACCTCAGCCTTATACAAACCCTAGAAGCGAACATACCTGGTTTTTTCTTTCACCATGCCACAGCTCATTCTGGTTTCCTGCAGTCAATTAAGCCATGAAGGAGGGAACAGATCTGTAATACCTGAAAAGCAGATAGCGCACTTGGAAGCGCTTTGTGTCTTCAGTAGGTAACTCTGTGGACTCCAGCGTGATGGGTATCTCACACAGCTTACACTCCTCCCCACGCAACTCCACTGGCTTCTGGCATATGATGAACTCATCTAATTCAAGCTGCAAGTTCTCTTTCGAAGGACCTTCATCTTTTAGGCCTTCACAAGGAAAAGGCTGTGTTAATTGTTCAAACCATTCCATTTAGCAGTGAGAAATTTATATGGCACAACAGCAATTCAATACTCCAGTTACAACTACCTAGGTAGCACTGGTTTCTTCAGACCATCAGATTTTTAAAAGATACAGAATCACAGAATTAACCAGGTTGGAAAAGACCTTAGAGATCATCCAGTCCAACCTATCACCCAACACCATCTAGTCAACTAAACCATGGCACCAAGTGCCTCATCCAGGCTCTTTTTAAACAATTCCAGTGATGGTGACTCCACCATGTATGCTGGATGATGTGAACAACCCTTCAGTTAAGCCTCAACAGTCTAAATACCTAAAAATCAAGACTTCTAAAGGAACAGGTAAACTGGCAAGTCCAGGGCAACTTGTGCTGTAAACGCCTGGCCATCAAAAAACATGGTCATTTGGCTGAAGAGGTCTTAAGAAGGGAAAGGTAGCTATGATAGAAAGCTGTGTTATCTTAAACTCACTTAAGCTCTGCAAAGCAAATCCTAACAGCACTCAGAAAGCAATCTGAAACTTTCTGTTTAGGTTTTAGTGATAAAAAGCAATTAGGGGCAGGATGCTATTAGCTGTGTTTCAGATCCACCTTGACTCAGTGAAGAACATTGCAGTTTACATTTTCCCTACATGATAATTCTGTTACCTTTAAATTCTTTCTAGGTACAGTTTCCACTTCTAACAGATTATGCTTTTCTGGTTTAAGTTCCTTCAATTCATAACTGAAGAATTTTCCTAAGGTCTGTTGGTATTCATCTGATAGCTCTGGAAATGTGGGAACTGACTACATAAGGATTCATTTCTTGCAATACATGGTAATGAAACCTACTGAGTAGCTCTGCTTCTGGGATTTCTAGGATTCTACCTTGAACAGGATAATTTACTGACACCTTATGCAGTTCTAAGCCTACTAACAGTTACAGAAAAGCATATGCATTGCCACAGCAGCATTCTTAAGTGAGCCAGTATGCATGCTCCATTTAAAGGGTCATGAGATGCTTCTTCTATTTGACTTCCCACTTGTCCCTTTGAAGAGACATGAATGTGTATTTGGGCAGTGACACTGACAGAATAGTTTTTTCTGAGCACAGCACACTCAGCTACTATCACTTTGATTTGGCCTATGGTGGTGCTCCAAAACAGGGACCTAGTTCTATCCCCCTAGAGCTTGCACTGTCCTGGAAGTGCCTGCAGAATTTAAGTGTTACCTACAGCTGGTACCTGCAGGTGGTGTAACTTTTCATGCACTAGAATATTCAGCTGACAGCACTAAGATGACCTGAAAGTGTTTTGTGAAGGGCAATGACCTTGTTTGAGCCTGCTTTGAGAGAACAGGAATTGGTTAGCACATTCTCAGAAATATAATGAATTTCATTCCTGTACTTACCTCCACCCACAGGCTTTTCTACTGCACACTGCTCTGTCCCCTCTGCACTTTGCTGGACCAGTTCCAGTTTCAGGATGAGAACCTCCAGCTCTGTTGTTATGGCTATATGTCTGGCACAAAATGCAACTTCAGCAGGAATAACATTATCCATGTGTAAAATCAAGGAGCGTTCAAAGTCTAACACAGTCAAGCTCTGGTGCATCATCAGGTACTTCAAACGGAACAGGACCAGTTTGTTCTTGCAGCCCACGAGAAGATCTCCATTTACAGGGCAACATGAAATGCACAGTGGAGGATCTGAAAGTGGCATTTCCACAATTGACATCTGCTCTTTTAAGGTTTCACTGTATGACTCTTCCAGCTTGTGACCAACCATCCGAACACACACACGAGAGCTGCCTGCAGACATGCACCTCCAGTTCATATATGCTCTTAGGAAAGTTGCTTTGCTTTTTTCTTCAATTGTCACCAGATAGTCCCCTTAAAAGAAAGCAATAGGGATGTATCATTAAAGAACAGATGAATTTATCAGTATTCATCAGTAAATTTGCAGATGACACCAAGCTGGGAGCAGGTGTTGATCTGTTAGAGGGTGGAAGGGCTCTCCAGAGGGACCTTGAAAGGCTGGACAGATGGGCAGAGTCCAACAGGATAGCATTTAACAAGTCCAAGTGCTGGCTGCTGCACTCTGGCCACAACAACCCCATGCACTGCTACAGGCTGGGGTCACAGTGGCTGGAGAACAGCCAGGCAGAAAGAGACCTGGGGGTACTGGTTGACAGCTGGATGAACATGAGCCAGTAGAATAGAACAGAATAGAATAGAACAGAATAGAATTAACCAGGTTGGAAAAGACCTTTGAGATCATCAAGTCCAACCTATTGCCCAACATCATCTAATCAACTAAACCATGGCACCAAGCGTCCCATCCAGTCTCTTCCTAAACAACTCCAGTGATGTTGACTCCACCACCTCCCTGGGCAGCACATTCCAATGGCAAATCATTTTCTGTGAAGAACTTCTTCCTAACCTCCAGCCTAAACCTCCCCTGGTGCAGCTTGAGACTGTGTCCTCTTGTTCTAGTGCTGGCTGCCTGGGAGAAGAGACCAACCCCCACCTGGCTACAACCTCCCTTCAGGTAGTTGTAGACAGCAATAAGGTCTCCCCTCCCTCCAAACCCCTCACGAGCTTTGTTGCCCAGTGTGCCCAGACAGCCAAGACGGCTGATGGCATCCTGGCCTGCATCAGAAATAGTGTGGCCAGGAGGAACAGGAAGGTCATTCTGTCATGTACTCAGCACTGGTCAGGCCACAACTTGAGTACTGTGTCCAGTTCTGGGCCCCTCAATTTAAGAAGGATATTGAGACACTTGAATGTGTCCAGAGAAGGGCAATGAGGCTGGGGAGAGGTCTCGAGCACAGCCCTATGAGAAGAGGCTGAGGGAGCTGGGGTTGTTTAGCCTGGAGAAGGCTCAGAGGAGACCTTATTGCTCTCTACAGCTACCTGAAGGGAGGTTGTATCCAGGTGGGGATTGGTCTCTGCTGCCAGGCACTCAGCAGCAGAACAAGAGGACACAGTCTCAAGCTGTGCCAGGGGAGGTTTAGGCTGGAGGTGAGGAGAAAGTTCTCCCCAGCAAGAGAGATTGGCCATGGGAATGTGCTGCCCAGGGAGGTGGTGGAGTCACCATCCCTGGAGGTGTTCAAGAGGGGACTGGACGTGGCACTTGGTGCCATGGTTTAGTTGTCATGTGGTGCTGGGTGACAGGCTGGACTTGATGATCATCTCTGAGGTCTTTTCCAACCTTATTGACTCTATGAGTTTTTGAGATCCTTACCTGCTGTAGCACACTCCAAATCTGAACACCTTAATTCTCGATTTTTACATAAAGTTAACATTTTCACCAGTATTTTTCTATAAAGAAACCCAAAGTGCAAGTTTCTTTGCTAGGTGGGCCACACTTCACATGCCACTAAAGTCAAGGACTTGCAGATCGGACAAACTCCTAAGCAAATCTGCCAGAGGAGCTGTGACTGCAAAGTGTGTTTGAATATTCACTAACGAGAAAATGTTTTGTTCTCTAAAGAAGAGGGAAAGTCACAGACTAATGAAGGGCCGTGGGGCCGTCTGGAGTGCCCACCTGCCCCGTGCTCTGAAATCCAAACGAAGGGCAGGCACCCAGGCTCCAGGCGGGGCGGAGGCAGCTGTCAGAAAGCCAATGTGCTGGCCACGCTCCTGACTAGCCGGAGGGTTTCCAGCCCCTCGCACAGCTCTGACCAGCCCGCGGCTCAGCAAGCGCCGGCCCTGCGCTTCCCGACAAGGGCTGCCAGCCGGCTCCAGGGAGCGGCACCAGAACCCGCCCTCAGCGCCAAGGCAACCGTGCTGGGCAAAGGCGGGGAGGCAGCGCCCGGCCCGGCTCGCGCCCGGCCTAGCCCGGGCGCCCGGCTCGCCTAACTCTCCCGCCGCTCCGGCCCAGCCCTAAGTAGATGAAGCACCTCCGCCTGCCCGCCCTCCCCACCCGGAGGAGCTGTAGGGCCTCTTCCCGCACTCGAGCCGAACAGGCCCTAGCTGGGTACTCCTGGACCCAGCGGCGAACTGCACTGACCTGCCTGGCTGTGCGCCATGCGCAGCACGGGACCCAGTGTGGCGAAGGAGCCCAGAGGCTCACAGAGGCCCTGGTCGCGCACAGCGAACACCTCTACCCTGCAGCTGGCCGCCGTGCTGGCCACGAACAGCACATCGCGGCCGCAGCAGAAATGCGCCGGCTCTTGCTTGCAGGGCACTACTCGCTGCGACCCGAACGGGTGCAAGTTGTAAAGCTGCACCATGGCTCCCTCCAAGGCTTCGCGAGCGCCGCGGGGACGGCTCCCGCCGGCCTCCCAGGGCTGCGCGCCACTTCCGGCGCTCGTGGGCCCGCCGGCAGGGCGGTGCGCGCGGCGCCCGGAGCCGCCTTCTGCCTTGCGCCTGGCCGGGCCCGGCCCGGCCCAGCTACAACGGCGGCGGCGGGCCGTGGGTGGTCGTGGGGAGTGCCGGGGTTGTCTTCCTTGTCAGGAGACGTCTCGTCCTGTTGCATCTTGCGTCAGGCGGACTTTTGTGTGGTGCCAGTGTGACTCCATGGCCGTGTTCGCAAATTCAGGCACCCTCCCCGACCCCCGCGTCAAGGCGCCCTACGCGGCCGCGGGTCGTTAGCAAGTACTTTGCGCTAATCCGTTCCAAAGCAGGATGGCATCTTGATTTTGCCCAGCAGTTCCCTGTTTAACCATGAGGCTCTCCTGGCTCCCTTTCTTGATTTCCTACTCACTGGGATGCTCTGATCTTGAGCTTGGAAGAAGCGGTCCTTGAATATTAACCAACTATTTTGGGCTCCTTTACCTTCTAGTTCCGCAGGATTTCCCTTAGCAATTGCTTGAAAAGGCTGAAGTTGGCCCTGCTGAAGTCCAGGGTTGCGATCCTGCTTGGTATTCTGTTCCTACCACACAAGATCCTGAACTCCACCATCTCATGGTTGCTGCAGCCAAGGCTGCCCTCAACCTTCACTGCTTCAACCAGACCCTCCTTGTTAGCGAGAAAAAGATCCAGCAGTTGTCCCCTCCTGGTTGGCTCGTCAACCATTTGCATTGAGAAGTTACCATCGATGCACTTGCAGGAGCCTCCTGAACAAGGAACTTTCTTGTTCTGGAAGGGGTAAGGCAAGCCTTGGAACACTCATGAGGTGAATGCAATCCCGTATTTAGTTTGGAAACCACAGAAAGATGGGAGTATTGGCTTGTGAACAACTGATCCCTTTTATCTTCAGGCTTTTCTTTTTATGAATAACCTACTAAAATTAAGGTTTATGTCCTAGTTTTGATTTATTAATATAAAAAGTATAAATATTTATAAAAGGGCGTTGGATTTTTTTACTATAATCAAATACCACCGGGTAGCCCTGAGAGAGGTGCACTGAACGGATTTGCCAGGGGCGGCAGCCAGCAGCGGCCCCCAGCTAGCCCTGCACCGCCGGAAGAAGGGTGCGGAGAGAGCACGGCGTCCTCCCGCCCACGGGCCCTTCATTGGCCGGGCCTGCGGAGCCTCTGGCAGCGATTGGTGGTTGATGCGTTGGGGGAAAGAGCGGCGCTTTTCTGTCCACGGGCCTTTCATTGGCCGGGCCTGCGGAGCCTCTGGCAGCGATTGGTGGTTGCTGCGCTGGGGGAAAGAGCGGCGTTTTTCTGTCCACGGGCCCTTCATTGGCCGGGCCTGCGGAGCCTCTGGCAGCGATTGGTGGTCGCTGCGCTGGGCTGTGGAGCGCGGACGTCTGAGTAGCGCTATCTGGGCGTTGCGGCGCTTGGACCTTGCTGCTGCCATGTGGAGGCTGCCCAAGTGAGACGGGGGTGGTAGCGGTGGGTGCTGTGCTGTGCCTGCACCGCAGCGGGGCCCTCCTGTGCTGGGCCGCTTGGTCTTGCGATCGGTGTCGGGCAGGTGCTGGTGGCGGGGCGAGCTGAGGTGGCTGCGTGGAAATTCAGGCTCCGCCGCCTTATTCGTGTTGTCGGTGCTGCGTGCTAGGGTCGTTCCTGTGCCTTCTGCATTTGGCGGGGCTCCTGGAGAGCTGTCCGCAGGACAGTGGCAAAATGGCTTCTGTTTCACCCCCCCCTGCTGGCTCCTCGGCACAGCAGAGGCTTTGGCTTCTCCCAGTAACGCTGTGTAAACATGTTTGTGTTTGTTTGGTTTTCTGTCGGAGAAAACAGAAGGGCACTTCTGTAGATGTCTGAGATACCATTTGCAAAACAAACCAGAGCTGACTATGCCAAGTTCTCCATGACTATGGAAACTTACTATTTTAATGCAGACGACAGGGACTTTTGACAAGGGCTTGTAGTGACGGGAAGAGGGGCAATGGCTTTGAGATGGAAGAGTGGAGGTTGAGACTGGAGATTATGAAGAAATTCTTTCCAGTGAGGTTGGGGAGACACTGAAGCAGGTTGCCCAGGGAGGTTGTGCATGCCTTCTCCCTGGAGGTGTTCAGGGCCATGTTGGATGAAGCCTTGGGCTAGTGGGAGGTGTCCATGCTCATGGCAAGGAGGTTGGAACTAGATGATCTTTAAGGCCCCTTCAGATGAAGCCATTCTTTGACAAAGTTGGGTGAGCATGTTGATCTGCTGAAGGGCTGGATGGCTCTGCAGAGAGATCTGGGCTGAAGCCAGCGCAAGATTGAACAAGGTCATGTGTTGAATGCTGCACTGGGGCCACAACAACCCCATGCAGCATAACAGACTTGGGGTAGAGTGGCTGGAGAGCTGGGCATGTTGATTGATGGGTGGCTGAACATGAGCCAGGGTGTGCCCAGGTGGATCAGGAGTAGTGGCCAGCAGGACCAGGAAAGGGATTGTCCCCCTGTACTGGGCAGTGCTGAGGCCACACATTCAGTACTGGGTTTGGTTTTGGGCCCCTCACTACAAGAAGGACATTGAGATGCTGGATGGCAATAGAGCTGGTGAAGGGACTTGAACACGAGTGTTAAGACTGAGGTTGTTTAGTCTTCAGAAGAGGAGACTGAGGGGAGACCTCATCAAGTTTTAACTGCCTGAAAGGAGGTTGTAGAGAGGTAGGGGTCAGTCTCTTTTCAGTTGCAACAAGTGACAAGACAAGAGGAAATAGCCTCAAGTTGTGCCAGGGGAGATTCAGGTTGAATATTAGGAAAAATTTCTTCACAGAGAGGCTTATCAAAGACTGGAAGAGGCTGCCCAGGGCAGTGGTGGAGTCCACGTCCCTGGAGGTATTTAAAAGATGAGTGGATGTGGTGCTTAGCAGTAGTGGTGGGATCGTGAAAAGCTGAACTTCATGATCTCAGAGCTCTCTTCCCACCTGAACAGATTGTGTTATTGGTAAAGCAATCGTCAAATATTTCACACATTGTCCTTCTGCAGAGATTCTGCAAGAGGTTGCTCTCAAGATGACATCTCCAGAGGAGAGAGGAATCTATTCCCATTCTTTCTCTTCTGATTTTTATTCCAGCCTTGGGTTGGAAGACTTTCTCTCTGTAGGTGACACTTCTGGAACGGAGGAGGATACAGACTCTGCTGTCTTGTACGGAACTTTGCGAGGAAGCGTTGTTGGATTACGATACTACACAGGGATTGTAAGTGCATGATTGATTTCAAAGCAGCAGAAAGAGTTGTCAGCCTCAGACAAAATCTGTGTAATTAAAGTCTGAGAACTTTTGCCCAAGTATAATTTCAACAGATACTTGCTTCTTAACTTGCTGCATTCACTGTTATTCACAGGAAGTCCACAGTCTAACATTTTAATTGCAAACTTTAAGGTAGCAAGCTTTCAAATCTGGTGTAATTATTTGGTAACTTTGCTCATCTACATAAAGCAAGTGAAAGTGACTGAAAACAAGAAATCAGATTTGAATTGGCTTGCTAAAACTCAGGAGGTCCCACCTTACCATGGGGACATAACTTCTTTATGGTGAGGGTCCTGGAGCCCTGAAGCAGGCTGCCCAGAGAGGTTGTGGAGTCTCCTCTGGAGGCTTTCAAAATCCACCTGGATGTGTTCCTATGTGTTCCCTTGGGTGATCCTGCTTTGGCAGGGGGGTTGGACTTGATGATCTCTAGAAGTCCCTTCCAACCCCTAACATTCTGTGATTCTGTCATTTGAATTGTTTACACAGACACAAAAGGATATCTGTTCCCTTACAAAATGTCTTTGCCTTTGAAAGCAAGGTCTTGCTCTCTGGAATATTTTTGCAATTGGTGACATTTGTCAGGCAGCTTTTGGTATGGGGAATAAGTAGCAGCTTGGTGAACTGAATGGAACGCTATGTCAAATGAATCTTTAATCTTCCCAGTGTTTAAGTAAATGTATAACAGATATTTCTGCATGTAATTGGCAACAAAATGTGTGTGTTCTGGCATTTGTTTGTTATGCTTTGGTAGGTTAACAACAATGAGATGGTTGCACTTCAGAGGGAGCCTAATAATCCTTATGATAAAAACGCAGTGAAAGTGAACAACGTGAATGGAGACCAGGTGGGCCACATAAAAAAAGAACTGGCAGCAGCACTAGCAGGCATTCTGGACAGCAAACTAGCAGTAGTTGAAGGGTAAGTGTCAAGATTATGCTTGTAGTTCTAAGAAGAGAAATAGTGGAAATGGGTTTTCTTACTCCTAGCACATTCTGAAAAGTCTTTAGAAGTGTTTCTCTTTTGCCAGAAAGAAGGTCTCCTGGCAATGGGATCAAAGCTTTGTGTTTTCAGACTCTCTTCTGCTCTGCTGGCACACAGGGCATTCTTTCCTATAGATGTTAAAATGTAGAGACACTAGTGAGAGGAAATTCCTTAAAGGTTGTTGTGGAGCTCTTGAATTAACTGCATGTGGTGGGCTGTGTAAAAGGTTTATGCAGTACAGGTACTAACACCTGTCTGGAACATTCTGTGTTTTGATGAAGTAGCACTGGCTGAAGAAGTAACGAAGTTTATTATAAAAGGGAAAAAAAAATACTAGTGCTATGTGTTTTTTTCCCTGCTCTTTGTCAGAGTTGTCCCTTATGGAGCAAAAAATACCTTTACCATGCCTGTACAGATGAGCTTTTGGGGAAAAGAAGAAAACAAGGAAGCAGTGCTGAATGAGCTAAAAAAGCATGGATTTAAACTGGCTCCTCCTGTGAAAGGTAAGTCTTACAGTTTGGGGGTTTTATGCCTCTTTTAAAATACTCAGATTAGTCTTACCACTGGTGAGAAGAAATCTAAAAGGGCTTAATTCTCATTGTAGTGTTGTCATTCATAAAATTATTTTTAGCTTAGCTAAGGAATAATGGAGTGCCCACAGCTATTAATTTTAAACTTCATAGAAAGTATGCTTTTGTGTCCTAGCTTTTACCATCATAGGGTCATAGAATGGCTTAAGTTGGAAAGGCCCTTAGAGATCATCTACTCCAACCTCCCCACCATGGTCAGTGATGCCTTTCAACTAGATGTGACTGCTGAAGGCCTCATCCAGCCTGGCCTTGAACACTGCCAGGGAGGAGGCATCTATAGCCTTCCTGGGTAACCTATTCCAGAGTCCCACCACCCTCAATTGGTGAAGCATTTGAGCAGCCTACATTTCTGATGTTCTATTGCTTGATTCCACAAGTTCCTTAAAAATCCATAATGATTCCCAGTGTTTCTCCAGACTTGAAAAACTTTTATTTTTGTAAAGAAACAGATTAAACATTTTCACAGGCTGGGAGTTTAGGGACAGTGCTGCTTTTTAGCAGAGTGCTAGGATGTGTATCCTCCTAATGAGGTGTGAGCAAATAGAGATGAGATGTTTGAACAAGTAAGCTTAGCAGACCTGATGGTTTGCAGAGCCAGCCTGGTGTATAAAGCCACCTGTGTACTTTGTTGAGACAGTGGTAGTCAGGATTAAGGATGCAATAAACACCTGGTGAGGGATAGATCTATTGTACCTATAGCAAGCTTTCAGGTTTTACCTTACAGATTCTGTTGTGCATAAGAGTAGAGAAGCATTTTGCATTGCCAATCATCATATTTCATGTGACCAGTCAGATTTCATGTGACAGCATTTTTAAGACATGGTTGCCGTCTCAAAGGACCCTGACTGATGCCTCACCCATTTCCTCTGGGTGTTACGAAACATTGTGGAGAAAGCCTTTGTGGCCCATGGAAAGTAAAGGATAAACTGAAGCTAGAAGACAAATGGTGAAAGGTGGCCTTACAGCCCCCAGTCTGATCAGCACTGTTACTCATGAAGGTTGGGACTAGGAAGTCATACTGGTGTGTTTCAAAATCCCATCTTTTTCAGAGCAAGCAGGTTCAGGAGGTGGTTTTGGATCAAAGTGGGTTTCTGGGAGAGCTGGTCCAAGTTACAGTGCTCCAGCTCATGCTGCTGTCCAGTTGACCACAGAACAGGTTTGGATTTCACACTAAAACACCTGGAAATTCAAATTTTAGCAGTGGGGGGCTTTAACTTAAAACAATGCTCATGAAGTGGAAGCTGCTTTTGTTTTCCTTCTCTAAACCACAGATTTGCAGAAGTTTCTGAGTCTCATGTAATTCTGGGAGGTTCTGGCTGTTCAGCAATTCATTTACATCCTTGTGGGGATGTGGGTTTTTTTTTAACTTCTCTGTCCTAATGCTTTACCAGATTAAAAAAAAAATATGTTAAGACCTTAAATGAAAATGAAGTCTGACTTCCAGACTTTATCTTCAGATTTGGCCAAGGGTGATAGATGAAGGGTTGGGAGGTGGTTTGGTTTTACTACTGGATTTTGTTTGCTCTTTCAAAGCAGAGAGAAGTAGTTACTTCAGTGAGTGTTGGGTGAGGATGTAAACACATTCAGCCATCCCTTCTCAAGGTCTTGCTTGTATTGGCATGAGTTTGTCTTGGTAAAAGTGAACTTAATATTTGTCTAGCAGCAGCTAACAAACTATTCCAGCAAGTCAGGTTGGGCTATCTAAATTAGATTTATTATCTAAATTAGATTTATCTGAACTGGTAGATTTAACTATATTGATTACCATATGGCAGGGAGTTGTAATTTCATAGCCAGTGATCATTTACTGAGGTTATTTGCAGCTGCAGTCATTTTAATTGCAATTTCTTTGTTGTTGTTCATTTCTGCAGCTTAAAAGCGAATTTGACAAATTGTTTGAGGATCTGAGGGAAGATGACAAAACTTGTGAAATGGAAGGAGCAGAGGTATTTTATTTTTTCTAACTAGAAACAGTTTTCTATGAAAATAGAAATAATTAAACATCTCGATGCATATTTAGCTTTGTCTGGACACGGCGGGGGTAGGGAAATTAGTCGATAAAACTCTATTAAAGAAAAAAGTTTCTTCCACAAATGGAATGCCAGATTTAATTTGCAAGTAATGTTTAGCATGTCTCTTTAATTTGCAGGCTGTTGGCACACCCTTGCTTCCCCATCAGAAGCAGGCTTTAGCTTGGATGGTTTCACGTGAGAACAGCAACGATTTACCCCCATTTTGGGAAGAGAGAAGTGACTTCTATTACAACACACTTACCAATTTTGCAGAAAAGAAGCGACCTCAAAATGTCCTTGGAGGAATACTAGCTGATGATATGGGGCTGGTAATACTAGTTAACAAGCTGCCATTCATGTATTTGTTTTGTACAGCATGTCTCTGTGTGTGTTTTTTGATTCAGTGGTCATTTGGTTCGTTTTCACCTCTGGAAGATATGATGTTCTCTCCTGTTATACAGGGTAAAACACTTACTACTATTGCACTGATTCTCACAAATTTTCAAGATGGCAAGCCTCTTCCTGTTGAAAAGGTCACAAATGCAAAGTTCTGTGAGGTAAGATGGAAGAAGAAAGATTTAACAGCAATGAATAAAACCACCTCTCCCTAATAGCTTGCTGTATGGTGAACTTTGTATCCATTTAACAGAAAATGTGATTCAGGTACGTTCAAGAATAGTGTAGATTAGTTGAAAGTATCACAGAATGTTAGGGGTTGGAAGGGACCTTGAAAGATCATCCAGACCAATGCCCCTTGCAGAGCAGGATCACCTAGAGTAGATCACGCAGGAGTGCATCCAGATGGGTTTTGAATGTCTCCAGAGGAGGAGACTCAACAACCTCTCTGGGCAGCCTGTTCCAGGGCTCTGTCACTCTCTCAGCTCCCTCAGCTTTTCCTCGTAAGGTGAACTGTGTTACTCCAGAGTGTATAAATGAGCTGTAGACTGTAGTCTGAGCAATGTAAGGAACAATTTCTGAAGGCACCAACTTTTTCAATGTTACATTTTATAAATGCTTAAACTTCTTACAACTTTCTCCTGTGTGCAAGCTATGACTGCACAAATACAAGTGGTGTTTTAGGGGTGTGCATGCGTAGATCCTGTATGGTTTGGAGGAAGTGCCTGAAACAACCAAAACACCAGGCAGAGTGTTTCAGCAGGAAGCACATAAATGAATAAACCTTGATTTATTTTTCTTTTGGCCAAAGACTTGAAATACAACTACAGTTAGTTCACTAACACCAGTGTGCAAGCTTTACTTAAGTAATGTAGTTGAAGTGCTTTTTGCTTTCATTATGACATGATTTTCAAGATGCTGAAACAAATTCAATGCTGGGATCAGATGATTTTCTCATGCAGTGTTCCCTGACAGTATTAAAGCTGGGAGGCTTGTTTCATTTTGTCATACCTGTCAAAATTTAACAAAATAATGCTCTGTGTGTGACTCCAAAATGTGAGATACTATTAGTATGCTTTGTTTACAGGGCAGCTGTGCAGACTGAGTTTCTCTCCTGTGTCTCTCTATAGTTTCATTTTAATTCTGTATTTGGCCACTTGAAAAAAACCCTACAGCTTTTTCAGTATCTTCAAGTGACTGACTGACTGACTTGCTACTAAACAAACCTTTCATGTTGCAGAGCAGTAATTAATCACTGGTCAGGTTAGTTTAATGATGTGATTTGGCATTTTTTTCCAGTTGCTACATTAAAGAATAAAAGTTTCCATTTCTCAATAGGAATCTGATACTAACAGCATGAGCAGCGTTGGACCTAGAGTATGTAAAGGTGATGGCAAAGTGTGAAAAGTCCAGCAGTGTTTGTGTGATAATTAATGCTATTAGTGGGCTACTCACAGTCTGTGGTCAGTGCTTGTTGTCACAAACCATAAATCAACTGTCTCAGAGAAGTATTTAAGGATGTTTCAGTTGATTTGTGAGACGATTTAAGTGCCTTGTGAGAAAGTTGCACCTTGCCGGGAAAGTTAACACATGCAGGGAATGGATTCTGGGTTCCTTTTGCTCTCCTTTTTATTCTTCCTTGTGGATAAAAGAAGAGCAGTGTTATGCATCTGTTTAGAGTCTTGCCTTTTAAAACAGGAAACATTGTTAGATTCTGTAGGAGGTCACTTTTTAGTTAGGTAATGTTCAAAAAGTAATGAGCAAATGCCAAGTGTTTAGTAGGATTTTATCACACCTGTAGTTTTCAGGTTGTGTCAGGAGGATTTATAGATAGTTAGTGTGGTTTGTAAATCAGTGTCAGTAGCACTTGTGCTGTGCAGAATTAAGGCAGTTAGAATTTGATCAAGTTATGCTACAGTTGGATTGATAACCAAGCTGAAGACTATGGATATTTTTCACACGTACTTTTTTGTTTCTTTACGAAGACTCTAGCAGTGTGATGGAGCCTGGTGTTTCAAGTGTGAAAAAACCTAAAACTGCTGTGTTGAAGCACTCAAGTTGTCTTCCAAAGAGGTGAATCATTGGAATAATCTTTGTATTGGTTGGTCACATAGATGTTGAGTAAAAAATGAAGTGGTACTTCGTTATGATTACCCTTGGCCTAGAACATGTTCCTGCTGTTTCCTTACCCTTCAGTATGCTATACTGCTGCTTACATTAGTCATAAGTTTTCTGTGTCAGCATTGCATTTTGGGATATATTAAAAAGTGTTAGCACATTCTACATGGCTTGCATGACTTCATGCTTGGATATCTCCTTCAGTGCTAAAGGGGTCTGATACTGTTAGTGTGGTACCTCTGAAAAACTGTCTGTGAAGGAATCTTCTAGTATCAGTAGGGTTTTTAAGTGGTTTACTTCTGACAGCTTAGAGCTGGTGAAGTTGTGGAGCTTGCTAATGGATTTGAAGGTTCCCAGTGTTCCCAGTTATAATTGGTGTGAACTTCAGTGATGACCTGTGCCAAGTTTATGAGCATCATTCACCCTGCTGCTCTGTGTTCTGTGCTTTCCCTTTTACTAACCCCTTTAAAGAGAACACATTCAAATTACAGTGGTATCTGATTTGCAATGTCAAGTCCATTTGCTTTATGCTCTTGAGATTTAATGTATAAATGAAGCTGTAGTAGAGTCGTGGGGTTTTATTTGTTCTTTCTGTCTTAATAATGGTATCTTAGAGGCAAAGCCAAGAAACCCAAATACTCAGGAAGCAGTGACTTGGTAGAGTCTGAAGAATTGCAGCTGCAAGAAACAGAAAGTAAGTTGCAAGGAATTTTTGGGGTTCCATTGGTTACTCTGACACCTGGTGTCTTCCCTTCTGAAGCCAAACTGAAAAGAATCTCTAATTAACTAGAAAAGGAATTAACTGAACTTGATTTTGGGTCTTTGTTTTGTGTTGTGGGGGTTTTATTTGTTTCCTTGCTTGGTTGGTTGGGTTTTGTTTGGTTTTTTGTTTCCCAACCAACTGCTGAAGGGGGAAGAAACATTTTGGCTGTGAGTGTTGTAGGTTGTTTCCTTAGCTGAGTTTGTGTTGAAGAAACAAGCTCTAAGCAGGGTCAAATGGATGGGTGAAGGCCAGAACTGTTAAGTTTTTCAGAATTTGACATGTATTTGTTGTCAGGGCACTAGGGTTGGAAAAACAAATGAAAAATAATGAAGTCCATCTTTTGTGGTAAGTACTTGAAATGTGATCGTGAAGAGGCAAGAACCTGTGTCACTCCTTGAACTAGGTATCTTGCATGGAAAAAACTGAAGGGCTTCTGGAACTCTGGACTAAGCAGTTCAGTTCAGTTTAGGTTAAGTTTAATTACTTGGAGTGAAACCTATGCTAAACTATCTATTCTTAATAACTGGTAAACTGCATTCCTATCATAGAATGGTCTGGGTTGGAAGGGACCCCCAACCCCCTCTGCAGTCAGCAGGGACATCCTCAACTAGACCAGGAAGTAACCAGATTTGTAACCTGAAACATGTATGAAATACTGTATTTCTGTGCACATGCCTGTAAGAGTCCAAGGAGCATCTGGTTGATGCTCTTAGCCATATGGTTTAGTTTTAGGTAGTCCTGTGAGGAGCAGGTGGTTGGACTCAACAATTCCTATAGGTTCCTTCAAACTTTAGTTATTCCACCTCATTGTATTGCAGAGGAGAAGTAATTTGGTTAACAGGTTTGGTTTTTAGGAAACATTAAAATAACAATACATGCTTATACTCTTCATGGTGTGAAAAATCTGTTTGGCTTTTTCCAGCAACTTCCTGTGTTACCCAAGATAGTACAGACTTTGCATCTGCACTTCTAACTTCATCTACTGGTTTAAAAAGGAGAACAAAGAGAAAAGGTAAGGAAGGGATAAACAGATAATACTAATTTTGCAGTTTGATAGTTGATTGAACATGAGTCAGCAGTGTGCCTAGGTGGCCATGAAAGCCAATGGCATCCTGGCTTGGATTAGAAACACTGTGGCCAGCAGGAACAGGGAGGTGATATGCCCTGGTACTCAGCACTGGTAAGGCCACACCTTAAGTGTTGTTCAGTTCTGGGCCCTTCACTGTGGGAAGGACATTGAGGTGCTGGAGCGTGTTCAGAGGAGGGCAGTGAGGCTGGTGAAGAGACTGGAGAGCATGGCCTATGAGGCGGTCCTAAGGGAGCTGGGGTTGTTCAGTCTGGAGAAGAAGAGGCTGAGGGGAAACCTCATTGTTCTCTAAAACTCCCTGAAAGGTAGATTGGAACAAGTAGGGGGCAGCCTCTTTGGTGTCAGGTGACAGGACCACAGCAAATGGTTTCAAGCTGCACCAGGAGAGGTTCAGGCTGGATATTAGGAAATACTTCTTCACAGAGAGGGTTCTCAAAATGGTCTGCCCAGGGCAGTGGTGGAGTCACCATCCCTGGGGGTGCTGAGGTGCTGTGTACACCTGGCGCTTAGGGACATGGTTTGGTGTTGACCAGTGCTAGGTCAAGGGTTGGACTGGGCGATCTTGGAAGTGTCTTCCAAGCAGATGCAGTCTGTGATTCTGTGATTTTACACACTTGACTTAAAGACAGGAGCTTCGTTTTTTTTATAAGTTGCTTCGATGCTGAGCAGGTGAAGAAATTTAGAGAGGACATCAGAGATGCCTAAGTCTCTTGAACTTCTGCTTTTGCTTTAATGCGAACTGTTAGGCCACTAAATATATCTCCTGTTTTCTCAGGTACCACTAGCATTCAGTCAGTTGAGAGGGAATGTTCTGATGCTGGCCCCAGGGCAACACTGATTGTATGTCCACTGTCTGTCCTAAGCAATTGGATGGTAAGTTTATTTTTAACTAAATCAATGCTAAAATTTAAACCATGCACAAGGTCTCCAAAAGTGCCTGGAAGTCTTAAGACTTGGTGTGGCCTCACTGCTGGGAAAAGGAAATGATTGAAATGGTTTAGTGGTCATGGAGGTGTTAGATAGAAGGTTGGACTAGATGATCTTAGAGGTCTTTTCCAACCTTAAAGATTCTGTAATTCTTTGATTTTTGAAATCCATATTCCATCAGGATGTGAATTAGTACTATCTAAGAGGTAGAGCTAGAGCTCTAATGACTGAGGTTTCTGCTTTTTGTCCTTCCTCTCACCTGGGTGAAGAAGTGAAAAGAAACCCAAATGCAAATAGTTTTTGTTGTATGAGTGGATGTCGAATGGTACAGAGCTAGAGGGAGTGGCTTTTAGTTACTGAGAGCTGACTGCATGATTCTAGCAATTGCATAGTGAGGCAGCATCGTTGGGATTACTTCTGACAACTTCTCTTTCAGGACCAGTTTGAACAGCATATCCACCAAGACTTTCAGGTCAAGGTTTATGTTTATTATGGCTCTGACCGTAGCAAAGACCCCTCAGTCCTTTCAGAACAAGATGTCGTCTTGACAACATACAGCATCTTAGCTACTGATTATGGAGTAAGTAAATGAGAAGAAGTGTTCTTGGAAAGTCCTTTCATGGTCAAGACCCTGGGTGTCTGGGCTAATGTTGGCAGTACATTTAAGTGCTGTTCTGGCAGGCAATCAGGTTATGGCTGTAGTTGTGCTTTACATACCTCCTTATGTGTTCACTGTAATAGCAGAGGGAGGCTTTCTGTTGATTGCTCCTGTAGAGAAAATGATTTGATTGCAATTATGACAACTTCAGGAGGAAACTTTTACAGGATGGAAAAGGATGTCAAGTGTGGAAATCTCCCCAGATTTTGGTAGCATAAGGCTGCCATTTCTGCCTTCCCCTGTTGGGTTCAAAGAATGTGGAGCATATGAAAACCTAACACCAAGGTACCTGTTGCACAGGGGCTGCAACCAAGTTTCTCCCTGCATGAGATGCATTTCTGAAGTGGTATTTTCATAGAAATTCCAGCCATTTTAAAAGCCTGAAGATTACATCTTCAACTATAACACAAACTTGCACTTTGTTCTCTGATCCATTTTCTATAGCTCTGTCTTTTGAAGCTTTTCTTCTTTCCAAGCTTAGCTTATTTTTGCTGTAGCTCATTCCCCATACTCAGTTAGGAGAAGATTTTGGTAACGCTTTCTGGCAATCACAACATCTGAAAGATTTTGCTCTTCTGGGCTGATAAATAAACAAGATGCCAATACATCCAGTTATGGAATGGTTATATTAAAACCTTGCTCAACCCAGTTGTAATAAAGCATTTTACTTTTGAGTCAAAGATTTACAGAGAAGCTCTGTTTCAGACCAGAGGTGAGAGCCCTTTACACAAAGTCAAGTGGCTGAGAATCGTGTTGGATGAGGGCCACACCATACGAAATCCGAATGCTCAGCAAACTAAAGCTGCCTTAAATCTGGAGGGACACAGAAGATGGGTACTTACAGGTAAAATAGTTGGCAATAGTATAACAACAACTTTTGTTTCCCACACTGGCTTTTTCTGGATGATGGTTAATGTCTGTCTGTGTCAGATTCATTTGGAATAGCTGTGAGTTTGTCTTTGAGCAGTGATTGAGGCATGTCTTCTTGTGGTTGTTTTTAATTTGGTTTGCTTGGGTTTGTGATTTGGTGGGGTGGCTGGTTTTGGTTTGGGCTTTTTTCCCCCAGGTTTTATTCAGTTTGTTGACACAGATTTTCAGATCACCTGATATGCAGGTTTGGTGAAAGTGGAAGTGAAAAATGACCTCTTTGTGAACAAGCACATTATGTCTAGCTAGCAGTGCTCACTCTTAATGTGCTTATCCAAATCTCAGTAGCTTTCTGAAATGCAATAGTCATTTTAAACTGATAGGGACCATGCAGGCATAGGATCACAGTTCAGAATCACAGAATGTTAGGGCTGGAAGGGACCTCTAGAGATGATCTGAGATCAGACTGAGAGAGTTTGGGCTATTCAGTCTGGAGAGGAGAAGGCTCTGAGGAGACCTTATTGTGGCCTTCCAGTATCTGAAGGGGGATACAAGAAAGTTGGGGAGGGACTTGTTAGGATGTCAGGTAGTGACAGTGCTAGGGGGAATGGAGCAAAACTAGGAAGTGGTGAGATTCAGACTGCATGTTAGGAAGAAGCTCTTCCCCATGAGGGTGGTGAGACACACGAACAGGTTGTCCAGAGAGGTGGTGGAAGCCTCATTCCTGGAGGTTTTTAAGGCCAGGCTGGATGTGGTTGTGAGCAACCTGCTCTGGTGTGAGGTGCCCCTGCCCATGGTAGGGAGGTTGGAATTATATGATCCTTGAGGTCCCTTCCAACCCTGCCAATTTTATGATTCTATGATCTAGTCTACCCCACCCTGCCAGAGCAGGATCACCTAGGGCAGACTGCACAGGAATGCATCCAGGTGGGTTTGGGAAGTCTGCAGAGAAGGATCTTTAAAAGTAACCACTGCTGGTGAAGTTGAAGTAGAAAGATGAACATCCAGGTTTTCCTAGTAGGGAGAGCTGCAGTTTTCTCATTCTTCTACATTTAAGTGGGTTTTAATAGTTTAATTACATAAATAATATGTATTATACTTAATGAGATGTTGAACTGGTTGTGAGAGACCTCGTCCATGGTGTATGGTTTGGAGACAGCACGGAACTTCCGCTTTGACTGAAAACACGCAGCTCTTTGGGTTTTTGAGGTTTTTACAGTCTTCCTTTGTTTTCTCTTTAGGCACTCCTATTCAGAATTCTGTCAAAGATCTGTGGTCTCTTATTTCCTTCTTAAAACTGAAACCTTTTACTGACCGAGAGTGGTGGCACAGAACAATTCAACGTCCGATCACAATGGGAGCTGCAGGAGGGCTTGGGTACGAAGAGCCTGCGAATGAGTATGAGTGGCAGTGCTTGGGCAGGCTGACTGCTTCACTTTTAACATTGAAATGCATCTCTGATCAGTTCTTATTTAATTTTTTTTTTTAGTTCAAGCTGATAAATATTAACCACTTTTAATTACTTAGTGTTTCAGATGAATGAATGATATATTGCTGGGCTTGGGTTTTGTGTAGAAGATGTATTTATGCAATAAGCTGAAACTAAACCCAGATCCAAAAAACAACCACCCCACCCCAGCTGGGTTATATATTGTCTGTTATGTATTCTTCAGGCGTTTACAGTCTCTTATTAGGACTATTACTCTCAGAAGAACTAAAACAAGCAAAGTCAAAGGAAGGCCTGTTTTGGAGTTGCCAGAACGTAAAGTACTTATTCAGCACATCACACTGACGGAGGAGGAGAGGCAGATCTACCAGTCTGTGAAGACTGAGGGCAAAGCTGCTGTTAGCAGGTAAATAAAAAGCTTTTTATCATCCTGAAGGTTGAAGTTTGATATCACAAAGTTGTGTTTTGGAAGTTTTGGTGCTTCACTCTAGTAGCCACGTGTGTCAGTTTGGATGCCATAAGCTAATCATTGCAAAATAGTGTAACCTCTGCTTGCTTCTGAGGTAGAGGCTACTGCATAACTCTCTAAGTTCTGTCAAGAAACAGAAAGATACCAGATGTGTAGGCTCCCCAGAAGGGTTGTGGACTCTCCTTCTATGGAGATGTTGAAGGCCTATCTGGATGCATTCCTCTGTGACCTGAGCTAGATTGTATGGTCCTGCTCTGGCAGGGGAGTTGGACTCGATGATATCTTTGGGTCCCTTCCAACCCCTGACATCCTGTGAGCCTGTGATACGTAAGGAATGGCCTTAGAATTGTTGTCAGCACTTGTTAGCATTTCTTCTAGGAGAATACACTACTGGTAGCAACTGCTACACAGAATCACAGAATTACTGAGGCTGGAAAAGACCTCTGAGCTCATCAAGTCCAGGCCATGACCTAACACCACCACATCATTGTTACAGAAGAGGATTTAATAAAATGGATTGAAACAGGACAGTGAAAAATGAAACCATAACAGCTAAACCATGATCACCTGATGCCATCTGTTACTTCAGGCTGTAGCTTTGCACACTAACAATCAAACTCTTGTTCAGATTTTTCAGGGAAGGGACTGTACTAGGTCACTATGCTGACATCCTTGGTGTCCTGCTCAGATTAAGGCAGCTTTGTTGTCATCCTCGTCTTTGCATAAGTATGCCTTCCAGTTTTCCAGCTGGTGAGTGAATGCTTTTGGTTCCTACGTTGCTAAAACCAAGACTAAGTTCAGAAATACGTTTGTGTGTTTTCCAAGCTTACTGGCTTCTTCCCAGTTTGGTTTTTAGCTTTTACCTACTGTTTGCTTTGTGACTGTTTTTTTTTCTTACTGTAGGATGTTTTGAACATGTTTAAGAAGTGGATACTTGAGCACATACTCAAATATGAACAAAAGCAAGGAAGTAGATGAGTAGTTACACGGGCTAGAAGCAGGAGTAAGTAAGATTTGACAGCCCATAAAGAAAAGACTGAAGAGATCCTCTGCAGAGCCAAATGAAGCTTGTCAAAGAGCAGTGCATCTGTTGTTGTAATAACTTACAGAAGTGCTTTGACAGCAGTTATTTTTCTTTGCCTCAGGGGAGAAGATGTGGAAGAGCTTTGGGAATGGCTTGGTAATTGGCAGCCATGTCAGCAGAACCATTGCCTCTTCAGCAGAATAGGAAACTGTTGACTTTGTTACAGCTGTAAGGAAGGGTGAACACAGAGGACTGAAAGGAGAGTGAGATTTGACTTTTGGCAGGACAGAACTGTGTAGCTGCATGGTGTTAAAAATGATCTGCATTCCTTTCAGAGGAATGTGTAGGCTGCTTGAAATACTCTGAATTCTCAAATGTAATGTTCCTGTTCTGAGGTGACATTGCTAGAGGTGTGATTATTATTTATTTTTTTCCTTCAGGAAACTGAAAGACCAATGAGATGTGACCAGAACCTTTGCTAGAAGGTTATCATTTATCTTCCTGACAAATACAGGATGGAGAAATGATTGGATTATTGTTTGACAATTATTTAGAAATTAATTAGTAACTAGAAAGGATGGTTTTTAATTTCCTTTCCTTAACTATCAGCAGTGCCACCTCTGTGGCATTGCCACTGGTTGAACAGCTGCCATTAGAAAGTTGCTAGGCATTGAGTCACACAGGTATTTGTCACTGAGCTTGCAGCTGAGGTTCTTTGATTTCCCAGTACCATTTTTCCAAGTAAGATTATGCTGAATGTTTTTCCACAGAATCAGAGAATGGCTTAGGTTGGAAGGGACCCCATGGGCAGGGGTGTCTCTCAGTTAGACCTGGTTGCTCATCCAGCCTGGCCTTGAACACCTCCAGGGAGGGGGCATCCACAACCTTCCTGGGCAGCCTCTTCCAGAGTCTCACCACACTTGTACTGAAGAACTTTTTCCTAAGATCCTAAACCTACTTTCCCTCAGCTTAAAACCATTCCCCCTTGTCCTGTCACTAGACACCCTGATGAAAAGGACCCTTCTGATTTGGCACCCTGTATTTTATACATTATGGCCCACAAAGATGATCCAGGGGCTGGAACACCTCTGCTGTGAGGATAGGCTGAGGGAGCTGGGATTATTCAGCCTGGAAAAGAGAAGAATCCAGGGGGACCTTATAACTGCCTCCCAATACCTGAAGGGATCCTACAGGAAGGCTGCAGAGGGACTTGTTACAAGTGTCTCCACCAAGAGGACAAGGGGAAATGGATTTTAAATTGAAGGAGAATAGGATTAGATTGGATCTTAGGAAGAAATTCTTCACTATGAGGGTGGCAAGACTCTGGAGTGGATTGTCCAGAGAGGTTGTGGATGCCCCCTCCCTGGAGGTGCTCAAGGCCAGGTTGGATGGGGCCTTGAGTAACCTGATCTATTTGAGGGGTGTCCCTGCCCACGGCAGGGAGGTTGGCTTAGATGATCTCTAAGGTCTCTTCCAGCCTAGGCCATTCTATGATTTGATATCCTCATTGTGCATTAACTGTCCTAATTGCACTTGGATCAGCAGAGCTGTGTGGATGTGTGCCAGCTCAGAGTGCTTCCTGTATGGAAATACCTGGGTTTTAAACATCTTTCTGTGTTGACAGATAATACAACCCCTGAGGAACTGCGTGAAGCATTAGTGAGCAAAATGAAGTTGGTCCTGAGCTCTGGTTCAGATGAAGAATGTGCAGTTTGCTTAGAGTCCCTGACCCTGCCTGTGATAACACGCTGTGCACACGTGTTCTGTAAGCCATGCATCTTTGAAGTCATCAGAAGTGAACAGGTTGGTTTCTCTGTGGTTACAGTTAATTGCAGTCATGAACTGCTGTCATCAGAAGGCCAGCTAGATACTGCTCTTTTAAATCTGAAATGGTGAGCAGTGTAAATTATCAGCTGCGTTATAAAAACTATTGCCCTGAGGTCAGGCTATGGAGAGAGCAGCTGTCAAACCGAAGTGCTCGAAGTCCATCAGCACTTTCAAATGCTTTCCCCTAGTTCTTTCTTCACATTGTCCCTAGGGTCAAAGTGATGGCATCCACTGTATATCTGGAGGTGTTTAAAACCAGGCTGGATGAGGCTCTGGCCAGCCTGATCTAGTGTGGGGTGTCCCTGCCCATGGCAGGGGGGTTGGAACTAGATGATCCTTGTGGTCCCTTCCAACCTTGACTGATACTATGATACCTCCATGTGGCTGGATGCCCCTTTGCTGCGCGTCTGTTGTGATGCGTGTATCTGTTGTACTTAAAAGAGGCCAAATCTGTGTATTGGAATCACAGAATGGTAGGGGCTGGAAGGGACCTCAGAAGATCATCCAGTCCACCCCCTTTGCCAGAGCAGGATCACCTAGAGCATATCACACAGGAACACATCCAGGTGGGTTTTGAATATCTCCGGAGAGGGAGACTCCACAACCCCCCTGAGCAGCCTGTTGCAGTGTTCTGTCATCCTCGCAGTGAAAAAATATTTCCTCATGTTTCCATGGCACTTCCTATGCCTTAACCTCCACCCATTGCCCCTTATCATTGCCCCTTGTTCTGCCTGGGAATTTGGCTCTTGAACTAAAATCACATCTACTCTCCTTATTCCAAACTGATAACCTTCTAGAGTGAAGTGGCTCCCTTG
Source organism: Dryobates pubescens (assembly GCF_014839835.1). Taxonomy (NCBI): domain Eukaryota; kingdom Metazoa; phylum Chordata; class Aves; order Piciformes; family Picidae; genus Dryobates; species Dryobates pubescens. The sequence goes on along the minus strand of NC_071624.1, from coordinate 18,284,537 downwards.
CTGAAGGACTGTCTTTATGGCCTTTCTCTGGACATTCTTCAGAACAAACTTGTGGATGAGCATCTTTTGAATGCCCCTTTAGGTTTTTCTGTTTTGTTTTGTTTTTTGTTTTTTTCTTTCATGTGCTTTGTGAGGTCTGCTCTGCATCCTGTCTAAAGATGCTTTGGTTCTGTGACCAGATGGGCTGTGCAAACCAAGTTAGTTAAAAGGCTTGTTCTGTCAGGCAGATGTATTGATTTTTTTCATGTCTGTCATTTTTGTTTCACAAAGTTGTATGCTTGTGTAGCTCCCACAGTCTTTTGTTACATGCTGTGAGCAGTCCTATGGAAGTGCTATTACATGTTCTAAACTTTGCCTTATCTGTTATATATATTCTAAACTTTGCCCCTTGCTTCAGAGGGGGAAAAAAGCTTTGGGTGTTAAATTATGTCTCATTTCTCATGTCTGTTGGGGGGAGAAGAGAAGATACACTGTGTCTGGCCCTGACAAAGCATATTTCATCAGACTGCTATTATTTCTGTGCAGGCTTTGAAGAAAAAGGGTAAAAGGTCATTCTTTGTTTGTAGCTAAGAAAGATCTTGTCTTTGAAAGATGGTTTATTTGTCTAATGTTTTCAATAGTCTTCTCCCCACAGCCCAAATATTTGCTTGCTTTTAAATCTCGGGCTGCTCATTTCAAGTATAAATACTCTCAGACCACTTTTAAGAAGGGCTGAGTGTCAAAACACATAGCTTGGATGTTGCCTTCATGTTCTCACAAATAGCTACCTTGATTTGTTATGTCAGCAATGACAAAATGTGCTGCTGGAGGGTTTTTTTTTATCTGAACACCAATATAATGATTTCAGAAAAGCTGCTTGGCAAAGGTGATCTTTCGTGCTCACTATCAGTGATTTGGTTTCATGTGTTTCTTCTGATGTTTGGGCTTTTTCCTAGCCAAATGCCAAATGCCCTCTCTGCAGGAGTGAGCTTAGAGCAAAGCACTTGGTGGAATGTCCCCAGGAAGAGGAAGCAGACTCCAGTGATGGGGAGAGCTCTGATCAGGGATGGACATCCAGTTCAAAGGTATATTCCATTGTGTTTTCCTTAGCTTTCATTATGTTTTTTGGAGCAATTCAGAGTTTTTATGTAAGTAGGCTGAACATGCTTTACATGTGCACAACAGACTTTAAATGAGTCTTGTAAAATCTGTGCAGTGTCTCTGGCCAGCAGAGGAGAAAACTAAAACTTCATCACAGACAAATTTTGCAGTGGGGAAACAAGACAACAGGGGCACAAATTGTGGTTAGATGCTGATGATTGTGCAGCACATTATTTGTGCAGTATTAATTTAAACAGGACTTTCAGTATCATAGAGTTGCTTAGGGTGGAAGGGACCTTAGAGATCATACATTCCAAACCCCCCCTGCCATGGGCAGGAAATAGACTTGGTTGCCCAGGGCTTCATCCAGCCTGGTTTTAAGCACCTTCAGGGAGGAGGCATCCACAGCCTCCCTGGTTAGCCTATTCCAGAATCTCACCACCCTTGTACAACTTCTTAAGATCCAGTCTAAACCTACTCTCCACAGCTTAAAACCATTCCCCCTTGTCCTGTCTCTAGACACCCTTATAAAAAGTCCCTCTGTAGCCTTCTTGTAGGATCCCTTCAGGTACTGAAGTAAAACTATACACAGTAAAGTACGTACATACAGTAAAAGAGCTGTTGCTTTGCCTTTCATTCCTTTCTGAAAAGAGAGTAGTACTCTAACCAGTGAAATTATTCACCTCTTTATTGAGTTGGAAGCTGAAAAATCTAAATCATCTAAATAAGACCTAAGTCTTCCTCCTTGTGCTTTAAATGTTTTATTTTGAGAGTGCTTTTCTGAGCCATTGAATTTTCAGTGTTCCTCTGCAATGAAGCTCTTGTTCTTTCAAAACTTGGTTATAAATTTATTCTCTAAAAACCCTTCTGTGGAGGCCTAAGAACTAATTTAGGACTTTGTGGTTTTGAATAAAGATGATGATGATGATGGTTGTTATTTTTTATTGTTATTATTATTTATTATATATGATTATGAATTTTTTTGGACCTGGTGCAGTGGCTTGCATTCTCTAATTAGTGGTTCTTTACCTCATCATAGCCAATTATACAGGAAAACTGGAAATGGTTTTTTCCTCAGATCAAATTCCTTGCTGCTTCTGTTCTCATGCTGATCCCAAGAGTGCTTCAGATGCCCCTCCTTATCTTCTGTCATATCACACCCAGGGTCTTGTCTGAATTTGCCTGAGTATTCCTGGGGGAACCTCTTTCAGTTTCTTGAGTATTGCTACAGCAGAGCACTTGGCTTGTGGCTGTCCCTTGCTTTAAGCCTTTTTGGAGTTCCACTGCTCTGTTCCTTTTTTCCATAGGCCCTGGAGGTAGGAGACTTGTTGACTGCTGACAGTGAAGAATGTCTAGAAATGGGTTTGTGAATCCTATTCCCCACAGCACTGCCAATGACCATGTAGTTTGTGACCATTAGAAGTGCTCAACCTGTAGTTTTCTTTGGAAACTGAAAGAAACCCTCCCCACCCTATTTCAGATTGATTTGTTTGGAAGGTATTAGTGAATAGTGATTTCTCAACTGATAGGAACTTACCAAAGCACCAGTAGGAGTGGAATCAAACCAAGCCAGAATGAGCTGCTTAAGTCTTCATTTGGTTTCAGATAAATGCTCTAATGCATGCTCTGATAGAACTGCGGAGGGAAAATCCGACTGCTAAGTGCCTGGTGGTTTCTCAGTTCACAACTTTCCTCTCACTGATAGAAAAGCCCTTAAAGTAAGTAGAAATGATGTGAGTTTTAATAAACTTGTGCTTTGATGGTGCTTCAGAAAGATCTGGCAAAGAATCTGTAGCATCCTTTTGACTTGTAGAACTTCAGAAGAGGAACAAATTACTTAAACACTTGGTGGAGCGGGGGGGAAAGCCATGAAGCTCATTCTTGTTGCTTTTAATGTGTCACCAATTAAAGGCAGAATTGTAACTACAGGTTTTGAAGTGGAGCTGAGGATTTTGATGTATTTCCTGTTGGCACAGAAAAATGAATGGTTAAATTGAACATTTTTACTTTCTCTTCAGAGAATCAGGGTTTGCCTTTACTCGTTTGGATGGTTCAATGGCACAGAAGAAAAGAGTGGAAGCAATTCAGTGTTTCCAGAGCAGCCAAGCAGGATCTCCAACTGTAATGCTTTTGTCTCTGAAAGCAGGTGGAGTTGGATTAAATCTGACAGCAGCTTCCCGAGTGTTTTTAATGGATCCTGTGAGTAGTGGCTTGTTCATAATGAGCTGGCTTAAGCTAGGTGAAGCTCCTTTGGTGTCTTCCTAAGAGGTAGAAGGAAACCCACTCTGAAAATGAACAACACGGAGTATTAAAGGGCAAACAGGGCCTTACTTTGTATGTTTCCCTGGCATGTTTTTGTTTTAGCACAATGTTTTTGTGCTGTGAACAGAAAGAACGCTATTAACAAACACCTGACAGTGTCATTTGATACCTGTTCCTTCTCTCTTTCTTCCTCTCTGATACTTCTGAATGTGGCTTCCTGTTTGTTCTCTTCCTAAAGTGGAATTTCAGGAGCAGTATATATTTTTTCCCCTCCTGTGTTACAATGCAGTGCTTCTCTGCTCTAGTCTCTTATTTTTGTGAATTTACTTATAAGTCTGAGGTGACTTTTTGTGGTTTTAGGAGACTGAGACAGATGGTGGTATCTAAATTCAGGATTATGTTTTTTCCCTTTCATTAAAGCACTCAGGAATACAAAATTATTAGTGAGGAATAAAAATGTGAATTATGTTAATGGGTAGCAAAATGGTTTTCATAACAGGATTGGTTCATGTCTTGGCTCGGTGTACAAAATTAAAATTTCTCTCTTCACTTCCTCCCTTCCCCATTCTTTACTCCTCCGCTCTGATGTCCTAGTTTTTAGGTAGTTGGAAAGTGAGACATTCTGCAGCTTGTGCATTTGAAAGCAAAACTTAAGTAAATGAAATGAAGTCTAGCTTTGGTCTTGGGCATCTGGTGACACAGGTAGTAAAGAAAAAGTACTAGCTTGGACACCAGGTTAGTGATAATAACAGCATGAGGACAAGGCTATTTACTTAATAAACTAAAGGAATGAAATAGGAGCAGAGTGTGGAGATGTTGCCCTGGAAAAGGTTTGTCATGAGCTGTGGCAGATCTTCACAACTGTTACTTCTGTATAGGTGGTCAGTTGGAAGGGACTTGCAACACTATCTAGTCCAGCTGGCTGGCTTTATCTTTAAAACAATTCTCTGAGTAAGAAAACTAATGGGAAATCCAGCAAGGTGTTGAATTCCTGTGCAGTTAATGAGATACAGTGCACACTCTGCCTTGGGGTGAGCCCTTGTAAGAACCTAGGGCAAGCACCTCACACACCAGAGCCAAATGCAGCTGCATCACTTGTACACCACTGAACAACTTCTCTTGATCCTGCTGGTAACCATCCCAAGTGGCAGTGTCTGGTTAGTGTTTGATGGAGGGGCAGTGGATCCTTTGCGATCTCACTTTGGAGTGCGCAGTGTTGAATGAGATGCAGTCGTGCATTAGCATTCCTTGAAGTGAATTAGCAGCAATAACAGGATTTAAGAAGTAGCAGCAGCTCTGGAGTCAGTGGAGTAACCAGTTTTTCTACTCAAATTCCATGGATTTGGTGTAGAACTCTAGCTTACAGATTTTCACTCTTTTTCAGAGGCAGGCTGGTCTAGTTGAGGATGCCCCTGCTTACTGCAGAGGGGGTTGGACTGGATGACCTTCAGAGGTCTCTTCCAACCCAGACCAGTCTATAATTCTATATCACAGTGCAAAGGAGGAATGTTTATCCAACTGTACTTTCTTCCCCTTCACCCCCCCCTTAAAAAAAAAAAAAAGATATGTTTGCTTAAATACAACACTGTCTGCTGAGTTCTCGCCTTTAGGAAGAAATACAAACCTTTAATGTGAAAGTATCACAAGCATACAGAAGTTTCTCTGAGGCTCAAGCTCCTTCATATTTTCCCATGTGAAAAATAGTATCCTAGGTATGAGATATTACAGAATGGCACAGAGGTATTGCAATTCAGTTTTCTCTGCTTGGACTGAGAGAAGAGTGAGTGACGGTAGTACCCTTCTGTCCTCCTCAACCACAGCAAGGATAAAATGGAATCTGCTTGTGCATGTTTGGGCTTTGTTTGAAGACATCATCTTGTTTGTACAGTCAGATTGGCATTGGAACTGTTTGCTGTCCATACCTTGCAGTAGGCTCGTCTCTTGGTGATGGATACATGAGTTGTTGCACTTCCACTCACTGCCTTAGATTGGAGAAACAAGATTTGTTTGGCTTTTATCTTGCAGCTTGGTATGTTAAGTGTGTCCAGGCATCAGGTTCTTAGAATCTAAAATGATTTTTTTGTGCCAGCCTACTGTTGTTTTTCCCTGGTTCTGTACAGAAGGTTCATTAAGAAGAATACTTAGATAGCTGTTTCAGTATCAGAGAATGTTAGGTGTTGGAAGGGACCATCCAGTCCAACCCCCCTGCCAAAGCAGGATCATACAGAAACACATCCAGGTGGGTTTTGACTATCTCCAGAGAAGGAGATTCCACAGCCCCCCTGAGCAGCCTGTTCCAGTGTTCTGTCACCCTCACAGTGAAAAACTTTTTCCTCATGTTTCCATGGAACTTCCTCTGCCTCAACTTCCACCACTGCCCCTTGTGCTGTCATTGGGCATAACCATGCAGAGCCTGGCTCCAGCCTCTGGGCACTCACCCTTTACATGTTTATAAACATGAATGAGGTGATCCCTCAGGCTCCTCTTCTCCAAGCTAAAGAGCCCCAGCTCCCTCAGGCTCTCTTCATAAGGGTGCCATAGCAAGGTGAGCCCACTGCAGAAGCTTTGCTTGTCCCAGACAAAAAACTTACATTTCAGGGAGACTTAAGTATTTGTTCTCTGAGGAGTAGTAGTGCTCTACCCTTGCTTCAGGCAAAACATGCTTCAAAAGCATTGGTATTTCACAAATCCTTTTATTTGGTGTTCTAGCATAAGCAGGAGCTGCTGCACTACCATTTTGTGTTCAGCAAGTTTGTTTACTTGGTGATTATTGCATATACTAATGGAAACAGACGTGGGCTTTCTTAATGCAGGGCTCTTAGTCTGCTGTTTAGTAACTGCCTGTGCTTACCTACTGAGGCAGTTAGTACCTGCCGTTTTTATTTCAGCATTAAAACTCTAGCAAGCTTGTTTTGATGTTTCTGACTCCTGACAAGCTTCTGCTGGTTACAAAAATGTAACCAGAGTTTGTCAAAGCTTTCCTTATAGTGGGAGGGATTCTTAAGGAGTGAGACATTAGGTTAGGAGTAATGAATCTAAAAGAAATGTTTGTTCAAGAGGTGATGGTGCAATAACTCCTCTGTGGTTTCATGTGAATCTTACTTTGTATTTTGAGGGGAGGTTGTCTAACTTGTTCATTGTTGGTACTGGACAGGCTTGGAATCCTGCTGCAGAGGACCAGTGCTTTGACAGATGTCACAGGCTGGGTCAGAAGCATAACGTTGTTATTACTAAGGTGAGTTGTGAGAGGAGCTGTTCCAACACTTTTCTGGTCATTAATAAGTACATGCTCAAAAAAGCTTTACTGAATTCTTTAGAAGCACAGTGACACTGTACACTTTAAACTGTGGTGTGGTTTCTCCTTTAAAGGGTGTGTTTCAGACTAAGATTTTGTTAAATGTTACCTACAGAACCTACCTATTTTTGCCTTTACAGAAATTATATGGCCCTGTTGAGTGATTTGGAGTGACTAAATGGAGTGGTATTGCTGTCACCTAGCCTGGCTCTTATACTTTGTCTTAAGAGTATACAGAATGGGTTTGCTTTTGTTCTAGCAGCTTGTTTAGCTGCAGAAGAGCAAGCAGTCTGCCTCATTAATAGCCAGTCACAACAATGTTACTTGGGAAACTGAAGTCAGCTTCTCTTCTCTGTTACTTACATAGATATTCTTCCCCAAAGTATTACAATATTCTTGAATGCCAACACTTGGCCTCCAGCTGCATTAGAACCCTTCCCTCCTTGCATTTTCTTTGCAAAGTGGTAATGGAGTCATGCAAATGTGCTTTAGGCTGCTTGGCTTTTTACCTTCCCCCCCAGTACTTAAATTTCTTATACTAAACTTGGAATTGATTAATCCCTTCTTTGTGTTTCAGTTCATTGTGAAGGATTCAGTGGAAGAAAATATGCTGAAAATTCAAAAGAAGAAAAGGGAACTTGCAGCAGGAGCCTTTGCTACCAAAAAGCCTTCAGCAAGTGAAGTAAAACAAGCCAAAATTAATGAAATTAAGACTCTGATTGATTTATAGCTTGGAACTATGGTATTTTGAGCAAATAATACATTTAATATTTTAGTTAATATTACCCTTCAAGTTACAATGGCTCATGCAAACTTTTGCTATCTTTGTGTTCAAAAGATAAAGGCTTCAAATAAATGATAAAAACAACTTTGCTCCTGAATGTTCATTTAGAAATGCACAAACTTCTTGTGCACTCCTGAAATCTTTCTACTGTCCATGTCTTTGAAATGCTACTTAGTCTGTACAGTGCTTAAGAACACATTAAAACCTCTTCAAAACAGAAATGCATATTCACACATTCTGACTTACAGACTCCTACAACCATTCAGATTGGAAAAGACCCTTGAGATCATCAGGTCCAACCATTAACCCTCCTCTACCAAGTTCATCACTAAGCACCACATCTAAGTGACCTTTGAACACCTCCAGGGACAGTGACTTAACCTGTTCCAAAGCTTGACCACTTTTTCAGTGAAAGAAAGTTTTCCTAATATCCCATCTTACCCTACCCTGGTGCAGCTTAAGGACATTCCATCTTATTCTATCACTAATAACCTGTGAGAAGAGACCAGCACCTACCTCTCTAGAATTGTCCTTTCAGGTAGTTGTAGAGGGCAATAAGGACTCCACTCAGTCTCCTCTTCCTCAAACTAAACAGTCCCAGTTCCCTCAGCTGCTCTTCATAAGACTCTTTTAAGGGTTGCTCTGAGTTGTCACCATCTAAGGAACACCATAGATTAGATGCTCTTTAGAGGCAAATGGAGTTCCAATACTTGAGTCACAATCTAAGCAGTTAATGCTTTGAGTACCTACAGTTTTCCAGCAGAAAATGGTTTGATGCATCAAGTGATGCTATTACAAAGGACAAAAAGAGTGCAGTTTTTCTGAAAATGCTGCCTGCAGTAACTATGAAGGAAACAGTGGCAGATAATGACATAGAGGCCATTCTATTGAAAGTAAACTGCATAGAGTTTGGTATAGGTCATACCATTTGCTTTCCTGAGGCTGTAAGATAAACACTTGACCATAGTATGAGTCAAAGAGGCTAGGACAGAATGGTTTTAGAAGTTTTCTTTCTTTACTAACTACATCTTTTGACCAAAAACATGCAGGTTTTTACCTTATTCAGCATCTCTCCTTATTTCTCCTACTAATGTAACAAAACTTGCATGCTAAACCAGATTTTTAGGTTGGAATAGTCTCATGCCCTTAACACTTTCAGTTTTCTCCAACCAAACTTAAAAAAACAAAACACAACACCATGTCTATTCTCTAGTACAAATACAGACAAGGGGAGCAAAATTAAGACTGTGGAGCTCTCTTCAGGAGTAGTTTACCGTTTTCCCTACAGACCATTTTGTGAGCATGCAGAACTCCAGTATTTGTAGCTGTTGGATACACTATACTTCTGTTACTACAGACTATTAACTATTAATGCCTCCTGCTTGCACACTTCAAATTTATCTGTTATAAAAAGAAATAAAGTAACCCAAACACAGCAACAGAAAAATCCACACAGGAAAGGGCTAGTTACAACTAGTTCAGATACTAAGTACTTTTAAATAGCTACAAGCTACTTAGGCTTGGACCTCATCCTTAGTATTTTTGCTAAATAGTGACCAAGGAGTCTTGGGTTTTGCTATTTAATTGCTCTAGTTAAACTAACTCTCATACCCAGATTATGTCTTCTGCTTTACCAGCAAATGGTGAGAGCTTGTTGATTTTATTTCTAGGCTGAAAGTTTAGCCCCCTCAGTAGCTTCCTGCCAAAATCCTGCTTTATTAGGAAATAATGGAATCTTTTTCTTAGAGTTTCTGGATGAGTACAGAGTAGAGCTGTCAAAGACACAACACTAAATCATTTAGTTCTGTTTAGGCTGCTGGCTAAAAGGATGGATCTGAAATACAGTGCAGTTAACAACCAACCTCTGTCTGTCTTCAGCACACTTTCATTCCTGTGGTATTTTCACTGCTTTTCCATGTGTCTTAGAATGTAGTGGGTAGCCTGAGTGTGGCCAAAAAGCACTTCCTTTTACTCTGCACACATGGAATAAATAGTTTTCCTAATGGGGGTAGGTACTGTTACTTAAGCAGCTATTTAATCTTTATTTGCCAAAACAGCATCACCATCACGTATAAAGAGGTCAGTGGACAGGGCTTGCTTAGGGATGAGCTTTCTTTAGTCACCAGAAGAAAGATTCCCTCTTCCCAAGCTCCACAAATAGCTTCAGTAGGTACTTTCCCCATAGCCCTGCCCTACAATTAAGGTAAGCTAATAAGGGGATTAGCCCTAAAACAGCTCCCTGGCCACCAACTAGATACTCTGTACACAATTACAGAACTAACAGCTGGACACTTGCTAACAGCAGCTCAAAGGGCATTAGCAAGGCTTAAGGGTTACACCTGTTGAACATTTTAGCTGGGACTGCTTCAGAGCTCCCCTTTTTTTTAAATTGCTCAAGAGTTTAGGGAAGCCAGAAGTGCATGACAACGTTTTATTTTCGTATCATGTGCAACATTGCAAGTAACAGATAAAACCCAGTTGACTAGTCCCATAGTATACAGAACTGAAAAATGCATTCTGCCATGCTGTAGGCACTGTGCGTAAGAACCTGGTCAAAACTTCAGTGCAATTGTGACTGGAAGAGCAAAGCAGTGCTATGACTATTACATCTGTCTGTATCCCAGTGGCATTAATACATGTATGGTAAAGCAGAATGGCTACCACTCCAGTGTATGAGCAATCCCGTGAAAGAGATTTGTTTTTCTTTTCCTCTCTTTTTTAAACATCTAAAACAGCAAGCAAAGGAATCAAGGCTAAATCACCTTAATGAGGTGAGGTAACAAACCCAGTTTTCAAGGAATACGTTGAGCCAATTGATCAAAACAGAAGGAAAATTTAAGCTGAAAGTACCTGGTTTTATCTAGTAGGGAGAATTGGAAATTGGGCAGTTATAGGTGGCCCAAGGAATTCTGCTTCCTAGCTTTTGCTCAGTCTTCATCTGTAGCACTGCAGAGGCCTTCAGCCAAGAAGTTTTTCAACAAGCTACTAGCAAGTGTAACTGACCACCATCTACACCTTTCTAGCTGTTAGTTCTGGAACAAGTCCTTGCATCACCACTGTTTGAGACGGGCATTTCTACTGAAGGTAGGTATCGAGTTTCTTCTTGATGTTGTCAAAGGAATCCACTCCCATATAGTCAGCTTGGCCCTGTTCCCACCGTTCCTTGCGCTCTTCTGAAGATACAATTGGTAATACTGGTGGTGTTGATATTGATATGTGGGACACTGCCTCTGTAACCTCTGCCTAAAAGGAAAGGCAGAGTGAAAAATACAGAAATACTTAGCATAGCTAAAGTGAGCAACAGGCCATAGAATGGGACAACGAAGTAGATGTTTCTCATGCGCAGCAGCAAGCATTGCCAATGGGCAGGGATTGTGCAGCTTTCCTAGCAAAATAACAAAGCAGAGTTACAGAAGTTAGCAGGGAGGAAGGGAAAGAAAAAGAAAAAAAAAGAAAAAAAGGAAAGGAAAGTTTAAGTTCTTCATACCTCTCTACAGAAGCCACAAGAGAAAGCCAGAGTATAGACCAAGCCCGATAGCTGCAAACAGTTCATTAGAAAGATGTAAGATTAACAAGAGAAAGCACATCTCAAGAGATCAGTAACTTTGGTCTTAGAAAGGGCTGAGAACTTAAACTGGGTTATATACTAAGCTAGCAAGTCTGCAGTGAGATGAAAGCTACTGAACTCTGTGAATGAGAACTAGATAGAAGCATTACTTAGGCTGTAAGTATTGGGATTGACCACTGCCAGTCTACCTATCCTAGGATTACTTAGATTTGTTTCACCATGCAAAATCTAGATGTATCTACTGCATGCTGAACTGTGCTGCTTCTGCTAGAGAACCTTATTGGCTCCAGCATATTAGGAGTGAGGGCCCTTCCCTGCACCTATTAAGAAGGTCACTACAGTTTGATTTCTGGGGCACTGTTAGTTGCTTACAGAGCTTGTTTTAGGCAAGCAGACAGCTATGTCCACGACCACTATAGCATGCTTCTCTTCTATAGTACCGATTATTCCAAGCTTAAAAGCAGCAAACCAAAAGGCCCTGCATCCCACAAACTAAACCACATCCATGCTTTGAGACAGAGGAAAAGGAAAAGAGCAGAATGGTGAAGAACCTGCCAGCCATACTTGGGTAGTTTGTGTAAGAACATTGGAGCGCTTACCATGTTTACACCTGTGGCTTCTTTAACAATTCCATGCTGTTCTAGTAATGGTAAAACATGAGCTAGATAGGTGTCCCACCACATGTTGAGGAATTCTGGGTGAACTATTTTAGGGTCATCCATCTTGCCTTTTATGCTTTTTGTTCTGGAGTCATATGTATAGTTCCATGGCTTTGTACTTCCCAGGAAGTGCACCACTTTAGTATTTGCACCAAACCTGTTGGACAGAAAAAAGTTAGAACCCCCAGTTTGTGCAGGTATCTAGAAAACAGAGTTTTGACTAGGAGACTACTGTTTTTTTTGTAACCTGCAGTTTCTGTAGGTGTCCAGAAAACAGCAGTAGTATTTAGGAGACTAAGGACTAAATGACCAAACTGCCAACACCTACTGGGATTGAAAGCATCACTATATAACAGGAAAATAAAAATGCAACCAGAATTCTACATTATACTAGTCAGAATACAGCCAAAACCTAACAGTCTGGGCTACTTAAGTACTTACAGCCAACTCAAGTCTTTATGTAGAGTGATGTCCATAGCTCAGGAGAGAGCAGTCTCAAGCAGCCGTTGCAATCAGAACTGGTTTTAAAAGTGAAAAAGATTCTACTCCAAAGTCAGTGATCCAGACAATTAGGCATGACAAGCATTAGGTAGAGAAGGGGCAGTGTTAGGGTTACCCTTTCAGTTTACAGCCCTAGAGAAAAGCAGCATTGCAAAGCCTTGCTGCAGGATGACTGTGTCCCTGTGAAATAATAGCTGTGAATAACCTGAGCACTTCAGAGAACTCAGCTGCTGGTGCAGCTGGGTCTTGCCAGACAACCAACCATTATTTTCAAAATGACCTTAGTTAAGCCCAGAGTGGGGGTTATGGTGCTGGTAGGCTTTTGTTTGTTTCTTAAAAGCTATTTTAACTCCATGTTCAATATGGACTTCTAGCTTTGGCCCATATGTTACCAGTTCCTATGTTTGGTATTAAGAGTTTGATGAGATGCCCCCCTTTTTAAGTATGCAGCACTAAAGAAGATGGCATCATTCATTTCATTCTTCTGTGGTTCCAGAACTAGAGCTCAACTTGAATCAGTTTTAGGAACAAGCAATACCAGCCTCTCTACCAGCAACTGTCTCACCTAGTTCAGTTTGTAGCATGTTAGGATTTCTTCTCCACAGAATCTGATTCAAATGAACAACAATGCCAAACTAGTTTGCTTAACAGCTTAGGTACATCCTGGTCACTTTGAACGGGACTCCGCTGGTTTCCAAAACTTTAGAATAGTCAAAACAAGGCAGCATGCATGTAGGTGATAGTTTTCATGCTATGGTAAGATCACAGCATCACAGAACGTTAGGGGCTGGAAGGGACCTCAAAAGATCATCCAGTCCAACCCCCTGCCAGAGCAGGATCACCTACAGCAAATCACACCTGCCAGATGCATCCAGGCAGGTCTTGAATATCTCCCCCCCGGGCAGCCTCTTCCAGTGTTCTGTCACCCTCACCATGAAATATTTTTCCTCATGTTTCCATGGAACTTCTTATGCCTCTACTTCCACCCATTGCCCCTTGTGCTGTCATTGGGCATCACCAAGCAGAGCCTGGCTCCATCTTCTTGGCACTCACCCTTTACATCTGTATAAACATTAGTGAGGTCACCCCTTAAGTCTCCTCTTCTCCAAACTAAGGAGAGCCAGCTCCCTGACTTAATTTCAATAGCCATGTTTAGTGTTCTGAACACAATTAATCAGTCTTCAAGAGGTCAGTTCCTCAGCTTTAACTTTCAAAGCAAAGGGTTAAGATTTGGCATAAGAGGACTACCATAGTTTTGTTAGCTGTCAAAGGACTACTTAACAGCTGAAGAAACTTGTTGTTGTTCAAAAAATCAAGGCTATGTAAGCTAGAGAATGCCTAACAAGTGTTATGTTACACCTACTGCAAATGTAGAGATCTTAAGTAGATGGAAAACTAAGAATACACTCCTCCAACAGTTGACAGACACCAAGCTTTATGATGTTTCCAGTATCTGCTTTCTAGATACTTTCTAGGTCTGCAATACTTTCCTTTGCATTTAAGCTCAGCTGTTAGGAAGCTTTACGTCCACACTGGCCTCAGCAACTAATCTGTCTTTCCCCATCTCCCAGAAAAGTCCTTCATCAATGTTTTGAAGTTGGAGAGCATTTGTCATGAATTGGCATTTTCCTTTGGAAAAAGGATTACTGAGACTGCTGTGAAATGTAGTCTCGCTGTACAAAGCTGCGAAAAACTTAGCTATTGATGTCACTAGCTTTAAATTTCACTTCATTCCAACTGCTGATTATCAGGAGTGTAGCTGTTGATCTAACTAAGGGAAATTGTTTCACCTATTTGTCAGAGAATACTACTTAAAAGGGGCTGTACTCCCAACATTCTGCTTTTGAAGGTCTGCCGAATTCCATTCAGCAATCAATTCAATGGATTCTTTTTTCAGGAGCCCCCAACTCTAAACAGTCTTCTGTGGCAACGAGGTCATTTGTAAATTTAAGGTCATGTAATGGACCACCAGCCAGCCATGGAACAGGACATACTTTACAATAGATGCTGGTTAGCTTATCAAATGCTGTCTGACTACTTAGTCATTCTTAGGCTTGCATATAGTTCTTTAAATAAGTGTTCCACTTCTAGCATGACAGGATTTCAAATGGTATTCTGATCACAAGACATAGTTTGATCTTGAGCCAGCAACAGTCCTGCTTATGCGAGCTGCTGCTTTGGACACTAGTAACCTGATGTCATTCAGAGATCAGATTGTTCTCCTGCAATTGGGACTTCCCCTCCCCCCTTCTCCTGCTGTTTTTTGCAGCACTTAATAAATCAGTTTCTGTGTAATGTTTCAGCTTCCCCTGCTCCTCCCCTTCCTCCTGTGTTTGTTTCAACACTGAATGACCCTGCCACTGAGACACAGTTTGCTCACATGCCAAAAGTAATACTGATTGCTAGGGAGGATACAGGTTTCCTTGCACAGGAAACACGCCATAGCCTTGTCCCATCTTGCTATTACTTAAGGAACTGTTCAAGAACTGGAAAGAATTCTAGCTTTATGCAAATCTTTGTTCACCATGTTTATTTGAATGGCATAGGCTGATCAGATGAAATGTAAGCACTGCTTGTTAAATACCTGAAGGAATTTAAGTGAGGAGAAAGCAAGTTACCTAGGTGGGATCGATACCACCAGTGACACACTGAAGCCAGCTCAAGCTGATTCAAGAGCAGGAGCCTTTGGTTAGAGCTGTAATAGACAGCATCCCATGCTGGAGGAGGGTTACTTGCTTCTGCCAAATGTGCTTACTCTAAATCAGTGTTACTAGCAGGGATGAGTTGTTTGAGCTACTGATACAGCTCTGCATTTATCATGAGATGATTCACTTAACTGGTATTAAACTTTTTTTTTGGGGGGGGGGGAAGAAAATATATCTTCATTTAGTGACAATAATGGCCTCCCTTTAGAAGAACTTGTGAGTTTACATTGTGCCTGTTCATTCTGTACAAGACATTAGTTTATATAAAAGCTCTGAAACTCTTCTTAGGATTTTGAACTTACGCTTTAAATGCTGGAAGGTAGGAATATACTGAAGTGCTGCTCAGATTATAAATAAATGGTAGATGTTTGCTCATGTCTGTTGTTGCCCAGCTGCTGAAGAAGGTGTTTAATAACCCCTGATCTGCACCTGAAAGAGAAACCATTAATAGCCTACAAACATCACATACCTTTAAGATCTTTTTCAATCACTTGGCTAATTAAGAGTTACTAATGCAGTAGTCCTGTCCAGCAGGAGTTTGGCTCAGAGCACTGGAGTTCCAGTTGTGAACAACCCTTTAAACTTTGCAGTCTTTGGAAATTAAAAAATAACATAAAATGCAGAGAATTAAAAGATAGTATTTGTGTGGGACTGCTACTGCTAAAAGATAGCAAGTTGCTCCCAATTCCTGCTATTCAGTTCCTTTTACTGCTCAAAACCCAGGACTTGACAACAAGTACTGTTGAGCTTCAGCTGAGCTCAGAAGGTGAAGTGCAAACAACTGGTTTTACTATATATGCTTATAGATGCCTGATCAGCATCTTCAACACCAGAATTAGGGTATCAGAAGGCTGTTAGACCTGCAGTCCTGGATGCAGCTACAAACATTATGATCCAATAAGGAAAGCACAGTGAGTCTTGGTGACAACTTTAGAAACCCTCATCAAATCCCTTAAGAGGCAACAGGCTTTCCTAGTTCTGCACTGAAAAGCTGATGACTAATCTCTGAGTGAGGATTACAATCTAAATTATGTCCAGACCTATTGTGTTGGGAGAGGGTTGTCTCTTAGTTTGCAAGCAGGTCAAATGAATCTGAAGTTTTTTGGTCTGTCAGTAGCAGAGAGGCTTAAGAAACTCCAGCCTGTGGCCCAAACAGGTTAGTTAAAAAGCAGCTACTGAGAAGTAAAAACTCTTCATTTATATCCATTCATTCTTTATTGCAATGAATATACTTAGAGACTAAGGGCTAATAGTTCCTCTTATGAAAGAGATTGTAGGGAGTCCCTTCAGCTTTCATTTGCTGTCTTCCCTTCAGCTATAATGCATTCAGAAGTAGGATTGCTAAGAAGTAGGTAAATGCACAGCTTAGACAAGTTTTATGTTGATCCTTTATTTTCTAAAGCACTCAGTCTCTGCTGACATAGGAAAGGGGTTTTTTAATTAGCCTATGATTAGATTTAGGACAGTAGAAGGATTTACACCCTCACTGCTCTTTGAGCAGAATTTGTTTTTTGCAACTGAAGTATCTAGACACTGGGCACAAACTTCGATCTAAGGCAGTGCACTGACAAATACAAAGTCTAGGTATCCTGTTACAGCTGTCAGCAGGACATGCAGATTGCAGAGTGAGGAATTGCTTACAGACTCAGTCCAGTAATTGCAAACCCCTCACTTGCCTCTCACCCATAAAGGAAGGAAAGCACTTTTGAAGGAGGCATGCCCATCATGAGATAAGTTAAAGACCGGTCCTCTGGTCTTTACTCAGCTCTTTCATTTTAACTTGCTGCTGTGTTAAGCATATATATGTTAACAGCAAGATCATCTAAAAGAGATGAAAACCTGGGATGCCCTCTCAGAACAGATAACTCATAACTGAAGGGGCACTAACAACACATTAAAACTTCCTCCACAGGACTTCCTCTCAATCAGATTGGTTTAAATACTCCCATTTTTTCCCCCCAGATTTCATGCACTGCTGCCAAAGCAGCACAAAAAGCGCAGCATTTAGGAGTCCTAGTTCAGACCTCAGCAGTAGTTTTGTGAAAGGATCAGGCAGTAGTTACACTAGCTGCCAATCTACAGCTTTGCTGCACTGTATCTTTAAGTAAAAGCAAACATTTTAGATTCCAGGCTGAGGAGCAAGAGGAATGTTGAAGCAATAGCAATGTTCTTAAGATAGCAGTGCTACCAGATTCCTTTTAAAAGCAATCTTTTCCCCCTTCCACAACTTTTAGACTGCAGTTAGAATTATCACATGAGATATTCCTCATTATCTAAAGAGGTGAAGTTCAAGCAGACAAAGCATTCTTCTACAGTTAGGTATCACTCTACCATTTCTAGGCAACAGCATTACATAGGAGGAATCTGTCTGCTGTTATAAACATGAAATACTCTGAGAAGTCCTGCATTTGCTTGATACTGCTACTGCAGTTAGGGTACTTAAAGCTTGACTTCAATCATGCATCACCTGGTAACTTGTTGAGCTTGCACCCCTGTGTCCTACTAAGGGCAGTGACCCTTCAGAGGTGCTAGTTTATCCTAGGAACATTTATTACTGTCTAGACAAATTTGCATTTAAATCCTCTTCTGTCCCCACCAAGTTCATGAGCTCAGCAATAGGTTATGCAGGTAGTATAACTCTGTGTGGTTTCATTATTCAGATCACTGCTACCATTTAATAAAAATGAAATAACCCTTAAGGCTGAACTACAAATTACAGTTCTGGAAATCTGGTACTTAAACCATTAACCCACCACCTTTTTTGCTGTTAAGAGCTGCAACAATTGTTTCATGGTGAGGACATGGAGGAAGTTTCACCATTGTGTGGCTTTAGCTTTTAAGTCACAAAGTACCTAGTGGAAGCAAGTCTATTCCTTCAAAGGACAGGGGCCTTAGGCTTAGAAGATAGGATCCGCTAGCAGTCAAGCACAAAGCTCAGAGGAGACAGTCACCAAGTCTCAGATGACTCTGGATGACTCAGATGACTCAGTCAATTTGCACAGAGATGTGGGTTGGTTTGTTTCTTTTTTGTTTGTTTTTTTAATAGCAACAACTCAATACTGAGTTACAGTTTTTGCCAGAGCTGGTGATCAACTGACACCAAACACTTGAGAGTACTCCCAGAGCTACTAACTGCTACCCTGTCAGTGGCTACCCTTCATCACCTTGCAGTACTTGTTTTCACTAGAGTTGATTCACATGGCAGCACCAAGTATCCAACTGCAGCTAATGTTCTTTAGGAGGCCACACACAGGAGTCTACACAGTAAGAGGGATAATTCTGCAGATTAGGAGTGACACCTGGAACTCTGGCTTTTTACAAAGTATGGAAGGGAAGGAAACAGGGCAGATAATACCTTCTATCAAGAGTTTCATTTTGTAGTCTTATTTCTGTAGTGTTCTGTGGCTTTTTCAGTCAGAATGGTTTGCACGGTTACATCAGAATGCACTGACAGTCATTCAGAAGCCTTTAACTGTAGCAGTTTTCAAGCAACATGTGCTTGGTAATAGGTTTAGGAGACTTACAGGATATCAGAGCTTGGCTTCTGAAGCTTAAAATTTGGCACAGTAGCCAGTTCCAAGTGACCTATAGTGGGAAGCTACTTGCTACATGCACTTGATATTAGGAAAAAGACAGTCACCAACTGATAATGACAGGAAGCTGTCACTGGAGAGCATGTGTCTGTTTCTCTGAAGCTGCACTCAAGTTCAACAGTGCTGTTATTTCCAGAGCAGCTTGACTTAGCATAGAACATTCAAGCCTGGAGTATCAGGAACGCATGATGCCCCGCTCTGCAATTTCACTTGCTAATGCATGCTTGTCACATCTTAAGATTTCTTGTTAGGTGGTTCTACATTGCTCATGCTTACAGCTGCTAGTTTGGAAGACAAACTCTTAAGTTTTATTTTATGTAGTCTCAAAAAAAAGTAGTTTTACAACACATTGTAATGATAGCCTCTGCTATCAGAGGCTATCCTTCTCTGTGAGAAGGATACAGTTTTTGTGCAGCTCCACAGAGGTCAGAATTCTATCCTACAGAGTCCCCATGACCTGTATGCAGTTACTGAGCCATCCCAACCACTCTTGCCATTTTGGTCTAACACACACTGAAATACAAGTTGCCACCTACCGTCAAAGCTGCCTTTCTCTGTGGCAAACTGTAACAGCTGATTGTATGTTTCAATGGAAGGTCGGTAAACAAAAACTCCAGAATTAAAACAGTCAGGCCAGCCTGGATCTGGCGCTGCAGACAGCTCTTCTCTCTCAAAAAGTTCATCAATATTTGACAAAACCTAGTTGTAAAGGGGGTAAAAAAAAAAGTCTTCTAGTTTTTTTTTTAGGCTAGGAATTGGGATATCATGTTTTAATGGTTTTTGCTATCCACCTTAAGACATGAAGGAAGTATCAATGTTCTTTTCTCATGAAGACTGCTTTTACAGAGTCCCCACAGATTGTGTTACTATTATTTTAGATTTTAAAGAAAGCACATAAGTCTTCAGATCTACCACTTTAAACAGCAAAAAGGCTTCTATTACCTCTCATCTTAAAACAAACACCAATCCTCCCTCCCCCCAAGAAAACCCCAAGTAATAAAACCAAAAAACAATCCATAGACAAAAAAAACAAAATCAAATCCAACAACCCCCATACCATGTCATTAGGAGGAACCATGAGACAACCACTTACCATTGTATCTGCATCCATGAACACACATTTTGAAAACTGTGTCAGTTCCCAGCAGTGAAGCTTTGTTAGTGTGACACCCAGCTCAGGTCTTTTCATTAATGCCAAGTGTGCTGAATCCCCACTGTCCAAGACATTTACCAATATGACTTCATCAAAGACTTTTTCCATCACTTTCCTGGGGAGAGAAGCAATAGCCAAGGTTTAGTTTTATTGTTATTCCAGCACCAGACCACAAGACAGATTCCATAAAGAGAAGTGGAATTACAGGGAACTTGACAGTTCTGATTTGCCCTCAGGAAGAGCTGACTGCATGTGCTGGAATGCAGAGGGACACCTGTCTGCCTCAAGGTTTCTAGTTTGTAATGGGTCCCATTTAGGGGAACAAAGAAATCTAAGTTTTGTTTGTTATTGTTTTGTTTGGGTTTTGTTGTTGTTTGGGTTTTGGTTTTTTTCCCCTTCCACAAATAGTTGGCATTGCTACCATGTTCAGTAGGTCTTGGCTACATAGTACCAACGTTCCACACAGCTTTTTTCCCAGTCAGAATCCAATTTTTGAAAAACTCGGTATACTTTGAGCAGGCAGTTAAGAAATGGGAACCTGTCAGAGTAGCCTGAGCAGGACAGCAGCTGAATCCTAAAGAGCTGAGACAGAAGTTTATGCAGTAGTTATGACAACACTATTCATGATTTGTGACTGTTAGGGGCGTTTGACCAGACCCAGTTGCTAAAGCTTTCTTTATCACAAAGTTTTATAAAGACTTGCTTAATCATCACTGTGAGTACAGGAGTGTTTTGATCCAGTATCATGTTTCCCTAAAGGTGATAAACTTTCAGACAGCATAGTGAAATCTGTGGCAGATATCCAGCCTTTGCTTTCCCATCAGTAAAGCCTTACCATTAGTTAAGAGATGTTAAGGAGTTCATGCTGCTTAAAGTATGAAGCATCCATAAAATCTCAGTGTTCTACAGTGCATCTTGAACACTCAGCAGTTACCAGTACAATTTGAGCCACTTTTCGAACTCTGCCCTTGAAGGCTCAATTTATACTGACAGTGTGGTATGGACAGTTGCTTCTGAACTTAAGGCAAACCTGTTAGTGACTGCTGAGTGGGAAATGGAAATGCCAGTTAGAGTGGTAGGAAGGCATCGCTGACCTAAGGACATAATACTAGCGAGATCACAATAGCACATTTATGATTCATCTTAAGAACATACCTGCCTAATATGCTAGAATGGATGTTCCTACCTATAATATCTTTATATTGATAAGGATATTTAGCTGCCAAGAGGCTCCAGGGAGAGTCACTCCACTTATTATTGAGCCACTCCTCTATTGTCTCTATAAACAGACATCTTTTCAGAAGGACTTCCCCATGTAAAGCATCTTGACCTGTCATCTATAGTTCATGTAGCTATTAAGCTAATTGGGCTTTTACCCTCCTCTTATGTGTGGAAAGAGCACCCAGTCTGCTCCATACTGAGACTATTTTAGAGAGACTCTAGTAAGCAGTTGCCTGGTATTTTGTTTGTTGTACTGTGGTGACCTCAGAGGCCTCTGTAGATCAGAATTTGACATACTTAGTGCTACTTTAGCTCTGTTCATTTTCTTCTCTCATGATGAAGTCTGATTTTAAGTGCCTGCCAGATTTCAAGAGAGCTTGTGGTACATGATCTCAATTGAGAATGCTTCTACAAGACAAATACCAGCCCCATACTCCCACCTCCACATGCACACGCAAAGCACAAATGAATGCATAGGCATTATTAATAACGGTTGGACAGGTCTAAGCAGGACTACAAGAGAGCAAAGATCCAGTTGAAATGTCAGTATCAAGTCACAGCTTAATGCTCTAGCTACAAAGTATTAAAATCATCCTGTTGGAGGAAAGAAAAAAACCCAACAATCTGCCAGTTTCATGTCTGAAGCACTTACAGAATTGCAGGCAGGGTAAGCTGAAGTCTGCTAAGCCTAGACCTTAAGCTTCTAGACTTTTGAAAGCTTAAAGAACTTCTGTTTTTCCAGCCTTCATGTCAGCAAGGACTGTGGCAATTTGAAGTATACAAGGGATCTTACCTCATAGGATCTGAGACCTGAGGAGTTATGAGTGCAGTCAGCTTCCTTGTTGTTCTGTACTGTTGCAAGGATGAACCGAGTACCAGTGCTCCTTTCCCATAGGAGTCATTTGTGGCTAGAGTCACAAAAGACTGGTCTGGAAAAGAAAGAACTTAGCCAAGTTAACATGATCCACTATGTTATCCTGAGACAGATGTACTAGAAACCTAGTATTGGTAGGTAGTCATGCTGTGAGACCCCTGAGGTGAGGCCTTTAACCCTGTATAGCTGAATTAAGCACATTATCCTTGCATAACTACACTTGCTGTTAGTAACTTGACAAGCAGCAACCAGCAAGGACAAAAATTGAGACTGTTGCAAGAGAAAAGCATTTCCTGTCTGCTTACAGGTTGAAGCATGCCAATGGTCAGAGACAATCCAAAAGGTCTAAACTGCTTCATTAGGGCCACAAATATACTATTGCAAAGTTAAAAGTACTGGGAGTCAGTGAGCTTGCATTTGGTCTAAAGTTAGTAACAGAGTTTTGTACTTAACTCTAGGTTCAGCTCTCAGTCCCAAAACTAGGGTAGCATCAAACTTGTGTTTCATTTTCAAATGGAAGTAAGCATTGAATTCGATCTTGGACAGCAGTATTAAGTTTTGCTAGCTCAGGAGTTTGCAGATGAGTTGTTCTGCAACCCATGGTTACAGCTTTATGACAAGAATGCAAGATTAAAATGGAGTGTAAGCAGTAAGATAAGCAATTTAAGACTTGCAGCAGTGATCTTTGCTCTTCGAGCAGAAAAAGCTAAGGCTGGATTGTTACTATAAAGTGTAACCTTCTGCTCTAGCTGTACCTTAAAACTAGATTAAGAGGGATCACTTTGTCACATACAGTTAAGTGAGGCCATACAGTACAAGCTTTGCATTCTTTCAGTTATCACAATTTTTTCAACTGCCAGGATGGGACTTAAAGAAAGGCAAACAAATAGCTCCTAAACTTCTTCAGCTCACTGTTAGCTGTCATCATGCATTACTCCTGAGTCACAGCACCCTATAAAGAAATGTGTTCTTTTCTACCAAACCATTTCTGACACCAACAAAACAGTTTCTTCCTAATCATCATCAAATCTCAAGAGTAGATGATCACATTCAAGTTTTTCAGCAGTCATGATTTCTTTTCTTTACAGAAGTTGCTAGCTAGTTTAGATCAGGATTGAGAGCTCTGGGCACTTAAGACTTACTTTCAAGTCCTGCAAGGAGGTTAAAATACTGACCACTCCACTTCCAAAGAGATTGTTGTTTGGTACAACTCCTCATCCCCATAAGGCAGTCATCAGTATCTTTTTAACTTAATACCATCTTGACAGTTGATAACAGAAAATCATGGACCACAATTGTCTATAAGCTCTGCAGATCTGGTTTGCAAGCTCTACAGACCAGCTACACAACCTTCTATTCTGCTTAGCAGCAAAACCAACTAGTCCCAAGGGATTTATAGTGGGCAATTACAAAGTTTAAAAAAAAAAGCTTCTACAATACCAGAAAGAGTTATTTTTCAATTATTTTCCCCCCCTCAATTTTAGATACCAATTTGCAATAACATATAATCCAGCAAATCTGCCCAACAATTTTCTTTGAAGCTTTACAAACAGCAAGTGTGTAGCATTTTAAGTGGTGTGAACATCCTCCTAACAGGGCAGCATTTTTCACCGCTTAATTTTGCTTGTTACTCCTCAGCTACTCAATGCATAGAAGTCTGCCACTCTGCTGACAGACAGCTCACTAAAATCCGGTGTGGACAAAGTGGGATTGTGCCCAACATTCATCTGAATGTTGGGGTTTTTATTCCAGCAGCAGAACAGTAATTCTTAAAGTGACCTTGTCCCTGAAAGGGCAGCCTTTTTCACTGAACTGTTAGCAGGTAAAAAACATCTACGGTCTCCTCATACTACTGAAACTGAGTGTTCACACACAAAGGTCTTGGAGAAACAGTCAGGGTAACGATGAAGCAAAGGCTAAGAAATCCCCTGTTACAACCAGCTGCAATAGGAAACTTAGTGACTGCTTGACAGCAACCTGTAGAAGACCTGTCGGTATGGCTTTCCAAAGTTTTGAATACACCACGTTCTGTCTCATTGACAAGTATGTTCAGACACATTTGGCAAGACCAGTTGCATCTCATTATGGGAAGTCACATCTGCAAGAGACCTCCACTCTCCTTCAAGCACAAATATTTCTGTTGTGTGGGTCTCCCTTCCCATCCTCTCCCTCTTCTGCATTCTCTGTAACTGTTTCCGCCACCACAGGTTATGTTGAAACAGCAGTCACTGCTATGCCTTAAACATGCTTAACAATAAGCATGACTTCAAACCCACAGACAATGTGAGATGATATATCCAGGCCAGAGACAGTGTTGGCCACCCAGCTCGAGGGCTATAGTATCTGTATGTAAGAGTCTTGGCACCCAAGAGCATCCTGGGAGGCTGAGCTAGGAGCAAGCTTTCACTTGACAGCATGCAAGAGGGGACCAGAGTGCTTGCCCCAGGTGCTGTATAACTTCCCCCAGAAGCATTTCCAGAGGCATGGGCACAGGTGACAGGTGTCTGCCTGCCCCCCGTTCCCTGAGTTAGGGGCTGCTACATCTGACAGTGATTTTCATTTCCGAGTACAAGATTCCTAAGGAGACAGATGTATCTAACCAGGACATGCACCTGGAAGCAGACTTTTCCTGCAGGCTCCCAGATCGGAAAGTTAAACCAACTCTGCTGACAGCTTCAGAGAAGGTAAGAAACTGGGGGTGGGGGAGAAATGTCCCGAAATAAAAAGCCAGGCGTACCCTGAGAAGTGGCAAGGTATTGCTCATTATAAAGTATCCGCGCGTACATAACCTACACACGCTCTTCACGCTCTCAGGAGAGGCCGAGGGCTTGACTCTCCTGTGACGGGACAGAGCCCCCGGCCGAGCCTCACTGAGGGTCCAGGCGGGACACGGCCGAGCGCGCCCGCGCTCCCCCGCGCCGGCCCCAGCCCCCCCGCCGGCCGCGGCCGGCCCCATCGCGTGCTCGCGGCCCCGGCCCGCCCCCGGCGAGCGCCGCTGCCAGGGGCCGCCACCTAAAAATAGGCGCGGCCCGCCCCGCTCCCGCGCGGGGAGAACGACGGGGGGCACGCGGGGGGCACGCGGCGGACACGCGGCAGCCCCGCGACCGCGGCCTGCGCCGCCGGCAGCCCTCGCGAACCGCGGCGCGTGCGCTGGGCGCCCGCGGGGAGGTGTGGCCGCGCGCACTGACCTGCCATGGCGCCAAGTCCGCGGAACGGCTGAGGCTGAGGCGACAGCCGCGCTCCCGGTGCTAAGCGGAGGCCGCCCCTTATATAGGGGCGGGGCCAGGCGCCGCACGTCTTTGGCTGGGCGCGGAGGCCCCGCCCTGAGGAATCCCCGCGTCGCCACGGGGCGGGGTTTCCGCCATGGTGTCCCGCGGCGGTGTCACGTCATCCCTCTTGCGGGCGCCGATCGGCCGGGACCTGGCACAGCGCCGGGCGGGCCCCTTACCCACCCTGCCCCCGGTGCCTCCCAGGCCAAAGCGGAGCTTGAGAGCGCTGCCCTGTGCCGACGGCGTTCTCTGTGTACGCTTCTGGCTAAGTAGCGTGCGGGTTTATGTAGCGTGAGTAGCGTGCGAGACGTTCCGTCCGTATTTGCACTTGCAGAAAGACGTGGAAAACCACAGTTCTTTGGTTTGGGACATAGTGAAAATAACCTTTGTGCATTAGAAAGGAGTAAAAGCAACCGGATCCAGTTAAAGATGTCCCAGCTGACTGCAGAGAGGCTGGACCAGGTGATCTTTAAAGGTCCCTTCCGGCCCCAAGCATGCTGTGTTTCTGTGGTTGTGTGCTGTGGAGGGGCAGAGCCTGAGACAGGATGCTGTGGCTTCTTGCACCTGTGGTCACCAGCGCTGCGGTAATCACAGGCCTGTCCCAAAGCCGCCTGCAGCTCTAGGCAGTCTGCTTACAGTACATGCAGGTGCCTGATGGTCCGGACCCGTCGTCAGGCATTGAAATGCAGCTGGTGGTGCATGCAGCATTACAGGTGGCTTGGTGGTGGTCACTGCAGGGTGGCAGGAGAGACCCTAGAAAAGACATGAGGCAAATGCTTTCAGTTGAAGTCTTACACTGTTGTGCTTCTATTAAGGTAACATGATACTGCTGGTGATGCATGGCACTTCCAGGGAGTGTGTATCAGCCGCTGAGATGAGGAGCTATGCCCGTACTTTGATATTTTCTTTGTGGCTCAGTTTCAGTCCTTGAAGACACTTAAGCTGTCCCTTTTCAGGAATATAGGAAAGGTGCTAGTAAGTGTTTGTGCTCTATCACTCTTGCAAGCATTACGAGTATTAAGACTCTAGTACAGGTCCTTTGTTGCTCTCTACCTACTAGTGAAAACTGAGCGATGGAAGATGATGACAAATAGTGAAGCTTATAGATATGTGAGATACCCTGACTGAACACATGAATTAGTCCAAAAAAAAAAATCACAGGATTACTAGTTGAGGTTCAAAGGCACCTCTGGAGGTTATCAGGTCCAATGCTCTTGTTCAAGCAGTGTCACTCAGAGTTGGTTGTCCAGGACAATGTCCAGATGGCTTTTGAGCTGGAGGGAGACTCCACCACCTCCCTGGGCATTCAGTGCCACTGTTTGGTCACCCTCACAGTGCCAGAGTGTTTCCTGATGTTCAGAGGCAGCCCCACTGTGTGTCAGTGTGTGTCCATTGCCTCTGGTCTTCTCGCTGGGCACCACTGTAAAGAACCTGGCTCCATTTTCATTCCACCCTCCCTGCAAGGATTTGTACACATTGATGAGCTCCCCTGAGCCTTCTCCTCCCAAGGCAGAATGGCTATAGTTCTGTCAGCCTTTCCTTGTAGGAGACATACTTTCCTGACCCATTATCATCTCTATGGTCTTTTGTTGGACACTTTTCACTATGTCCGCATCTCTCTTGTACTGGGGAGACCAGCACTGGACACAGCACTCTGGGTGTTGCCTCATCAGTGCTGAGGAGAGGGGAAGGATCCCCTCCTTTGACCCGCTGGCTGTATTTTGCCTAATGCAGTCCAGGACACCTTCACCTTCTTTCACCAAAGGCACATTGCTGGCCCATGTTCAACTTGGTGTTTACCAGGACACCCAGTTCCTTTTCTGCAATCATTATCTTCCACAAGACAATGACCTGGACCTGAGGAAAGTCTGTTAGGAAGGGGATTTCTTCCTAACCCGACATGGCAAATGAGTTTCATCATGAAAGGATTCAAAAAGTAAGCAAAGTCTGAACTGCAACCTGATGAACTCCAAATTTCCCCAAGATGGGAAAGTTATGTTTGAGCAGAGACCATTTTTGTAGACCTGTTTTAAAATAAAATAGCTTACTTTTAAAAATGCCCAAATAAGAAAATTCTTTTCCTTGACCAAGAAGACGAAGAAGAACAACAGAAAAGACTTTTAGAGCATACCAGTAATTTATAAAACATCACATGCATGAAAAATCCAGGACTCATAATCCCAGGCGGTGCTGTTAACGTTGTGTGTGAGCAGAGATTACCAATATATTCTGGTCTTTTGGTATTTTTTTTTGTTTCACAGGTATCCATGCCTTTGACAAACTGTCTCTGTGATGGGGTTTGGTGTGGTTTGAGTCTGTCTCAGATGAAAGTTTTGAGAAATTTTTAGCCAGCACATTTCAGCTGTGTCTAGCTTGTTGCTCTGCCAAGTTTTTGAGAGACAACAATAGAATAGCCACTGCTGGTGATTGCCCTCCCTGCCCCCGCCACCCCTCCCGCCCCAGCTCCTTTGTGTTGTGTTAGAGTGGAGTCAGAGAGCATCATTCCTTCTGGTTTTCATGTTAAAACAAAACAAAACAAAACAAAAAGGTAGGTTTGTCACTCTGACAGAGAAAGTATGTCCATCATGAGAAGGACACAGAGCTGTTGGAGTGAGTCCAGAGGAAGGTCACAAAGATGATCCAAGGGCTCGAACACCTCTGCTATGAGGAGAGGTTGAGGGCGCTGGGGTTGTTCAGCCTAAAGAAGAGAAGACTCTCCGGGCACCTTATAGCTGTCTTCCAATACCTGAAGGGATCCTAGAGGAAGGCTGCAGTGGGACTTTTCATAAGGGTGCCTATCAATAGGACAAGGGGGAATGGATTTAAGCTGGGGGGAGAGTAGGTTTAGACTGGATCTTAGGAAGAGGTTCTTCAGGACAAGGGTGGAGAGACTCTGGAACAGGTTGCCCATGGAAGCTGTGGATGCCTTCTCCCTGGGGGTGTTCAAGGCCAGGCTGGATGAGGCCTTGAGCAGCTGAATCTAGTTGAGAGGTGTCCCTGCCTGTGGCAGGGAGGTTGGAGTAGATGATCTCTGAGATCCCTTCTGACCTCAGCCATTCTATAGTTCTATGATTGTAATGATTCCCCACCTCTGTGCACACACCTTTTTACATATGTGGTTTGAGATTTTTCAGGTGTTTGTGGCTGAACAGGCTGTAAATTCTACAGCTCCTTTGTATGACTGGATTGCACATACAAGGGTTGCACTCCTTTCCCCACAACCTGGAGGCAAAAAGTCACAGGAAGGACCTGAGAGATAATCAGGTGTCCCATGGGCTTCCAGTTCAAATGGAAGACATGAGGATAGAAGGGGGAAAAGCCAGAAAAGAAAGGACAGAAATGCTTGGGACAAGCACTCATGAGATGAGGGCTAAGATAGGAAAGCATCTAAGTCTAGAACAAGCTGAGTGGAAAAAACCATCTTGGCCTCCCTCTGTTTTGATGGAAGAGGAAAAATTTAAGACTAGGTGAAAGATAAGTATATGAGCATGGGAACTAGCCAGGGAAACTGTGTTACTTGTCAGCACACCACAGACCTTGATAGAAATCTGGGGAGGAGGAAAAGTAAATGGATTCTGCTGTATGAAGAGAGAGCATTCAGAAAGAAGGGACAAAGTGCCTGATAGCAGCTCATGAGGTGCACTGAACAGGGGCAGGTTCTATGGGAAATGAGCTTATTGTAATGCAATTAAAAAATTACATCACAATGCATGTCATAGAAGTCAAATTACCACTGCACATTATAGAACCTCCTACTTGTAATGACTAATAATGTTACTTTAATAGAAGCTTGTCTATAACTTCAGTAAAAAGATGTTTCAAGCCACCAAATACTAAGAGCTAGCTTTGAAATATAGCTGGGACTTACAGAGCAGTAACAGAAACTGCTGCTCCTGTAAATGGCCTGTGCTGAGTGTATAAACTTCTAAAGCACTTAATATTCACTGATTAATTGGCCATGATTTTGCAAATGTGCACAGTGAGCCCAACCATTGCACTAATAAAACATTGTAGGGAACATTTTGGGATAAAACCTAATTTCTGCCTCTGCAAAATGTGGAGAGACAAAAAGAACAACACACAACTCCATGCAGTCAGTCCCAAGCTTAAAGTACTGGGATTCAGTTTTTACAACACTGCAACTGCAATGATGATCTGCCTGGTTAGGAAAGAGGCTTCCACGGTGCATACCTGGAGATATTAGAAGAATATAGACTCTGCTGTGAGGTTTGACCTCAGTTTTGATCCTGGCATCTCTCTCTTGCCCTGTTATTAACTTCTTTGATGACAAAAACCTGTTCTGGGTCATCCCCTCTGCTTTTGAAGCTTTTGTCACCTTGACCTTACTGTGATGCTAGACTTGTGCTTTAGTATTTGGTAACTTAGAATAGCCTGGATTGGTCATTTATTATTAGAGAACTTAGAATAGCCTGCATGGAAATTATTCTTGGCACATTTCCCACTCCCCCACCCCCAGTACTAGGATTTTAGTATAATATAACATTCCAATAGGACTCATGTTTCTGAGTAACCAAAATATGAATCTGTCACTCCAGCTTATTTCACTCTTTCACATTCTCCTTTCCTAATGGGCATTCTCTTTGTCTGACCCACAGCAATTGAAGGTTTGGCCTTGTTTCCTTCAAGAAAGATCCTTCTGCTGCATTGACCAAGAAGGCCAATGGTATCTTTTAAGTGCATTAAGAAGAGTGTGGCCAGCAGGTTGAGAGGGGTTCTCCTCTGGCTCTGTTTTCTGCCTTGGTGAGGCCACATCTGGAAAACTGTGTCCACTTCTGGGCTCCCCATTTCAAGAAGGACAGGGAACTACTGGAGAGAGTGGAGCAGAGAGCCACTAAGATGATTAGAGGACTGAAACACCTACCTTACAAGGAAATGCTGAGAGAGTTGGGGCTGTTTAGCCTGGAGAAAAGGAGACTGGTGGGGGGAAATCTCATTAATACTTATAAGTATCTAAAGGACAACTGTCAGGAGGATGGAGCCAGACTCTTTCAGTGGTGTCCAGTGACATTACAAGGGGCAGGGGAGGCAAACTGGAACATAGGAAGCTCCATGTAAATGTAAGGACAAAATTTGTCACTTTGAGGGTGCCAGAGCCCTGGAGCAGGCTCTGCAGAGAGGTTGTGGAGTCTCCATCTCTGGAGAGGTTCCAAACCCCCCTGGATGTGTTTCTGTGTGACCTACTCCAGGTGATCCTGCCATAGCAGGGGGGTTGGACTAGATGATTTTTCAGAGACCCCTTCAAACTTTACCATTCTGTGACTCTGTGATAAATGTGCTAGTCCTTTAAAAAGCTGGGCTCTGACTTGTCAATTTTGCTTGCTGTGTGCTACTTAACACATGGCAGTGTGCACATTTAGCAGATTAAAGAATTCCTATGATTTCTTCTGGCTACCAGGGTAAAAGTGAAGTGAGCAGTGAAGTGAGTAGGTCTCAGTTTGTATTGATTTATATCATCTCAGTGGTCTATAATGCATACTACAATAGAAGCTTTTCTCCTGGTGGCATCTATTAAGAAGTAAATTGATGCTGAGCCCTTTTTCTCATTGAAGAAATTGTTCTCTCTCTCATATATATCTTTACAACACTGTTAAAAAGCAGTTGCACTGAGACCTCTCTCTGCTTTCTTAAACTTAATGAAAAGGTTAAAATGAAACTGGAGACCACAGAGAGAGCAATAAGGTCACCCCTGAGTCTCCTCCTCTCCAGGCTAAGCAACCCCAGCTCCCTCAGCCTCTCCTCACAGGGCTGTGTTCCAAACCCCTCACCAACTTTGTTGCCCTTCTCTGGACTCGCTCCAGCAAGTCAACCTCCTTTCTAAACTGAGGGGCCCAGAACTGGACGCAGTACTTGAGGTGTGGCCTAACCAGTGCAGAGTACAGGGGCAGAATGACCTCCCTGCTCCTGCTGGCCACACCATTCCTGATGCAGGCCAGGATGCCATTGGCCCTCTTGGCTGCCCGGGCACACTGCAGGCTCATGTTCAGCCTACTATTGACCAGTACCCCCAGGTCCCTCTCTACCTGGCTGCTCTCCAGCCACTCTGACCCCAGCCTGTAGCACTGCTTGGGGTTGCTGTGGCCAGTGTGCAGAACCTGGCACTTGGATGTGTTCAATCTGAATCTGTTGGATTCATGCTAGAGTTGTACTGAGTTTCAAGCCAGTACTTCCTCTAGTTTAGGCCACAGTTAGTGTCATGTGAAAATTAAATAAATGAATACATTTTAAAAATCAAGTTGATCTCCTGGGAATGGCATTGCAGATGAATAGGAAATTAATTGAGTTGCTTCCTTTCAGCAGACCTTAGTACCATTAAATTCAGATGCTTCATACACCCCTTTCATAGCTAAAGAAGTACATGTTGTCTATCTGGGCTTTACTAAAGCCTTTGACACCATTTCCCACAACATTCTCATGGAAAAACTGGTGGCTCATGGCCTGGGTGGGCATACATTTAGCAGGGTAAAAATCTGGCTAGACATCTGGGCCCAAAGTGCTGTGGAGAATGGAGTTAAACCCAGTTGCTGACTGGTCATGAGTGGTGTTGCCCAGGGTTCAGTGCTGGGGTCAGTGCTGTTTAACATCTTTATCCATGATGTGGATGAGGGGATCAAGTGCCCCCTTGGTATACTTGCAGATGACACCAAGGTAGGTGGAACTGTTGATCTGTTTGAGGGTAGAGAAGTTCTGCAGAGGGATCTAGACAGGCTAGGTCAATGGGCCAACACCAACTGCATGAGTTTCAATAAAGGCAAATGCTGGGCTCTGCCTTTTGGCCACAGCAACCCCTAGCAGTGCTACAGGCTTGGGGAGGAGTGGCTGGAAAGCTGTTCAGCAGAGAGGGACCTGGAGGTGTTGACTGATGGCCAGCTGAAGATGAGCCAGTGATGTGCCCAGGTGGCCAAGAAGGAAAACAGCATCCTGGCTTGAATCAGGAACAGTGTGGCCAGTAGGAACAGAGAAGTGATTGTTCACCTGTACTCAGCTCTGGTGAGGTCACATCTTGAGTACTGGGTTCAGTTTTGGGCCCCTCACTGCAAGAAGGACATTGAGGTACTAAGGCATGTCCAAAGAAGGGCAGCAAAGCTGGTGAAGGGTCTAGAGAACAAGGCTGATGAAGAGAAGCTGAAAGAATGGGGATTGGTTAGTCTGGAGAAAAGAAGGCTCAGAGGAGACCTTGTTCTCTACAACTACCTGGAAGGATGTTGTAAAGAGGTGGGGGTCAGTCTGTTCAACCAAATAACAAGTGATAGAACAAGAATAAATGGCTTCAAGTTGTGCCAAGGGAAGTTTAGGCAGGATATTAGGAAGAATTTCTTTACTGAAAGGGTTATCAGGCATTGGAACACTTGTCCAGGGAAGTAGCAGAGTCCCCATCCCTGGAGGTATATAAGAGTCATGCAGACATAGCACTTGGGGATATGGTTCAGTTGAGAACTTGTCATGGTTAAGGTAATGATTGAACTCAATGTTAAAGGTCTTTTGCAATCTAGGCCATTCTGTGGTTCTGTAAGTGTAATTGCGTCTAGGAGGGGAGGGAAGGGGAGGGAAGGGAAGGGAAGGGAAGGGAAGGGAAGGGAAGGGAAGGGAAGGGAAGGGAAGGGAAGGGAAGGGAAGGGAAGGGAAGGGAAGGGAAGGGAAGGGAAGGGAAGGGAAGGGAAGGGAAGGGAAGGGAAGGGAAGGGAAGGGAAGGGAAGGGAAGGGAAGGGAAGGGAATAAATTCAGTTGGAAGAGATCAACAATGGGCACCTAGTCCAGCTGCCTGATCACTTCAGGGCTGACCCTGTGTTAAAGCATGTTATTTAAGGACATTCTCCAAATGCTTCTTAAGCAGTGACAAGCTTGGGGCATTGACTCACTCTCCAGGAAGCCTTTTCCAGTAAAGGCTTTCTCTCAGTAAAGTTTCCTAATGTCCAGTCTGAACCTCCCCTGACAGACACTGCTTTGAACCATTCCCAGCTGTCCTTGTCCCTGGATCCCAAGGAGAAGAGCTCAGCACTTCCCTCTCTACATCCCCTCTTCAGGAAGCTGCAGAAAGCAATGAGATCACTCCTCAGCCTCCTTCTCCCCAACCTAGACAAACCCAGGATCCTCATTTAGGACTAGAACGTTACTAGAGAGCAATAATGCTGAGCAATTATAAATGTCAACCCCCTATATAAGCACTAACCTCACATCTCTGAGCAGTTAGCTACTACCAGACAGATTTTTACTGCAGAAGATTGCAGGGCTCATTTAAATGAAATGAGAAGGTAGTTTGCAGTTTATGCCAGCATAAAGCAACAACAGTGCTGCTAAAACAATTCCTTACCTTGGAGGACCTTCAGATCATTCAACACTGGTCTTTCTTACCTGACTTTCTCAGGGCTGCAGAAATGTATTTAGTGAACAGTAACTGAATGAGGCTGATCAATTCCTTGTTCACAGTGATTGTGTACTGTAGTGCTGCAAATTCCACTTAAGAGATGGGTGATTGTTTTTCTGCTGAAAGTCTGCAGAAAGCGATGCTGGCATCTTCTACCTCCCAGCTGCAGACCAGCAGGCACGAGTGAAGCAAGCACAAGGGAGCCAAGGGGTGCCCAGGACACAGGGTATGAGTCCAGTACTCCCTAATTACACCTCTCACCCATCCAGCTCCTCAGTTAAATACAAAGAGGTGAGGAGTCGGAGCCAGCAGCATAGCACAAAACCTTCATCCAGAGGATGATCCTGGAGACCCAGGGAGGAGAGGCACATCAAATGCCTGGAAGTGTCAGACCAGGCTGGATGAGGCTTTGAGCAACCTGATCTAGTGGGAAGTGTCCCTGCCTATGGCAGGGGGTTTGGAGCAAGATAATCCTTTTTTTTTTTTCCTCTCTGTGTGTTTGCTGTGCCATATTTACAGCATTCCTGTTGGCTGTGGTAGGTATGTTTGCTGTCTCAGGTGTGTCCCTCCAAGTAAATATCCTCACCTTGAAAGGCTGATCCTTAAGTTCACTCTTCAGCACAGTTACAACAGCTGTCAACTGCCTTGCAGTAGAAAGTGCACATCTCAGAAATGTTGTGGGGCCATATTAGGAAGCTGGGCACAATGACTTTTGACAATGCCTTCTCTTGTGAATCGGTGCCTGTGTATCAGGCGTGGCTCAGCCACGCTTTCCTATCTGCAGAGTTCACACAGGCATTATTTATCCTGTGCAGACATTGAAACAACATCTCACCCTTTTCTCACTGTACAGTCTGGTTATTTTTTCATTGTCTTTTATCAGGATTTTCATCAATGTTTCCCCACGGCTTCCAGATTGTTCAGAGTGCAGATGCAGCAGTTCTGTTCACTGGGCTGGGCAACAGCAATCACGTTACCCATGCCCTGCATTCTTTACATTAGTTGCTCATAGGAAGACAGATTGAATTATAGCTACTACAAAGCTGGGACAGAGGGACACTTGGTTGTTTGTTTTAAAAGCCATGATTGGCATAACAAGAAGCCTTAAGCTCCATTTGCTCCTTCCTGATGCTTTTGCTGGTGACTGTTTGTACTTTGATGCAGCTTATTGCTTACGAAGGTCAGTGTGTTAGAGCAGTTTACACCGATACAGCTCTTGTGGCTGGCACTTAAGATCTAAAGCAGGTGGGTCTGAATGGGTTCTGAACCTTAGAGGCTATCAGCACTGTTTTAGTGGCCATATTTTAATTTTCCATAAAGATGTGAAAAATTTAGAAGCTCTGCAATGCTTCTGACAACAACATCTTATGAAGTGAACTCTGCTGGCTAACGTTTTGTCCGTGCTAAGTGCAGGCATCCTTCCCATCCGGTGTTCTCCAGTGTCTCCGGGAGTTTCTAGTGTTCTGGAGCTCCTAGTGCTTCAGGAAAGGTTTCAGGCATTTTTTTGCTGTTTTTGTTGTTTGAGAGGTCTCATATTCTCCTAATAACCATTGTTTGCAAGGGAAGTTCTGAATATTTTAGATCACACAGGGATGACTGCTGTGTCCAGTTCTGAGCCTCTCAGTTTAGGAAAGTTGTTGACTTGCTGGAAGGTGTCCAGAGAAGGGCTACAAAGTTGGGGAGGGGTTTGGAGCACAGCCCTATGAAGAGAGGCTGAGAAAGCTGGGGTTGCTTAGCCTGGAGAAGAGGAGGCTTAGAGGAGATCTTACTGCTCTCTACAACTACCTGAAGGGAGGTTGTAGCCAGGTAGGGGTTGGTCTCTTCTCTCAGGCACCCAGCTCTAGAACAAGAGGACACAGTCTCAAGCTGCACCAGGGGAGGTTTAGACTGGATGTTAGAAAGAAATTCTTCATAGAAAGAGAGATTGGCCATTGGAATGTGCTGCCCAGGGAGGTGGTGGAGTCACCATCACTGGAAGTGTTTAGGAAGAGACTGGATGAGGTGCTTGGTGCCATGGTTTAGTTGATTAGATGGTGTTGGATGATAGGGTGGACTCGATGATCTTGAAGGTCTCTTCTAACCTGGTCTGGTCTGGTCTGGTCTATTCTATTCTATTCTATTCTATTCCATTCCATTCCATTCTAAAGTTTCTGGATTTTATTGTTGTGCTCTCTGCTGCAAGAGGCAAAACACTTTTGCAGGTAGGAACTCCCAGCTTACCATTTTTTTTTTTAAATCTAAATGTATAATTTATAGCTTTTATAAAAGCTGTGGTATAGAATTCTTTGTGACATGGCTCTTGCTCAGAAAAGAATAAAATCACTCCACTTGAACACAAGTGGCTTTATTGAAATGTTTAATGGGTGTAACAGTCCAGCTGAGAGATCACAGTCTTTAGCCCATAGTTATTAAGCACTTAACTTTGCTATGGCTTATATTCAGATGGCCCATTTGGATACAGCTTTGTATCACTTATGTATATATATGTTGAGGAAATGTGTTTCATTTAGGAAATGGCACAGCAAAGAGGAAACCTCTCTTTCTGAAGCCAGTAACAGCTATGAAAAGCACAGTAGAAAATATTTAGGTTCAAGAGTCTCCTTCAGCCCTGGCACATTGAATGGCTGCAGCTCCACTTTAACTAATGTGCTTTTATCTTCTAGCATATTAGGTACATGGAGAGCCACTGCTGGGCTTAAAATATTATATGGAAAACTGTAATGAGGCCCTTTTGTGATTACTTGTATTAGAGAGGACAGAGTTTTGTTCTGCAGTGATAGAAATGAAGGGAAACAGTGCTGCCTTTTCCTAATGATTACTATTTGTACACTGTTTCCCTGCTCAGTGTTGTATTGCTTCTTCACTGAACTTGGAGTGTTCAGCCACATCAAAACGGTGTATTGGTCCAGATAAGAAGAAGGGGAAAAAAAAAGAACAAGAAGGGAGAGAGCAGCAGGAATAGTGATTTGGAGCATCTGTGGTAGGAGAAAGGGCTGGGAAATGTCAGACAATCATCAGGAGAGCTGCTACGCACTGCAGAGTTATGCTGGAGAATATGGCCACAGAACCACAGAATGCTAAGGGTTGGAAGGTACCTCAAAAGCTCCTGACAGAGAGGATCACCTAGAGTAAGTCACACAAGAATGCATCCAGGTGGGTTTTGAATGTCTCCAGAGAAGAAGACTCCACAGCCTCTCAGGGCAGCCTGTTCCAGGGCTCTTGTCCCCTCACAGTGAACAAGTTCTTCCTTATGTTCACATGGAACCTCCTCTGCTCCAGCAGAGAGGGGACACAGTCTCAAGCTGTGCTAGAGGAAGTTTAGGCTTGAGGTGAGGAGAAAGTTCTTCACAGAAAGAGTAATTGGCCATTGGAATGTGCTGCCCAGGGAGGTGGTGGAGTCACTGTCCCTGGAGGTGTACAAAAAGGGATTGGACATGGCACTTGGAGCCATGGTTTAGTTAGTCATGAGGTGCTGGGTGACAGGTTGGTCTTGATAATCCCTGAGGTCTTTTCCAACCTTATTGATTTAATGATTCTATGAGTGTGAAGTGACACTTACATATGGTATCTGTGATAGTGAAATGTGACCATGGACAGCAGAGCAGGACACAAGAAACAGGATTTGTAGTAGAGGTCTTGATCAGCTGCTGTAGTAGGAGGAAGTAGACAAACTTTTGGACACATGAGCCCTTCTTTGGTCTCAAATAAAACCATGGGCTCCATAGCCTTATTGCTTTTATGGTGTATCATAATATACCTCCTCATTTGCCTCTCTGCTCTGTAGGCAATAAACTGCCTGTCTTTCTTCCCTAATGCTGTCTTCTCTCTTCTGCCCTTAATAACTTCCCTTTTACTTCAAAGCTGCCAGCCAGCTTGTCTTTCAGAGGTGATCTAACTGATAGGTACCCAGATAAACTCTCAGCAATTGCTTTCTAGTAGTATTTAGCTCAGCTAGTTTTATTTAGGTCTGTCACACCTATTTTGGGTCTGTTGAGGGCTTTTGAATGTTCCAAAGTTGGTCTTGGTTTTGGTTTGGTTGGTTGATTGTTATCTTTTGCTTTGTTTTACATTTATAGCAGCTGTTTTAATGCTGCATAATACCTTGGTCTGCAAATCTAATGACTAATTTTTGAGAGAGAGGTGAAAAAAAAATGACTGAAGAAGAACTTGAACACATTCTGGACCCACCCAGACTGAGAACAGTGGTGACAGGAGTTTTAGTCATTTAAGAAGTATTAAATTTTACCTTTGTCTTCAAGGCTTGAAATAGCACTGGATATCATACAAGGAAGCAGTCTGGAAATGCTGATCTTCACCATCTCTAACACAGGGATGCCTTACTATGAACATTTTGAAGGCAACACCCTTTCCATGGCCATCTAACATTTGTGACGGCTCTTGGTGTCAGTTTCTGGTTGAAGTGCTTTTACTGGTTTCTTGTCTCCTGAAGCATATTCATTGGTTCTTAGACCTTTGGCTCTACTCTGGTGAACTTAGTGAGCCAGAAACTTGTATTTCTTGCCTTCAAGCATGCAGTCTTCTGAAATGGGCTGGGATATTAGGAATATTATCTTGGGTTTGACAAGGTTAGAGTAACTTTTCCTAAGAAGCTGGGTGAGGTGTGCAGCCAGGTTAGCAAAGAGAACCAGCCAAGGGGATATTTTGTAGAATCAGAGAATGGCTTAGGTTGGAAGGGATCTCAGAGATCATCTACGCCAATCTCCCTGCCATCATCTGGCATCACCTCCTGGCACTGCTGGGTGACCCTAGTTCACTTCTCCAGTAGACTGTAAATAAACCTGGGCAAGAAAACATGCACACCCACCCAGCGGTGAGGGCCACCAGTGAGGTTGTTCCCAGCCCTTCTTTGTTGCCAGGCCTTTAGTATCAGATCAAACCAGTAATGATAGCCCCTGTTCCCCTGGGGTGAATCTCTGACGGGTCTAAGCCATGCACATTTCTGCTGCTGGTTTTCCTCTCTATTTAATGATAAATATGTCCTTTATTACATCAAAACAAGCGTCTGCATATTTTGTGCTTTCTCAGCATGTCATGTTGCTATGTCACAGTCTTGGAATGACCCAGGGTGTCAGGACATTCCAACAGGAATATTTTTATTCTTGGTTTCAGAGTTACCCAAGTTGCAATTCTAGACATAAAGATTGCTCCAGCTTTTGCCCTCACAATGCCAGCTTAAATTGTCCATTTAGGTTTCTCAGAATTCCTTTTCAGGAAAACCAGAGAACATACAGCAGAGAATAGCTGCTGTAGACTGTGGCCTAGCTCCCTGACTTCTTTTACTGTGGAATGGAAGAGAGTATCCAGGACACACAATGATGGAGCTCAGCTGAACTGAATAGGCCTGAGACTCACTAGGTTGAGTAAAAAACTAATTTCTCTGCATCTCTACAGTGAGTGGGAATGCAGGAACAGCTGTAAAGGAAAGGGAAATGGTTGAAAGAAAGAAAAGCATGAGGTAGGCCAAGGAAAATGAGAGGACTTATGAAAACTAAGGAGAGGCAAAGCATAAATGAGAATAAATGAAATTGAAAGAGAAGGAAGGGACAAAAGAATTTCAGCTCGAATTGGAAGAGACCTGTAAGAGCAATGTTTTGTTCTGGGGTTCTTGCAGATGGGATGACAATGATGCAGCAAAGACAGGAGAGACAAAATCAGAGACTTTGGCTGGGACACTTATGCAGGGAGAATTTTTAAGAGGCTTCAGTACTGATGCTAAGAGAATAGGGAGTCTAAAGAATTGTATGGGCGAGAAGCCCAACGACAGGCTGGAGCACTTTGTTAGGTAGGGACATTTGGCAGTGTCTCTTGAAACCATTGCCCAGAAAGACTTGTGGAAAAGAAGAGGGGCACTAGCCAAGCTTCTTTATAGCAAGATCTCCCCAGTAAGCCAGTGGATTGTGATATGTAAGAGTGAGATGAAGTCAGCAGTTTCACTGAGGCTGGCATACAGCTACTAATGCTGCAGGGTATTTTGCATCCCACTTTGTTTCATTAGATCTTTCCTGCTCTGTCTTTCCTTAAGAGAGCTACTGCTCTGCTCACTTTCCAGTAGAGGAATGGAATTTGCTGGAATGATTCTGTGTGGGCCTAGATGAAGCATATGTTTCATTGCAGCACATTGTACTCGCATTTAGTCTGCTGTGATAAAAAATTCAACAGCTTTGTAACATTACACTTTGTGTTGCCTAAGGGCTGAAATACCTGGTTTATCAGCTTAAATTTCCATAAGTGCTCATTTTTTTCAGCCAAGCTATGGATCTGAAAACTGACATAGACATAGTCACACTTGGAATTGTATTTTCACTGAGGACTGCATCTTTCCTTTTTTTGTTTTGAGAGCCCACCCTGTATCAAACCCAGCGCTGCCTGCAGGACAGTAAGACTTAGGAAAGAAGTGCTTTCAGGCTCCTCTGTATTTACCCATGAGATATAAAAGGTACCCCCTAGGGAAGGGGAACTCTTGTCCTTTAGTTTGGAGGAGGAGATCAAATCTGGGCAACACCTTGAACCACTCCAGAACATCCTCAGCCATTGCCCCTTGCAGGAAATGAAATGTTTGCTTCCAGACATTTAGAACTTGACTCTTCCAGTTGAATTTGTTGTATCATGTTGACAGATTTCATTAGCTGGATTCAGATGATGTGTGTCATCAAAGCTCCATTCATATTGAAGCCCATCTCTAATTCTGATGCTGGTCCTGCAGAGTCAGTCTCTCCTCATAAATACTTCTCATTTCATGAACAAAGATTTGAATGCAACTCTCTGTTAAGAATGGATGGGGAAAACACTGTTGAAGATGAATTATCTTTGGAGTCCTCCTTTCTGTGTTGCTGTGTGAAGTGTGATTGTAATTTTGCCTTGAAGAGCACTCAGTTATTCTTGCTTTTAAGTACTGATTACTGTGATTTGTTTATTGAGCAAGATTTAGTTACAGTAGCTGGTACAGCTTAAGGATGTCATATTTGCAAAGTATTGTGCAGAAGAGGAACTGTGCTGAATCCACATGTCGTGCATTTTCAGTCCTGGCTTTCTCTGCCTACTGTATAGATTTGGAGAAAAAATTATATATAACTCCTAAATCAAAGTAATGCATTCCTCAGCCCTCTCTTCATGGTTAATTCAGTTATTTAGGGTTCATGTACTACCAGCAAATAGAAGACAGAGGAGGCTGCTTTAATCCTCAAGGAAACTCATATAAGACAGGGGAAACAAAAGACAAGACTGAGGCCTCAGTTTAGCTCATGGGGCCTGGGAACATGCTTTCCTCCTTGCTTTGTGGCCACTGGTGCCTGGGAGTGGCACCTGAGAGGAAAGGAGCCCTTTCCCTGTGGCAGGGGCAGGGGAGGGTCATGGGCAGTGAGATGAACCAGGCCTTCGGCACTTGCAGGCGCAGGTTTGTCAATGCTGTGGCTGCCTGGAAGTGGAGGTGAGGGTTGGGGGATCTAAGCTCAGGCCCACTCAGTGTGGGGGTTTGTGGGGCAGGGTTTGCACACATCTGACTTTCCCATCCCTTATCTGGCTTCAAGGTTCTGGTTGTTCCTCGGCACCAGGAGGGATGTGCAGTCAGCGCCGGGGGCATGGACAGCCGGGAGCTGTGGGAAGGAAGGCAGGCAGGCTCTGGAGCTCCAGCATGGTGTGTGGTGCTCTAGGGGGTGGAGGATACTGCTTTTGGCAGTCCTGACTGACAATGCTGGTGACAAGTCAGGCTAAAGCCAGCTGTTGGTCTGCAGTGGCACTGCCTCTGGGTGTTAGACACTGGGGCTAAGAGGACCAAAAATTCTCTCTTAATTGTCTGTAATGGAGATGAATTAGTGCTGGCTGTGATGCTGGTGGGTCCAGACAAAAGTGTGCTTAGTGCAATCCTGTGGATTGATTCCCTCATAAAATCAGACCTATCAACAGCACCTGTAGCACAGCCCCGCTGCATACCCTCTTGTTTTGTTACACAAGTGGAAACTTTAAAGGTTAAAGGCAAAAATGCCTTAGCTTCTTTCTACTGTTTTCCTGCTTTCGTGTGCTGTGACACACACTGCTCAAACCTGAGAGTCCGGTCTCTCGCTTTCCGTCAGTTGTTTAGAGTCTCTCCCCCAGGGATTAGTTCATGAAGTTACTCTGCAGAGCCCTCTCCGCTTGGCCCCGGCTGCTTGCGGCGGCTCCGCAGCGGCCTGGCTGTCACTCGCCGACCACAAGTGACCGCCGCGCTGTGGCCATGCGGAGCGCTGCGAGCGCTCACTGCTGCCCCCGGCTGGCCGTCACCTGCACTGCAGCCGGCTCGCCGCTGCCCTCGGCTTGTCGCGCCCCAGTGCTGGCGCATGCGGTACCCGCCACGTCCCGCAAGCCGCTGGCAGCAGCGGGTCCCTCCTGTTCTTGAACTTCGCAGCATCTGTCCTGGCTTCTTGGTGTTCCCCCCTGTGCCGAAGACGGGCAGGCAGTCTCGGAACTGCTCCGTGGTGGTGTAGAGCAACAGCCCAAGAGCCTCTGCTCGCTGACGCACCGCGGCATGCACGGGGAGCCGCAGTGTGTGTTTATATGAGCCAGGAGCTGGGGGCACTCCCGAGCGGGAGCGGGCCTGGTACGGGACCGAGCTGCGAGCGCCAGGGGCAGGGGACACAATGGGAGCAGTGCTGTG
The DNA here is from genome assembly GCF_014839835.1 of Dryobates pubescens. Taxonomy (NCBI): domain Eukaryota; kingdom Metazoa; phylum Chordata; class Aves; order Piciformes; family Picidae; genus Dryobates; species Dryobates pubescens. The sequence goes on along the minus strand of NC_071624.1, from coordinate 18,242,540 downwards.
CTAGGGGTGCTTCTTTCCCACCTCTACCTTGCCTCCCCCTACCCACAACGCTGGGAGCTGGTGTGTCGATCAGCATGACGGTCACTGTGGGAGAAGGGCTATGGCTGTGCTAAGTGAAGCATTGGTTGTGTATGGAAGATGGAGGGCTGGAGAGCTGGCACAAGACTGGCTGCCTTCCATGTTCTTCAGGTGGATAAAAAGAGTGTTTCTGGTGAGAGTTTGCTGAAGATGTGGTGCTGTTAGGCACAGTGGTGGATGGTCAATTTGGAGTCTGAAATCTTTGCTTTCCTCCTTCTGCCTGTGGTGAATGAGAGGGTGGCTAGGTCAGTGGCAACTGTTCATTTCTCTTTTCTGTTTTACCTGTGTGCATTTTTATGCCAGTTAAGACAAATGCTTCCACCACTGCAGTGTCTGTGCTGCAATTGCCCTGAGGATTACCATCTGCCATGTGCTAGAGTTAATTGGGTGCCTGAGCAAGGCTGACCCTCTGTCAGGACTATTGTGGCCTCTTGGTGATGAAGCAGTGCCAGAAAAGTTAGCTGTAATTGTGTGAGCCTTGTATGCCTTGGATTTGGGATGGTTCTGGAAGGGCTGTGCAGTTCTTTGGACTCATGGTAACAACTGTTTAGCCCTTTTGCAGGTGTTGAAACATAGTCTGGTGTTTGAAGGAGCATCACAGATCAAAGCTCTGCAGGTTTTGTGGCTGGACACAGAAGACAAAGCTTAGACTTGCAGCATGGACACAGAATCAAGCAAAGGATTTTCTGCTTCTCCCACTGCTCAGCCAGCAAAGAGTCTGAGGGTGCACAAGGAGTGTGTGTGTGTGTGACAGCCAGGACACCTGACCCCAAGTGACCAAAGAGGTATTCCAGACCATAGGATGTCATGCTCAGCATTTAAAGCTAGGGGAAGCGTAGGGAAGGGGGCACATTCGGAGTGGTGGCATCTGGTTTCCCCAGTAACCATTATGCATGATGGAGCCCTGCTTTCCTGGGGGTGGCTGGACACCTGCCAGCCCATGGGAAGCAGGGAATGATTTCCTTGACTCGCTCTCCTTGCACGTGTGGCTTTTGCTTTTCTTCTTAAGCGGTTTTTATCTCAACACACGAGTTTCCGCACTTCTGCTCTCACACTTCTCTTCCCCATCCCATCAAGGGGGGAGAGAGCGAGTGGCTTGGTGTGGGGCTTTGTTGCCGGCAGGGGTTAGACTGCGATACTTTGTCATGCGGGGGGCGCGGCGGGCGCCGCTCCGTGACCGCGGCGACCGGGATGCCTGGTGCCGCGCTGGGGAGAGCTCGCTGCTGCCGCCTGGCGGACGAAACGTGGTACTGCAGCTCTGAGCCGCGCGGCAGTTCGCCGGTAACGGCGATGCGGTATCTCGGTGCCTGCGGAGTGGTGTTGCCTCACTCGTAACTGCCTCTGGGCCAGGAAAGGCCGCGGCCGTCCCTGGCGCGGACAGCAGCAGCGCCAGGGCCGGGCCTGGGCTGCTGTTGACTGCATCTACCTCATGCTTGCGTGGATTGTGTCTGCCCAGATTCGCTCATCTCTTGGGATGAGGGTGAAAAGGGACAAGTGGAGCACTTGCACGCTGTGGACAGGACTTGCTGAAGCTGGAGAGGCCAGACAAAGATAAGAAGTCAAAGGATGCCTGGCCATCAACAACCTCCCACTGCAGGCAAGAGACAGCCTGCCTTTCTGGGTTGCAGGTGGAGTGCTGCAGTGATTGCCTGAGAGAGCCGAATGCGGCACCCGAAGGATCTGAGCTGCTCGCCCCACATCGGGGCAGGAGATGCCGTCGGGGCTCAGTGCTGCCACCAGGTGTTTAACTGTTTACACTGCACTCCTGTGGCGGCGTGTGCTGCCGCCGTCACTGCTCAGTCCTGCTGCCTCGCGTCGAAATGCCTGAAAATTCTTGGCTGGGGAAGGGGGGGAGTGGAATTAAAAGATGTTTAAACCTGTGTGTATTAGTGCGAGGAGTTAAACAGAGAGAAATATCTTATCTGTATGTAGAGATCGAAAATTGCATAAATGAATATAGTTAAAGTGCGTTGCTGTGGACTCGGCCGATGCACTATAGAGCCGGACGGAGCGGCGCGGCGCCTCCACGTCCCGCCGGTGCTGGGGGAGGGCTCCGCTCTCCAGCGCTGCGGGCACACGCTGCAGAGGGCCCCAGAATGGCTCTGCCGTGGGAGCCGAGGGGTTCCGGAGAGCCCGAAACTCGGCCGTAGGGTGAGGGGTTTAAGGTTACCAAAAGACAGCGTTTCACAGTATCACAGTAACTAAGGTTGGAAGAGACCCCAAGGATCAAGTCCAACCTGTTCCAACAGACCTCACAACTAGATCTTGGCACCAAGCGCCACGTCCAATCTCCCCTTGAACACCTCCAGGGACGGCGACTCCACCACCTCCCTGGGCAGCCCATTCCAATGACGAATGACTCGCTCAGTGAAGAACTTTTTCCTCACCTCGAGTCTAAACCTCCCCTGGCACAGCTTGAGACTGTGTCCCCTTGTTCTGGTGCTGGTTGCCTGGGAGAAGAGACCAACCCCCTCCTGTCTACAACCACCTTTCAGGTAGTTGTAGAGGGCAATGAGGTCACCTCTGATCCTTCTCTTCTCCAGGCTAAACAATCCCAGCTCCCTCAGCCTCTCCTCATTTCAAAGCTGTAATTTCCTGCCACCTCCCCAGAGAACAACTCGGCTGCTGGGTACAGTTAAGCATCACCTCAGAGAGAGAAAAAAGCCACCCAACCTTCCTTACATTAAAGTACCATTTCAGCATGTAACAGCCAAGCAACCTGGCACTGAAGTTATATTAATTGCAGTTAGCCTTACATTAACAGGCAGCCAGTACCAGAACAAGAGGACACAGTCTCAGGCTGCACCAGGGGAGGTTTAGGCTGGATATTAGGAAGAAGTTCTATAGAGAGAGAGTGGTTGCCCATTGGAATGGGCTGCCCGGGGAGGTGGTGGAGTCACCATCATTGGAGGTGTTCAGGAAGAGACTTGATGGGGTGCTTGGTGCCATGGGTTAGTTGTTTAAGTGGTGTTGGTTGATGGGTTGGGCGTGATGATCTTGAAGGTCTCTTCCAACCTGGTCTATTCTATTCTATTCTAAACTGGAAAGAGGAGAAAAGGAGGAAGAAGGAACCTTTTCTTTTTCTGCAACACAGATACAGCCAGTTCTGAAGTACAGCTGAGGCCTTGTCATGAACAGATAGAGAAATTGAAATGGTTTGGTGAAATCAAAGCCACCCAGGATCATATTTTAATTATATTTCCTCTTTTTTCCCTTAATATGAGAACATCTGTAAGATAACAACCTACAGGAGAGCTGAATTTGAGATGAACACAGATCACTCTCAGCTGGCAGCCTGGAAGAGTAAAAGTACAGCACAGAAAGAGAACTGACTTCCCCTCGACCCTGACCAGAGCGATCCTAAAAATCAGTAGCACAAGATAAGTTTTCTTTTATTCTTTGACTTCATAATTATAATAAAAGCCAGAATCCAGGAGTTTAAGATTTCTTTTATTGACAGTTTTACAAAATAATCCTTAATAAACATCATGAAAAGAACTCAAGACACTTGTTGGTTTGTTTCTTGGTTCTGTGTGCTACACAAATGGAGACTTAGTATTAAGTTCTTCACGTGTTCAGTGCAGGGCAAGAACCTGTTGCTTATCCTCCAGAGTATCTTCCTCCTCATCCATTTGGCTTTCATCCCAGCCCCTTAAAAGAAACCTACCACAACAATTTCTCACCAAAATGTCAGAGGATTCCTCCAAGTCATTGCCATAAGACTGATTAAAAAAAAAAAAAAAAAACCAAACTCAAAGAAAAACTTTTCAGCAACAGATTAAAATTAATAACCCCTCCCACACACATGAACATTAACTCAAGTGGTTAAAAGCCTGAAGACATTAAGTTTGTGTGTTTTTTATGTAGTAGAGGAAAAAATTACAAGGGAACTCTGGAAAGATAAACTTTTCACATTTGTATGAAAAAGCTAAACAATGCCCCAATAGGTTTTCTTTTCTAACTAGAGATTATTTAACTGTTGCTGCTTTAAGTATTTAACAGATCAGTATTTAAACACATCACTTCAGAGACTGAGATAAAGTCCTTCATTACATACTTACATCATCAAGGAGCTCAATTTGCAAAGAGGACTCTGCTCTTTCAGAAACAGGGTTGGCTACTCCCTGTCTAAAAAGAGATGCCCAGTATCTCTTCACCTCTTCAACTGCAAAATAAACGTGATTAGATGCATTTCACTTTTCCTGACCAAGATTCACTTCCTCATTTATTATGTAACACCACAAATTCCTTCTTGCATTATTTTTACTTTCTTTAAGCAGAAACTGCTTAAGTGTGTAACTGTTCAGCAGTCATAGCAAAAGAAAATAGTAATAGGAATCTATTGCACCTGTTAGGTCATTGACATCACCACCATCATCATCATCTCCTCCTTCCCCTCCTCCAGTCACAGCCTGAGGGACACTCGCTGTTTGCACAGGCCTTAAATCTTTAATGCAACTACCAGAAATTTGATCAACAGGAGTTCTAACAAAAGGAAAAGAAACCCATCTTAGAAAGTCCTATCTTTGATATGTATAAAAAAAATACATTTTATTTAAGTAATATTTTATCTGAGTAACATTTTATGTGTAAAATATCACCATCATTAAAAAACTCCCAACAAGGTGGTCACTGTTTACTGTAGCAGTACCAACTGCTGGTGAAAAGCAGCCACGCTTCCCAGTTTCACTGAGGTGACCTCACACCTCTGGGCTAGCAAAACAGCTCTGTAATGTTTATGAAATGATCCTGAAAATCTAACTTCCTTTTCTCCAGAAAACTCCTGGAGGAAATGCCCCCAAATCACCCAACCAAGTATCACCACCAGTCTTTGAATTCCACAATACCCTGATGGCAAAAAAGAACCTTAGCTCTGCAGTAATTCTGAAGGGTCAAGTCATGGAGCCTGGTTATGATGGTTATTAAAACCAAGCACTCTCTGGACAGCCACCTTAACTATTGATACTATAGAGCTAATATTTTAAAGGCTCCAGTGGAATTTTTCTTAATGCTGTTCAGTGTTTCTGACTTCTTTCATCACTACCAGCAACTTCAGCAGTACCTCCTGTATTTCTTAAGCAAGAGTTTCTCCATGTAGCTCAGGCCATCCTTCTTGAATTCAATCTGGATTGGTTCCTTTGTAACAGTAGGGTTGGTCTGTACTTCACAAATTCCCACAGACTCTATTAGAATTGTTGTAGAATACAAATAAATATAAAAATAGCTATTCAGGCTTACAAACTTGCTGTTTAATAACATGATTTTTGGAATGAGTGTCACATCAGCAGCCAGAATTTAAATGGCCAATGTGTTACAATGACACAAGTCCACCAGCAGTGGGAGTAGCCAGTAAAAACTCATTTATTACAGCTTCTGGGATAAAGGATAGTGGGGGGAAATCCATGACTCCACAGATAAAAAGCTCACCATATGGCATGAAAGAAGAAAAATCAGACAAGAGTGTTTATTTCATATCTTTCCACAGATATTTCAACTGATTGCATCTTTTCCCTGGGATAAAGAAATACTAAGGTCCTATGGAAGACAGGCAGAAAAGGTACTTGGATACAACACACAAAATCCTGAGCCATGCACATTCCTTGTCTCACTTAAAAGCTGTGACCTTATGCTTCGAGTATTACAGCCCCCACTGAAGTCTCATGTCAGAACAATGCCACAGAGAAGGACAAGGACACAAGCTGAGCAGCCTGGCCAGCACCACAGTTCATTACAAGAACTGAGTAAACACTAAACAAGAATTGAGTAAACACAACCACGTTAGTGGTTGTTGTCAATTTGTAAAGCAACATAGAACATTTAGTGTCCTCACAGAGTATCTACCTTCACTAATCAGACATCTGCTACTCCACCAGAATGGCTCCTAAGGCTTTGAAAAGGTCATTAAACCAGAAAAAAAACAAACAATCATACCTGCTAGGACCTCACTGGTGTGTGGATGTTCTCTGTGATCACGATTACCTTTTCTCCACTGAAGCAAAGCTTCCTGAAAAGACCTTGCAGATTCCTCCTCATCAAATGTACCATCTAGTAATAATCCTTTCTCCTGATTTTCAGGGCTTGGGCAGGTTGATTCTGAGGGTGGTTCCTAAATCAGTTCCACAACATAGTTAACGTAGCATTGGTGATGATAATCCTCTCCCCAGTAACATACAACAGCAAGGACGTGTGAGTGGCCAGACTCTTTTCAGTGGTACCCAGCAAAAGAACAAGGGGCAATGGGCACAGACTGGAACCCAGAAGGTTCACCCTGAATGCAAGTTAAAAGTTCTTTGGTGTGAGGGTGCTGGAGCCCTGGAGCAGGATGCCCAGAGAGGTTGTGGAGTCCTTCTCTGGCAAGATTGCAAACCTGCCTGGACATTGTGATGCTAGGCAAGCCGCTGTGGGTGACCCTGCTTTAGCAGGGGGGTTGGACTGGATGATCCCAAGAGGTCCCTTCCAAGCCCCACCACGCTGGAATTCTGTGATTTTTAATATCAGCTATGGAACTGCAGCACTGTGTTTCCTGGGCTTAGTCCAGCTACCCTGGTAATCAAGATCCCTCAGTTTTGTGTGCCCTTGCTCACAACTAAATTACAAAACACAACAAAAGAAGTGTGTGTAAGCACACAAAAAAATCATTTAACTTAAATGTTTTCTAGCAGGCAGAAAGCAGTAGCCATGGGCAGCTCATATGCTCTATGGGTATTATGTTGACAGACCTGAACAGGGGATGGCCTGATCCTTCACCTGACACAGAGCAAAAACTCAATGCCACTCTACCTAAGGTGTCCTAAATAACAAGGAGAATTATTTTTGTTTGGAACTGTGCACTACCTCAGCACTGCCTACTGACACTAGCAGAGATGAAATCTTGTCTGGTGTGACCTTTACGTTCTTCTGCTCACGATTAACTTTCGGTCCCTTCAGATTCCCTTCCTGGCTGAAGTGATCAATGACTTCCAGGTTTCCAACATGCCTATTGGCTTCTGTCTGTTAATGAACCATTATGAAACCATTAATTTAGTAGAAACATACTCAAACATTCCACCAAACAGCACATTACAAGCAGGCAAGTAACTGCATACTGAAGAGTGATGGTGACATAAGCACAGAATCATTTCAATACTCAATAGTGTGCAAATATGTGAGCAAAAATTCCATATCTGGATATATCAGTAGGTGCTGGACAGGCCAGACTAAGGGAGGTGCTTTACTTAGCACATACCACTTAAACAAATTTATGAGCTATGCACTTCATTAATGAGGTTCTGCTTACTGAAGCTTTTTAGTAGATAGAAACACATCTGTAGAGGTCAGTGCAGGGAAAAGATTCATTAAGGCACCAACTAGAATAGCAGTTCCCTAGTTCAAGAGACAGGGGACTGTTGGAGAGTGTCTGATGGAGATGCTACCAAGATGCTAAGTGGACTGGAGCATCTCTCTGACAAGGGGAGGTTGAGAGACTTGGGATTGTTCAGCCTGGAGAAGAGCAGAATGAGAAGGGATCTTCTCAATGCTCATCAATAGCTAAAGGGTGATGGGGCTGTGCTCTTTTTATTGGCACCCAGTGATAGGACATGGGGCAATGGGCACAAAGTAGAACACAAAAGGTCTCACTTAAACATAAGGAAGAAAGTTATTTGCTGTGGGGGTGCTGGAGCCGGCTGTCCAGAGAGGTTGTGGGTCTTCTTCTCTGGAGAGACTCCAAACCTGCCTGGACATTGTGATCCTGAGCAACCTGCTGTGGGTGACCCCGCTTTAGCAGAAGGGTTGGAGTAGATGATCTCCGGGGAACGTTTCCAAGCCTCACCATGGTGTGATTCTGCGTGATAGGGGCTGGGATGCGGGGCAGCCGCTGTGGGAGCGTCTAATGTGGGGGCGCAGCGCCGCCTGGCGGCCAGCCTCAGCCAAGCAGCGCTGCCCACGCTCTGGGCACAGTTCCGGTGGGGGCAGAGCGCACCCGGCCGGGCTCTCGTACCGGGGACAGTCCACCCGCTGCCCATGGCACACTGATCGCAGGGCTCCTGGCCCGGGGAGAACCCTCCCACACCGAAACACTAGGTACTGCCTCATATTAAAAAAATAATACAAGCATCGGGGTTTACCCTGTAGGTGGGATTGCAAAAGCTCGAGGGGAAAAACCCAAAAGCATGCCCTTTGCACGGCTGAGGATTTGATTACACAGACAGGGTGTTCATTTTTAGGTGAGCATTAACGAATCTAGGGGTGGGGTGCAGAATGCGAGGAAAAAACGAGAACAGAATAACCAAAAAACCTCCCCACAACCAAAAGAATCCAGGAACAAAACCCAAACTAAACCCCACCACCCCCAAAAAAACCACCCAAACCAATCAACACAAACCAACCAACCCGCTCCCAAACCAACCCCAAACAGCTTTAATGCCACAATTTGCTTAACAGAGATTTAAAGTCTCCAGGTACTTTTTACCTAAGGAAAACCATTTTGAAGCCCCCCCCCCCCCCCCCCCCCCCCCCCAAATATCTGCTCCAGCTGGTTTAATTTTCCCTGAATCAGTACAAACCACAACCTGTGTTGCAGGGTAGGAAGGAGATGCTCTTTCAAAGAGAGATACTAGATTTTTAGGTTAAAAATACTATTTTCTTACTCACCAACAGAACTCTATTTGTGCAAGTTACTTCAAAAATCAAGTAGCATGGAGCTATCCCGTATTTTGGAGGCTGGGTTTCCTATTTATACTTGCTGAAAGTCAAGCCCTCTTTTAAAACATATAAATCACCTCATACTAATACTAATTTCCACTCTACCACAGCCAGCTCAGAAAGCAGTCAGAATTTAAAATGTGTCCTGGTTCTAGCAAGTATTTAAAATGACAAAATATTCATGGACCACTCAGTTTTACCCTGTTTGCCTGAAACCATCTATCTTATTTTAATCACCCAGTAGTATTCTCTAGTTAGGTAAGAGATCAGTCTTCCTCAGTCACATTCACCTGCTGAGCAAGTTAATAAAAACACAGCTTAAAGAAACTCCCTGATAACAGAATTGTGCACCAAGTGGTGATCACAGCAAGAAACCCTAGAACTGAAGTGGGCATCATCAATATATTTTGGGAAACAGATTTCAAATAAAATCCTACTCTTTTTTAACTCCAGCAAGAGAAGATCTTTAAATAAAGTAGGATAAAATTAATCTCAAGTAGGCAGAGTATTTCCCCGCTCCCTTTTTAAGTTGCTGCACATCTAATAGTTAATATGGCATCTCTTAAAGAAGCTTTGTTTTCCCAGCAGAACAAACTGCAAGAATGAGGTGGGGAAGTAGCTTCAATTCACCAGAAAAGCTAAACCAAAAAGTTCAAAGAAGCTTGCTGACTTCATAATTTCCAACACTGCCATCAGATGGCCCTTTTCACAGAAGGCCAGAGGCAACAAGTAACGACTGCCACAATGCAACTGCATCACGCACGAAGCTGACACAGGCAAAGCTAAGGTAAGCTGCTCTAGTAGCACATTATATTCTGCTCTATGGAGTGATTTTTAAACCCATTTACTTACCAGCAGTGCACTCTTAATTTCACGAAGTCCAGGTGCTATCCTCTTCCCTTGAGATTTTTCATGAGCCACAGCATTTGCCACCTCATGCTTGCATCGTTCTTTCACTGGCTCTGATGAAAACAAACACCCCCCCACCCCCCCCAACATACTGAGTACTTCTGTCTTACTTATTGCTTCATTACAGCAACTGCCAAGAATCAGTTACTCTCAAGTTTGTGATTATTTTTCTTGTTAAGACACTCTCAAGTTTGTGATTATTCTTTTTATTTAGTTAACAAAGGCATCTTTACCTTGAAGCTGTTCTTTGAGTATTTGCAGCTTCACTTTTCCTGAAGAAACCTATGTGGGAAAAATATTTACACACACAAAATTAATACAAGTGTAACTAATAGAGAATTAAAATACTATTGTATTACACAGAATTACACAGACAGAATCACCAAGGCTGGAAGAGACCTCAAAGATCATCAAGTCCATCCCATCACCACAGACCTCATGACTAAACTGTTTCTACCTCAGCATGCATTTAAAGAGAGAACTACATGTATTGCTCATGACAGCCACTAAATCCAGGACCAGTTTCTCTCCCCACTCATGAAATGACACTCCTCGTTTGCCCAGCAAGTGTTTTCCTCACTAAATCCATGGCCAGTTTCCCTTCCCACTCATGAAATGACACTGTCCTCATTTGCCTAGTGTTTTTCTCACTAAATCCATGATGTTTCCCTCCCCACTCATGAAATGACACTGTCCTCATTTGCCTAGCAAGTGTTTTCCTCAAGCATAGGCCTGCAGAATGTTCCTAACCATACTGACTTAAGCTCAGCATCAACCAATGAAGTCTACTGCACATGTATCTATCTATAGTTTGTGTAGGGGGAGGTGTTAGTTTGTTTTCCTTCTGCTTCTCCTCATTACCCTTCCATGACCTGGCATCCCAGTAACTAATAATTTTCCAACATCTTTGCTCTTCAGTTTTTCCCTGTAAACAGGGTCCACCCTATGTCCTCACTTTTCCTCCTCATTCTTATGCACCTACAGTCTTTTTAATTTTGCCCTTTGGAAGATTCTGCCCCACTCATCCTCTCCTTTGTCAGCACAGCTGATACCTGAAGTCTTTGAAGTAGTAACAGCTATGAGCTACTTGTCTCAGAGAAGGGGAATGAAGTGGATTAGTAAAAAAAACCCTTTTCATTCTGATCCTCTCTTCTGCTCATGAAATGGAGCTGGCCAGGAAGACCTTCACACTCAACTGCTGCTGCTTCAAAAGACTTCAAATACCTGCTGCAATGGCTTAGTCTGAAGCTGTCATTGTCTGGCTTTCCTCTCCAGACTTACACAAGCTTCAGTTCAGCCAGTTTCAAATGGTCTCCCATAACTACCAGCTCTCATTTCGACATAGCATACACAGCATGGCTCCCAGAAACAAAAATGGTAAGAGAAAACTCTCTTCTTATGTCCCACTCAGTCTAATTTGCATGCTTCTCCAGACACATCCATGTCTGCTAAAGGAATGAGGAAGTGCCTCTATGTTGAATTAGTTTGGATTTGGGGATCCCCTATGGATTTTTTGTACTAATTCATGGCACAAATAAAGAGCATAAGCTCTGTTATCACAACTGGTATTTCAACGGCACTCATGAACGCTGTTTGATGATGGACATGCCTAATACTCCCAGGATGTATAAGGCCTCAAGGACAGGAGCCTAAGCTATTAAAATGATGAACTTATTTCACCAGAGAATGAAATATTAAAGACTAGGTTATTACAGTGGGAAGTGATAACACTCCTTACTATGTCCAGTCTTGAGCTACTTACAAATCTGACCAAGTTTTACCATTCCCAGATGTCTGCCCTATCCTTAGTATTTTGTGAGAGTTCAAGCAAAATTGCCTTAGTCATTTATTATGGACATAATCAAAACAAAATTTTCACTGATTTAGCAGGGAAGTTCTACATCCTTCATTTAAGTTCTAAGCAAGGACATAATAGAACAAAAGTCAATTGATAAATTTAACCTACATTTTCAAACACTCAGAAGAATTCAGCCTCAGTCCACTAGAATGGACTGGGTCCAGTTCTTCATCAAGGGAATGCTTCAAATACTAACTTGCACTTCACAGAATGATGGATTTGAAGGGACCTCTGGAGATCATCTAGTCCAACCCTCCTGCTAAAGCAGGGTCACCCCAAGCAGGTTGTCCAGGATCACATCCAGGCAGGGCTTGAATCTTTCCTGAGGGAGACTCCACAACCCTTCTGGGCAAACTTGGTCTAGTATTCCAGCATCCTCAAAGGAAAGGAGCTTCTACTCATATTTCCTTATGTGGATGTTCCTGTGTTCTAATTGGTGCCCCTTGCCCTATCACTAGGCACCACTGAAAAGACTCTGTCCCCATCCTCTTGACCCCAGGCATTTAGCTATTGATGAGCATTGAGAAGGCAGCTCTTCTCCAGGCTAAACAGACCCACATCTCTCAGCCTTTCCCTATCAGAGAGATGCTCCAGTCCCCTCAGCATCTTTGTAACTTCCACTGGGCTCTCTCCAGTAGTTCCCTGCCTCTATTGAACTGGGGAGAACTTGGCCAACCAACACTTGGCCAACCAGCATCACTCCCTGAGGATCAGTGTAGGGCTTTTCCAGTTACTGTGGACCAAGTAGCAAATTGGATTCTCAATATCTTCCTGTACTTACAGAAGGAAATCCAGAAGCATCATAATAAAGATTGAAGGATATGCAGAAGTTGGAGAAGAGGGGGGAGAGAGGGAAAAGACTGAACTACATAGGCATATGGGAGTTCTACTGTGAATGCAAACACCATTATGCAGTGACTGAGTTGAAGAAAATGCTTTGTGTACTGTATTTTAATGTTGTGTGCCTTTCCTGTAGCTTTTACCTATGAAGACAGAGAACTTGTACTCAAAATGTCATGTGAAGCCTTGTATTTTGACTCAAAATGTACATTAAGCTTTGAAAGACAGGCTCCTGATGACTTTCGTCACTACCAAATTAGACTCTTAGAGCATTAAATCCGTAGCAGCAGTGGTAATTTGCTCTCTACAACAATTAAAATCCAACAGATCATCAAACAGAACTTGATGTTCTTCCAGCTCAAAGGGAGCCATAAACCTGGCAAGGCAAACTAAACAATCAGAGTTTTGTCAGAACCTTTTGTTTTTACAGCATTTAAAATTCCCATGTTCTACACTGTAACTCTAGTTCTAAAACTTCTGTTTTAAATAGCTTTACTTGCAAATATCCTGCCAGTTTACTACCTTGGTATTGTTTTCTCTTCTTTGTGACAAAACTTGGGCTTGAGTGGTCATTGGTCTCATCTGTCCAGATTTCCAATGATAAGCACTTGATGCCCTGTGAACCAACAGCAAGAAAGAACTTACAAATTGTATCTTCTGTCAGCAAGGTATGGAGGGAGCCTCTCATTGGATTCCTTTGTGTGAAAGCGAAGTTTAACTTACTTCCTCTCTTCTTTTTCTCTGCTCATGTTTGACTTTAGTTGCTGTAATCTCTTCTCCATCTCTTCATTTTCAGTTTGTAACTGCACTTTCTCCAGCTGCAATTCTCTGGCAGTTCTGAAGGAGTTGAAGTCATGAAACAGTCATCAGAAATTACACAAAGGACAGAAAAGTACAGAAAAAGCAGCAAGAAAGAAAAAAAACAAAGAGTTGAACAACTTGTCATTAAAGGTACATCACCCTTCTGCTTCCCAGGAAGACTGAAAACAGCTCTGGAGTGCAAACTTCTTGGACCCAAGAATCCCTAATTACAGAGGAGTATGCTGGCAGGGATATGGCTCCTCCAATATAAGCTTTAGAGTGGTCAACAAAAAAACCCAGATACAATTGTGTCTCTATACAGAAAGGTTTGTTGTTGTTTGGTATTAAACTATCCCAGTGAATTCCTTAGTGCTGTTTGTTGACAAAGTTTGTATGTTAGATACACAGCTACACTCAAAAAGATGATTAAAGCCTTGGAAATTGCAGGCTGAAGGATAAAAGTCTAGAGAAGATACTAGTAAAATTGTGATTCTTCTTGCTCTTACACAAATAAGCTCTCCTACTGAACAGGGCATTAAAACTTAGTAAAAACTATGAAAACCATCCCTATCACCATCAGATAAAAGGCACTTACTTGGCTTTTAATCTCACAGAGGTTCCAGTTTTTGAGCCTGGGAGTACTACAAAATCATTGATGTTCATGATACCCAATATAAGAAGAGGATTTCAGTGATCTGCAGGTAGCAATGTGCAGAAATGGGAATTCAGCTGAAATTAAAACAGTGAAAGTTGTGACAAATCCAATAATATTAGTGTATAGAAGAGGAGAACAGGAGCACAGAACTTGTTTATATTAAGTGTCAATAAAATCCCAGAACAACTCAAAGTTAAATTTTACTGAAAGAAAAACTTTTAATTACATTTATCATACCAGGGAAGAGATTTACCTGTCTGTTTTGTTTGGGCAGTTCCCTACAGCTCAGTGAAAGCAGTTTAATGTTAAATACAACACTGCTTTCTTGACCCACAGAAAACACAGAGAAGCAGAAAATTGTATCAATGGCCATAAAGTCCAACCATCTCAACTGATTTAGTTGAGATGTCTTCTGTCATATACACATGGATGCAAAATACAGTAACTCACAGAGCATTCCCTACACTCAAAACTTCAAGACAGTGGTATGTTAAAGAATTTTTTTTTTCCTTCCAGCTTGTAAAACACTCTTCCAACAAGCAAGTGCATACAGCATAGAGTCCAAACTGAAGCTTAACATCCCTACCCTCCCTGCTCTAGAATCAATGCAGTAAACCCAATGCAGACTAAGCAGGCTGCTGGAAGAAACATGCTTGATGTCAAGCACAGCACCAAAGCTGAACATTTATTTGTGCTGCTGGATGCATATGGAAAAGGGAAAAATTATAGTCCAGAGACTTACAGCTGACAGAATGTTTGGAAACTGCCCTTCAGCTGTTGTCTATCAGATTCCAGCTGCAAACAGGATCCAAATGAAATGATGTGGAGAAGCTCAGTATTTGAAATACATGAAAGGTATAACTGAGGTCTGTTGCCTGTTCACACATAAACCTGAAAATGACCATTAATACAGTTAAAATGTCTCCAGACAATACCTCCATCCATGAGGCATAACGCTTGTCAGTGGCACATTACAAACAGTTAATACTGGCACAGGTTGCCCAGAGGAGTTGTGGATGTCCCCTCCTTGGAAATGTTCAAGGAAGTGTTTGAGCAACCTGGTCTAGTAGCATGTGTCCCTGCCCATGGCAGGTGGATTGGAACTAGGTGACCTCTAAGGTCCTTTCCAACCCAAACCATTCTGTGAAAACACCTGGTGCCACAGAGCCTAAAAGCAATGAGAGGTCAGTGCTGCTGAAATGTCACACGTGAGCACACAAGGCTTCCCTTGCCACTAGGGAAGCCCACCAGGGGCAAGGGCTAACGTGGCAAATCCAAACTGTTCAAACTCTGTAGCTGGAAACAGGGTTGTATTTTAAATACAAACAAGAATTCCCTTTCTTTTGTGTACTTGTTGTTTATTGAATCCCTTTTCTCTTTCTAATGAGGCAATTTTCCAGTGAGGCAAAGAGTAAAGCAAATCATCAATGTAAATAAACCAGTATAAACTATCCACATCCTTTCTGCCTGCTTTTCTCCACACACTAGTAATCAAATGTCATCATTCTAGCAGATTCCTCCACGCTGCTAATGGACACACTGCCCAACTGAATGAAACAAAAACTGGTGTTTCTGCTAAATGAAATTTAGGTCAACTTCATTTTAAAGCCTGCATAGCTAAATGAACACAGATTCTATATACCCTACCTCTCAGCTTCGCTCACATTTCTTCCTAATCAATTTAAAGACAGTTTTATAACTTAAAAGACAACTGGGTGCAGTTTGTTTCAAACTGCAGGAGTTTAACTAGAGCAGACTAAATCTCAACAGCTTTCTCACATCAATCAACCTATAAAATCCAAAGGGATACTACCGTATATGTAATGGCTCACATCCAATTATCATAACCATGAACACGGATTTCATGCTAGGCTGAGTCCTACCCACTCACCAATAACTCAAACCAAACTATTTCTTTTGAAGAAGAATTCTCCTTGTAATGAAGAATCTGGTTGGCATTGCTGTCTTCCCCATGTCCTGTTAATTATATCCACTGAGATTCTGAGACTTCTGGTCCTTCCAATCAATGCCCTTTCATGTTTCACTAATTAGTAAAACAAAATAGAAAATCAGAAATAAGTATTTTTTAAAAGGGAAAACATTTCTTAAAGAAAGACAACCACACACCTTGATTGCTTTGTAAATCTGCTCCTAACAGCCAGCCTATGGCCAGCAGTCAGGTATGATAAGCTCTTAAGATAACCTCCTATTTTCTATGCCAAAATACCTGTGACATCAGCTGTTTCAAACTTCACTTTCTGTTTTTAAACAAATTATCCATCTCTATGCTTAATGCCATTAGACATGCATAAAGCATGATAATGAAAACCACATTAAAACTGCTAAATGACACTATCCCCAAGTTATTTCCCCACACTTAGCAATTTCATTGCACATTGGCAAGATGCATTGTCTGACTGACTCTGAAAAGTCAACAGATTTCTACCAGTTGTATATCTTCACTTCTTTAACCAAACCCCATGATTTCAACTACATTTTAAGTAATTCCAAACACAAAAGACACTGAAGAATGGGCCTCTGCCTCCCCATGCAGTCAACTGACCCCCAAAAGCTCATTACCAAGCGAGATAAATGCCTTATCATCCAGAATGTACAGCTGCAGTAATTGCCCTGTGAACTCCTGCAGAAGCACTGCCCGCAAGTAAGCAGAGAACGAAGCAGCAGGCAGGGGGAAGTACAGGTGAATAAATGAAGCCAAGTCAGTACTTGCCTTTAAGGCTTTTATCAAACTCTAGTCTCTGCCAAGCAAGGCTCACGGATTTCAGCCAGTCCAGCTGGCAGCTCTAGGAAAACACTCAACAAGGCATAAAGAACGCCGTCAAAGCAGTGATCTTTTTTAGTTTCGTTACCGATGGCTCTTTTTTCCAAGAAGACTGATGGAAGGGTGGAAGGACAGGGAAGAGGTGCCTAGAACTGTAACCTAACACCAGAAAGCCATAAGGAAGGGATAGCGAGAAAAGCGCGCAGAACGAACACAAATTGGAACTGTAAAGGGACCCGGCGAAGTCATCTCCAGGCCTAACTTGGGGACACTTTCACCTGCCCCCAAATACTCTCTCAGCCCTTCGGCCCTGGCCTTATGGCGGGCGGCAGGTGCCGGGGAGGGCTGCGCTAGCTCGCACGGGAGCACTCACACCTGAAGGGGAACCCCCCAGAGCGGGGCCGCATTCGCTCGCTCTGGAGCACTCACACCTGAAGGGGAACCCCCCAAAGCGGGGCCGCGCTAGCTCGCTCGGGAGCCCTCACACCTGAAGGGGAACCCCCCAGAGCGGGGCCGCATTCGCTCGCTCGGGAGCCCTCACACCTGAAGGGGAACCCCCCAGAGCGGGGCCGCGCTAGCTCGCTCGGGAGCCCTCACACCTGAAGGGGAACCCCCCAAAGCGGGGCCGCGCTAGCTCGCTCGGGAGTCCTCACACCTGAAGGGGAACCTCCCAGAGCGGGGCCGCGCTAGCTCGGGAGCCCTCACACCTGAAGGGGAACCCCCCAGAGCGGGGCCGCGCTAGCTCGCTCGGGTGCCCTCACACCTGAAGTGGAACCCCCCAGAGCGGGGCCGCGCTAGCTCGGGAGTCCTCACACCTGAAGTGGAACCCCCCAGAGCGGGGCCGCATTCGCTCGCTCGGGAGCCCTCACACCTGAAGGGGAACCCCCCAGAGCGGGGCCGCATTCGCTCGCTCGGGAGCCCTCACACCTGAAGGGGAACCCCCCAGAGCGGGGCCGTGCCGCCTCCGTCCGTGGGTCCCGCCGAACCCAGGCGCTCTGCGGCTCACCGCGGAGTGGGATCGGCCCGGTACAGGCCCGCTCCCAGTTCCCGCTGCCCCGCCGTTACCACGGCAGCCGAGGCGCAGCGCGTCAGCGGGTGGGGAGCAGCAGAGTCCATCCGCCGCCGTGGAGGTGGGACAGACTATTCCATACGGCCGCAGGGGGGAAGTGGCCATTTTGTCCCCGGGGCAGGGCACTGTGTTGGGTCCCAGCTTCTCTGCCGTGGCCTGTGAACCACGGTCGCGCCGAGCTAAATTCACATGCCGGGTCAGCACCGCCTTCTGCGAGCTGTCGCTCACCTGGCACAGGGCTGCCCTCAAGGCTCCAGCCCAGCAGACGTTCTGTGTGTGGCCCAACAGCTGCATGCTCCAGCCACTAATGAAGAGGGGCAATGCCCTTGGCACTTCCAGCTCACTCTGGCAGGCCATGCTCAGAGCTTTTTCACTCATCAGCTTTAAAGGTGACCCTCAAAGGCCTTTTGCATCAACTAGAGCCAGTGCTGCTGCTCCAGACACCCTTCAACAGCCATGCAGCCCACAAGGCGAGGGAGGCTTCCAGGAATCCTGAGACACAGTGACACAGTCACAGGGCTTCTGTCTATCAGCTACAAAGTTTCCAAGGTGTACTTTCTTCACTTGTTTCCTCCACAGTAAGGGCAAAGACTTTTCTACAGTGAAAACAGAAATGTTTTCATGCATGTTGCTCGTCTGAATTGCCCTCCTGGCATAGGCTGGGACTAGGCCAGCCACTAGAAAAGTGACAGAGGCCCTCTGTGAACCCCTCTGCCCTCCCAGTGGGAAGAGAAAGGGAAGAAGGGAGAAAGACTGATGGGTTGGGAAAGAAACTAAAGGAGCTGGGATGGAAATGAGAGCAATCCAATGAAATAGAAACAAAGAAGCACAAATCAATATGGAACCCCACCCCTGATGGCAATGAGCTCATCACTGTCAGTCACCACTGATGCTGGGGGCAGCCACTGGGGAAGTCCCAGACTGGAATCAGCAGCAGATGGGAACTGGATTCAGGAACACACAGATGGGGATAAAAGGCAGAAGAGACAGAGTTGTCCTGGAACACTGACCATTGAACAGGCTTTACCCTGGTGATCCCTCAGCTTTCTCCTGGAGATGATGGGATAGAATCACTTGTTGGTCAGTTCAGGGTCACCTGTCTGGTCCTCACTGCAAGTGCCATCTCTGACATACTGGTAGTGAACCTTGGTCTCCACATGATCAGGACCCTTTCTGCTCTTTGCCCTTGTGAGGAACTCTCCCCATCAGTGTGCTCACTGCTGGAAGCAGCTGCTGTCTGTGAAAACATTCACTGAAACTCAGAAAGTGCCATCCCTGATCAGAGACCGAGCTGAGAAGTAGAATCACTGAACAGAATTAGTTCAGTTCTAACTCAAACCGGGGAAACTCCTGTCATAAGTGGTAGGGAACATCCTGAAAAGCATGGCAACAGGGGAACTGCCTCAGAATGTGCTGACCGTCCTCCCATATCAGCTGAGTTAGAGCTGTCGTGGCTCCACCTCTGGGTATGTAAACTCAATGGGCACATATGGCTGTGACACAAAAGGAAGCCATTCCGCTCCCTGGTACCCGTAGTGCTTTTGCTACAAGTCTTCCCATCTTGTTTCAACCTTTATTCCCAAGGCCACTGCAAAACATGCCTCTGTTTATCTTTGGGCTCTTCTATGTTTTTCTTCCTAACTTATTAATTATTCAGAACTTCATCTCTGGAGGAACCAATGTACTCTTCCTGCTGATTTAGTGCCGTGCTTTAAGAAGCTAAATCCAAATCAACCTAGCTGTGTGCAGGAAGGCTTCGAGTAGCTTTTCATACAAATTATCCTGTTATCCACTGCTAGCTCTTAACCTTTTGTTGGTGCTCAGGACACAGAGAGCTATAAGGCTTCCTTGTGCCATTTAATTTTTCAGGAAGATCTCTATCTATGCTCACCCTGTAGACATCTGCAGCTGTAGATCTGTGCATCACTTCATTATTCCAAACCAGGTGTTTATGCATCTGCCAATAAGCAATAACTCCCGTGCCATTCCCTTAAAGGATACCTGGAGTACATGGCAAGATAATTTTTTAATCAATCATCTTTTTTTTCAGCTTGTTTGCTTCGAGTCTAGCCCTTCCATTTTTGGTGCCTAGACCATTATTTATAACAGATGCTCCTTTAAGGGGGTAAAAACCCCTCAGTCTTTACAGACAAGTTGGCATTTCAGGAAAGAAGCATATCTGTTTATGATACAAGCCAAGTTTTAATAAGTGCAAACTATTATCTGTTTGAAATTTATGTACTCTTAAGCTGTGTTTCATTTGAAAAATTTGCATTTGTGCCCATATGTATTCGAGCTAGGAGGCACAAAATAACTTACACAGGTTTTGTTGACTGTACAATCTGTCTGGCAGTAATTTTCCTTCAGCATCCTGGTAACAGTACAGTTTTCAAGATTTTACCCTGACAGGCAATTTGTGTTGAGAGCCTGTGGAAACACATATGGATTTTTTGATCTTGAGAAGGAACTGTAGTTTGCATAATGTGAATCAGTCTGAAAATATGTCCTAATGCTCTTTTCTCTGAAACAAATTTGGAGTTACTTTCTGTTGGGCCAAAAGAACTCCAAATGTTTGGGTGAAAAAGTAGCAATCAATTATTATGTTTCAACAAAATAATTCCAAGGACCATGCAAACAGGAGCCAGCTTAGGCTCTCTTACCTGGCAGTAAATGAGTATTTCATAATAATAATAAAGTAAACATCAAAAGAAGTGTGACTAGCAGGATGAGGGAAGTGATTCTCCCTCTCTTGTGAGGCCCCACCTGGAGTTCTGATGCCCCCAGCGTAAGAAGGGTTTTGAACTACTGGAGAGAGTCCAGAGGAGAGCCACAGAGATGATCAGAGGGCTGGAGAACCTCCCTTACAGGGAGAGCCTGAGAGATCTGGGGCTGTTCAGCCTGGAGAAAAGAAGGCTCCAGGGAGACCCTAAAGTGGCCTTCCAGTACCTGAAGGGGGCTACAGGAGAGCTGGGAAATGACTTTGTACAAGTGTTTGTAGTGATACATGAGAGGGAATAGATTGGAGCTTGAGAAGGGGAGATTTAGACTGTTCTGTACAGTGAGGGTGGTGGGAGGATGTTGCCCAGGGAGGCTGTGGATGCCTGCTCCCTGGAGGTATTCAAGGCCAGGTTAGATGAGGACTTGAGCAACCTGTTCTGATGGAAGGTGTCACTGCTTGTGGCAGGGGGTTGGAACTAGATGATCTTCAAGGTCCCTTTCAACCCAAATCATTCTATGAATAAAAAGTGACACCAATTTGAGGAAAAATACTCTTTTTAGAAGATGTTTACACAAACCTCACCTTTAAAACCAGTCAGTAGCTGAACTCAGTGGAGGCCATAACATCCTAAACCCCAGTATCTGTATCCTTATGCCTTTTATTTGTTGTAACAGAGCAGAGCAGAGTCCAGTGAATTCTGGACCTTATTTGGAGGATTTAAACATGTCCTTTCTTCTAGGAAAATCATGTTGTTACTAGCCATGTAGATAGAGTTGTTTGTAGTAGTTGTAGAGAGCAACAAGGTCACCCCTGAGTCTCCTCTTCTCCAGGCTAAGCAACCCCAGCTCCCTCAGCCTCTCCTCATAGGGCTTGTGTTCCACATCCCTCACCATTCTGTCACATTCTGTAATGATGCCTTACTGAAAGGCATTGTACATGGGATACTTACCTGTTATCTTTAAGGAATACAGGAGTCTAGACACATTGTTCCAGTCATTGTTACAACACCCAAGACTACTTCTGATTACCAATTTTGTGCTAGGAAAAATGCAAAGCATTCCTTTTGAGTTTATCTGTAAGATAATTTTCTGCAGAAAAATTAGTTTTCAACTTCAAAACATAAATGATTCATACTGACTTTGTAAGCTTTGGACCAAGTGTTTGTGGCTGGAAGAGTGTCAAGAGCCTGTTTTGTGTGAGGTTTGGACCATTAGA
This sequence comes from Dryobates pubescens, assembly GCF_014839835.1. NCBI lineage: Eukaryota > Metazoa > Chordata > Aves > Piciformes > Picidae > Dryobates > Dryobates pubescens. Next base: position 18,220,932 of record NC_071624.1, on the reverse strand, counting down.
TTTACATACATGGGAGGTGAAGTCATGCAGAATTTGGTGCTGGCATTCTGCACACCCCCATGTTTGTAATTATTTAAGTTGCAGCCATTTTATGTGGCTTCTCTGGTGTCCAGTTCTATTTTTTTTTCTATCATTTCCTCAGATCTGATTTTCACAGTCAAACATCATTTCATATTTTTGCACTCATCTTTCACCAACATAGATCACATAAAGGACTGCAGGGCTAATTTCACCCAGAGTCCCTTTTCTTGAACCTAAATGTAAACTTTCTAAGTTAAAAACCCAGGCTGAAATTCAACTAAAAACCATCTGGTGGAGTTGTGCTATAAGTTATAAACCTTCTGTGTTTCTTAAGGCTGTTCCTGTTGCCATTATCTACCTTTGTTCTCATACTGCTCTTGACAACAGGGGAAACCAGATTTGTTTTCTTTGTGGCTTTTATCAATTCAGTCCTCAGTAAAATACATTTAAACTGTTTTTTGAACCTGTGTTTAAAGCTGCATTTAGAAAGAACACCTGAGCACAGAGGCAGGAATCTTCCAGAGACTGATAAAATGTTAAGGTTTTATACCAGCCCACGTCCCTTAAATTTGTTTTGAGCATCAGTTTCAAACAGAATAAAAGGTTGTTTATTTCTATTGTGGAATAATTGGAAGCAGCTTTTACTGTCTCAGGACTGAGGAACTTTAAAACTCTTCAGATGCTTTTAAACAAATTTCCTCTTTAAGTAAGGTACACAGGACTTAGCCCACTCATTGCAGACGTAAAAGATGCAGGGCTGGGATGCATGGGAAAGGAAGAAGGTCTGTTGAGTTCAGTACTGGGGAAAGGACCAGGCACTTGGGCATTCCTATTCAACTCCCTGCATTGTATTCCCTCATTTCCATACCATAAGGCTCAGTCCTTGAGATCACAGAATCACATAGTGGTAGGGTTGGAAGTGGCCTCTGGTGATCATCTAGTCCAACACCCCTGGTAAAGCAGGGTCACCCAGAACAAGTTGCCCAGGATGTCCAGGACAGCTTGGAATATCTCCAAAGAAAGAGACTCCACAATTTCTCTTGGAGACCAGCTCCAGTGCTCTGTCACCCTCACAGGAATGAAGCTTTGTCTTATGTTGAGATGGAATTCCCTGGATTCTAGTTTGTCCTATCGCTGGGCACCACTGAAAAGAATATGGGCTCATCCTCTTTAGAATCATGGAATCCTAGAATTGTTAGGGGTGGAAGAAACCTCAAGGATCATCTAGTTCCAAACCCCCTGCTGTGGGCAGGGACACCTCACACTAGATCAGGTTGCTCAGAGCCACATCCAGCCTGGCCTTAGAAACCTCCAGGGATGGGGCTTCTCTGGGCAACCTGTTCCAGTGTCTCACCACTCTCATAGTGAAGAACTTCTTCCTTTCCTCCTGCTCTTTAGTTATGGATAAGTGTTGAGATGATCCCCTGTCAGTCTGCTGTTCTCCAGTCTAAACAGCCCCAGGCCTCAGCCTCTCCTCATCAGAGAAGCTCCCATCTCCTCATCAGGATGGATTATTGTTACCCACTTTGTGGCCATTGGTGTTGATTTGCCCAATTTTTTTTCCATCCAACCTCCTGCCATTCACAGAGGATGAGTCAGGACGAGTCACTGAGTGTAACCACATTCCAGCCCAGCAAGGTAGGCTGTAGGAGAAAGCTGCCAAAGGAGGAGAGAATGTTCCTCTTCAGAAAGTCACTCTCTTCATCCTTCTTGTGTCTGTGGTGGACTGAGACTGATAGACAGGGAGACATTTTCTCCTGTGAAGGTGAGGTCCCAGACCCAAGATTTCAGGCTTTCTGAAGCTGGAGAGCTTTGAGTTACATCAATACTGAAAATGAAGAACAGAAAATAGAACTCTGTGTTTTCTCAGGCTCCCTTTGTTCACTTTCCACAAACATTCAAGCAGCTCAAATTCCACTTTCATGAACATTTACAAAAAGCCAGTTTAAAAAATCTCATAAACTGGTATTTGCAGGAAATGAACTTCAAATTTGCTCTGGAGCAGCTTGTTCTTATGACCAGGCAAGAAATGGAAATAGCATTGTTTTACTTACCTGACCATGCACTGCTAATATATTTGCAATAAAACCAGAGCTCTGTTAGTCTTCAAGAGGAGACCACATTAGTTATCACTTGTGAATTATTGGCTCCCTCTCATCATACAGCAAGAACCTCCTTTTCTTTCTTCCTAAAGCATTTTTTGCTGCAGATACATATATGGAATAAATGCTACCAATCAATAAGCTGGAAAACACATTATACTTCTAGTCACATCAGATCCCATTTAAGATGGTCTTGAGTTTTAAAGCTGTTTAAATGCAGGCCAGCCCTTAAACAGTGTAGTCCCCTTGCTTGATAGGAGATGGCTGGCTATGTTTGCTGGGTAGACAAAGCCAAGCAGAATGCACATTCAAGGAAGGCACTGGTGGAAACATGTTGGATATCCAAGGAGATTACTTGACCCTGGTGGTCAGTGAGCTGAAACTCATGCTCAGTGTCATAAAATGATCCAGCTTTTCACCTTTTCAGTAAAAACCCTGAGATCAAATATCTATTACATGTTTGGTTTACTGTCAAAACTGTCCTTCACACTTCCTAGAACTCCAGGATGATGTTGTCATGCTCAACAATTTTTTAGCATTCTTCATAATGGGATTTCCTTGCTCAGCCAGAGCTCCTTGTGTGATTAAAAACCTTGGGCTCAACCTTGGGCTCACTAAGTGCATGCAGGAATGAACTCAAAGCTGCACACCAGAGCATCAGAGTGTACCTGGCAAAAAAAAGATAGTGCTCACCTTGAGGAGTGGAATAAAGATGAAGTAATTAATTTCTGCTTGCAAATGCCTTGAAGGAAAAAAAACAGTAGTGTCTTTATTGGCCCTGTTTCACCCAAAATTCAATCTAAAGTGTCAAAAAATGGAGCCATGCTTCCAGTTTTTTTGTGAGACCAGGTGAGTTTCAGGTTCCATTGCCAAGTTTCAGGCAGCTCTACAACCTGCAGCCTAACATCTGACGTTTGTAAAGCAGGCTGATATCTAGAAAGAAAAGCACTTTGCAGTAGTAAAATGCAGGGATTATCTTCAGCAGTGAATACAGCTGCTGGATAGTGGTTTATTTGTTCATTTCATAAGGATAAAAAAATAAAAATGAACTTGTCTTAAGCCATTCAGGTTTAAGACAGGCTTTATCTCCCTCGTTGGAGGAAAAGATTAGCACTTATTAGAGCCTAATCTTAATCATACCCATTTATAAATAGGGCTTCAAATTGTCTAAAATATTTAAACACCATGAAACAGAAATATTGAAGACAGCTGAAGTCTTCAGGGGGGGAAAAATATCAAAAACCTGAAGATTTCTCTACAAAGATTAAAGCAGCTCTTATGGCAAAGCCTTGAGAAAATAAGATAAAAAATCCAAGGAAGGAAAACAGCAGCCTTTGCTAATGTCTGTTACAAGGCAAATTAAGTTAGAGATGTACTAAAATGGCTAAAGAAAAATAAAGGTTTAACTGTTTAGCTGCTGTTTCATAGCCAAAGACCACACAAGCATTTTCCTTTCTCTAATCACTTAGGGGTTTAGACAGTCTGTGCTTTTAATGTATAAGATTGTTAAAGCATTCAGGCATATTCAAGTGTTAAAAATAGAAAAGAGAAATAGGAAGGAGAAAACAGAACTTCTTGTTTCAATCTGCTGTACTATCTGCATACATTCTGTATAGGTACCATAATATCTGCATAGATATAGTGAAGATTCAAGAGAGTTACTGATCACAGAGTGTAAGGCCAGGTGGCAAGTGTTACCTTGAAGAAATAGGTTCATAGATTCATAGTATGGTTTGGGTCAGAAGGGACCTTAAAGAGCATCTAGTTCAACCCCCTGCCATGGGCAGGGTCACCTTTCGCTAGACCAGGTTGCTCAAGGCTTCATCCAACCTGGCCTTGAGTACCTCCAGGGAAGGGACATCCACAGCCTCCCTGGGCACCCCGTTCCAGTGTCTCACCACCCTCACTGTAAAGAGTTTCCACCTAATATCCAGTCTAAATCTCCCCTTCTCGAGCTCCAATCTATTCCCTCTCATGTATCACTACAAGCCTTTGTAAACAGTCCCTTCCTGGCTTTCTTGTAGGCCCCTTTCCGGTACTGGAAGGCTGCTCTAACATCTCCCTGGAACCTTTTTTTCTGCAGGCTGAACAGCCCCAGCTCTCTCAGGCCATCCCTGTAGGGGAAGTTCTCCAGCCCTCTGATCATCTTCATGGCCTCCTCTGGACTCTCTCCAGTAGTTTAATATCCTTCTTATGCTGGGGACGCCAGAACTAAACACAGTACTCCAGGTGGGGTCTCATGAGAACAGAATAGAAGGGGAAAATGACCTTCCTTGTCTTGCTGGTCACACTTTTGATGCAGCCCAGCACTTGGCTGCCATCAAGGCTGCAAGCAACCACTGCTGTCCCATCTTGAGTTTTTTGGCAACTGACACCTCATAGTCCTTCTCCTTGAGACTGCTCTTGAGCCACTCCTTACCCAGCCTGTATCTGTGCTTGGGATTGCCCCAACCCAGGTGTAGGACCTTGCCCTTGGCCTTGTTGAATGTGCCTAAGATTATTTTTTGTTTGCAGTAACACACACAAACTTGCTAGAGAGCTTGAAACTAAAAGAGAGAACTTCCTATGTTGATATTCACTTGACATGGTTAGTGAGTGTACCTCAGCTGTGCAATTTATGTCTGTAACTCCTTTGCAGAGCTTCGCCAAAAACTTGCCAAGGTATTTCTATGTCATCATCCATATTTTCTTCAAAATCTGGACATGATGACCAATAAATGGGCAGTTTAGATGTGCATATTGGTTAGCTTTAACAGCAATACCAAATTATTTCCCATAGCCCTCGTAAAAAACAGTTTAACTATTTCACATATATAAAAAAAGTGAAAGAATAAGAGCCAAAACCGAACGCAGATCACAGCCAAGTTTTGCAGCCAGAGTGCCAACATACCAAGTTTTAAAGAACTTTTGCTAGAGTTGCTTACAAATATGAAGAAATGTTGCTTATTTAGCACATCTGTAGGGGAATGGGAGAGATGCTTCTCTGGAGAAGAAAGTTTTTAATATAATCATTAAAATCATTCTGTCGAGCAAAAGTTTGCAGTTTTGCTTTTGCTAGGCTTTGCAAGACTGCAGGCTTGCCAACTTTTACTCTTCATTTGCTCCAGCTCCTATATATTTAGTAGACTATGTGCAAAATGTGATAAGGATGGTTTGGTCTGCTTGTATTAAAAATGCCTTCATTGCTGAACCACTGCAATGGCATATTGAAGTAAGAAAACTCAAAAGCTCAGGTCCTGGTTTTTCTGAGCTTGTGGGGATAGCAGTTCTTAGAAGCACATGTCATATTGTTCTCATTACTAGTACAGTTAGGTAATAGTTGGACTCCGTGATCCTAAAGGTCTTTTCCAACTAAAATGATTTTATGATTCTATAATTCACTGTAATCAATAGACAGATGTTACTGGAGTCATTGATACTGAAATTGGTGCTAGGTGGGTCAGAAAAGGTGATGGAGCAGAACTGATGTGGTTATCGGTCTTTGCTCTCTAGTATCAGGTGATAGGATGAGAGGAAATGGCCTGAAATTGTGCCAGGGGAGGTTTAGATTGGATATTAACAAAAATTTCTTGACAGAAAGAGTGGTCAAGCATTGGAATAGGTTAACCAGGCAAGTGGTGGAGTCAGTATCACTGGAGGTGTTCAAGAAATGTGTGGACCTCGGGATCTAATTTAATGATATGATGGTGTTAGGTCAATGTCTGGACTTAATGATCCTAGAAGTCTTTTCCAGCCAAACCGGTTCTGTGATCATCTGAGGGCTCTGAAGACAGGCTGAAGAGTTGGGGTTGTTCAGCCTGGAGAAAAGAAAGCTCCAAGGAGCTCTTATAGCAGCCTTCCACTAACTAAAGTGGGCCTACAAGAAATCAGGAGGGGGCTTATTAGAAAGGTATGTAGTGGTAAGACTAGGGGTAATGGCTTTCAATTTAAAGAGGATAGGTTTAAACTAAATGTAAGGAGTAAGTTCTTTGCTGTGGGGGTGCTTAGACACTAGAGAGGTTGTGGAAGCCCAATCCCCGGCAGCGTTCTATGCAGGGTTGGATGGGGCCTTGAGCAACCACAGCAGGGGGGTTGGAACTAGATGTTAGTTAAAGTTCTTTCCAATCCAAACCATTGTGTGAATCTGTGAACTTTAATAAGAGATGGGCTTTGGATCATTCAGTGATAGTGAACGCCAAGCTACTCAGCCTGTCACATTTCTGAGCAGGAATTGAACTGTGATGCTTAGGGAACTTTAGTATCAATATCAAAGATCTGTTTTGTGTGGGTTTACATTGTGATTTTGGACTTGGCCATCTCAGTTCTGTCTGAATACTGCTAGAGGTGCCAGAGGTCTTTACCGGATAGATTTCTTGCTGTGCTTTTACAGAAAACCATTTCCAAAACGCTGTAATCGAATGCAATCATTGTAAACACTGCTACCCTACAAAGGAGCCCTCTCTCCAAGAAAAATCCTAGCAGAGCCCACAAAAAAGTACTTACTATATCATAACAACATAAAGGTGTGGCTCTTAGAATACAGAGACTGGCTGCTAGCTACCTCTGTGCTGAAATAACAGCTTTGGTCATGGCTCCACCAGAGTTTTTGAAGAAGCAATTAGCATATGTTAGATATTTGGCCATAAACAAAGATGTCTTTATAGTGTAAATTTTGTAGTCTAGTTATTGGATCATTACTGAGAAAAGACAAGATGCAATATCTATCAGGATATTGCTGACAATACCACAAATAAAGAAGAAAAAAGATTCAAGCTGTGCCTAAAAAAAAAAAATCCAATAAAGTAGCAAGCACAAAGCAGCTGTGGTATTAAGAAGAAAAGAATAAAGAAAAAAAGAAAGAAGAGGGGAAAAAAAAAAAGCTTCACTGTAGAAGAGCTTCACTGGAGTCCTTTCTTGTGCCAAAAAGCGATAGAAATTAATCATCTCGGCTGGCATGTCAGAGTTACAGACTAAAACATGAGTCCTGCAAGTAAATACAAATGTACAAGTGAAGATCTTGCTGTTAGAAAATTCATGTAAAAATCATTCCAGCAGAGGATGACGATTTTCTTCCAATTCCTGCAAGCTGACAAAAGCAAGAATTAGCTATCAAGTCACAGTGTGCATGAATTAATCAGTGTGGATCTCAAATGTGTCTCTGTGATGGCTATATGAAGATGAAGAGACAATTATTGCCTTGGCAAAAAAAATAAGCTGCTGGAGAACCAGAATTTTTATTCAGAAATTCGAGCCTTCTCATCTTTTTAGTACTTAATGAATAAAACCAGTACTTAACTATTAATAATGAGATTGTGATTTCAGAAAATTATACCTTGCTACCATCCTTATGTGATTATTCCTGATCTCTTCCACTCTGTGGCCTTTTTCAGCCTTCCCCAAAATGCATGAAGCTACATACTGAAAGGAAAGGAACATTTACTTAATGCTAATCATTACTGTGAACTTTGGTTTTCATCAGTTGCTAAATAAATGTCCTTGGCATTGGAAAATACCACAGTGAAATGTAATGTCACAGAACACTAACAATTCCATTTTCCTTTCCAATCAAGCTGACTTTACCTGCACTTATTAGTTATTTCCATAATAAAAAATAACTCTAAACATAAAGTGTATTATAGCCAAAGGACTGCTGCACATGTGAAGTTGATGTGAAGCTGACTGCTTTTGTGATACAAGTTGGGGCTTATTCAGCATTTGTTCAGTGGTAAACTACCACTTAAGGTACAATTACTGCTATTACATTCTTCATATAGTTCCTTGCTTTCAAAGAGATGTGCATAGTTCTCTAAATGCCTGTCATTATCCAAGACTCTCCATAATTCATTTCTGAAGACACTCCCATAAAAATACCAATTGTATCATCATCAAAACCAGGCATTTCTCTTCTTTTTATGGCATCCATTTGGATTTCCTACAAATGAGCTGCTGTTGATTCAGACTCACAGTGTAGGAAGTATCTGAGTCTTCACATCATAAAACAGTAGAATTTTTCTCTCATTAAAGACATACTGTTAAAAATAATAGTGTGAAAAGGTGTGGGGAATTTACTGTCTCTCCCTCAGCACCCATTTGCTGATTGCTATCATATGGTACTGTGATAAAGTCCCCAAAACGCTGCCTTATGGCAGTAAAATAATGAAATGAAATGATTGCTATTCCCCAACCACTACTACAGTAGTTCTAAGGGACCGAATTGTCTCTGGATGAAGAACAAGGAAAGCTGGGATAAGGAATTAGGGTTCTTTCTGTAGAGTATGCCAGTCATTTGTTTTAGTGTTTTAATTTTATCTAGAGACAGTGAAAAATCATAGCAGGACTGCTGTGAGAAAGAAGAGCAGCTAAATCTGAAAGAATAAAGAAAATAATTGATTTCTGCTATGTTCTAATACAGGAGTCTCTGGTTTGCTTTTTTGTAGATCATAAAGAAATAACAGTTGTTTGGGTTTTTTTCCCCCTTTTTACAATCAGCTACCCAAGAGCCATCTTTGGGTCCTGAAGAACACTTTGCATTTCTCCTGTGGAATTTGGGAGTATGGTCAGGAGCCAGAACCTGCCAGCATAGGTCACTGTCACGTCGTTCTTGCTTTGTCATTTGTTGTACAGGAAAGAAGAGTGACACACCTTAGTAAAAGAGTTTGTCAAAACATAAGCTAAAGACAACTGAAAATAAGGAGAAAATTTGACACTGGGTAATGTACATTCTCTTTAAGGACCTAGCACAACTAATTGTTGATAGTCAAGTGGCTTGAAATAGCAGGTGGGTTTAACTTCTTCCACTCAAGACATGACGTTTCATTGTAAAACTTACGAACAGGGCATATTGTAACTACATTCTGTTTTAACTGTAGTTATTACTTCCCCTGGCAAATGGAAGACATAAAATGGCCCATTTAAGTGATGATGGATATGTTCAAGAACAGTGGTTTACAACTGAAAATGTGCTGCTTATGAATGAAAATTTCATACTGGCAAACTCCGTCGTAAAAGTCATCTCTAATTCCCTTCTTAGCATCCTTGCTACGTGTAGTAAATCACTTGTTCTGCATTAAAACAAGTTGACAAGCAGTTTAAGGACCAGAAAACTAGAGCAGAAATTAACTTAAAGACAAAATTACCAAGGTGCAATATGGAAGTGCTGCCAACTGTCCAGGGCTTATTGGTGCTGTGCAGAGAAAGACTCCTCCAATTCTTTGCTCCCAGACTGCAATATTCAGAAGTCAAGCAAGCATGGTCCTCTGTGTGCAGAGAGCAGGGGCTCTTGTCTTCACTGGGTTGACTGACAATGAGTCCAGGAGGAACTGGATCTTCTGCTTACCAAAACCAATGGGAAAATTCCCACTAAATTAGAAGTGAGGTAGGATTTTGATACCATGAACATGCTCTCAATTTCTGTATGTTAATCCTTCAGGTTTTATGTCATGAAAAACAGCAAAAGCTAAGGCAAGGAAGTACAATACCAAAAAATACATTACTTAACTGAAAATTCACTTCTGCCTCTTCCTCCTGAGTTTCAGTGGCCCAGTCTCAAATTACCTGAACTGTAGTAGGCTGTTTCTACAATTTCTACAGCTGTACCTTAAGCAGAAGTAGATGGTTATTTTTGTGTTATTTTTTGTGTTAATCCTGTAGTTTAAGCCCCTTTATAGTAAAAATTTTCCCTTCTAAGAGTTGCACTTCAGGTCTTAGCAACGGCCAGGTGCACTGTGGTTAGAAGTCATTTACAAAACAGGGATGTTTTGTTTGGTGACTTCCCAGTATCACAACTCTTTCAGCCTTAGCAAATAAAATTCTGTATAACAATATTAAGAAATTCTTCTGATGGCTGAGAATGTAAAGGTGATCATTGATGTTTTCAGGGCAGCTTAGCAGCTTTCCTGTCCTTCACAGATTAGCTGTTCATGAGAACAGGTTACGGAGGTGCTGACTTCCAGTTCCACTGAGCAAAGTCTTGAATCTGTCATGGATCACAAATTCATTGTAAAACAAACATTTAGGACATAGAGGAAGTGGAGAATAACTGGCAAAAAATGATTCTGCAAAAGCTGTAGAGAATTTACCATCTGTTTTGTTTTCTGTCCAGGTACTTCTGGGCTCTGAACAAGCTTTTGTGTCTTGGAAATTCACCAATTTTATAGCTGTCTGAAAAAACTCCTGGTTGCTATGGCAATACCATTCTTTAATGATGAATCCTTCTTGAAGGAAGAGGACATTGACAAGATTAAATGTAAATCTTTTTGTTGGTTTGCTTTGTGGGTTTTTGTTTGTTTGGTTTGGTTTGGTTTTGGTTTTGGATTTTTTGGTTTTTTTTTTTTTTTTTTTTGATGGTGTGGCAGACAAAAGTGGCTGGAGCAGGGACTAATTAATTCCTCACCCTCAAAACAAACATTACTATTATCATCTTCATTTGAACAACATAAAGCATCTGTGTAATGGTGTTGTTAGCTATCCACAAAACACATCCATAATCTCCTGCAACTCGTGGTACGGTGCCACCGATGCTACTTTGCAATGTTCTCAGTGTTGCCTTTGTGCCTGCAGGTGTGTTGTAATGAAACAGCAAGTTAAGAGAGATCAATAATGATCTCCCCTTCCAAACAGCTCTTTAGTGCTATCTTTGTAAAGGTGATAGGTAAGGAAATTAGATGTCTGTGCAAAGTGTCAACATCCTTGTCAGGCTCACATGAAGGAGGATGCCTTCTCATTCTGTGGCAAACCACAGCAGGTGGAAGCAGATACAGGCAAAAAGTAATGAAGGCTAAAGAGTGTGTGTGAAAATAATGTGATAGCAAAGCACACTGTTTTCCCTCTTTCTTTTTTACCCTCTGATTTTTCTTCTTCCATGCACTCTGCCTATACCTCCAGATAGAAGTACCCCAAATCTGACCCTCAAAATGAGCATCACAATAGACAGACAGACATGGTAGTGCATTTCCTGCTTCCCACTCAGAGCCCCCATATAAATACAACCTGATGGCTACTGAAGCTGTTATCGACCCTGCTTGTGTAGAGTGGGAAATAAAATGAAGCCACTCCTTCAGCATTAAGACCTAATCCATCCTTCAGCAACTCAGACATTGTGGTGATTTACAGCCAAATTCATTCCCTCCCTAAAATGCACTTAACATCACAGGCTCAGGGACTACTCAAATTAAAACACAGCTCATCATAAGCATGGCAAATCTGTCTGTTAACCTTATGAGTTTCTTCAAAGGGTAGTACCAAATAAAATGGATTTCAAAGCCAAAACATGAAAAAAGGCAATTTAAAGATGGTTCACCCATGAGATTTTTGGGTTCTCTAATAAATTGATACCAGGAGCTGAAAACAAGAGTGTTTGACTGTTTGCTTTGCAGTGTGGGTAGCATGTTAAGAGGTACAGGTGATGTTTTAAGTCACTGGTGTGCTTTGGCTGTCATTTTTGAGAGCACAGATATTTTGAAATGTTCACCTTATTGACTACATGTTTTGATTCCCATTTTTATTTTTGAAGCCTGCATCAGCTGCAGTTCCAAAGCATCTCTACCGATGTCACTAGCATTACAGCTAAACTGCTTTATGCCACTCAATCAGCAGTTTGGTTTCTTTCAGCCTATTTCCCCCTCTCCTAAGTTCCATCCTCATCTTACTCTGTTCTGATGTTGTCATTTTAACAACCTGTGAGGAAATGAAATTAACTTAGTGTTGTGGCCACCTACTGCCTGTGCTCTGCTCGTGCCCTGTTGTATCAATAGGCAGCCTGAAAAGAAACCTTTCTGCCAGGAACTGACTGCAGGACACTTGGCAGTAGGCACAGGGGTAGTGTTAGTGCAACTTGTCTAAGTATTTCTAATGGTGAGAGAAACAAATCACAATAGCTGGTAATCACCTGCCTGAAGGACTGTTAAGGAGTGTGGTTTAGAACCAGACTTGGTAGAGTTAGGTGATGGTTGGTTTTAATGACCTTAAAGGTATCCTCCTCTGGAGACATACAAAACCCACCTGGGTGCATTCCTGTGTGACCTGCTCTAGGCGAGCCTGCTCTGGAAGGGGGCTTGGACTGGGTGATCTTTCACAGTCTCTTCCAACCCCTAATGTTCTTTGATTCTATGATTCTGTGAAAGGTCTTTTCTAAGCAAAATGATTCCATGATTCTGTGAACAGACTTGTATCACAGACCTGTGGTCAATGAACAGGTGATAAAAGCCAGGTTATTCCTTCTAAGTGATTTTTTTGGATAGTCTAGAAAGGACTTTGGTAGGAAAAAGTGGTTCAAAGCAGCATTGAATATGCTGCAGAGTTTTTACTCTAACTTAAATCAGTGACTATACTTGCTTGTATTAGAATGATAAAAAGTGATTAAAATAGGCTTACTGCCATTCTGAGTTTTGAGATGCAAATACTGCTGCTTTTAAAAACATGAATTCATCTTTTCCATACAGGTTGCACACCTTTGAATAAGTGTGAGCAAAAACTCTGGAAATTGCTTTTGAAGTTTGGAGGTTTTTTAATCTTTCCCTGTCCATCTTACTTTTCTAAAAGAAGACAGTTGAAAATACTCTTTAGGAACGGCTGAGAAGAGAACAGAGCTACAGCCAGTTTCTGACACAGGATCAGAATTTGACACCAGAAATCTTTTATGATAGTAATGACTCACTCATTCCCCCAGGAATATTAGCATGGTGCTCATGGCTAAATTTTTGTACATAGATTGTAAATGTGTGTGTGGCTACAAACCCTTCATAGGTACCTGGTCCTTTGTTTGAGATGTTCTGGGTAGCTACAGCTTCCCTGTGCAAGCTGAAACTGAATAAATAAAACACAAGAGCAGTCAAGGACTAAGGTCTCCAGCCATCACATGCCTGGCCCCACCACCAGCAAAACAGCAGCTGAAGGGTGCCTTCAAAGCACCAGACACAGTCTTACTATGCATCAGGAAATCCTCCTCTAAGGGTTTGATTTTGCCTATATTGAAGCCAACAACAAAACTTCTGACTTCCAAGATGTAGGACTGAGCTATAGACAATACTTGATTCCAGATGCTTTTTGGTTTGTTTCCATAACAATGCACTCAACAGAAGTGTTTACATAATCAGCTTGACTCTGAAGGTCAAAAATAATCATTTTGACAGGTATCTTTAATGTACTTTTAAATGAATCAATTTCTTTTAGAGCTATTTGCTGCTTTGATTTGTGGTTGTTGTTATTATGTGAAAAACACTTTAAAACAATAATCTACTCAAATTTATGCCAGTAGCAGGGAATTCATACCTCTGTTACACAGTACAGACAGCAGGAAATCAGCAGATACTGACATCTCAATGCTGGTTTTAAGTGCTTGTCTTTTTAATGCCCACTGCCCCATTTCAAGAACCAGAGCAGACCCTGAAAGGGCAAGGAGCCTGATGGAGATCCACCAACAGCTGCACAGCACTTGACATGGTAGGGATGGAGCTGGTCTCCAGGCCAGGGATGTCACAGTAACAGTGAAAGCAGAGCTTTGCTGTTAAGCACTTGTCATTATAGCACAGTTTATTGCACTTTTTCCCTTCCAGATGATTGAAGCCAATTAAATTATTGAAATCAGGAACGTGACTTATCTTCAAAGTGCTACACTTGTGTGAGAGCATTAGATAAAACAGTACTGACTTTTCTGAAGCTTTATAGCTCAGTGTCTTTAGCTCATATGTTAGGAACATGTCTTTGGGAATGTTCTCTCTGACCTCCTACAGGACTCGTTGTGTGTCAGCCTTCTAAAGTAAACTTTTGTATCTGGACGAATAGAAGATCAAATCACACAAAAATCTGTGTAAGTGCAAGTTAAGATTCATGTTTATGGCTTGCTTGCAAGTAACATTTCACATAATGTTAAGGCTTAAGGTAACATCTTCCTTTAAATGCCACACACAGAGACACAATGAAAATTGTGTCACAATTAGGAGACTGTTTCTGTCACTCCTGAGAAATAAGTTTGAGGACTGACTCAAACTTGCTGCTCAAATCACACAGTCACAGGCCTTGGAAGGGACCTCTCTGGATCATCTAATCCAACCCCCTGCTAAAGCAGGGTCACCTAGACTGGGTTGCCCAGGATCACGATGTCCAGACAAGTTTTGAATCTCTCCAGACATGGAGATTCCACCACCTCTCTGCAGGACAGCCTGTTTCAGTCATTCATCACCCTCAAAGAAAAGAATTTTTTCCATAAGCTTTGGTAGAATTTAGTTTATTCCAGTTTGTGCCCAGTGCCCCTTGTCCTGTCACTGGACACCACTGAAAAGAGTCTTCCCCCCTCCTCTTGACACCCATCCATTAGATACTGATTCACATTGATAAGATCCCCTCTCAGTCTTCTCCAAGCTAAATGGCTTCACATCTATCAGCCTTTCTTTATCAGAGAGATGCTCCATTCCCCTCAGCATCTTTGTAGCCTCTGCTGGACTCTCTTCAGTAGTTCCCTGTCTCTCTTGAACTCGGGAGCCCAGAACTGGACACAATACTCCAGATGTGGCCTCACTGGGGGAGGGGGGCGGTGGTGCAGAGCAGAAGGGGAGGAGAATTTCCCTTGACATGCTGGTCACACTCTTCTTGATGCCCCAAGGTGCTATATGCACAGGTGTTGTATCACTCTTACACACATCTTGAGCTTGTAGAAAATGATTGTGAAATACTCTGTTGTGAGTTGAGAGTGGCTCTCATGGCAGATATGAACCTGGATTTTCAATTGTTTAGTGTCTATATCCAGAATTTGTAAGTTAAGATGACTAAAGATACTGGTATAAAGCTGACCTTAAGTGACACTTAAAGAATAAGAATTTTTTTTTCACTCAAGCTTGGAAGCCCAAGTCAAACTTTCCTTTAGAAATGTTGGTTTCAGACATTGACTTAGAAGTGCATTTCAAAAAGATCACCAACACCCACCATCCAAAGAGCTGCCACAGCATGTTTGTTTTCTTTTGTGGAAATCTTATTTCTCACTGGAGAAACACCATACAAAGAAATAGGATATCTCCAATGGGTTAGCTTAGCATGTAAACCTCAGCCACATTAGGGGGCTGAGGGCAGAGGGGATTTTAAAAGCATCTCACTTCAGCTCTGGAGAATCCTGCACCAAACCCATCATTCTGTTTATCACCTGTGCTGTCCTAAAGGCATCATCTGAAAAGGAATAAAGCCAATGGGACTCTTCTCATTTACTTTAATGGGCTTTGGATCAGTGCCCACACGTTATGTTTCAGAGATAAATATATCTTTAATTCAGTCAAGTTTTCCACAACAGCTTCTATGGAGATCAATAGTGAACCTACTGATCTCCTGGGAGAAGAGATGGGACTCACGCTCACTGTTCTGCTCTCCTGCTGAAAGCTTAAGCAAAAGTAACCTGGATTTAGGCAGCAGTAATAGCAAACACACTTTAAAGCATTTAACTTCCTTCTGTTAATAGCTGTCACTAACTACTGCAGCAACCTGTCTCATGTGAGTAACCATCTCTAATACATTCGCTGTTCCCCAAAGCCGTTTAAGGGATTAACGTGTACAAGTACCTGGAGTACTGTATCCCCTCCCAACCCTTTGGTTTTAAAGTAGGTTTGCCTTGAAAAATAAAGACTAAAACAAGGACACAACTAAGCTTATCAAGAGAAACAATTTGGTTAATGCACCAAGGCCCACATCAAGCAAGAGCCAGAGCTGTACTGAGAGGATGCTGACCTGACTGAAGCAGTGTTAGCTGGGTTGCCCAGGCTGCCTTTGAGAAGGAATTGATGGAGTGAGCACCTTTTGGGGTTACACAGAATCCCAGAGTGGTAGGGGTTGCAAGGGACCCCTTGGGACCATGTAGCTCAGCCCCCCTGCAGCATAACCCAGAACAGGTTACAAAGGGTTGCAATGTCCAGGCAAATTTGAAATCTCTCCAGAGAAGGAGACTCCACAACCTCTCTAGGCAGCCTGCTCTAGGGCTCCTGCACTCTTACAGCAAAGATGTTTTTCCTTACATTTAGGTGGAACTTCCTGTGTTCCAGTTACTGCCCGTTGCCTCTTGTGCTGTCACTGAGCACCATGGAAAAGACCACAGCCCCATCCTCTTGCCACCTACCCTTTAGCTATTGATGAGCATTGAGAGGATGCCTTCTCAGTCTGCTCTTCTCCAGGCTTCACAGTCCCAGGTCTCTCAGCCTCCCCTCATCACAGCGCTGCGATGCTCTCGGTAGCATCTTTGTAGCCATCTGCTGGACTCTCTCCAGCAGTTCCCTATTTCTCTTGAACTTGGGAGCCCAGAACTGGAAACTGTTCCAGAGGTGGCAGAGTAGAGGGGAAGAAGAATGTCCCTCAACTCTTCTTCATGAAGCCCAGGAGACCAGTGGTCTTCTTGGCCACAAGAGCACATTGCTGGCTCATGGTTAACTCAGGGGATGATGAGAGCTTAAGAAATACTCCCTTCTGTCCCAGTTTACCTGATACTTGTGTTTACCTTGCAGCCTCTTTTGAAAGAGAGTTCAGATCTCTGTATTAGAAAGCACTGTATTACACAGGGGTTGTGATAATCTTGTCCTGTGTGGCTCCATGGGAATTGCTCCATCACATGCCTCTTTCTTTCTTCCTATAGAAAAGGGAATCAGAAGCAACTTCTGCAATCCTCCTTAGTCAACAGGAGGGCTGCAGTTCAGCCCAGCCCATACCCAGGGCATACTACACAAATGCAAAGAAAATTCCTCAATCTGTCACTAGCTGAACAAATGAACGTGAACAAAACAGCTTTAGCCTAAAAGCAATCTAGTCTAAAGCAGAGAAATATTGCAACATTTAAAGCTCTGGAAATATATGATTGAACATCTAGAAAGCTTTTAATCTGGATGAGTCTGAGATAAGGCTGTTGTCACCTATGGGAGTCATCACAGGCACGTTGCAGATCAGTAATGTATTATCCAGCCTGTGTGTGCTGTGTCTCTAGCAAGAGCATTATTTGTGGCCATTTTGCAAACATTCATTGTCACTCTGCCTGTTTGAAATTCGAGCTTGCTCAAGCGTTGAAGGAAGAGATGCCATAAATAATGTTGGAGAAACTTCTGAGATTGACCAAAAAAGCTTTTCTGTAAATAAAGGTGACACTAGTATAAAGCCCAATATATTGCCATCTCCAGGGATTAGAAGCAGGTGTTGTGGGAGGGCAGGAATCTTCTTTGTTCAAAAGCAGAGAGATTTAATTTCAAGCCCAGAGGAGAGAAATAATCACGCCTAAGTCACTCTTGCCCATTTGCACTCACACCTGCGTGGCTCTGCTGTGGGGCAGATGTGCACCAATCACTTTCCATTTCTGGAAGGCAGGAAAGGGCATGGCTACAGCAGATCGATTTTTTAACAATTGGCCTCTGCTTGAAACTCCTCAGGTTTGAAATTAAGTTTAACTGATATGAAGAAGAAAATGTTTTGTGTGAGCATCAGGCAGTCAAAAGGGAAAGTACCCTCTGCTCCTGCGGTGCTGGCAGATACATCTTTCTGTCACCCTCCATAATAATCACCTCTCTGCCTCTTCACCCCTTCTGATCAGCCAAAGCCTATCTACTGCCACCCTGCAGGTAAGACCCTCCTGGTGATCTTTGCCACACCATTTACAATCCTCCCCAAATATTTGTGCGTAAGAGCTGCTTGTTTCATTTCACTAAGCCACTTGATTATTCTAATTATCTAACTTACAGTTGGAGTTCCTCAGAGCAAGGATAATTTTTCACCACTTAGAAAGCATCGAGCATCTAGCGTGTGTGTAATTGAGGTCCTAAAGTCATCAAAGCAATAATGCAGGAGAGCTGTAAAAAGCACAAAAATTGTCAGAGAAAATATCAGGCAGAAGATAGGAGATACAGTTCTGGAGGGGAGGGGGAAAGGAAGGAAAACAAGAAGAAAAAAATTAAATTACTAGTCATTGAGTCTTTGGCTTAATTACTTAGCTTGCTGTACTTCAAACTAAGTTCTTGAAGTATAGCAAGATTCAGCACTCCAGATTCTATGTCTGTATACATTCTATATAGATACAAAAGAGATACACAGATACTTCAGATTCTACCTCTATGTAAATTCTATATATCTCATAGATACTTCAGACTCTATAGCAACTGCTGCCTTAGTTTTAAGTTCATCTAAAGAATTTAGGGTAGGGATGGGTTTTAATGAAGCCTGCCTCTTAGAATCATAGATGGGTTTGAGTGGGAAGGAATCTTTCAAGCTCAACTTGTCCAATCCCCCTGCAGTTAGCAGGGACATTTTCAAAAGATCAGGTTGCCCAGAGCCCCATCCAACCTGACCTGGAGTGTTTTCAGGGTGGGACATCTACCACTCACCTGGATATGTAGTACATGCCTTGACAGTAGCCTGAAATGTTTCACCAGGGGAAACCAAGACACTGCTTTAGCCTAAAGAAGGCAAAGGAAGTACCATGAGCACAAACTATGATGGCCACAGCAAGATCAGAGGGCTGGAGCACCTCTACTATAGGGACAGGCTGACACAGGTGGGTCTGTTCAGCCTGGAGAAGGGAAGGCTCTAGGGAGATGTTATAGCAGCTTTCCTGTACCTGAGGTGGGCTACAGGAAAGCTGGGGAGGGACTTTTTATAAGGGCTTGTAGTAATAGAACAAGTGGGATGGCTTGAAGATGGAAGAGAGGAGATTTAGACTGGATATTAGGAAGAAATTCTTTACAGTGAGATTGGTGAGGTACTGGAACAGGTTGCCCGAGGAGGTTGTGGATGCCTCAGCCCTGAAAGTGTTAAGGCCAGGCTGGATGAGGCTTTGAGCAACCTGTTCCAGTGCAAGGTGTCCTTGTCTATGGCAGGGGGTTCAGAACTAGATGATCTTTAAGGACTCTTCCAACTCAAGCCATTCTATAATTCTGTGATCCTGTATCTATACAGATTTTAGATACATATATAATAGATACATAAATACTTCAGATTCTATATCTATATAGATTTTTGTATCTATGCCACTAGATGCTGAAATGCTCTGAATTAATGAACATCTATTTTATAATACCCATTAGCATATTACTATGCAATTATGCTCTTGTAGGAGGTTTTATGTACTTTAAACTTCACATGGTGCTGGAAAAAACCCAAGTTTTGACCTTGTAAACAGCTATACACTTGAGCTTTAGGTTTTGTAAGAGCATATGTATGTCCTATTGAATTCAGTTTGACTAACATAGCAAATGTTTGCAGGATTTGGCCAGGAGAATTACACATGCAAATTACATCACAACAGGACATTTGTGCTGATTGACTTAAACTTGAGGACGAGCCAAAATACTGATATTATTTTCTGTGAGATATGTAAATTGGTTTGAATGAAGTCCATTTAATAGTGAGAAAATGTATTCCAGCAGAAATGATAAGACAAACGCTCAACCATGCACTGCAGAGAGCAGTACTTCCTGAGCACAGCCTGCATCTGAGGCTGGAAACCAGCTCCGTGTTTTCTTCCTATAATCTGACCTTGCTCCTTAGTGAATAGCAAAGCTCCCGGTGGAAAAAGAATTAGAGCTTGAGGTTTCAGAAAAAGGACCTCTTCGAACATTTCTGTCAGTTTAGGCAAGCACTTGAATAGTCAATTACTTCTCCCAAATTTATCCAGAACAGGTAGTAAACTGGAAAAGGGAGGATATTAAGTTGTCTACAGAGCTTTCATGCCCTTTGGAGCCAAAAAGAAGATCAGAATAAAACAAAGTCGGAATACTGGGGTTGCAGGGGAGGATGTTTCATATCCAAACAGACACAAAATACTGTTCTCATTTTTCATTCCCAGGGAGAATAGCCCTGGTTGCTACGAGTGGTGTTTTGCTACCACCTAATCCAGCCAAGGTCCATATGTCATTTGCATATGGCTGCACAGCTCCAAAGGGGTATCTGATAGAAGTGTGACATCGTGTTCAGGGTCAGTACCTATTTAATCTGAATTAATGAATATCAAACCACAGGGACGGCACATGTTTTAGGAAGAAAATCTTTGCAAATATCAGCTTCCTCTCTGGCCTCAACCTTTTTAGGGTTAGAATAGGAAGCTCTTAGAGAAAGCCTTCAGTTTGGAAGAGGAATGGCAAATAACTTCACTGGACCCAAACTCTAGCTGATTTTTTAAATCAGATCTGAATTTAATCTCTCCCAGTTTTAAAACACCACAAGAGCATCTAAATGCTTAGAAACTTCAGCTAGACATCAGTCAGAGAAATATTTCAAAACAGACCCCCCCCCCAAAAAAAGAAAAATCCATAAAATAACCTCACTGATTTCAGTTACTTTGATGAAAACCACAGAACAAACTAGAGAGATGGGATCCGAGTTCAAACCCAAGAGCTGTGTAAGGATGAGATCCCAAGTAATGGCTGAAAACATTGCCCCTAAGAAGAAAGAGAGTGCATTGTAAAAACTAATAGCATGTGGCAAAGGCAGTTTCACTCTGTATATGACATTCTTTATACACACTTTCTTTTCTAAGGGGAGGTTTATTTTCCTTCCAGCTTTGCTTGCTTCTTATTTCTTTTTATCTTGCCTTCACTGCACCCTCGCTCACACAGTTGCCTTGCTTTTTGTTCCTGATCATGAATGTCTTTTGGGAACAGGCACTCCTCATCAAATGCAGCTTTCAAGGCTACAAAACAGGAGTGAATTCCACATCAAAATCAGTTATACATTTGGTGAGGTATACTGTGAAAGTCAGGCTGCTGAAATAAGAAGAAAAAAAAAAAGACCTCAAGAACTCAACTTCACAGAGAACAACACTGAATTTTCTGCTTCCAGTTCTGCTGAAAAGTTTAGCTTTGGGGTAATTTTTCTTCCAGTTAAGGATCTGAGGCTTGTTCAGACCTAAGGACCACACTGTGTTCTTCTCTCCTTTGTACCCTTTGAGTCCATTGGCCAGGTCTAACAAATCTGATGGAAGAGTGAAGATCTCAGGGAACTTAATTCCTACAAAACTGGAAAGCAGATGGAAGGGATGGAGAAGAAAAAGGCTTTCCTGTGGAGAAGTACAGCAAGGTAACTTTGGTGCCCATAAAGTAGCAGGGGAGGACAGCTCTTCTTGGGAGATGCTCCTGTTCCTGGGAAATCCTCAGCCACAGCCAGCACCTTGTTGGGTGCTGAAATCAAACTCAGTAAATCTCAAGGGAGAAATCCCTGCTGCTTTTGCAGCTCCTTATTATTTTTCTTTCTTTCCCACTTAAATCTTGGTAATAAAAATCAGCTGAAGGTTCTGAATTGACTGAAGGGAGAGGCCTTCCACCCTGTACATGCTGCCTGTACCAAAACCCACCCTGTGTTAAGCAGAACTTTGCTTTTGGTTTCTCACAGTGTGGGGTTAATCCCCTGCTCAATGCAGGGAGATGAGACTTCTCCCTTCTTTTAATGTATTATAACTTCTGTCCTGCCATTAAGAACTCAAAAAAAAAAAATTATCAAATTCTCCTCTGTTGAAATGAGAGCATTAAAAGTCTTCACTGAACATCTGCATGACTGAGCAGGTTTCCCCTGCAACCATGTATTTACATATATACGGGCAGGCTGATCTTCAGGGATTCCTTCAGTCCCAGATTAAGGACAAGATTCTATCTTCTCATGTGCAAATATCCCTCCCACTAAAGTCAGATTAGTTCATGAATAAGAATTAAATGATACTCACTGAGCTGTTACTATGACACCTGATAGCATCTCATTTAAGCAGTGTAGGCTGGAAGCCTGGGCTATTTTCCTTGGGAAAGAGGCCTGAGGAATCAACCTGTTAAGGATTTCATCTGCTCTTCTATCCTTAACAGGATGATGAGCGTTAGCTCATTGGAACATGGGTGAGCTGCAGAGATCAAAATTGCTGCAGACATTTAAGCTGAAAGGTCACTTGCATTTAACAAGCCTTGAATCCAGCAGGCAAAGACTGGATTTTATTCCCCAGTGATTGGTAATGCTGTAGAGACCACTAAAAAAATAAAATCAAAGGTACACAATAGCGAGCCCTGCTCATTACTGCTTAGGCAGGAAATGGTCCCCTCTGTGAAGAGTGGGAAACTAAGAAGCAAAAACTTCAAGACAAGTTTTTGCCCAAACTGGAATCTCACCTTACAGCTATAATTACAGGTACTTAGCTCTTGGGAATGCTACAGGAGTTTATCTATTGATTTCAATAAGCTTAGGATGAAACTTGCAATGGTTTAAAGGATTAGAATTTGAGAGATGTAAGCTGCCTTTATGGCTTCAGTTAATTAAAGGGTACATTAACCTCCAAAGCCAAAAAAAGCTAATTAATACATTAGCAGGGCTTTATACTTCATTTCAGATGCAAGAAAGCCATTTAAACACACACTAAAATGTGAACAGTTTTGACTAGGAATTGTTGAAGTTAGCTGCAAAAAGGATCTCACACAAAAGTACTGCTACCCTGACCCAAAAGGCAGCAGGGCGCTGCTCTTGGCTTTAATGGGAGATGGTTGAAAGCCTCACACAACACACCAGGTCCCAGTGCCTACATCTGCAGCACAGCCACTGCAGGAAAAAAATCTCAGTAATCAGTGTGCTTGAGGCAGAACTGGGTCCACAATGCATTAAAATACTCAGTGGCACAAACTGGCCTGACACGAGGGAGATGTCTATTAACCATCCAGCTGTTTCCTCTCTGCATAGTGGTGGCTGAGAAGCCAAGTCCACTTAGAAATAAACTGCAGCTCTGCTAACAGCTGTGCTTGTTCAGCTGGGTAATGGTGATACTCACACATTCAAGTTTATGAAGATTACACTTCATTCAAGTTTTCCTTTTACAACAGCACTGCCCACACTATTTCTGTGCCATTAAGGTTCATTTATCTCTCATTTTGAGCAACTCGCCGGAATAGGGAAGCGCAAGACTTACCCTTCTTTGGCGTGATGAGGATGAGGTTTGGGTAGTTAAAGTTAAATAGCAGGAACACACTGAAATGCTGGGATCATCTGTATTAAAATCATAGTATTTTATATCTGTTATGAGAAAAGCAGAGAGAGGTGGAGAGAGACATGGAGCAGAGGCACTGCTAATGAAGTCCTCCTTGGGAAATGACATCCCTCGGTCAGATGAAAACAGGCACCTGATTTTAAAAAATTAAAGCCCATATGACAATTAATCCTGCTTCAGAGTATTTAATGTAAAGATTGCACGTTTGGCCTTGCTGAGTCAGCTGCAGAGTGTCTAAAACAATCAGGTTCTCTCACCTCATTTCTTTCTGTGAGCTTAGCTATTAACCTTTGCTGTCCGTCTCACCGACAGCTGATAGCATCTCACAGATGAGCAGCAAATCCTGACCTTTGAATAGCTGATGTTTGTATCTCCAACCTGTGATCAATCCAATGTTGTAACGTGCATGGGTCCTAGCTTCTGATGTCCTTCACACCACAGCCAGATGGTGAGCTGTTGTGTTTTGAGAGCTTTCCTAAAGAATCGGGAGAAACTGCAAAACAAATTGCAGAGCCATCAAAAAAACCTCATCAGAGCTGAAAAGACACTAATGAATGCACAAGTCGACTTCTTTAATGAATCAAATTAAGTAGTTATACAACCCTTGCTGAGAGGCAGCCTGACATGAATGGTGCAAAGGTGTCTCTGAACCAAGACAAGACCTAGGTGGCAAATCCCTATTTTATTGAGACTGGTAAAGCTGACACTTGATTGGAACTTGGCTTGCTCAGTAGTAGGAACACCTAAACCAGAATGGTGTCTGGAGGGGCTTGGTAAAGACAAGCCACAGAAGTAATTGGGGGTTTCTAGCCTCCTTCTTAGCAGTATGTTTACTTTCAAAACATTTCCAACTTTGTTCTGTTTCATCAAACATTTCTTTTTAATGAGCAATTAAAGCCATCAGCAGGGACTTAGACATCCAGAGCTGGTCTGGGAAATGAGGAGTTGTCTGATGTTGCTGGGTTTAGATTGTAACTCAACTAAGGAGCAAATTACTTCTCAAGTCAGCCAAAGCAAATTCTTGCACAGCTTTCAATCTCCCATCTTTAGTCATTTGACACTTGAATGACGCTTACATTTTCCAAATGGACTGAGGGGAGGCTCTCATTTTATTAATCCTCAGACCTGGACAGAAATCATCTGGTACAATAGCCAAATTCCCTCTCATGCTCTTGGATTATTTTTTTATTTGATTTTTAAATTTTTTTTTCATCTGCTCACAAATGAAAATCCCTTTTCTTTGGTCAAACACATTCAAAAGTCAGTATTTCAGACTCTTTCAATTAACCTGTAAAGCCTCCTCCAGTGCCTGGTGAAAGAAGTTCTGATTTTTCCACTCAAACTCAGTAGGTAATGGAACATGTCCTGACAAAGTATGAAGTTGTTGAGATGGGATTTTACGTCTTACTACTTACTTGAAGCCTCAAATCAGCTGCTAAGCAATAAATCTTGTAGTTCTCTATTACCTTAATCTCATTTTAGCACAGATGGTAAAAGCTAGTGACCTTTATTTTTTGCTTTTCTGTGCTGAGAGTTGGAGTAATGAGACTATAATGAAGGTCTACTTATTTTCCAACAGGATAAGAAGACTCTGATTTTCAGAGCGCCACTCCTCTCTCTTTTCCCTGAAGTATTTGCTCAGGGAGAAAAACAAAGCCAGACTTGTTTGTGCCATCAATCTCCTTGAGGGCTCCAAAATTCAATGACCTAAACCTATCTTAAAAATCCAGGTTTCCTGAAAACCCAGATTCAGTTGTGCTTCTATGCTAAGATACCTTTTTTCATCTAATCTTCAGAATATTACTCTACTAGACAGACAAGATGGTTACAGGCAAAGTGTTCAGGACTCCTGAACAGATGTGCAGAATAAAGACATGATTATTTTTTGCTCTTTAAGACACAGTCAATTCTTTATGATCTTTTAGGGGAAATAAAGTTACTTTCCTTTCATAAAGCCAGATGCCATTTGAGTTAAAGAGCCAAAGCTCTGCCCGCTCTAGATGGGGTCCTTCCCGAGTGAGATGAACACAGCTACTGCAAAAAGTGCTGGGAAGCTGGGCCAGCCTCATGAAGGTAATAGTCAGAGAATCATAGAATCATTAAGGCTGGAAAAGACCTCTAAGATCAAGTCCCAGCTTCAGCCCAACACCACCATGCTCACTGAGCCATGTCCTGAACTGCCATGTCTACATGTTTTTTGAACACCTTCAGGGATGGTGGCCCCACCACCTCCCTGGGCAGCCTGTTGCAGTGCCTGACTACTCTTGCAGGAAAGAATTTTTTCCTTATATCCAATATAAACCTCCCCTGGTGCAACTTGACGCCATTTCCTATTGTCCCATCACTTGATACTAGGGAGAAGAGACCAGCCCCCACCTGACTCCAACCTCCTTTCAGGGTATCGTAGAGAGTGAGAAGGTCTCCTTTCAGCCTCCTCTTCTCCAGCCTAAACAGCCCCAGTTTCCTCAGCTGCTCCTCACAAGACTTGTCCTCTAGATCCTTCACCAGCTTTGTTGCCCTTCTTTGAACATGCTCCAGAACCTCAGCATCCTTCTTGTAGTGAGGGGCCCAAAACTGAAGGCAGTAGCCAATGTGTGGCCTCACCAGTGCTGAGTACAGGAGCACAATCACTCCCCTGGTCCTGCTGACCACACTATTGCTGATTCAGGGCTAGGATGCGGGTGGCCTTCTTGCCTACCTGAGCACACTGCTGGCTCATATGCAGCTGGCTGTAGCCCAGCACCCCCAGGTCAAACAGCTTTGATTACTACTTTGTTTTGTGAAAAGAAGCCCGTACTGATGAAAACAAGCAAGTGCTATGTTGCATTTGTTGCTGAAATAGTTAGATGTCTTTTGAAACAATGACACTAAGAGAGTCCCTTGGGAATCAGTTCAGCCCCCCTGTCAAAAGCAAAAATGTCTGGGCAATAAAATGTGAAAATGTCAATGGAAATAAATCTGTGCCTGCTCACAAGTCACATCACTCATGGCCTCCCCAGCCACAGCAAACTGAGTGTAAGTGTCTCCCTCAAGGTCAGGCTCACAGGAGGAGTCTGTTGGTATTGATCCGGGGAGCAGTTAGCCACCGCCTGCTCCCCATTGCTCACATTTAGATGGTGCACACGCTGTCGTCTGTGGGCTTTTCCTCAGCTAGGGAGCTGCCAGGTTCAGCCCTATCTGAAAAGCATTTTCAGGGGGCTATTTTTTATAAGCATATGTTTTATGTATTTATCTTAAAAATATCTATTTAGTTATCCATGTATGCAAATGTGGCACGAAGCAGATCTTTAAAGAGGCCTGGAGAAGAGGAGGCTCAGGGGAGACCTTGTTGCTCTCTACAACTACCTGAAGGGTGGTTGTAGCCAGGAGGGAGTTGGTCTCTTCTCTCAAGCAACCAGCACCAGAACAAGAGGACACAGTCTCAAGCTGCACCAGGGGAAGTTTAGGCTCGAGGTGAGGAGAAAGTTCTTCACTGAGAGAGTCATTCGCCATTGGAATGTGCTGCCCAGGGAGGTGGTGGAGTCACCGTCCCTGGAGGTGTTCAAGAGGGGATTGGACGTGGCACTTGGTGCCATGGTCTAGTCATGGGGTCTGTGGTGACAGTTGGACTTGATGATCTTAGAGGTCTCTTCCAACCTTGGTGATTCTGTGATTCTGTGAATACAGAATACCAGTTTTATTGCCTGCCAGCTACGTAGTCAGCTTTAAGCTGACAAAAACATCTTAGTGCTCTGCTTATAGATAAATGGCTTTGGACTTGATCTTAGATGTCTTTTCCAACCTTAATGATTCTATGATTCTTTTTCCTGTGCAACCTGCTCCAGGTGACCCTGCTCTAGCAGCGGGATTGGGCCAGATGATCCCCAGAGGTCCCTTCCAACCCTCACCATTCTGTGATTCTATGAAACTTTTATAACATGGCTGCAGAAAGAGGTCTGAAACTCTTAAGTGTCCTTCAGTGGGAGGGTTCTTATTATTTTGTTTTTCTCTGAAAGGAGTAGTTGAAAACCAACCTCAGAGCATTCTGTGCTTAGATATACGTGTAACAAGGGAAATTATGTCAAAATAGCTGTTTACCACTTTGCTGCTTCATGTTGTTTTGGCAATTTAAAGTTTCCTTCCTCACTGAGTTTTTTCCAGAAAATCCAGAGGGCATCTTGTGCCCTGTCTTTATCCTGAGATGGTCAGAAATTGCTGTTGTTTCAACAATAGGATGAAGAGAGGGGACATTCAGATGTGTTTGCAAGTCCATGCAGCTTCTGCTTCAGCAAGCATAAGCAACAGACCTAGTCATAGCAAATGTATAGTCAGATCAAGAAGGCCTTTAAATCCAAGAGGAATTTCTTCACCATTTTAGAGAGCTTTGGATTAGGTAAAGATCCCACTGCAAAGAGTATGTGAAATTGCCTCCTCGCACCAGCAGAAGCTAGATGTTTAGCAAGTGAGCCAGAAAGGAAACTTACATAATAAGGCTCCTAATCATCTTTTTTAAATGAAATTTTAATTATGTAAAAAATTAGTAACTTGTCTAGAGGTTTGTGCATTACCATAAATGTCTCCAAAAAAGAACATACTCTTAACAACTGCCTCACATCACTGAAGAACTGGAAACTAGGACATGTTGCTGTGATCCCAAAGCAATTTTTCCTAAAAGCACTGTTTCTCAGGAATCTGGCTCTAACAAAAGACAGGGGCCCTCATGAGCTGCCTTCTAGTAAAATATTTACAGGAACACCCAATAGCCAGTTGGTTTATTTCATGAGCTTGTAAAAATGTACCAAAAGTGGAACAACCTGAGCTATTTATCTCTAGGTACTTCTAAAACTCGGAGAAAAAAAACCCTTTGCCATCCTCTCCCCAAAGCCATCTGCCAAAGCACCTACTGGGCTGGAAGGTGGAAGAAAGGGCTGCTGGCATCCTTCCATGTTGGTTATCATGGTTGGGAAGAGGCAATAAATGGCAGCACCTCCAAAAACTGCAGAAGACTGCACAAAATGGCACTTCTTCAGCTGTTTGCTGTTTTCCTACCAGAGTAATAAAAAACTGCGGTGTTTGGCCCAGTTCAGGTCTGGTTTCTAACTGCTGTGCAGAGTGCAACCTAGGGGGAATGCTCTGAAATGAGATCCTAGGTTCTGTAGTATATTAAAAATGTTTTTCACTCCTTCTTTTTATCTGCTGCTCAGTCTAACAGGTTCTTTATCCCATATAGAAATAAACCCACATGTAACAAGATTACCTTCCATTTTAATTCATTTTGATGATTCAGATGGCATTGCTAAGATTAAATTTGTGAATGCCATCTAAAAAGTGTTTTCATACTCTTAAGTGTTTAGGGATTTTATGTTCAGGAAATTTAATGCAAGGAAGTATTTTAGTACAATTGCATTTTACTCTGCTTATATTTTGCATAGTCCAATGCTGCAGAAGGTTATCGAAGAATGAAATGCTCAAAAGCACACCAAAGCTATAAAAATTAATACATCATACTGTCAGCAGGGCTAAATATTATCTTTTGTAATGGTGTCTAATAAAACCCACATCATTTTTGAGAAAATAGACTCCATAAATGTAATAATAAAGCCATGCAAACTATATTACAGAACCACAGAACTGTCAGGGTTGGAAGGGACCTTGAGGATCATCTAGTTCCAGCCCCTCTGCCATATGGGCAGGGACACTTTCCACCAGATCAGGTTGCCCAGAGCCACATCCAGCCTGGCCTTAAAGACATCCAGGGGTGGAGCTTCCACCACCTCTCTGGGCAACCTGTTCCAGTGTCTGACCACCCTCATGGGGAAGAAGTTCTTCCTGATGTCTAATTTAAATCTTCTCTCCTCTAGCCTGGATCTATTCCCTCATAGTCCCGTCCCTCCCTGACACCCTAAAAAGGCCCTCCCCAGCTTTCTTGTAGGCCCTCTTCAAATACTGGAAGGCCACAATAAGGTCTCCTCAGAACCTTCTCTTCTCCAGACTGAACAACCCTAACTCTCTCAGCCTGTCCTCATAGGAGAGGAGCTCCAGTCCTCTGATCATCCTCGTGGCCCTTCTCTGAACATTTTTCAGCACCTCCAGATCTTTCTGGTAATAGGGACTCCAGAATTGGACAGAGTACTCCAGGTGGGGTCTCACAAGAGCAGTGTAGTGAGGACGAATCACCTCTCTCAACCAGCTGGCCACACTTCTCTTGATGAAGCCCAGGATCAGCAATCAGGCATCATGCTGTACCATCCCCTTTCCATCTGAAGGAGACATTTTCTAGCACACAGACAAGATGCACTCAGGGCATCCAGGCAATGCTGGGAAATTCCATTTGCTCTTTGCACATCACAGGAATCCATGTTCTTGACTGGAGGAGGGGAAAGCAAAGCATAGAAAAGTTGGGATAGCACACAAATTTATTTAAAATATGGTGTCTGTTAAGCTAGCAGACAAACAGATCAAATTGGAGATCCTCTCAATGTTGGTGATGGATTTGGAACACAAGCTCTATGAGGAGAGGCTGAGGGAGCTGGGGTTGCTTAGCCTGGAGAAGAGGGGGCTCAGGGGAGACCTTCTTGCTCTCTACAACTACCTGAAGGGAGGCTGTAGACAGGTGGAGGTTGGTCTCTTCTCCCAAGCAAGCAGCACCAGAACAAGAGGACACAGTCTCAGGCTGCACCAGGGGAGGTTTAGGCTGGAGGTGAGGAAGAAGTTCTACACAGAGAGAGTGGTTGCCCATTGGAATGGGCTGCCCGGGGAGGTGGTGGAGTCACCATCATTGGAGGTGTTCAGGAGGAGACTTGATGGGGTGCTTGGTGCCAGGGGTTAGTTGATTAGGTGGTGTTGGATTGGTTGATAGGTTGGACGCGATGATCTTGAAGGGGTCTTCCAACCTGGTCTATTCTATTCTATTCTATTCTATTCTATTCTACTCTACTCTACTCTACTCTACTCTATTGTTATTGAATAAAATCTTGAAGTCTTGCATTGTTCTCCAAAACATTTGGTCTGAAGTATCCTAGATTTTTTTGTCCCCTTATCCAGTCTTGACATAATAGGTCAAAGGACATCACTGCCTTTTATGAGTTACCTACAAGTAAAATTGCTGTTTATCCCCCACACCAAAGTTAGGAGATTCCCCTTCAAGAAAAGGAGTTGTTTTTCTTTGTGTCTTCATCCTCATCAGCCTTTCTTTTTCTTGCACTTGTTGTTTTCTTTTCCTTTTTGCCACATCCTTCCTGTGAAAGGCAAGAAGGTTTGTAATTTGCTGATTTTCTTCTTAAAAGTAGGGAGTGGAGAGTTGCTTGGAGCTTGAATAATTTCTTGTAGTCTTCAGATAAAATAGGCAGACTCTCTTGTATATAAATATATCAGTTGTCATCTTTCCCCCAAAGGAATACAGAGACAAAGAAAGCAAGCACACCTCTCCCCTGAGACATCTGTAGAGCTGCAGTATTTATTTCTACCATGGCAGCTCTTAAAAGTGTTGTTTTAAAAAGTCAGAATAACTGCTGTACCACAGCTACTTTGTATCTCAGATTTCTACCCAAGTACTGCCTAAAGAGGGGAAAATTGTTCCTAACATGTTCCAGCCTTCCACAGAAAGAGCTGGTAAAGCTGGACCTTGAGCTTTGCTCCAGTGACACAAAGGGATACAGAGAAGAACTAGCAATGAAGCCTCCTAGTAAGAAAATGGCAACTAGCAGGGCTGTATTTTTGCTATTAAAAGAAATATGTTGATGGATGCAAGTGCTCACCATGAGCAAAACTGCACTGTCACCCATCTGCACATGGCTCTCTGAGGGGCTAACACCACCAGTGTGCTGGGACATCCTGGGCAGCAGATAGGGCTGGGTACCTTCTCACTGGGACTCACAGAGCAGTCCTGATCAAAAAAATTACAGACAGGAAGAGTCTTAAGCTTCCTAAGGACCACTGCTTACTGCTTTTGGTCCTGGGTTTTGGAGGATTGATAAGGAAAAGTCTCCTGCTGCTAAACCCTTTTTGTGGGAGGGGGAAATAGTTTTTCTTTAGCTGCCTTTGTGATTTGCAGAATGGTTTGGTTTGGAAGGGGCCTCAAAGATCTTCTAGTTCCAGCCACCCTGCCATGGGCAGGGACATCTTCCACTGGACCAGGGTGCTTGAAGATACATCCAGTCTGGCTTTGAGCACTTCCAGGAATGGGGCATCCACATCCTTTCTGGGAAACCTGTTCCAGTGCCTCACTGCCTTCACAGTGAAGCGCTGACCACCCATTTCAGTCAGTTAAATGGTTCCCATAAACTTTGCTCATTAGCTTAGACCTGAAGTTTCAAGCTTTGCTCCATTTTCCCCTTTGCTGAAAGATAACCAAAGGAAGAAATTAAGAAATAAAGTCACAAGTAAAACCCAATTCATTTGCACTTGTCCTGTTGAAGTCCAGTCTGTGGCTCAGTTGGTGACACATAAGACCTTTAATGGGAAGGTCATGAGTTCAAGCCTGCAGTGGGCACTAGTGGCCTCCCTACTCTAGTCATGGGGTCTGTGGTGACAGGTTGGACTGCAGTGGGCACTAGTGGCCTCCCTACACTAGTCATGGGTCTGTGGTGACAGGTTGGACTTGATGATCTTTGAGGTCTCTTCCAACCTTAGTGATACTGAATAGCAATTACTGAATATACTGAATGAGAGAGTTAAATAAATAAAGAGGATTTCCTGGTACTCCACCTGTTTATTCCATACTCTCACTTGCCTGATCCAGTAGGAGACACTGGCTGGCTTTGTCAGCAGCCATGATAATGGATCCAGTTCCAGCATAAGCATCACCCCCTGCCATCAGCTTGCCTCCCCAAGGTACTGCAAAGCTTCCAAGGGAAACATAGATTGCTCCACACTGCTCCTAGAACAAAACTGTGGCCAAATGAGCAGGCTCAGCAACTCTACATTGAAGCAGTCTGCACTGTGCATGAATTTACAGTTCCAGACACTTTTAAAATATGAGACGAATCTGCAGATAAATTCCAACCACGGGAGAGTGGAAGTGCAGGTTGGTTGCTGGAAGCATTCATGTCCCTGAGCAGTGCAAAACACAAAAGAATGATAGCACATAGAAAATATTCTTTCTGAAATCCAACCTTTCTTTTCGTGAGTGCTGTGATCCAAAGTCAGTCTCTGTGTAAACAGCTTTCTCTGGAGGTTTGCAGGTAACTGGTGAAAGTGAATATAGATGGAGGGAAAACCCAGAATCAATATCCCTGCGAACAAGTTCAGATTGCTTTGCAGATGCATGAGGCAGATTTGAAAAATGCCCAATAAAAGCAACAGAGAATATATTTTACATTCTCAAGACAAAAAAAACCCCACCAGCTGGAGAAACCAGTACAAAATCAAAGCTTGCCATGATGTATGTCCTGTGCAACCTGGCTGAGGTAGGGCAATTTCCTGGGCTAGAAATCTGTACACACTACGATTCCACGTTTGCGGCCAGCCCGGTGTGGTAGGTTGAGAGAGGGCTCAGCTCTCCCTCCTCCACAGAGCAAGAAACCACAGCTAACTCAGTCGAAGAGCAAAAGCTATATATTTACAAGCATATATGGAAAGCAGGTTATATATAACACAATATATACAGGTATTTACAATATATACACAGAAATACACAGCAAAGACAAATAACACAACAAAAATCCCTCCCTCAGGGAGGGATCCCCTCTTTGGAACCCCCTCTCTCCCCCCCTTACCTCCCTTTTTCCCAAAAAAGGGGTTAGAGAGAGAGAAAGGCAAGTTACTAAGGAAAAGAGTTGTTAGCAAGCTTCAAAAGCCCATGCAGAATTAGTGTTTGCTTATCTGAAGGCCAAGTCCAGCAGTTCGCAGAAGAAGCAGGCAGGGAGAACAGGCTGAAACACCAAACTCCCCCAACTCCCAAACCGAACTGAACTGAGGAAAAAATTTTCCAACCGCTTCACAATCTAAAGCTGAATTTTTGTTTATCAACCAATGAAATTCGTTTAGAATATCAGAATGTTTTGGTTCTAGTACCAAAAACATTAGCCAGTGTGTTCCAGCAGTGTTTGTTCTTAAAGGCACAGCCTCAAACGACCACAGTCCACCCCTTTCTAAACAATTTCATTGGCTGTTCGTACTGTCCATCCAATCCAGAACAATATTTACAGTTCGTAAGTTAAGTTCATCGTCCATTCCGGCTATACTCAGATGTAGATGATTCAGAAGTCCAAGAAAATCCAAAATCAAGAAAATGGAAAACAGTTTGTCTCTCCGCAGACGAAGCGAAGAAAAAGGGAAACAGGGACTCAGGGACTCTCAGTTGACTCAGGGCTCTCAGGGTTCTCAGGGTTTGTGCACCGTAGATTCCTCAGGGACTCTTTCCTTTGGACGCGCTGTAGCTGTACAACATTCTGAAATTAAACTCTCTCAGCTAAAGTTAAATCTCTTTGTGGAATACACTGAATTTCACCATTCTCTTGCATTACCCAATAAGTGTGACCCGGACCTTCTGCTGAAACCACCCCTCGGACAGGTTTAGCCTCTCCTGAGGGCGAAAATACCCAAACAGTTTTACCTAACAGATTCTTTTCCCTAACAACAGGAACTCTATCACCTTCTACTTTCTGTAGCAGATCAGAATGTGCAGGTCCAGCTCGGTTCACTGAACCTCTACTATTCACCAGCCAGGTTGCTTGTGCTAAATGTTTCTCCCAGTTTTTCAAAGATCCACCTCCCATGGCTTTGAGAGTGGTCTTCAACAAACCGTTGTAGCGTTCAATCTTCCCTGCAGCTGGTGCATAGTAAGGAATATGGAAAATCCACTCAATACCGTGCTCTTTTGCCCAGCTCTTTACAAGGTTGTTCTTGAAGTGAGTTCCGTTGTCTGACTCAATCCTCTCTGGAGTTCCGTGTCTCCACAGGATCTGTCTCTCCAGACCGAGAATGGTGTTGCGTGCAGTTGCATGTGGAACTGCATAAGTTTCCAGCCATCCAGTGTTTGCCTCTACCATAGTAAGCACGTACTGCTTACCAGAACGAGAACGTGGTAAAGTGATGTAGTCAATCTGCCAGGCTTCACCATATCTGTACTTGGACCATCTGTCACCATACCACAAGGGCTTAATTCTTTTTGCCTGCTTAATAGCAGCACAAATGTCACAGTCATGGATGACTTGTGTGATAGCATCCATGGAAATGTCTATGGATCTGTCACGAGCCCATTGGTATGTTGCATCTCTGCCTTGATGTCCCGACGAATCGTGAGCCCACCGAGCTAAGAATATCTCACCTCGGTGTTTCCAGTCGAGATCAAGTTCAGAGTCCTTGTCTACTTGAGAAACTCTTGCAGCTAGATCTGCCTGATGGTTGTGCTGCTGTTCCTCAGTAGCTTTGCTCTTGGGAATGTGAGCATCAATGTGTCTCACTTTCACTGGAATTCTCTCGATTCGATCAGCAATGTCTTGCCACAGGTCGGCTGCCCAGATGGGTTTTCCTTTCCTCTGCCAGCCATTCTTCTTCCAGTTCTTTAGCCAACCCCATAGAGCATTGGCTACCATCCATGAGTCGGTGTAGAGATAAAGCTTTGGCCATCTCTCACGTTCAGCTACGTCGAGAGCTAGCTGGACAGCTTTTACCTCTGCAAACTGACTGGATTCTCCTTCTCCATCCTTCGCCTCTGCAACTCGGCGTGTTGGACTCCACACGGCAGACTTCCACCTTCGCTTGTTCCCGACGAGACAACAGGAACCATCTGTGAACAAAGCATACCACTTTTCATCATCAGAAAGGTCATTGTAAGGAGGAGCTTCCTCAGCACGAGTTACTCTCTCCTCTGGAGGTTTAGCACAGTTGGTATCTTCAGGCCAACTTGAGATCACCTCCACCAGACCAGGTCTTTCAAGATTTCCCATTCGAGCTCTCTGTGTTATCAGAGCCATCCACTTGGACCAGGTGGAATCTGTAGCATGATGTGGTGTGGAACCCTTGCCTTTGAACATCCAATTCAAAACTGGCAATCTGGGAGCTAGGAGAAGTTGTGATTCAGTTCCAATTACTTCAGAAGCTGCTTTCACTCCTTCATAGGCAGCTAGAATCTCTTTCTCTGTTGGAGTGTAATTAACCTCTGAACCTCTGTAACCTCGACTCCAGAAACCAAGAGGTCGTCCACGTGTCTCACCTGGAGCTTTTTGCCACAAGCACCAGGTTGGACCATTGTCACCTGCAGCCGTGTACAAAATGTTCTTAATGTCTGGACCATCTCGGACAGGTCCCAGACCCACTGCTTGTACCACTTCTTGCTTTATCTGGTCAAAGGCTGCTTGCTGTTCAGGTCCCCAGTGGAAACTGTTCCTCTTTCGAGTCACATCATACAGAGGCTTCACAATCTGACTGTATCCAGGAATGTGTAGTCTCCAAAATCCCACTATCCCCAAGAAACGTAGAGTTTCTTGCTTGTTCGTGGGATTTGCCATGGTAGAGACTCTATTTACCACATCCACTGGAATGTGTCGGCGTCCATCCTGCCACTGCACTCCCAGAAACTGGATCTCTGTGGTAGGACCTTTCACTTTGTCTCTCTTGATGGCAAAACCTGCATTCAGGAGAATGTCCATGATTTTGTTACCTTTCTCGAAGACTTCCTCAGCAGTTTTACCCCAGACGATGATATCATCGATGAACTGGATATGTTCTGGAGCACCACCTTCCTCCAGAGCATCATGGATTACTGCATGACAGATGCTGGAACTGTGGATCCAGCCCATTGGCAGTCTGTTGAAAGTGTACTGGATTCCTCTCCACGTGAAAGCAAACTGAGGCCTGCATTCCTCTGCTATGGGAATAGAAAAGAAGGCATTAGCAATGTCTATGGTAGCATACCATTTGGCCTCTTTGGATTCCAGCTCGTACTGGAGTTCCATCATGTCTGGTACTGCTGCACTCATAGGCGGAGTTACTTCATTCAGGGCTCGGTAGTCCACTGTCAGACGCCAGTCTCCATTCGGCTTTCGCACAGGCCACACTGGACTGTTGAAAGGTGAATGAGTTTTGCTGATGACTTTCTGACTCTCCAGCTGACGAATCAGATTCTGAATGGGCAACAAAGAGTCACGGTTGGTTCTGTATTGTCTGTGATGCACAGTCTGAGAAGCAACCGGCAACTTAATGTCCTGAATCTTGTGTTGTCCCACAACTGCAGATTCATCAGAAAGTTCAGGTCTAGCAGACAGCTTCAGCTTTTGTCCATCAATTTCTACAGAAGCTACTCCAAAAGCCCATTTGTAACCTTTAGGGTCTTTGAAACGCCCTTCTCTCAGAAAATCAATTCCCAAAATACAAGGTGCATCAGGTCCGGTCACAACTGTATGCTTTTTCCATTGTTTACCAGTTAAGCTTATATTAACCTCCACTTTACTTAACTCTTGAGATCCACCAGTGACTCCCAGAATAGTTATGGACTCTGATCCCTGATAATTTGATGGCAATATGGTGCACTGAGCTCCTGTGTCAACCAAGGCCCTGTACTTCTGAAAGTGTGAAGTGCCAGGCCACTGGATGTACACATCCCAATAGATTCTGTTATCTGTATTACCCCTCTCCTCCCCCTGGCGGGAGGCAGGGCACCCCTAGTTATGGGGAACATGTCCACAGGTGCAACGAGCACACTGAGCAGTGTTAGAACTGGAGTCACTGTTGGAGCTACTAGAGTTGTCCTGGGGAACTGTAGAAGTAACAGCTACCCTTCTGGTATTGCTACCTCGGGTTCTGCCACTTTGCAGTTCTCTCAGTCTCCTGAAAAGATTAGAAGTTGGTTGACCATCCCACCTGTTCATGTTCTCACCAAACTGATCACGCAGGGTAATCCAAATAGTCCTACGTGACTGCCTTGGTGGTCTGTTTTGGTTTGATCTGTTTTGGAATGACCTCCTTGGAGGATGTCTATTCCTCACAGATGAAACCTGTACCCACCTGGAGGAAGAATTGGAATCATCTCTTTGTGCCAATTGGGAGAAGGTGTTTTTAAATTCATCCTTCAGCTCTTTCATGCAATTCTCCAGTTTTCCAGACAGAGTTTCAATGGCTGAAACCAAAGAAACACGTGTCATGCTATCATCCAATTGTCTCAATTGATCAGTGAATTGGCCAACCGTAAGAGGAGCTCCACCATAATTTCTTGCTACAATTCTGCTTGCCAGAATGTTTGCATAATTAGAAGGAGCAAGCTTGATGAGCTTTTTAGTAAGACCATTTCCTACAGGAACATCATCAGGATTCAGAGATTCATGTTCACCATAGAGTACCTCTCTAACAGCAAATTCTCTCAGACGCTTGATTCCCTCATCTATGGTAGTCCAGGGCTTAGGATTCCATGGAAGATCATCTCGGGAAGGGTATCTCATGAGAACCGCCATTAGAAGGCGTATCCACAGATTAACCTTACCGAGAGCCTTGCCTAGATGTCTATCTATTCCATTATCCTTTGAGAGAGTTCCTAGCTGGGCTGCTGACTTGTCTCCAACCATTAGAGCTGGAGCACCTGTATCATAGCATCTACCAAGCCAAGCAAGAACTGGCTCCTTATCTGCTCTAAGATAGTCTTTTCTCACATTTCTAAGCTCCTCACGTGGTGAAGAGCAGTCGGTTATGTCATCTTGTTCTTGCTCCTCTGCCTCCTGTTCCTCAACTTGTGGTCCCAGCAACCTCTCAAGGATCCCTTTAAGCTGAGAAGCACCACCACTAGCTGCTGTCCTACCAAGAGATGCATCTCGATCCTCTGATGATCTCAATAACTCAGCTATATTTTTAAGACAGATTTTCTCTTCCTCCCCAGCAGAAGAACCTTGCTGTGCATCCCCGTCAGCTCCTGAATCAGCTTTAGTCTTACCCTTCCTTGTTGTTAAAACTGCTACTTGCTTTACTGGAGCTGTGTTTGGGTTTCCAGCTGCCTTATTATCAGAAGCTGATAAGCTTTGAGACAGATTAGTTGCTTTGGAGGACGCTTCCGCTCCTGCCATGGAAGAAGGAGGAAATGACTTTGCCTCGTTAATGGTGGCTGCCTGGGACACAGGAGCCGCCATGTTTGGGGCTACTGTAGCCCCTGGCTGCTTGCCAGAATCATCACCATTGCTATTCAGAGCTGCCTTGCCGATTGACTTTTTAGCTTTATCTTTAACTGACACAGATTCTCCATTATCATCCTCACTGGATGTTCCTGAAACAGAGCTAGGGTGGCGTTTTCGTCTTTTAACCCTCCGTTTTATAACAAAACATGCCTTGGACACTTTTTTCTCCCGGTACAGTGCTACCAACAAATACACATTAATTATCATCAGCAGCAGGACTACACACATCAAGAAAATCAGCTTTGGATCCCAGCCATCACTTAAAATTACCCTTTCACCGAGCGGAATCTTAAACTCTTTTATCTCAATAGGGAGTGTGCTAGATGTAACATTCCTGTACTTTTTAACATAAAAGAATTCCAGGCACTGATCATACAGAAGCCGAATCTTGTACTTAAACCACAAATATAATTTTTGCATTATATATTTACCTATCTTATCGATAATCATACCCAGGCAATACTTGTAGATCAATACACCAAAGACCGAGAAGAACAGACGCTCAAAAAGCCAAAACACCTTCATGTTTGCTCGTTCGACTTAAGCAAGCAATAAATCAAACTAATTTGTCAGCAAACCCCGAGTTGGGCAGCCAATAAATGTGGTAGGTTGAGAGAGGGCTCAGCTCTCCCTCCTCCACAGAGCAAGAAACCACAGCTAACTCAGTCGAAGAGCAAAAGCTATATATTTACAAGCATATATGGAAAGCAGGTTATATATAACACAATATATACAGGTATTTACAATATATACACAGAAATACACAGCAAAGACAAATAACACAACAAAAATCCCTCCCTCAGGGAGGGATCCCCTCTTTGGAACCCCCTCTCTCCCCCCCTTACCTCCCTTTTTCCCAAAAAAGGGGTTAGAGAGAGAGAAAGGCAAGTTACTAAGGAAAAGAGTTGTTAGCAAGCTTCAAAAGCCCATGCAGGATTAGTGTTTGCTTATCTGAAGGCCAAGTCCAGCAGTTCGCAGAAGAAGCAGGCAGGGAGAACAGGCTGAAACACCAAACTCCCCCAACTCCCAAACCGAACTGAACTGAGGAAAAAATTTTCCAACCGCTTCACAATCTAAAGCTGAATTTTTGTTTATCAACCAATGAAATTCGTTTAGAATATCAGAATGTTTTGGTTCTAGTACCAAAAACATTAGCCAGTGTGTTCCAGCAGTGTTTGTTCTTAAAGGCACAGCCTCAAACGACCACACCCGGGTTTAGACTATTTAAATTCCCTGTCAGCATCAGTTATGATCAAATCATTTCACATAAAAAGGGAAATGGATCCATAACAAGACTTACTGCTTTGTTGTTTGCAAGGCTGTTCGAACCTGCAATTAAAACCTCCAAGGTCTTCCCGGGAACTGGGATTTTTTTAGTGAGAGAAGATTAAAGATTGTTACATACTTGATAAACCAGGGCCATTAATAACTCCACTGCTCCCCAGAAGTAATTTTACTCATTATAGGCAAATTGAGCCAAGCAAGTGTACAGAAAATAGTTTAAAACACCTGTCAATGAAATATTCCTTCTCCAGTCTCGAAAGAAAAGTCTCATCACAGCTTGCTGCAATGAGTGCCAGTCATTAAAATCACCTGCAGACATTGTGTGCCTTCTAGGCCTTCTGTGAAGCATCACCACATTGCTGTTTTAGTCACTGCGTGACTAGAAGAGATATTCCCAGCTTTTATCAAGGAGCTTGTGTTTGTAAATAGGCATTATAAAACCTCACAGCTCATTTTCCCACTTTCTGTACTTCACTGCTGCATGAATCCCAATCTCTTTTGAAGAGAATTTGCACATTCGTACAATTTTATTCTAACGAGCTAAATTCTGCCATCCTTCATCGTGAGAAAGAGAATCACATCCTGGAGATTAATCACTGAATTTCAGTAGAACCATTCATTGACTAATGATCAAACTCAACAAACAAGGCAGCAGATGGTGGCCATATGAGATTTCTAGTGCCTTCTTTAATGAGCGCAAAACACAGTCTCTACCTCATTTGCACATCCCAGCCACTACATCAATGAGTTGTCTACACACAAGCAGCTGTCTGAACAGAAAAAGTGTTGCCTAATTACAGGGCCAGATCCTCAGCTAGTGTAAACTGGCCTTGCTCCGTTTAGATCAGCAGAGATGGGGAATTTATATCACTTACCTATTGGGTTCATGACCTCTGGAGAGAGGCTGTTGGGCTGTAGGATCAGCAGCAGGCACTTTTCCCAGGGAGCTTTTCCACCCAGTTCTGCAGGAGCACTGGCAATACCTTTGCACCAGCTTACTCTGGGTACCAGCAGCAGGATGAAGAATAGACCCCTAAAAGCTCAATAAGCTTATTGTTCCTTTGACATATCGGTGACATTCAGAGTGTTGTAAGCCTTCCTCCTCTAAAATATTTAGCTCCTTAGAAGCAGTCAAACAGATATGCATGCTGGCTGGCACATACACGCAGTAGATCACTTCTTTATTTCTTACAGCCCTCCTGGGTGCTGTATGTGCTGAGACAACTGCATTCCCAGAAATGGGCATAAATATCTGTATTTATTTTCCCATCATACTGACTGGGGAGTTGGGGAGAGGGAGGCAGAATAAGAACCAACATGGCTTGACAAATACTCTCGGTACCCTTCTTCCAGTGGAGTACTTGATGTTAGTTCTCATCTTCTGGGCTACAGTTTAGAGTGGGCCATAATTGCAGATCTCCAACTGGCACGTTGATCATTATGTATTAGGTGATAGCCTGTAAAGAATGTCAAACCAATGAAATTGTCTGGTTTTGAGGAGCCTCCAGGGTAGGGCTCTGAAAGACGGTTTCATGAGCAGTTTATGTTATTTATAGTTGAGAACTAAACAAGGCAGAAATTAAAGGGATGCTCCTCGCTGAAGGTAATGATATGAAAATGCTGATGTAGGTCTGTGACAGTAGACAGAAGCAATAGCCTTGAGAATTTATTGAAAGTGTGGAGGTGAACAGAGTGAGCATCACCTCAAGGCTGCTTTTTGTCACTCTGACAGGACAGAATCTTCAATAATCTGCCCCCCCAAGCCTCAATTATCAGTAAGTTGGTAGCACCCAGGATATTATATGTGCAGGAAAATGTAGCATGGCACCTCCAGTTCACAAACAAATCTCTTGGATAAGCTGTTTTTTTTTTTCACCTGATTTGGATTGCAGAGGCTTTGGAGGGTTGGCTGAGCAGTAGTGGTGGGATTGTGAGCTCTGGGCGAGTGGCTGTTTTGATGACATCAAAGCTCTCTTCCAGCTTCAAGAGTTCTATGGTTCTATTGAAGTGCAGTTTAAGGCAGGCATTTGCCATCCTGCTATTCTAAAGAACTTTTCCACCATAGTTCCCTGGACTAAATGATGTTGGCTTTAAATTAATCATCCAATCTGGACCCAAACTTGGAGAAAAACTGACACTGAAACACATTACTCAGGGAGGTGGTGAAGGCCCCTTCCGTGGAGACATTCAAGGTCAGGCTTGACAAGGCTCCGAGCAACCTGATCTACTTGGGGATGTCCCTGCTTGCTGCAGGGGAATTGAACTACATAACCTTTGAAGGTCCCTTCCAATATAAACTGTTCCATGATTCTAATATATACCTATGCTATATGAAAGTTCATTTTACAAAGGTAAACGAAACTTGCATTCACAGACTCACAGAATGGTGGGGATTGGAAGGGACCTCTGAAGACCATCTAGTGCAACCTCTCTGCTATATGTGCAATGCTAGTCACAGAAGAAAAGAAGAGAAGGCAGGGGGGGAAGGAAAAAAAGAGTGCTTTTTATAAAGATCAGGCTATTAAAATATTGGCAAAGTTTTTCTAAGGATGTGAGAAACAGGTCCTAAAGTCTTTGCTGTTCTCTATGTCGCCAGCAACTCCCGCTCCCCCCACCACTTAACATCCTTGGAAGGGAATTAGTTTCATTTCAGGTTCTCTCAGAAGGAGACCAGTCTGTCTTATTGAAGGGTAATGCAGAGCTGTGGCGTGGATGTGAAGCTCTGCATTATGAGGTTTACCTTTGGGACCATCTCAGAAATGCTCCGTGCTGCCTGTAGACTGTGAACTAGTTTCCTGCCCAGATTGATTCCTTCAGTCTTTGAGATGGGAGGATGGGAGAGATGGGCAGGAGTGAAGCATTTGTCACTGCCCCATCAGGCCAGTAATAAGGTACATTCTCAAGGGCTTTCAGTCCTGCCTCCTTAAAGTCCAGACACAAGCTTTGGCTCATGCCTTCTTTCATGCCTGTGTAATTGCCAATTCTATTAGCAAAAAATTGAACTTGCAATCTTTGCTGTCAAAAAGGCATCTAAATGAAAGACTGCAGTGCTTTACCGGCCGCCTCTGCTACCCTGAGCTGCTAAGGAACACACACCAGCTCAGCCAGTGAGTTATTTCAAGAGTGATTTAACCATACTGATGCAAAATGAAATCAATGAGGAGTAAAGATTACATAAAGCACTACATCTGAAATCTTTTTGGACCTCTTTTGTGTGTACATTGTACTTTCAGGCAGTATTTGCCACACGGAAAGCGTTACTTTGATGCCTGTAGGATGATGTGAACCCAACTGTCCTTTGAGTCAGTTGTAAATCACATACATCCATACACACCTCTGAGGGGGGGAAAAAAAAAGGCAGCTTATATTTGAAAAACAAACTTGTCCACAGAACACAAACTCACTATAAACATACATTTGTCCTTGATCTCCAAATGATTCAATTTGGTCACGTCTAGTGACTACAGCTTGGCCAGCAGCCAGCATCTCAGTCCTCCCACACGGTGATAGAAGAACCAGACTGGTGTGATAAGGAGGGCACATTCCCAGCTGATCTATGAGGCAATAAACATTCTGCTATCTATAACAAGAGTACGTGGCAGTAAAATGCAGCATGGAGGGTACGATACTGATACCAAGCCCTCCCTCTTCCCCTTCTCCACCTCACACAGGAAATTCCTTCACCTTAGCAGGTGGAAGGCTGGCATTACCCTCATAAAGGATGCACAAATGAAGCAGTCACAAGCCAATTAATCTAGTCACACCTTACTACTACAGTGAGGTGCTTTAGCAGGATTGCCTTAAATATGATAATTACTTCTAATAGGTTGAGCTGAATTTTTAACTGCAT
This sequence comes from Dryobates pubescens, assembly GCF_014839835.1. Classification (NCBI taxonomy): domain Eukaryota; kingdom Metazoa; phylum Chordata; class Aves; order Piciformes; family Picidae; genus Dryobates; species Dryobates pubescens. Next base: position 18,177,660 of record NC_071624.1, on the reverse strand, counting down.
TGCCATAAAAATACTTTCTGCTGACAAACCAGAGGATAAACCAGCTCCTGCCAGGACTGAGCACTGCACCTGGCTTGCAGCAGATCCAGCCTCACGGGACTGATGTTCCCATCAGCAGATGTGTCAGTGATGTTACTGGTATGATGGCTACAGAGACCCAGATAGATATACTGTCATGTGAGTATCTCATAACATCTGTCACCAACAAAGCATAGTGACGTTCACACCAAATCATGTTCAGACCTTCAGCATGGCTATGCAGAGCTTACCATCTGAGGAAGTGCTGTGGGTGCTTTCCTAATGATCAGTCTTAGAAAGATGTCAGAACTTACACAGAATTGTATGGAAGCCAAAGACATTTCAGTTAAGCATTTCACTGATAAAGTCACACAGTCATTTCTGTTGGAAAAGACCTTTAAGATCATTGAGTCCAACCATTAACCCTGAACTACCAGGCTGCCACTAAACCATGTCCCTAAGTGCCACATCTACACAGATTTTAAATCCCTCTAGAGATGGGGACTCCACCACTTCTCTGGGCAGCCTTTTCCAAAGTCTGATCAACCTTTTAAGCAAAGACATTTTTCTCAATATCCAGCCTAAACCTCCTCTGGCACAACTTGAAGCCATTTCCTCTTGTCCTATCACTTGTTACATGGGAAAAGAGACCAACCCCCACCTCATTCCAACCTCCTTTGAGCAAGAAGGTCTCCCCTCAGTCTCCTTTTCTCCAGGCTGAACAACCCCAGTTACATAGAATACATAGAATAAACCAGGTTGGAAGAGACCTTCAAGATCACCGCGTCCAACCCATCAACCAATCCAACACCACCTAAACAACTAACCCATGGCACCAAGCACCCCATCAAGTCTCCTCCTGAACACCTCCAATGATGGCGACTCCACCACCTCCCCAGGCAGCCCATTCCAATGGGCAATCACTCTTTCTGTATAGAACTTTTTCCTAACATCCAGCCTGAACCTCCCCTGGCGCAGCCTGAGACTGTGTCCTCTTGTCCTGGTACTGGCTGCCTGGGAGAAGAGACCAACATCCGTCTGTCTACAACCTCCCTTCAGGTAGTTGTAGAGAGTAATAAGGTCACCCCTGAGTCTCCTCTTCTCCAGGCTAAGCAACCCCAGCTCCCTCAGCCTCTCCTCGTAGGGCTTGTGTTCCAAACCCCTCACCAACTTTGTTGCTCTTCTCTGGACTCGTTCCAGCAAGTCAACCTCCTTCCTAAACTGAGGGGCCCAGAACTGGACACAGTACTTGAGGTGTGGCCTAACCAGTGCAGTGTACAGGGGCAGAATGACCTCCCTGCTCCTGCTGGCCACACTGTTCCTGATGCAGGCCAGGATGCCATTGGCCCTCTTGGCTGCCTGGGCACACTGCAGGCTCATGTTCAGTCTACCGTCGACCAGCACCCCCAGGTCCCTCTCTGCCTGGCTGTTCTCCAGCCACTCTGCCCCCAGCCTGTAGCTCTGCGTGGGGTTGTTGTGGCCAATGTGCAGAACCCGGCACTTGGATGTGTTAAATCTCATGCCGTTGGACTCTGCCCATCTGTCCAGCCTATTGAGGTCACTCTGCAGAGCCTCTCTACCCTCCAGCAGATCAACTCCTGCCCCCAGCTTGGTGTCGTCAGCAAATTTACTGATGATGGACTCAATGCCCTCGTCCAGATCATCAATAAAGACGTTAAAGAGCATGGGGCCCAATACTGATCCCTGGGGCACACCAGTTCTCTCATCTGCTCCTCACCAGATTTCTTCTCCAGGCCCTTCACCAGCTTGCTGACCTTCTCTGGACATGCTTCAGCATTTCAATGTCTGTCTTGGGGTGAGAGGGCCAAAACTGAACCCTTTTGATTTCAATTTATCTATTGATTGGAAAGAGACAAACTGAACCAGACAGCAAAATTTCTGTCTCCCAAAGGGATCACAACAGCAAGATTATACAGGCTACAGGTGGCCATGGCAGAGTTATAAGCAGGGACAACAGACAGCTAATTTAATAAGAGTTTGACAGATAGAACTAGGGAGCTAGAAATAATCAGTGACAATAATCTTCTCTCTCTTTCTACTATTTGCTTTAGGAAGGAAAAAAAAGGCAAGCCAGTCCAGTGATCCCAGATGAGAACTGGTTGGCTCAGTAGCCTGGTAGGAAAAAAATAGACTGTTCTCCCCCCCCAGATGGAGACCTTTAGTCCTGTCTCACATGCAGATTACAATGAGAATGTAGCCCATCTGCAACAACATTTTCCATAGCACAGTGATGCTTTGTTGTCTGTAGATTAACATTTATTTTCTATTCACCCTGCCAAATAAACTTTATTTAAAAGAATCTAAGCCATTGTTGGAAAAAACAGCTCCTTGAAAGGACACCATAGAAAATAAACCAAACTCCATTACTCTAATTAGACCCTCACGTGCCTGTGGAATCATAGAATGGTTCGGAAGGGACCTTAAAGATCATCTAGTTCCAAGCCCCCTGCTATGGGCAGGATACCTTCCCCTAGACTATATTGCTCAAGGCCTCATCTAATCTGGCCTTGAACACCTCCAGGGAGGGGTCATCTACAGCCTCCCTTGGCAACCTGTTTCAGTGTCTCACCACCCTCATGGTAGAAATGTCTTCCTAATATCCAATCTAAATCTCCCCTCTTCCTGCTTCAAACCATTCCCTCTTCTCCTATCACTACAAGCCCTTGTAAAAAGTCTCTTCTCCAGCTTTTTTGTAGGTCCCCTTCGGGTCCTGGAAGGCTGCTCTAAGATCTCCCCAGAGCCTTTTCCAGCCTGAACAGCTCCAACTTGCATGGTCTGTCACCACAGGGGAGGCTCTCCAGCCCTCTGATCATTTTCTTGGCTTCTTCTGGACTTGCTCAAACAGTCCAATGTCCTGCTTGTGTTGGGGGCCCCAGAACTGGACACAGTACTCCAGCTGGGGTGCCATAAGAGCAGAGTTGAGGAGGAAAATCACCTCACTTGCCCTGCTGGTCATACTTCTTTTGATGCAGCCCAAGGTATAGCTGGCCTTCTGGGCTGCATTCTTTTCAAGTAGAAGTCACCTGGGACCTTGCCACACACCATAAAGTCCAGGAGGGCTGACTGGCTGCAGAGAGCTCAGGCAGAAATTCACTACTCAAATGGTTCCAGAAAATGTGCTGCTAGCTAATTTGGATTCAGTTCAACATGGTAGTCACCTGTATCTAAGCCAGCTTCCTTGGCTCTTCACAGAGCAGTTCATCCCTCCTACGTACACAAGCTAAGAACATAGCCTATGCTGGGTGGAGACAAAACCTACCTTGGCTGGAGAAAAAAGCAAAGTGGAAAAGAAAATAACATCAAGAGAAGCATTTAGAGACTGAATTTGGGTGAGTTTACACCCAGGTGTCAACTGAAAATAATGTCATAATGAGCTTTATTCTTGGTTCATTGCAAACATCACGGGCTCAGAGGTTCAAAGGAAGTTTTAGCTACTTAGGAGCCATGATTACTTTGGAGGCATGTGTGAACAGCAGCAGTATGTTCTCACCTTGCAGCTGGGAGTTACAGCCTGAAAGCTGTAAGCACTGTAAATACACAATGCAAAACAGGGAAAGAGAGGCAGCCTGCACCCGTGGTACTCTGAGGCATTTTCCCCCGTTTCCAGTGCACTGCCAATACATTTTATTGAGCATGCTTCTGCCCATAAATTGCTGGATTTATATCCTAAGAGGCACAGAAAGAGATTTGTTTTGAAAGTGTCAAAGGAGAGAAAGACACAGAAGCAATTTATCCCTTTTCATTCCTCATCTCACAGTGAAGAAATGTCACCTCTTTAGCTAAAGCAATGTCTGGTTCTTTACATTCCTGAGTTTACAAATTGAAGGTTTCTGAATTTTGTCTCAACTTTTTTTTTTTTTTCTTAATAATAGTATGAAAATTTAGCAGAGAGATGCTTTTTGTGATTCTGTTTACTCTGCTCTGGTGAGACCTTGCCTGGAGTACTGTGTCCAGCTCTGGGGCCCCCAACACAAGAAAGTCGTGGTCCAGAGCAGGTCCAGAGGAGGGCCACAAAGATGATCAGAGGGCTGGAGCACCTCTCCTCTGAAGATTGGCTGAAAGAATTTGGGTTATGCAGACTGGAGAACAGAAGGCTCCAGGGAGACCTTACAGTGTGTCCAGAGAAGGACAATGAGACTTGTGAACGGCCTTGAGCACATGTCCTACGAGGAGTGGCTGAGGGAGCTGGTGTTGTTGGGTCTGGAGAAGAGGAGGCTGAGGAGAGGGCAAGTGACAGCACTAGAGGATTAGAAGGGTTACAAGTTGTGCCAGGGAATGTTTAGGCTGGATATTAGGAAGTACTTCACTGAAAGGGTTGTCAAATGATGGAATGGTCTGACCAGGGTGGTGGTGGAGTCACCATCCCTGGAGGTGTTGAAGTAGTGTGTGGACCTGGCACCTAGGGACATTGTTTAGTGTTGACCCTTCAGTGCTGGGTCGAAGGTTGGACTGGATGAGCTTGAAGGTCTCTTCCAACCACATACAGTCTGAGATTCTGTGATTTGATTGTGATGTTGATAGGACAAGAGGAAATGGCCTCAAGTTGCACCAGGGCAGGTTTAGGTTGGACATTAGGAAAAATTTCTTCCCCAAAAGGTTTGTCAAGCCCTGGAGCAGGATGACCAGGAAAATAATGGAGTCACCATGCCTGGAGGGATTTAAAAGGCGTGTAGATGTGGTGCTGAGGGAGGTGGTTTAGTGGTGGTGACCTGGCAGCGCTGGGCTCATAGTTGGACTCAGTCTTAAAGGTCTTTTCCAACCAAAATGATTCAATGATTTATTTTTTTCCCCCACGTATAACTGTACTAGCCCAACATCCAACTCCAATCCAAGAAACTGGGGTCTGTGCATTGCCACACACCTGTGCTGGTATTCATTAATTTACAGCCTGGCTTCTACAGATTAAAAGAGATTTTGAAAAGATGCAGTTTGGGGAACTATTGGTAGGGCATCTCATTTTAAAGGCAATACAAATCGTGCAGGAATCATTTCTATTGAGAGTCATTTCAGCTGAGATGTGTTTGCCATTGAAACTGGAGTACATTTCACCTATAGATATTCCAACTTTGCATATTTTGTGGCAGGAATCTATTTCAAAGGTGTTGCATACCTTCATTTCAGGTAAGTGGGACTCAGGGAGGCTTCACCTTCAATTCTTATTTTCAAGATAGGAAGATGGAAATGAGGCATTCCCTTACTCTATCTCCCCTGCTGGGACCACAGCTTCAGGACACTCATTTAAAAAACTCTGACTCTGCTTAAAAGTTGGACTTTCCCTGCTTTATTCTTTGAAGGACCCCACCACTGCACCTCTGGGTTGTTTTGGGTTCTTTTTCCTTGTTTTATTTTAATTTTTTCTTATTAGAACTGTTCAGTCTGGAGAAGAGAAGGCTCTGAGGTGACCTCATTGTGGCCTTCCAGTATCTGAAGGGGGCCTATAAGAAGGCTGGGGAGGGACTTCTCAGGATATCAGGGAGTGAATAGGACTAGGGGGAATGGAATGAAGCTGGAGGTGGGGAGATTCAGACTGGACATGAGGAGGAAGTTCTTCACCATGAGAGTGGTGAAGGCCTGGAATGGGTTGTCCAGGGAGGTGGTTGGGGCCCCATCCCTGGAGGTGTTTAAGACCAGGCTGGATGAGGCTCTGGCCAGCCTGATCTAGTGTGAGGTGTCCCTGCCCATGGCAGAGGGGTTGGAACTAGATGCTCCTTGTGGTCCCTTCCAACCCTGACTGATTCTATGATTCTGTGAAAATAGGGCTCTGGTTTTGTGATGCAGTTTCTTAAAAGTCAGACTGGAGAGCAAGGATAATAGACAGAAGACCTGATAGACCTAATGTTCCAAGACACAACTTTTGTATTCAGACAAATCCTAATGTAACATTAACAGGAGCCTCTTTTCCAGTAAATGCCTATTATTATTACTACTTATTAGGGCTTCCCACTTCTCTGTAGTAACCTTTCTCTGAGAGCACTATTTCTTAGAGAGAGCCAAGAATTTAATTCACATTAACCTCAGCATCAGCATTCTGGATAATGGGAAAAGGCACAAGGGCATAAGCAGGATCTTTGTTACAAGATTGAGTTCAAGGCAGCAAGAACATAACATTTAAAAGACTTTGCCATTATACAGAGAAGTTTCTGCCTGTGAGGTACCTCCAGATAGCAGAAATACTTTGAGCAGGTACCTTGGGTTCAGACAGCTGTGTTTCCCACAGCTATATAGCAAACACACTACTGTCAGTGAATTTGTGGTAGACTTCAGTCAGTCCTTTTTTATCAGCAGCATCTGCTGATATGTGTGATGTGTTTTATTACACAGCTCTGCTGTGGTTTAACCCCAGCCAGCAACTGAGCACCATGCAGCTGCTTGCTCACTCCTCCTCTCTTCCCAGTGGGATGGGAAGGAGCATCCAAAAACAAGGTAAAAGGCATGGGCTGAGAGGTGAACAGTTTAATTAAAACAACAACAAAAAACATAACAACAATAAAGTATAATAGTAGTAATGGAAAAGAAGATTAAAAATGATAAATAAATGCCAATCAAAGACAAGTGATGCACAATGCAGTTGCTCACCACCCACTGACTGATGCCTGAGCACCTCCCAGACAGGTCTCCCAGTTTATATACTGGGGATGACCTTCTATTGTATAAAATATCCCTCTGGCTAGTTCAGCTGTCCTGGCCATGCTCCCTCCCAGCTTCTCGTGCACCTCCTCACTGGCAAAGCATGGGCAAGTGAGAAGTCCTTAACTTAGGGTAAGCACTACTCAGCACCAACTCAAAGATCCATGTCTTATCAACATTGTTCATAGGATCATAGAATTCCTGAGTTGGAAAAGACCTCTAAGACCATCAAGTCCAACTTGCAACCTAACACCACCAGGCCCACTAAGCTGTGTCCTGAAGTGCCATGTCTGTGTGTTTTTTAAACACCTCCAGTGATGGTGACTCCACCACCTCCCTAGGCAGCCTCTTCCAATGCCTCATCACTTTCAGTAAAGAAATTTTTCCTGCTGTTAAATCTAAACCTCCCCTAGTGCAGTTTGAAGCCATTTCCTCTCATTCTATCACTTGATACTATGGAGAAGAGACTGACACCCACCTCACTACAACCTCCTTTTAACTAGTCATAGGGAGCAATGAGGTCTCCCCTCAGCCTCCTCTTTTTCTTCTTGTGCTGCCTTGCTTCACCCCTGCTGATGACTTTGAAGGAGCAAGTCTGCTGTTGGACCAGCAGCTTTAATAGTGTGGAAGCAGAAATGGTTTAATGAACTGAAAAGGGAGTGGGATGAAAAAAATCAGTGCCAAGCACTCTGTCATTTGCATTTCAGATGTTAGTGTAAGTCCCAAGCACACGTGTACAAGATTATTGTAATGAAGATGTACATAGCCAGGCTTCCTATTTCATCACAGCTTCTGCTTTCACCTAGGTAATTAGCTCCAACGCAGGACCCACTGTTATCTTCTTGCTGACTGACAGTGGGCAGAAAACCAAGCCATTTGCTGGTTGTCATGGGGATGCTGAGTTTGAGCAATGTGGCACTGGATGCAAGCGAGACAAGGCTTTTCCCTGGGAGCACAAGTGGAATGGTAAAGGTGCAGGGAAGCCCATCCCTCTTCTTTAGCCTTCGGAGGCATTGGCTTCTCCCACAGCTTTCCCCAAACACAAAATGGCAAAACAATAGCCTGTTGCTTTCACTGCCTTGCTAAGAAAGATATTCAGTAGATCATTCAGTATCACTATATTGAAGCCATAATGCTGTTAGGGATATTGGAGTTGGATTCCATGTCTCATCTGAAACCGTAGATGTACACAGAAACCATGACATGCAATCCTTGCTTCAAGGACTGTGCAACATATGGTAGAAATCCTGCTTTTCTCCTGCTAAAGGAGAGAGGCTGTATCAGAAGCCTTACAAGCTACTGATCTCAGTAGATTTTGTTGCCCTTTCATGCATCTTTCTGTATCACCTTTTCATTCAGAGAAGAGCAATTAAGCTGGTGAAGGATCGAGAGCTCAGGTCTTATGAGGAGCAGCTGAGGGAACTGAGGTGTTTTATCCTGCAGAAAAGGAGGCTGCAGGGAGACCTTCTCACTCTCTACAACTTCCTGAAAGGAGGTTGGAGAAAGATAAGGGTTAGTCTCTTCTCCCAGCTAACAAGCAGTAGGACAAGAGGAGATGGCCTCAAGTTGTACCAGTTGTATTTAGGTTGGCTATTAGGAAAAATGTCTTTACTAAAAGAGTGGTCAGGCATTGGAATAGGCTGCCCAGGGAGGTCCTTGGAGATGCTTAAAAAACTTGTAGACATAGCACTTCCAGACAGGGTTTAATGGCCATGGTGGTGTTAGGTCAACCATCAATGATCTTAGGTCTTTACTAACCAAAACAATTCTATGCTTCTATGAAAGCCACACTCCAAGGGCTGGGGGACAGAAAGGCTCTGACTAAGGCTTGCTCCTGTGCAGACCAAGGGCACTGCCACAGCCTGCACACCACCTTGGGGTACAGGAAGTCAGAGGTGGTGCCTGCAGAGAGCAGCAGACAGGACAAGTGACCCTCAACTGACCACCAAGCGACTCCATCCCATGGATGGCATCTTCAGGATAAAGCAGAGGGTGAAGCATCTTCTTCAATGGCTCATGTCCCAGAAGGATTCCTCTCTCTATTCTCTCTTTGATTCTGATCCGTATGTTCCTGAATCCAGTTCCAGAATCCAGCTGCTGAATCCAGTCCCCATCTGCCACTGAGACTCATCTGGGACTTCCCAGCATTAGTGGTGACAATGGTGATCTCATTGCCATCAGGGCTTGGGTTCCATATTGGTTTGTATCTCTTTGTCTCTGTTTTATTGGATTGTTCTCATTTCCATCCCAGCTGGTTTAGTTTCTTTCCCAACCCATCAGCCTCTCTCCCTTCTTCCCTTTCAGGAAGGCAGAGGGGTTCACAGAGGGCCTCTGTCGCTCATCTGGTGGCCAGTCCAGCCCCAAACCTTAGGGCATAAACTAATGTTTGGTCTTAGTACTTAAGGCCATAAATATAATACCATTGCAGCAACAACTGGTCAAAATGATCAGAAATGTTTCCCTCTGTGCTTGTAAGAACTGAAGGAAACCCCAATAAAGTTTCCCTTTAGAGGCAATACTTCAGAAGCAATATTTGAGAAGCAATATACTTTGTAATTTCCAGATTACAAAAGCTGCTTCTCCCCTTAAGAAATCTCAAGCAGAGCAAAAACTAAACTCTGAGTATAACCAGATTTCTTTTTCAGGACAAATGTTGGCATTTTCTTATGCATTCTAAGATCTCTGCTGAGTATTGAAGGATACTGGAAGGATACAGATTGCTCAGAAAGGAAAGGAAGAGAGAGGAAAAAAGGAAGACATATTGTCTCATCTATTCAAAAAATCATGTGCTTCTCAAAAAATATGCTGAAAGGGCAAAACAGACCATGGCTTACCACAGATCACTAATTTCAGAAGGTTTTATATATAGATGCATATATATATATATATATATATATAGTGGTTTATGAGCAACTCACAGAATTAAGAGCAGTGAAGAGAACAATCACATAAAAAAAGCAGTAAAGGATAAAAATAAAAATAGATTTTAAAATAAAAAGGTTAAAAAAAAATACAAGGCCCAAACAGTGAGAAGTAACTTGCCAGTGAGAAAGATAAGATGAATCAGAGGAAAAGCAGGGAGAAAGTTGGACTAGATGATCCCCAGAGGTCCCTTCCAACCCCTACCACTCTCTGATTCGGTGAAAAATGTTGGTTCATTAGAGAGCAAGATTTTGGCAAAGCCCAAAATATTCAATGCATTACTTAATTAGCCTTATTAAAGATGTCAGGCAGATAGTTAACACCAACGACAGAAGGGGAAGAGATCTCCATGAAGCAGCTCTGGTCATAATCAGACAGGACAGATGCTTGCCAAGTCTGACCAATGAACCTCAATATCTGACCAGTTCTTCAGTGAGGAATCATGGAAAAAAGCATGACAGCAGGAAAGGTCAAATGCAGTTTTTCTCCTTGTCTGTTAAAAAAAAAAGGAGAAAAGAGATGGGAAAGCCAAGAAAAAAACTAAGACAGCATTACTCCCACCCCATTAAAAAAATAATCAGGACTAATATAATCATATCTCTGTTAAGCAGCAAAGGGTAACAAGAGGTGAGCAGTGGACACCAGTCACTCCTCAAGAACAAAGCACATCCCACTGCCTTTCACCACACCACTGCAGGAAGCAGCAGCTAATGTCATATGTCTTGGTATTAGGCAGACATTCTCCTCATTAGCTGTCAAGATGAAACTGTTCTAGGAGAGAAGCAAAGTGGGTGGATAGTCTGTGATTCACTGCCCGAGCGGGAGGCTGTGCTGTGTGTCAAAAGGTGGGCAGAGGTCTGACAGCCTTTGGTGGCTCCATTTACCCTCTGGTTGGTGGAAGGGATCTGGTGGCATGGATCTGGGAGGTACAGTGCCTCCCAGGGGACACAGAATTAGAAACCAAGATCATTTAGATGATTATTCTCTTACAAAATGCAGCAATTGATACATTGACCTATCTGCAAGACATGTATTATCATAAAATCTCCTGGCTGGAAAACACCTTAAAATCATTGAGTCCAAGCAGACCCTGACATCTCTCTGTACACGACTGTTAGACCATGTCTCTAAGAACTGGTGAGGCTTCCCCCGTAACCATTGCTGAAGAGAAGTCTGGCAAATATATGGATCAAGGAGAGCAAATATGTGATTGTTTTAGCACAGAGGGCCATGAAGATGATCAGAGGACTGGAGCACTTCCCCTATGGGGACAGGCTGTGAGAGTTGGGGCTGCTCAGCCTGGAGAAGAGAAGATTCCAGGGAGACCTTATAGCAGCCTTCCAGCACCTGAAGCAGGCTACAAGAAAGCCAGGAAGGATTTTTAACAAGGGCTTGTAGTGGTAGGATGAGAGGGAATGGTTTGAAGCTTGAAGGGGAGATGTTAGACAGGATGTTAGAAAGAAATTCTTTATGGCGAGGGTGGTGAGATGCTGGAACAAGTTGCCTGAGGAGGTCATGGATTCCCCTCCCTGGAGGTGTTCAAGGCCAGGTAGGATGAGGCCTTGAGCAACCTGGTTTAGTGGAAGGTATCCCTGCCCATAGTGGGGAGTTGAAACTGGATGATTTTTGAGGTCCCTTCCAGCTCAAACCATTTTGTGAATCTACGAATCAAATTATGGGAAGGAAAATCTAGTCAGACATTATAAAAAAGCTCTTTAAAAGCTTTTCCTTTTTCTTATTTTTTTTTTTCTTTTCAGGAAAATGTAAGTCTAGGATAAATTATTTGAGGAATTAATGAAGAGCTTCTAATGACACAGGGCTGTCTCCCAAGACCCCACTTCTCTGTGGCCAGCATCCAGCAAGCAGACGCTTATGGTCAAACTCACCCAAGGTAAGTTAAACAGGGAGTGTGAGAGGGAAATTCCTATCTAGTGATAAAGAAATGGGGGAAAAAAGATAAATTGAAAGAAGTGACACCAAGAAATGCAAACTCTGTTGCTGATTATGACACAATTGTCAGATAAAAGGCACACCAGATCCAGAAAACCTGGTTGCACCTCCATAAGGAAGTCAGACAGGTGAAAGAGGTATAGGACTGGGCAGTTATGATTACAGCTCCAGACAACTTCTAGAAACTAAAGTTTCATGGTTGCTCTCAGGAGATTTGATGACAAAAGCTGTAAAATTCAAGATTTACTTGATCTAACAAGCATTGTGTGGCAAAGTTAGCAGACCAGTTACTTCTCTGAAGGTTTACCTGTCCAAGCTTACCCATGGCCAGTGTGGGAGCAGTGCAGGACATGATGGCTCAGGTTGCTGAGGGTAGCATTGAATCCAGCATTAAATTCTATGCCTCACTTCCTAGCTTTTGCAAAGACTATGGTTTTTTTCTGGCTGAGAGGTTATAAGAGGTTCTTTGCCCCTCTTTGAAACAATTTCAGATAGGCATTTTTATTCATACATTTACTGGTAATTGCAGTTTTCAGCATATGGCTGCATAGCTAAATCTTGCCTTTGAAATTAGGTAGAGAATATCCCAACTGAATTACTCAGTACATGCTGGTGGAAACAGAGCTGATTGCCCAGCTTTGGCTGACCCACCACATGCACTGGCACTCTTCCAGTATGATGAGAAATGAACTTCTAGATAACACAATTCTGTGTCTATCAATGGATGATGCTGACCATGCCAAACTCAATACTGGAAGACAGACACTGCTCAGTTCAAGAGAATCAGCATCTGAAATCAAATGAGTAGAAGACTAAATAGCAGAGGGGAAAATAAAATACAGGGCAGGGAATACCAGAGGCCCATACACCACTGTAAGTGAAGATATACATTTAGAGCCCAGAAAACACACATTTCACAGGTACCTGCCCTAGATATACTTGTCTTCACATCTAGGCACAGCTCCAGATACTAAAAAGCAAAATTAGCTGTAGTAATAAACCCCACAAGCCACAGGGTGAGAAATTAGGTTTAAATCTAGACACTAATTACTCTAAATATCTGAGGGAAATAAATCTGCAATCTAGATCATAGCCATTTATAGAGGGGAGACAGATTTGCTCTCTGGAAGAGGTTGATTCATCTAAATGGACTACTAGACTTGCATTTTAAGCTTGTCTGAGAGGATTGTGTTCTCCTTTAAGCTTGTAATAAGCTTTATTACACTTTATTACAAGCTTTCCTGAAGAAGTGCTTAATTTCAGAAAAATGAACTCAAAATGCAACTCTTCATGTCAAATCCATGATGCTCACTGCAGCCAGAATGAGCTGTGCTATTTAAGCATCTATTCCCAAATCACCATGCAGCAACATCTCACCTCGTTCCTCTGAGCCTTCCCTGTAGTGATGTGAAGTGCTGGACGTCGAAACAACAGAGAGACTGACAAATGGTAGACAGCAAGCAAAAAAAGAAGATTGTTAACAATCAATAACCACCATTTCCCCTCCCCAGCTTCACATGGGGAATTATAAATGCAGGCCTAATTTCACAAGGAGATACACTTGATAGAAAGCTCAGACTATCCGAGCAGGAGCTGTTGCTATTTGTCCAGGGCAGGATTTTTAGCCTGAGTTTGGTATAGAAAGATTATTTGGAATACTGAAGGAAAAAGTACCCTGTCTCCTGGTGACAGCTATCAAGCTCTGCTTTAAGCATGACACATAGTGAGAGGACCAAAGAGGCAGATGGTCTAAAGAAGTTGAGATGCAGGATCATCACTGTCAAAAGTGAAGAAACTACTGTCTGTGCTTTGGGTATTTAACTTTTTAGTGTTACACACATCAGAACAAACTGATCATCCAAATTCAGGCATTCATCTCACTTTTGAATCTCACTATATATATATAAAAAAAATGCTTCTAGATGGTTTTGTCCCCCAGATAAAAGCATCATCCTTTCCTTTTGATTCTGGTTCTGTGGCTCACAGAACCTTTGATTTCAACAGCTAAACTGAAAACATATGTACCTGGAAAACAGCCTCCTTCTTGCTAAGTAACACTTTATTAATTTTATACTTATATATTATAAATCACTTTGAAGTTTTAATCAGAAAACATCCAGGACTTGGTCCATTGCCCAGAAAACTTTTGCCTGCTCCATGGTAATTGCATCCATATGTTTTACAGTATTAGGGTAGGAAAGGAAGACCTCTTGGTCAATTGAAAATGGAAGTGGACTTGTACAGCCACAGCTGAAAACCAGGTAGGATACCAATGCTAGGGACTCAGCTTTTTCAGAAACCTCTCCAGCCACTGCTCTGAGTTAGGCTGACCCAGCTATCCCAACATCAGATTCAAGTCCTGTATCTCCTTCTCTGCTCCAACACCAGCTTGATCTGTATACACGTTCCTCTAAGGTCTCACAGAAGGTTGCCATTACCTCTTCTGGTTCTCAGCCTGCACCACTGCTTTTGTTATGGCATGATGCATTTACCCTGAGCTTGAGACAAACAATTTTCCACTTCCATGCTGGCAAGTGACATTTTGATTCAGCTTCTTGAGACAGGAAAACCTCTCAAACACCAATCTTGCCTTCGCAGCCTGATCCAAATACAAAGTACATTTGAAGATGATAGATTTCAAGTGCACCAAAAGCTATTTGGGAAGGAAAATTCAGCCTACAATTTACCAGCATGAGCTCCAAGGAGTCTAAAAGCTGCTTTAGCACTTAGTGATGGCTGACAAAAATATATTGCAAAGGAATAATTGCTAACCATACAGGCTCCTAAGAAGAGGTTGCATTAGTGTCCCCATTAACGAAACAGCAAAGAAACTTCTTGTAAACAGAGTTTAAAACAATCTTAACTTCACTTAAAGCTTTAGGAGACATGTTTAAGAAGGATTTATTTCTGTAACCTGAAAACTCTGTCCAGAGGGAGAGGATTGTGAATTGTGCTTTCAGGCAGGTGGGCACAGATAGATGGCTTTGACAGCAAACTAGATCCCTGGCTGCTGTTCTTTGGGGTATTTTTTTTCCCCCCTGTGTCTTTTTAAATCAAATTGTAGCACTGCTGCCTCGCCATAAACATTCATCTGCACCAAACAAAGTGATGAGAAAAAGAAAAGTCCTGATACCCTGTATCAGAACACAATATGCTTTGAGGTTTGCATCTCAAGCAGTAGATAAAAGATGCGGTTTGGGCTGAGCTCTAGAAAATGTTATCAGAGGCGTTCCCCTCTCTAGCAACCATGGCTCTTCATTGAGATGCAGGTAGTGCTTCAATACCAAAGACTGCAGTGCATCATTAAAGTACTGTGAAGACAAACAACACTCATGCTGCATACCAAGTGGTTTTACATTTAACCGAATCATTTTAGTATGAATACATCCAGGTCTGACACCCTAAGCCACTTGTGTATAATGTGCTGGCAGAAATGGGACTGCACTAATTACATTTCATGCATATTTCAGAATTAACCTCAGGGATACAGAAAGGTGGCAATAAAGAAGATTTTATAACCAAGTTCATTTGCAATTGGCAGCCACATGAAGACTAGTTTTCCTCAGAGATAACGTTAGAACATCTCAGATGAGGAGTTTTATTCCTCTTATGGTTGTTTCATTGAAGCACAGGACACATGGAGGTTTTGTATCTCTTTGAAACACCAAACCTTCATCAGAAACTAAGCCCCTTTCAAAAGTGAAAGGCTGGAGGACTTCAGCTAGTGTGCCAGCTCCACTAAAATTCAGGAGAAGCAGAATACCCATATTTCTCTCCAGGGAGTGGTGCAAAACATCACAATTAGGCTACATCAATCGAGATAATTTCCTATCCAAAGTAAAAGCTTGTTTCTTTTTCATCCCTCTGAACTTTCTGAAATCTCTTCCAAGGACACACTTTCAAATAGTTTATTTTATTTTTTTTTTCCAGGCAAATGCAGCAAGGTCACTTTGCCTTTTGCCTTTACCTCTTTCAAGACCAAACTGCACAGGACACAACAGTTTTCCTGCTGCCTCTGACCCTTCTGCTAGATTCTGCTCCATTTCCAGTAATAACAGTTCATTATTAAGAGAGATAAAGGAGCATCTCAGAGCTGTATTAAAACAGAGAGAAAAATGGGATTTCAGATCTCTGGACACATGCCAACGATCTTCTGGATGCACAGCTGATGTTGAATGCCCCAGATCCTCAACACCTAGGAACACAACAGAGAAATCACCAATTATCTCCATTTTTTGCTTCAGAAGAGAGTTCAGAAATGAATAACTTGCACTGCAGAAGGTCTGCCTTGCTTATTATTTTCCTCATCTAACACTCAACACATTTTGCTTTGCTTTGCTTTCTAAAGAGTTGTCAACCACCTTTTCCCATTATTATTTGCTTTGTATCAATAGCCAGGGCCCTGCTGCACTATTATTCCTTCCACAATACAATATATTTGAGTGATACCCTGATCCTGCCAGGGCACCTTATATTTTGTGGCTTTCACAAAAGATCTTACCTTTGTCAAATAAAGCTGCAGAGAGGTTTGTGACTGGTGATACCCACGGTTGTGAGGACACCTGGAACAAAACATCTAGTGCAGAGGTGCTTGTAATTGCAGGGGCATCATCTTCATGATCCTTGTTAGTCCTTCTAGTCATCTATTTTAAGAGAGTCTTTGTCTAGACAGTCTTATCTACTGCACATTCAAAGGGAAGGGAAAAAAAGAAAAAGCAAACAGGTGATTTATCCAAGGTCATAAAGTAGGTAAAGGGCAGAGTTTGCCATCAGTCCTGTTTCTGATCTCAGCACAATGTCTCAGCTAATGAATCATGCTCGTTTTCTTCTTCACAGCTTGTGCCTTTCTCATTTGATGTGTCTGCATTGAAACATATTTGTTTTATAATCAGGCAAACGAGGAGGCAAAGCCATTATGTCTAAAACCTCTTGCTCTTGCACACAGAGAAATTTGAGTTGTCAGGAAAAAAAAAGCTGAAACATCAGCAGTGGCAGAACTACGTTTCAGAAAGATCTCCCAGGACCTGGAAATATTATACATGAGCTCTGCAGCCAGCAAGGTGTGTTAGGTAAAAATCTCTGGTGGAATTGTACAGAGGCTGATGCAAGAGACTGGCAGCTTAGACAGAAATATCCTGGCCTGTTGTGCACGTAAATGAACAGGCAATTCTAAAGCAGTATTGACCCAGTATGTTGTAAGGGGCTTTCAATAAGTGCATGACAGCACCTGCTCCAGATCCTAGGAAACTGCCCATCCTGCAGGGACAACGAGGAGGGGGTGGCCATTCTTTGTAGCACTCCTGAAAATACACAACTGCACAACATCAATAACCAAATGCAGATAAATAATCCATGTGCAGCCTTCTGCAAACAGGGTCCACCACCCATTGTCCTGGGATCCCTGCAAGAGGCCCTCCAGGAAAGACATTTTAGTTAAGGAACTATCCCATTGCTCAGAATATTGGTGGATGGCACTAGTTCTCATGCTTCAGTTCAAGACTGCTTACACATCTAGGTGTATTTGTGGAGACCTACCAAGGGTTCTTAGCATGTATTAGATGACTCTGTAGAGAGCAGACATGACTTGACAAGGTGCTGGATAATGTACATTTAGTACATTTCATCCTGTGAGATACTACACAGAATCACAGATTGATAGGGGTTGGAAGGGACCTCTGCAGATCATCTAATCCAATTGCCCTGCCAGAACAGGTTCAGCTAGAGCAGGTTGCACAAGACAGCAATCTAAGCAGAGATAAAGACTCCACCACCTCTCTGGGTAGCCTGTTCCAGTGCTCCACCACCTTCAACGTAAAGAAGTTCCTCCTTATGTTTAGACATAACTTCCTATGTTCCAGTTTGTGCCTGCTACCTCTTGTCCTGTCACTGGCAGTGACCCTTACAGGCTCAAAGTTGCAGGAGATCCTCTGTTTCAGAATGTGGTGAACTCCTGCCCTGCTGTGTATAATATGCAGATTATATAGTTAGGATCCACATAGAAAGTGAATGACTCTGAGCCACTACTTCTAAACCATTGCCATTTATTTTTAAACACAGTTCTGAAGTGATTTGTCATAAATGACCTCACTTTTGTCCCTGCTACTAGGCTCGTTAGTCTTCACTCAAAGCACAACTGATGCCTGATATTTACATTACACACCAATTATCCTTCCAGGCTGACTCTGCAGTATGGTGATGGGATCAAACCTGAGAAATCTTCAAGTTACTTTTTTTTTTTTCTTTCCTAGTTAAAATCCAAATGCATTTTTAATTTTTGCTCTTCAGTCCACATAGAAGGAGAGCTGAGGAGATTTCAAAGCCTGATTGCTGCTGAAGGACTTGAATCTGCAAGGTTGTAAATAGCCTTTGCACGAAGTTGTGTTTCACGAGCTCGGTAATTTGCAGTTTGTTATAGAGACATAAACTCGTTTCTGACTAAATTGTATTGTAAGTCATGCTCCTCAGAGAATGCCTGACTAAAAGGTGATGTTAAAGTAATTTCCATAACATCAAACTCTACAACAAGCTAAAAACTTCATAGAGAAAACTGGGGAAAAGGTGCAGGCTGAGCTGGAGTGAATTGCTTTACAGTGGTGCTCGAAAGGGGAAAAGTCAGATATTGCTCTGAAAAATGCAATGCTAAATCTGTCTTAAAAAGCACAGCATTTGATTTTCAGCTGTTTGACAGTGACTGGCTTCACTCTTAGACATAATTTTCCAGCAGCATCCAGACACTCAAATCCCCCTCCAAGGAGCGGGCTCCTGGCAGGAACGCACCAACACAGCCCTAACATGCTTTAGAGTTTCATGGCACAGGTATCTGGCCCCCAAAGTTATTTGCAGATTGCATTGGGTTGGAAGGGACCCTCAAAGGTCATCTTGTCCAACATCCCTGCAGTCATCCCAGATACCTCCAAGCAGATCAGGCTGCCAAGGGCCACACCAAGTCTGTTCTTTAATGTTTCCAAGGATGGGACCTCAGTCACATCTCTGGGGGACCTGTTGCAGTATTTTACCACTCTCATTGTGAAGAACTTCCTCCTTCTGTCCAACCTAAATCTACCCAGATGCAGTTTCAGTTTCATACCATTGCCCCTTATCCTATCACTGCAAGCCCTGCTCCAGCCTTCCTGTAGGTCTTCGTCAGGTATTGAAATGTAGTTATAAGCACTCCCCAGAGCCTTGTCCTCTCCAGGCTGAACAGTCCCAATTCTTTCAGCCTGCCTTCATAGCAGAGCTGCTCCAGCCCTCTGATCATCTTGGTGGCCCTGCTCTGGACTTGCTCTCTTACAATATGTAAGAAATGTATCACTGAATCGTAAGATGCTGGGAATTACAAGAAGGAAAAAGCCCCTCTCATGGCATGTAGTCCACTTTAAGTAAAGGATTGAACCTGCATGTACTCCAGCAATCATAACTGCTCGCTGCAATAACGTGACATTTGGAGGGGAAGGATATTTGATCATTCAATAAAATAAGAAAACCTGCTTCCTTCCTCTTGTGAAGAACCAGCTGATCATTTGAATGAGGAAACCAGAGCAGTGGAGACAATAACTCACACCTGCCAAAGACCAACCTAACTTGAAGAGGAGGGGGAGGAAAAAAAAAAAGGGAAAGGTTCTGTCAACCTTGAAATGTCAAATCGAGACGTTTATCAAGGCAGCTGCACCAACTGCAGCATGGAGATCCTGTGCTATTAACAATCCCTGGCTGGCAGGTCTTTAATATCACTGCTGTGGCTATTTTCCTTAATGAGACAGGAGGGGGTTTTCTTCTGAGAGAGGCCTAGATGTGTACAACTTGGGTATGTGACAAATAAGGGGGTGACAAACTGAGAGGCAATGAAGGCAGCCAGCATAAATAGAGGAATCCCTGTTTAATACAGTACAGTGATTATAAATGTGAGGGATGGTTATGCAGCAAAGATGAGGGCAATTTATCCCCAATATTGGAAAGAGCTCCAACAACGAGACTGAATTCATGTTCTGAGCTGTCAAGGCAAGGGACTAAATGACAGGAGAGGGGCTTTTTTTCCTCCTGTAATTTCCATCATCTTATGATTCAGTGATGTATTTCCTTCCTACCTTTGCATTTCATTGAAGATAGGATTAGAATCACAGAATTGTTAGGGGTGGAAGGGACCTCAAAGATCATCCGGTTCCAACCCTCCTGCCAGGTACTAGAACAAACCTCCTCAGCCAGTGGGTCAAAACCTGCGATTCTATGAGCAACAAAATCTTTCCAAAAGCTTCACAGTCTCCCACTCCAGTGCAGTAATGCCACTTTCTTGTGTGATAATTTGTGTTTTCTTACAGTTCCCACTGGACAGCTGCACTAAAGCTAGCTGCCCTAATGGTAATTGCATGCCTAAATCATTCAAGGCCAGTTTATGTATGTTCTTGTGCCAGTACTGTCCTTTCACATGACTTCATCTTTTCACAGCCATTTATTACCCTAAAATATAGATGAATGTCATGGCAACCTCCCTCAGCTGAAAAAAACCCAAGCCAACCAACCCTGTTTACAAAAAGCCACATGCTTTCTGCAAAAGATGATGGTGAGAAGAATGAGGAGCCTGCCTTCTCATTTACTCAGTGAGATACTTCTCATTTGCTCAATGAGATGCTTTCCATTTTAAATTTAATTTAAGTTATTATGGGATTTTTATCCAAACACAATTATGACCTTGTGTTTAAAGTGCTAATGAGTGACCAAACATTAGTACTGCCAAATGTTAGAATGACTTCATGCTGACCATAAGCTCTGTATCAAAACAGTAGCAGTGCTCCTGGACAAGCACTCCTGGACAGTCTGTGCTGGGAAGAGTTCTTGATAGAATTTGGGGTACAGAAGCAAAGCTCTTTAGGTAGAAGAGTCACCACAAAGGAAAAAGAAGCACTCAAAAACTTCATCATGGTTTAACCCCAGCCAGCAGTTCAGCCCCAGGTAGCTGCTCACTTACTGCCCTCCAGTGGGATGGGGATGAAAACTGGAGAGGTAAAAGTGAGAAGACTCACAGGCTGAGAGAAGAACAATTAGACAGGTAAAGCAAAAGCTGCTCTCACAAGCCAAGCAGAACGAGGACTTCATTCACCATATCCCATGGGCAGGCAGGTGTTCAGCCAGGAGAGCAGAGCTCCATCATGCATAATGGTTACTTGGGAAGACAACTGTCATCACTCCAAATCTCCTCCTCTTCCTCCTTCCACCAGCTTTATATGCTGAGCATGACATCCCTTTCCTGAGCCTGGAACATCCCTTTGGCAACTTGGGGTCAGCTGTTCAACTGTGCCCCCTCCCAAATTTTTGTGCATGCTCTCTGGTCCTTGGTGGGGTGGGGTGAGGAGAAGTCCTTGACTCAGTGTAAGCACTGCTCAGCAGCAATAAAAACATCCTAACACAAGTGCTCAGAATTACAGCACCAGTCCTGATCTCACCATAAACATTGGCAGGCTGTGCCAAGGTGTAGTAACGATCCAGTGAACAAAAACAAAGACACACTTACTTGTGAACCTTAGATGGAATTGATAGTTCTGGAAACTTCCCTGACATGAGTATCCACTGTAAGAGATGAAACATACACACCACCAATTGCTCTAAGCTACAACAGTAGGGACAAGAGTGGATTTCATACACTGTTTACCCCCCCCCCCCCCAAAGATAATTCCAATACTTTCAAATTCCCTGGGGGATATACAGTGGCATTGGCTTCTCTGTGGGCCAGTCACTCTGCTGAGACTCCACAAGGTGTAAATTAATTCCAGCTCTAAACTTATTTCAGATGATCTATTGAGTAGCTGTCAGGTGGTAACGATTTTTGGTTGCTGTGCTCAACCTGATCTGGTGAAATTGGCTGGAAGCTTCTGCATTGTATTAGTAATCTCCTAAGCAATTACCCCTCCAGCACACATTTTACCTTCATTTCTTCAGTGGTCCTCTATTAACAAGAAATATGCACTTTGGGCAGGGTGTAATGGGAAGGCAGTGGAGAATGAATTTAGGAATTTCTTCAGTGGTCTTTTATTAGCAAGAAATATGCACTTTGGGCAGGGGGTAAGAGGGGGGCACTGGAGAATGAATTCAGGAATACAGTCCCATCTCTTCCTGGGAAATTCCTGTCCTGTACCAATAAATACTCTCATTTTGGTGCTAAATAAAAATCTGAGAAATAAAGAGTAAAACTCAGATGCATAATCCTTGCATAGATAAAAAGATCACAACTCATTCTTGAATCAATGCTATTAATGTTTTCTTACTGCTATTTCTGCTAGTCTGTGTTTGACATTGCCATGGTTGTCTAGACTGCAAATGCCACACTGGGAGAAGGACTTATTTCACTCATGGCAATGAGGATCTTTGCTTTATGAAATTGCAAATATACTCTGATTGTCTAAGGGGCTAAGCAATCCAGGAGAAATGCTTTACCAGGGGGTCAGTAAGTGCAAGAGAGAAGAATTCAGGTTGTGTCTTGGTGGATGAAACCTTAAGTCAAAAGGAAACGAAAACACAAATAATTTTTCTCATCATAGAAGAGCAGAATCATTTTGGTTCAAAAAGTCCTTCAAGATCATCAAGCCCAACCCTTCTCTACCTCTGCCAAGTCTGGTGCTAAACCACAGCCCTCAGCACCACATCTCTGCATCTTTTTAACACCTCCATGGCTGGGGATTCAGCCACCTCCCTGCAGAGCCTGGTCCAGCATTTGAGAATCCTTTCAGTAAAGAAGTTTCCTCTAACATCCAACCTAAACTCCCCTGGGGCAACTTGACATATAAAAAGCCTTCATGCTGAATCATGAGTGGTTTTTGTCCTAGAAATGGTTTAATTCAGACTTACAAAAAAAAAGAATCAATGCCTAAAAATTTAAGTTCTAAATGTAACTTTTTTTTTTCCTCCCCCACAAGGGTAAAACTTTTTGCAAGTGTTGAACTAAGTAATCTTGATTATTTTGTTTTAAACTATTATTCCCCCTCCTTTAGCTACACATTTTAATTTTGCTGGTTAAATCTAAACTTGGATCCATTTTTACAGCTGGTTTCAATGAATCCAAAGCAGCACTTTCTATTACAAAGGATTTTGTGGTTGAAGAAGCTCACTTAGCTTTACACCAGAATGGAGCTTCAGTTCATCCATTCAATATATCATCACACACTCCAGGTCACAACCCACTTCCAAGCAATTTACAGTTTCTAAGAACTCTATAGAATGATAAAGGGAATTGCCCTTATCTTACATCTCTGTAGTACATCATACACACACACACACACAATGAGTTTACACTATCCAGGTGCTGAGGCATTTATGCCACCAGGACAATCAGCTTTATCTCTAGCTGGCTGCAGCTAAATTATTCCATTAGGAAGTGAGAAAAAAAAAAAGCCAAAATATCCTCTCTGCTACACACATACATACCAAAAAAAAAGCAAAGAAAGCAAACCAACCCACCCACCCCAAAAAAATGGAACTCCAGTACCTAAGGAAGGGGAAGAAAGTGGATTCCTGGCCCAAAACAGTGCTGAGCAATAGCACGTGATGGCTACAGTGCAAATGTTTGTGTGGGAAGCAGTCACTCACTAGCCTTTAACCCTCTGCCCTTAGGTACGGATAAGCCTCAGGTATTTATAGCCTTTATCTAATTTCCTGTCCCCAGGCTCTCCTGCTCAGTTACACAATGTCTTCCAAGAACTCAAATTCCACCTTAAGGCCATTTACGTTCTTTTGCCTTATAAGATGCACAGAACACCACAAAACTTCCTCAGATAAGGAGGGAACTCGTCTTGTAGTAGCTAACAACTGTAGCCATCATACTATCGTTGTTTGATCATACAATCTTGTCAGCTTCTAGCTGAAGCAATTCTCTTTTTATCTATCCCAAATACCTAAGTAGCGATTCATAATCTCTTTTCTGACCTTGATTAGATTTTGAACAAGCCAAACCCTTAATCTCTCTTCATAAAAAGATTAATCAGTTCTGTTGATCTTCTTAACTGCCCTTCTCTGGTTCTGTTTCCATCCAAGGCAATCTGACCGTAAGCAGCCAGAGCCATACAGGTGCTTTTCCAAGTCATCTTACCTCTGCCCATTACAACTCTGAAATACTTCCCTGAGTCTAAAGGTGTTGGGCATGATTCATCTAATCATGGGATTCTCTCTCATGGCTCCCACACTGATGACCGCAGTAGTTCTTCAGTCAAGATACAGCCCTGAACTGTTCTGCATGTTGCCTGTGTGAGATATGAATCAATCTGCCTTTTCCAGCATAGGGCTCTCAAAATGTCATCTTCAGGTTTAGCAGAGGTCAGGCTACTTACAAGTGTTATTTTGTAGTCAAAAGGGGGAAAAAAATGAAGTAATTAGTTATTACATACATACTACATGAAGATGATGCAATGATTTCCCAAGACAGGCACCAGAGTTTCATTTTTATTTTCAATAGACACAGGATTGAAGCCTTGATTAGGCAAAACCAAACAACTTGACATATTGAAAGCACAGAATTAACCATGAGGACAGTATGTGCCAAACCATCTTCAGAGCTGGATCCCCAAGTCTAACCTACAAGGGGGAATGGGGGGAAAAAAAACAGAAATGGGGAGATTCAGATTGGATGTTAGGAAGAAGTTCTTCACCAGGAGGGTGGTGAGACCCTGGCACAGGTTGCCCAGGGAGGTGGTGGAAGCCTCATCCCTGGAGGCTTTTAAGGCCAGGCTGGATGTGGCTCCGAGCAACCTGCTGTAGTGGAAAGTGTCCCTGCCCCTGGCAGGGGGATTGGAACTACATGATCCTTGAGGTCCCTTCCCAACCCTAACAATTCTATGATTCTAAAGTAAAAATACTTTCTTCTATCTGTTCTGATACCTTCCTCTCACTGCCCTCTTTTTCCATTCCATACTGCTTTGGACTAAATTTGTCTCCAAAGAGACAACTTGTCTCAATTACAAAATGAAATCATTAATGAATTTGCACAGCAGCATTGTTGCTATCTCCTGTGAACAGCCTCTGAAGCAAAAGGTTAGATATTTTATATTAACACAGCCAATTTGCCCTGCTCTCCACTGTTTTCTGCCTGCTATCAGCTTGTAATGTGAGCTAAAGATTAGGAAAAGGCAGAATGAATAACCAGACTGCAACTTGAAGTCAAAGGCCAGTCTGTTCCCTACCACCACCTCACACCAAGGGATTTGTTAAAGTTATTTTTATTAAATATGATACTGCAACTTCTATTCCTTTGTGTGATTTTTCTGTGACATTCTACCCTAGCAGTCTTTATCAGTGTCACAGGATAGGGTGGGGCTGGCCATTAGACAAGTGACAGATGCTCTCTATGAACCCTGAAAGGGAATATGGACTGGGAAAGAAAACTAAACCAGCTTCAATGAAAAGAAGAACAATAACATTGAAGAGATATAAAAGATACAAACCAGTAGAGAACCCAGCCCCCAACAGCAATGTCGTCACCATCACCACTGACGCTGGGGGCAAGCACTGGGGAAGTCTCAGTAGCAGGTGGGAGCCAGATTCAGGAGCTAGATTCTGGAACTGGACTGAGGAACACATGGATCAGGACCAAAGGCAGAACAGAGTTGTCCTTGGATGCCAGCCTTTCTTGAAGAAGTGATCACTCAGTTCCATACTACTTATGGAATGGATCCCTTGGTCAGTTGAGAGTGACCTGTCCTGTCTGCTCCTCCCCACAGGTGCCACCTCTGACTGTCTGCACCCCAAGGCAGGGCACAAGATTCAGAGATTGCATCCCCTTCCTAAGTCACCTTGTCCAACCCCCCACAGTCAGCCCAGACACCTCCAACTAGATCAGGCTGCCCAGGGCCATATGGAGTCTGAACTTGAATGTCTCCAGGGACAATGCCTCAACCACATCCCTGGGCAACCTGTTCCAGTATTTTACCATTCTTATTGTAAAGAACTTCCATATGTCAAATTCAAATGTGGCAGTGCTCTTGGTCTGCACAGGAGCAAGTCTAAGCCAGAGTCTTTCTGCCCCCCAGCCCTTGGCAGGCACTCTCCCCATCATCATTCTCACTGCTAGACGCAGCCCCTGGCAATACAAACCTGCCCTCAACCTCACATAGTGCAGAGGCTGAGCTGGGAAGTCAAATCCCTGACCAGAATTGATTCTTATCTAGCTTAAAGCAGGACAATCACTGAAATCAAACAATAAGGCAGTTTCCCCTTGCAGAGGCAGGTTAGTCTATAAAAACCTGACATAATTCAATCATCTGGACAAAGGAAAGCTAGATTCTACTTACGTGATGCCAGTAATCTTCAGCAAAACTTTCCTCTCCTGCTCTCTGAGTCATACTGTTCTGAACTCCAAGCTCTTTCAACCCCAATTTGTCTTGTATCTCTGCACAACATGAAGCATAACAAGGCCCTACTCTGAACTGACAACTTGCAGTATCACAAATCCATCAATAATGCTGGATTGCTGGAAGAAGTGGAAAATGGAGACCACCCAGGAATGGTTTTTTCAGGAAGATGAAAAGCTCCTGCTTTAGTCTTAAAATAAATACTAATAATAATTAAAAAAAAAGATGCTAAAGAAAACATTTAGCTCAAGTCCTAATCTTTAGAAAAATGAAGAACCTCAGGCATTCTGTCTGTGACAAAAACCAAACCTATTTGACCATACAGGGAGGGAGGATAAGACCCCCCTCTTTTTTGGTTCTCCTTCCTCTCTTTGGCAGGAGGGAGCTGGCACATTATGGAACAACCCCAGAAGCCTTGTGTCTGGATTAAAGCAGGCATCACATCCAATGTCTTGAAGGACAATTCATGTTAAGGTACTTCCAGATGCCACTGCTTGAAGCCTGGAGAGGAAAAGGCCATGTGGGCAGTAGCAATGGGTGGCTGCAAGATGTCCAAATAATGTCACGGCCCAGAGAGCAGCACAGAGCTGCAGGGAAGCATAGATCAGTTCCACCTGGCACCTCTGCAGGTGCTGCAGTCAGGAATGAGCACTTTGAGACATCTTGGCATTTGCCTGCTCTGGGAAGAAAACATGCAGTAGACATTTTAATGAGAGAGTAAAGATTTTTCACCTTCCACAGGACAATTTCCTACAAACTATGACTATTCTCCACCAGTGTTTGCTTCTCTGATTTTCTTCTGGCAACATAATCCATGCAGAAAATTATCTGAGTTCTTTAGCTGAGAGATACTGACTTATTTATTCTCCCTCAATTCTAAAATATTTAGAGGATACCAGCTAGTTTTTGTGTGTTCCCATACTGTGATTTGCTGCTGTTGCTCACATGAAAACATCTCTCATTCCAGAGACTGTGCAGCACTCTCCGACGTGACAGACTCATTGGCTTGCAAATCTCTCCTTTATGCTTGGGAAATTTTATTATTATTACAGTAATGTAGCTGAAATCAGGGCCCCATTGTGTGTGCTCCTTAAATAATGAACAGGGAACTGAGGCACAGAGAAATTAAGTGCATTGATCAAGGTCAGACAAAGGTTAGCATCACTGGAACTGCAGGGTCACCCTCGTTCTCTGCTAGTCTTTGTGGTGGTGTCAAAACAGCCCTGCCACCAGAGACAAAACAGCTGATCCATCACTTTTAAGGAGAGACCACTTGTGCCAGTCATACAACAGAGATACAAGTGAGACAAATGCATGCACACATCCAGTACAAACTGGGTACACTCAGTCCCACATCCCTGCTCTCCAGGGCTCTGTCCCAGCTCTTTATCCAGTCTCTAGTGGTGTCCCCCAGGGATGTGTGTTGGGCCCCATCCTGTTCAATATCTTCACTGATGATCTGGATGAGGGCATTGAGTCCATCATCAGTAAATTTGCACATGACACCAAGATGGGGGCAGGAGTTGATCTGTTACAAGGGTAGGAGAGCTCTGCAGAGGGCCCTTGCCAGGCTGGACAGATGGGCAGAGTCCAAGGGCAGGAGATTGAACACATCCAAGTGCCAGGTTCTACACATTGGCCACAACAACCCCATGCAGTGCTACAGGCTGGGGGCAGAGTGGCTGAGAGCAGCCAGGCAGAAAGGGACAGGTTGATAGTAGGCTGAACACAAGCCAGCAGTGTGCCCAGGTGGCCAAGAAGGCCGATAGCATCCTGGCCTGCATCAGGAATAGTGTGGCCAGCAGGAGCAGGGAAGTCATTCTGCCTCTGTACTCAGCACTGGTTAGGCCACACCTTGAGTCCTGTGTCCAGTTCTAGACTCCTCAGTTTAGGAAAGATGTTGAGTTGCTGGAATGTGTCCAGAGAAGGGCAACAAAGCTGGGGAGGGGTTTGGAGCACAGCCCTGTGAGGAGAAGCTGAGAGAGCTGGGGTTGCTTAGCCTGGAGAAGAGGAGGCTCAGGGGAGACCTTCTTGCTCTCTACAACTCCCTGAAGGGAGGTTGCAGCCAGGTGGGGGATGGTCTCTTCTCCCAGGCACCCAGCACCAGAACAAGAGGACACAGTCTCAAGCTGTGCCAGGGGAGGTTTAGGCTGGATGTTAGGAAGAAATTCTTCACAGAAAAGAGATTGGCCATTGGAATGCGCTGCTCAGGGAGGTGGAGTCATCATCACTGGAGGTGTTTAAGAAGAGACTGGATGGGGTGCTTGGTGCCATGGTTTAGT
The DNA here is from genome assembly GCF_014839835.1 of Dryobates pubescens. Lineage (NCBI taxonomy): Eukaryota > Metazoa > Chordata > Aves > Piciformes > Picidae > Dryobates > Dryobates pubescens. Next base: position 18,149,513 of record NC_071624.1, on the reverse strand, counting down.
TGATCAGATGGTGTTGGGTGATAGGTTGGACTGGATGATCTCAAAGGTCTTTTCCAACCTGGTTAATTCTGTTCTCTTCCATTCATGCCACAACAGGCATGAATCCAAGCTGTCCACTGGGTCAAAGAGATGCTGGCTGGCAACTCACAGCAGACATTTCCAGCTGCATCACATGGAACATAACAAGAGATGACCTCATTCATAGAAAATGGGAAGTAAATCTTGTGGTTACACAAATGTGCTGGCAGTGCCTCAAAAAAAAAAGTTTGAGTTTGTCCTTGAGAAGAGTGAGGAATAGGGATTAGTTTCAGTGGGTGGTTAAAAGATATTAAAGGGCTTTTAATATTTATTTTTCAAGTGTTACACTGATGGCAGTTTTGACTTGGGTATTGAATACTGCAGCACAAAGGAGGGATTTGTCACAATGAGATAACTGGTCCCCCACAACAGTAATCCATGGAAAAGGGAAACTGAATCCTCTTTGCACCTGCAAATGACACTGGATTTGATGCTCCTTTTCAGCTTAGAGTTACCTATTGAGGAATGTTCTACACAATGGGAAAAGCTGATGTGTTCTGGATATACAGTTATATGGTGTCAGAATCATCAGGACTGCAAGGGACCTCAAGAATCATCCAGTTCCAACCCCCCTGCCATGGGCAGAGACACCTCACACTACAGCAGATTGCTCACAGCCACATCCAGCCTGGCCTTAAAATCCTCCAGGCATAAGGCTTCCACGACCTCCCTGGGCAACCTGTGCCAGTATCTCACCACCTTTATGGGGAAGAACTTCTTCCTAACATCCAATCTGAATCTACCCACTTCTAGTTTTGCTCCATTCCTCCCAGTCTTACCATTACCTGACAGCCTAAAAAGTCCTTCCCCAGCTTTCTTGTAGCCCCCTCAAGATACTGGAAGGCCAGTGCTGGCAAAACAAAGATCCAGCTTTATTAACTACAGGCATAGCAACACCACATCTAAGCTAGGAGGCAGTTGTGGGATGTGATGAAGCAACAGCAGGAGTTACTCCTGCTAAAGCCAGTGCAGATTTCCCTACACACCAGCACTTGCCTTCAGAAAAAGGCTCCTGACTGTCACTTTTCTTAAGACAAATGTAAATTCTTATTTTAATACTTAATTATGGAATTTCAAACTTAGTACTTCCAATTTTCAAGTTCCACTCTCCCTAGTGTGAATTCTTCTGTCCAACTTTGAGTTCTTCCACTGAGATAGAATAGAATTAACCAGGTTGGAAAAGACCTTTGAGATCATAGAGCCCAACCTATCACCACACACCATCTAATCAACTAAACCATGGCACTAAGTGCCCCATCCAGTCTCCTCTTAAACACCTCTCCCCAGCTTTGTTGCCCTCCTCTGGGCATGTTCCAGCTACTCAACATCTTTCCTGAACTGAGGGGCCCAGAACTGGACACAGTACTCAAAGGTGTGGCCTAACCAGTGCTGACTACAGAGGCAGAATGACTTCCCTGCTCCTGCTGTACCAGCAAAAAAAGCAGCCTTTCACTGCAGAGACTGAAAGACAGGATTTTAGGTGATTCATCTGTGAGAGATGGAGATGAATTGGCTTCTTGAACTCTGATAGCTCAGGGACAAAATTGATAGGAAGCGTCTCTTTGCTTTCTGTTGTTAATTCATCTACAAGAATCTGAGCTATGCAGCAGCTTCTACAACTCCTTTGCTTCATGGGAAGGAGAGAGATTTCAGCACAGCAGAGACAGTCTTGTAGTTGCTTCTAAACTTATCCACCCAGAACATGTAAAATCCCCACACACTGAACTGCTCCTACACTAATCTACACTGTTTATACCTTACAGTTAAACTCTACCAACAGTACAGTAAAAGGCAATTAGAAGAGAAGCAACATCATTCCAGCAACCAGTAAGCATAGAGTATCTGCAACTAAAAACATTATCCAGCTTCTACTGTGGCAAGTAATCACACATTCATGAATTCAGGTGGGGGAAAAAATAATAAACCTTTAAAGTATAACTAACTTGTAATGATCATCCCCTGACCTGCAGGAAAAACAAACCCAAACCAGCCAAGGCTAACACTTACCAATATGAATGGTCTGCAGAGATGGAGAAAACAATGTAAAGGCTAAGAGGTTTTGTTCATTTCTACCCCATTGTTCTTCTCCAAATTGTTGGTTTTCAGAAAGAGAGAAGTGATGAGAAGCTTTGCCTTCAAAGCATAAATGTAGCAGAAGGTACAGGTTTTGAATTAGCTTTTAAGTAGTCAGAAAGCCAACAAAACTGCCAACTCCTAAAATTTAGTTCCAGGCACTTGATTCAGACAGACAATCTAGTGATGAACAGCAACCTAGTGATGCAACAGCAGTGTGCAGCTGGACCATTCCCCTAGTAAAATCCATTTACTTCAGGCATTTTTGATGATGAACTTTTCCCACTTGTTCCTAAAGTTAGGCTGAAAGGACAGTGACTAATAGCTCTGAGAAGAACTGAAATTGGAGCTTGCAGTCTGAACACAGGAAACCAAGCCCAACGACTGCTGCTACAAAAATAAATGGCAGTGTGGAGGTGTACCTTGTACAAATGAACTCCATCCATTTTAAGCAGCCTCAAAGGCTACAGCAGCAGAAGAGGCTAGAAACAAATGAGAAGTGCATGGTGAAAGTGATGCCCCTAAGCTCAGGCTGCTGCCCTGCATGGAACAGCTGGGGACAGAGCAGAGACCTCTAGCCCACTTTCACTCAAGCCTAGACCCAGAGACCCCTGGTGCTTCTCTAAACCCAAGAGCCCTACTGAGAGAGAAATTTGTGGCCTGTGGAAATAATGAGTGTTTTTGTACTAAGATCATTAAAGAAAGCCAGAAAGGTTTGCACTTGATTCTTCTTCGAGTTCCAAATTGCAATATCTAAGAGGAGGATGAGGTGGCAGCTGCTCATTGACTGTTTCAAGAATTGAGTGGAAAAAGCCCAACATCAGCTCAGAGTGTGTGTGTGGGGGCTGTTGATTCCCTCCCCTAGCAAAGACAGCAAGAGAAAACCAAGCATGTCCTGCTGGGCTGAACGTCCTTGCAGATGAAGCACTGGTACAAGGTTACACATCATACTTGACACCTCAGCAAATGAGAATTGGCCAAATGGCAGCTTTGATCTCTAATTATTCCAGTGCATCAGCCTTGCTGGTTAATTTGTGTCTAGCAGACACGATTACAGCAGAGGGGTTTTTGTGCCTCAGCTGTATTTTTTTTCTTATGCATTACTCTGCTAATGCAAGTTGCTCCCTTATATTGGCAGAGAATTACTGAGGCATTATTGCATGTTCATGAGAAAAAGAGAAAGAGGTCAACAGGTTGAACTTCACTCACTTTGGCATTGTCAGCAATTGTCACTGCTTGTATTTCATGATAGAAAGGTTTCTTAAGCTGTGAGAAAAACCAACACCAAAAAGCATGGAGTTTTTTGGTCTTGCTGAATGGATGTTTTGTTTTGGTAGAGGAGACAGATGGAGAGTTGGGGCTGTTCAGTCTGGAGAAAGCTCCAAGGAGGCCTTATTGTGGCCTTCCAGTATCTGCAGGGGGCTACAAGAAGGCTGAGGAGGAACTTTTTAGGGTGTCAGGGAGTGACAGGACTGGGGGGGGAATGGAGCAAAACTAGAAATGAGTAGGTTCAGATTGGATGTTAGGAAGAAGTTCTCCCCCATGAGAGTGGTGAGACACTGGCACAGGTTGCCCAGGGAGGTGGCAGAAGCCTCATCCCTGGAGGTTTTTAAGGCCAGGCTGGATGTGGCTCTGAGCAGCCTGAACTAGTGGAAAGTGTCCCTTCCCACAGCAGGGGCTTTGGAACTAGATGATCCTTGAGATCTCTTCCATCCCTGACAATTCTATGACATTTATTTACTCTTTGAAAAGAGCATCTTAGTTTTCATTCAGGTGTTTGAGAGAAGATACTCACTTGCACAAGGTTTTATTGCTCAGCCTTGGGGCTCATTGAAAGTTTCTATTTAAATTCATATTTTAATATATTTTGAACTTTGCCATTGAGTATTTTAAAATACAGGTAAGAGATCTAAGTTTTCTTTTACCCCTTTAACATCATAATTCATATTGACTAGAAGCAGATAGGAGTTTTCCTTCCATTACCTGTAGCAGCCAAAGCTCTTTGTGTGGCTTCAGACAAACTTGTATTAAATCTGAGGTTGACAAGGCTCAGCTTAGCAGCACAGCTTCCTAAATATAATATGCCTCACATTGCAGCATCCCATACAGGAGAGCTCTACTTAGGTACAGCTATAACAGACACTGTCCAGATTCAGAGGAAGCTTACAGCTAGGATTGCGTTTTGCTTCTTAACTTTCACAGGCAATATTTATGAGGCCCCCGATAGGAATTTCTCATCTCCCACTCAAAACCACTTCAGCAAATTCTGGCTGTCACTCATTGAAGTGCTCTAGAAAACCACAAAAAATTGTTACCACCACATGGCTATGCAAACAGCAGTGAGAAATGGTGGTGCCACATTTTCCTCGATAAGCAAGGCAAAATCCTCCCAATTAACATTTTAATTAGAAAATTCACTTACCATGAAAGTGTCCTGCATTTTCTTAAAGGTCGTAACTCGGTCTCCTTTCAGATTCCTCCACAGCATTTTTCGCTGTGGCTCTATCAGAGATTAAATACCCAGCAGCAAAAAGGGAGTTTAAGCGAGTTATACTTTTAGCTCATACTCTGTTCTCTTTAAAACTTCAGGCACTCAGGCTTCTTTCACCCATCACTTGCCCTTGAAGACTAAGGCAGCTTGATTGGGGGGGGAGGGGGGGGGGAGGAAAAGGCAATTACCTACTGGGCAAAGTTTAGTAGTTACAATTATGAAATAACAGAACAGCAAAGGCATCTAATTTAGATCTGGGGGTTTAAACTTCTTGGCTTAGTGAAATACAAAATATTCTCTACCAATCATTATCTCCATCAGGTACAATGACCCCTTTGTGATACCACATGCAAATTCACAAACACTTTCACAGCCTGAGCGTGCATGAGAAATCAGCAATTGAAAAAAAATCTGGTTTGCTTCCTTTGTCTCCAATGATGGAGGTGTGGCACTGACAAAGGAAGAAAATGTCTCTCCTTCTGGAACACTCTCAGTAAATAGAACACTTTTGTCTCTAGAGTAAGAAAGGTTTAAACACTCACAGCACTCAGTCTTTGCTTCCCGTCCCACTGGTGCTCACAAGTCTCAAAGTCCCTACAACAACAACTGAACTTCCTTCCATGGCCACCTTGGTTATTATTTCAACAGCACAAACCCGATTCCAAAGGAATAGCAAAGTTTAACCAATGACACTTGGAACTGAAAATGTCTGACCAAATTAATCTTTACCCAACAATGCATTTCCTGGAGCACTAGACTCCTAAATTGCTGATTTTTACTGGACATGCTGCCAAGTGAAGTCTCACTGATCTTAACAGTTGGACCTGTGATAAGCAGCTCTGCAAGATGGCAGGAAAGGGAAAAATATTAAACCCTTTATCATATAATCCTATACTGAGAGTGTCCAGGTAGCCTTACACCACAGCCTGAGCTTTTTATGATGACTGCAGTGCAGGCACAAATAATTCTTGCACCTCAAATGTTGCTGAGCTGCATTCCTCAGCCTTACAGAAAACATTAGAAGAAGCCATGCACCTGCACTGATCTGGCAAAAATAGCTGTGAGGATGGCATGCAATACATGCTGAGAAGAGATGTGATGCTGAGGGGCATGGCTTACTGGTCACCTGGCAGTGTTGGGTTAACAGCTGGACTCAAAGACCTTAAAAGGTCTCTTCCAACCCAAACAATTCTGTGATCCTGCAAACAATTGCTGTGCACTGTACCTAGCCAGAAGCATTTTGAATTGTCTCAGAAATCAAGCACTACATCTACAAAATCATAACCAAGTTGTGAGGCAGGAAAGAGGGACAGAGAAGCTGAGAGATCATTTCCACAGAAATCTCTAGGTGAGCCAAACCCTCCTCCTCTGCCTTGCAGGCACCACTGCCAATGAATTTTGTTGCAAAATTCAAGCTTGCACGACAAGCAGCAGGACAAATTGTTTTGTCTGAGCCTCAAAGGACCAAATTAAGCATTGTCCACTACCTCTGCTGCTTTCAGAGGTACCAAAAACTTGGGATTGTGGATCCTGAAAAAATGAAGCCAAAGCTCATCCCATAAAGTTCGTCCCAAGATGAAGTGAAGAAGAAAGGAAAAGAGAAAAATCCATTGTGGACAAGGTTAGTGAATTCTTCATCATAAATTAAATTTATGCAGCATATTAAATTTCAATATTTGAAGGTAGGTTTCTCTTCTTTCAGCCTGTTTTAAAATGACATCTAACAAGAGGAATGAGGACAAAAGCTAGTTTTAAGAGTGGAACTTGACAGATTTATGGCCAACATTACGTGGTACTTTTTAACTTCTGCAACAAGAAGCCAAACTTGGTGACCTGGGAGCATCCTTACAGTGCTAAGTTTGCTGTGAGGAAGTTATTCTGTTCCTGAAGCACATTTCCTGCTAGTCTCTTCTCAAAGAATCATCTGCCCAGAGGCGTATGAAGAAAACCAAAACAGTGAAGTGAAAAATGACAAAGTGAACAAATGCACCGAATCATTATGCAAAGCTGGAAGAGCTCCCACAGCTCCCAAGAAGAAACTTCCTGTAAAACCTTTCTTTCAGAAGGCACTGGTTAGTCCTGTGGGAAGATGAACCATGCTGAGCATGGCAAAGCAATGTTCTCAAGCAGAACTGTCAGTGCCTACTCCAAAGGTGAGTGATAATCGGTGCCGTACCAAATCCAATTAATACTCCACACATTGTTACATTCATTTTATCTCCCTTCCCTAACAGAACAATCTAAACCTTGACTTTGTGGCAAGCTTGTCTAGATAACCTTCTTTTCACTCCCCACCCAATTCAGAGAAGCATACCCAGTCTCTTTGTGAATGACAGCAGATCACACCTGCAGAATAAACAAGGCATATCTTCTCCTCACACAGAGAAAGAGCCCAAAAGAGCATTAAGGAAGAACACTTCAGCGGTAATTGAGATTAGATTGTATGAAGAGATAATGCTTAGCTCTAGACTGATACTATCTCCCCTTACAGTCTGAATAAATGGAAGTTCTGACACCAGAACACTGAAATTTCATACTTACCACTCTGTGTCAACTCAAGATAAAACTTATAACAAGCTGAGCACCTGCCACAGCCTACAGACTTTTAAACAAAACTTTTTATTAGTGTCAAGCCACAAAACTTCTAACCAGAAATAAGTCCATCTAAGCTGTTCCTCATGTCTTTATAGGCTGAGAAAGATCAAAACAAGTGATTAAGACATTGCTTTGCTTCATTAACAAATATACAAAGTTTTATTTTATTAGATTGGTTTTCTGTATGTTAACATTATCATATCAGTTTATAACCCACATTCACAGCAGAAATTCTCTAATAGTATTTTGCAACACTAGCTGCTGTAGTAGAAATCCTCAAGAGAAACTCATCTTCAGCTACTCAGTAACTTGAATAAAGTGCAAAACCACAATAAAATTTGACAGACATCTGCTCCAGCTCATAGTCAGTGGAAATTAAAGTCTGTAAGACCACTAGATATGGATTCACTGCACACAACAGAAGAGTGTGACCTGAAGACATCAGTTTTCAAGTTTTCCCATTACCAGACATCAATTACAATGAATAAATTTTCCATTACTTTCAAAAGGTAACAAAAAGAAATCACAATAAGGTTACAAATGAAACAGAACATATTGGCCAGACTACCTGAAGCTTAGCCCAATACTTGGTACCTTTCACCCAATAGAGGGTTTAGGAAGAACTGATGAACAGGAACAGTTTATTTCTTGATACCCTTTGATTTTAACTTCAAGGAATCAGTTTGCAGGACATGACACAACGTCCTGTCTGGGAGTCAAGTCATACTTTTATTTGACTGTACCTGCAGAGAGAAACATGGTATCATTCCACTAATGACTGGCAACACTAGCTACTGTTCCTCTCAACACAAGAAGATAGAAAAATCAGCATTTTATTGGAATTAAGTCCAACTCACAAACCCTAACCCAGGCTCTTGTCTGTTCTTACAGCCACTGGTACACTCTCACTAGATCTAAGCGTTCTTTTCATTAAGACAAATGAAGTGCCAGAAACTTTGGGTGCCTTCCTCTTTCTTCTACCTCAGTCTTCATTAAGCCCTTTAGTGCTACACCTGAAGTAACATCCTCCATAAGGAGAACTACTTCACCTTTTTCCTTGCAGAATTCAAAGATACAAATTAAATACTACAATTTATCCAGACTGCCTCCTCAGTAGCTAACATTCTCTCCTGCCACATTCCAAGGAGTGACAGCTTAGCATGCCAAGTTTTAAAGACTAACAAACTTTTCATTGTAGGTTGTATATGCCTCCCCCTGCCATGTTCCTAAGCTCAATTTCCTGGTATACACAACACACCACTGTCACAACAGAAAACAGCCTGAACAACGAGCTTTAAGGACCACATCCCATTTTATAACCAAGAAATTCACAACATACATTCCCAATAAGTAATTAGTTACATCATACTCTCCTTCACATTTGTTATATTTCACTATTTCAGTGCTTTCACCAAGGAAACGTTTCCATGCACAGACAGATGGCAGAACACCAGTGCTGTTTTGGAGGGCTGCAGACAGCATTTTCCCCTTTTTCATCATTTAGGCAGATAACCAAATTCTAGGATCCAGCTGTTGTACTCTGGATAAGGCACTTGCCCCAAGTGAGCAATACAGCACCAGGCCAGTGTGCAAGAATAGTCTGGATGTGCCTTTTCTTCACCATTTGGACTCAAACAAGGAACAGTCTGGTAGCAACTGTGCTCTTTCAGTCTGAAGCGATCTTCCTGCAACATGTTGTGCAGCTTTATTAACTGCTTCACATTCTTTCCTAAACTTACTAGTTATGGCCACATAAATATTTTGAAAACTTTCAGAGGTTTGTTCTATAAAAAGTATATTTCAAAATAAACAAGGTGCACTTCAAAGGGGCATGCAAGGTATTCATTAGAGCTCGTGAAATAGAACCATGAAGTCACAACAATAGTTTGAATCTGTCCACCAGCAGTTCTTAACCATCTACACAGAGACATTTTTTCAGTTGAGGCCTTACATGATTTCAGTCCCTGAAGAAAAAAAAGTTGCCTTAGGGCATGCATAGTATAGACATCACTAGTTCTACCTGGAAAAGTTCTATCTTCTCCGCTCCTCCCTCCCCAAAAGGGTACCAAGATAAACCCCCTTTATCTTAACCTTTTAAATTCACCCTTTGCTGCATAGTCAGCTGCATATATTTAAAGCAGTCCTCTGCTCAAAACCTTGGAGTAGCCTAGAAAGTAAAACCTGTTAACCCACCAAAGAGGAGATTAAGAAAGAAGTGAGATTTAGTTTCTGTCAAAACCAAAAGCATCTCTCACTTCTGGGATTCTTTACCCATTTGTCAAATTATCTTTTAATAGAATGATTCTGGTCTAGGATCAGATCACAGCCAAAAAAAAAAAAAAAAAAAAGGAAAATCATCTCAATTTCTCATTCTGCTATGTTGTTTTGAACTGCCAGGAGCTCTAAGCACCCAAATCATTTTAATCATTTATTTTTCTTTCCCCCCTACTTAATGAACGTTCTGCAGTTCCAGCAAGATGAGCTCTGCATTTTTGTTGACATACAAAAAGACAGTCTAACAGATGTAAACTATTTATTGAGTATTTGCCACCAATGTTGTTAAATACATAATCTTGCAGTTTCCTGTTGTGGTTTCTGTTGGTTTTGTTGTTGTTGTGTTGGTGTTTGTTTTTCCCCCCCCCCTCCTTTTTTTCCCCCCGCCCCCGCTTTCAAGTGAAAATTGTCAGAACCAGACCACCCAATATTTACAGTTCTCCGAAGGAATGTTACATAATGACACGTTAAGGCGTAAATTCTTTTGGCTTATAATTCTGAAAAGAATGAGAAGAGCAAAAAAAAAAAAGTGATGCAAAAAAAAAAAATTCTTCCTCGTGAGATTATGCTCAAGCTACAATGTTTTACAAAAATATGGTGTAAGATGGCAATAAATCCCATTCAAAATCCTGCATCAGGGCCCCTCACCAGGGGCTGATAATTTATACAGTCAAACCTTTTTAAAATTTACATATAAAGGTACCCTATCCACCATTGAAAAGTACAACTCTCCACATATACAGCTTTCAGGCCACAGTTTTGAAGGTCTGCAGTATCAAGTTGGTTTGATGAATTAGTCGGTTGGCACTTATGAACACGTTTATTGCCCTGGTGAAAGAGAAAAAGATTGCTTCAGACAGCTGTAGGGAAATGCCCTTCAGTTAATTCAGCATCATAGTTGGGTAGCTAAACACACTGCCATTCAGGCTCTGCAAACTGGGAGTATTTCAGTGCTTGGTATCAATACAGGCTGGGGTGATGATACATCAGCCCTGCAGAAAAGACATTGGGGGTACCAATGGACAAGAAGCTGGACATGAGCCAGCAGCGTGTACCTGCAGCCCAGAAGGCAAACGGCATCCTAGGCTGCGACAAAAGAAGTGTGGATAGCCGGTCAAGAGAGGCGATTGCAGCCCTCTGCTCTGACCAGACCTCATCTGGAGTGCTGTGTCCAGCTATGAGACACCCAAAACAAGAGAGACATGGACCTGCTGGAATCCAGAGGAGGGCTACCAAGATGATCAGAGGGCTGAAACACCTCTCCTATGACAACAGGCTGAAAGAGTTGGGGCTGCTCAGCCTGGAGAAGTGAAGGCTCCAGGAAGATCTTAGAGCAGTATTTCAGTATCTGAAGGGGCCCTACAGGAAGGCTGAGGAGGGACTGTTTAGAAGGGCTTGTAGTGATTGGACAAGGAACAAAGGTTTTAACTGGAGCAGAGGAGATTTAGACTGGACATTAGGAGGAAGTTCTGCACAACCAGGGTGGTGAAATACTGGAACATGTTGATCTGGGATGTGGTTGAAGTCCCCTTCAGGAGACATTCAAGATCAGACTTGATGCAGCCCTGGGCAGCTTGACCTAGTTGGAGATGTCCCTGCTGACTGCAGGGGTGTTGGACAAGGTGACTTTTGAAGGTCCTTTCCAACCAAATGCAATCTTTGAGTCTGTGAATATTGATGTCTGCCCCTATCATGATCTATCTGAAGCTTACTGCTGGCAAACAGTATCCTCAAAATACTGCTTATTGGCAGGAATGTAAAGATTTTGGCTCTCAATCACCATTGGCATCTCAATCATTTAATTCTGGGGGTTTAGTTAGCTAGGAAAAAAGAAAGAGTGAGGCAGATGATTGTTAAATGCCTTTTACTTTCAGAGCTGAACACTTCATCCCCTCGTAATTTTGGAGTCTGCTATTCTTTCCTCAAGAAATACTAAGCACACAGGCACATGAAAGGAACAGGCTACTTTAGTTATATTTGTTAAAGGCTTGGGGGGGCCCATTGAGTTTTCCAGCTCAGTAATGACATCTGAGCCTTCCAGTATTTGAAGGGGGCTACAGGAGAGCTGGAGAGGGGCATTTTGCAAAGGATGAGGGGGAACAGGCTGCCCAGAGAAGCTGTGGATGCTCCAACCTTGAAGGTGTTCAAGGCCAGGTTGGATGGACCCTTAAGCAACCTGGTCTAGTAGGAGGTGTCCCTGCCCATGGCATGGGGGTTGGAACTAGATGAGCTTTGAGGTCCCTTCCAACCCATTCTGGTTCTACAACTGTTCTGTTCAGTGCTGTTACTTTCTGATGGGAGCAGGGTATCATTAATTTGACATGGAGTTCACAAATTTAAATGACTTCTGAATCCACAAGGATATGAATACAAGCCTTAGTGTGGGTTTCTTACAATGCTGCTAATACCCAACACTTAGCTCATGCTCACAGTATGCAGCACAGGATTCACTTCACAGACCAGATCTGTTTAGCTCTCTCTGAATCACAGGGGTACATGCACAATACTTCCAATCCTTTCCCTGTTTTTTCAATCAAAGAGTTTTCTAACCATCCAAGAATTTACGAAATCCCAGCATGGTATGGAGTTAAAAGGGACCTCTGGAGATCATCTAGTCCAACGCCCCTTCAAAAGCAGAGTCACCCAGACCAGGCTGCCCAGGATCACATCCAGACAAGTCCTGAATCTCCCTAGAGAAGCAGACTCCACAATCTCTGGGCTCCTGGTCCAGTGCTCTGCCACCCTCAAAGCAAAGAGGTTTTTCCTTAAATTTAGGCAGAATTTCATATGCTCTAGTTTGTGCCCCTTGCCCTATCACAGGGCACCACTGAAAAGGGTCTGGTTCTATCCTCTCGCCCCCTGCCCTTTAGATGCTGATAAGCATTGATAAGATCCCCTCTCAGTTTGCTCTTATCCAGGCTAAACGGCCCCAGATCTCTCAGCCTTTCCTCCTCAGATGCTCCAGGCCCCTCAGAATCTTTGTACCCACTGGACTCTCTCCAGTATTTCCCTGTATTGAACAGGGAAGCCCAGATCCTGACAATTCCAGATGTGGCTTCAGCAAGGGGGAGTAAAGGGGGAGGAGAACCCCCCTCAACCTGCTGGCCACACTCTCCTTAATGCACCCCAGGACACCAGTGGCCTTCTTGGCTACAAGAGCATACTGCTGGCTCATTGTGGACTCTCAAGAGTCCTAGCTCATGTGAAAACTTACCTATACATCAAAGCTATCATTTTGGTATCATAACCAAGTTGAGTTTCCATTTCAATAGAGAAAAAAAGAATGCTTTGATAGAAGCAAGGTAGTATTCACAGCTGCTCTCAACTTATCTCTTTAGCAGACATGAAAGTTATTTCTCATCTTTAAAATAGTAGCACATAGAACACTTTTGCACTATCAAAATCTGAGGGTGCACTCATCCAAAACAGTTACTACAGTGAAATACAGAAGAACAGGGACTTCAAAACCTGATAGGAGTTGTAAAAAAAGCCTCAGTTTGAAGGCTAAAATGTTCAAATATGAAAGGATTAATCATACTACAAGCACTGTAAGGAGCTATGAAGAGAGGACAATAAAAATGCAAATCAAGGAAAACACTGCACAGATATTTAGTGTTTGCACTGCATTTCAAGTAGGTAGATTACATTTTTCAAAAAAGCACCTTTTTTTTTTTTGGTCCTCATAGATACACCAAGAAAGGCCACACAGAACCATGAAATTTAGCTTCACCTATTCAAGTCTGAAGTTGGCACTGTGTATGATTGTTGTACGGTGATGCATTTCACAGAATTTCTTTACCTCAAATGCCTTACAAAAAGAGTAAAAGTATTTCAAAGCAGTTATGACAGTCTGAGAATGCAGGTGAGGGAAAAATTGAGCAGTCCAGAAAAAGGTAGCTTACAGCCCAAAGCTTGTCCTATTTCCCCCCTGTTAAGCCACTAAAGCCTTTCATTATCTAAAAATGTTAGTACAAAAGTTGTACTTACTTTCCATCTTTAAAATAGGTTTTCAGAGTATCACTGAAACTTTTGGAGTATTTTACAAACTCTTTCTTTTGGTGCTCAAGTGCCTAAGAAAACAAACACTAGGATCAGGTCTCAGTTCACATTTTGTTGAATCCAGTGAGAATCTCGAGGTTAAGCTGATACAAACTCAGCAAGCATTACGTTAGCAAAAATGAGGTATTTCAGAAGACACAGAAATCATCCTCTCCCTAGCAAACTGCTGAGATCTCCAATACAACAACAATCCCCTTATTAAAGTATTATGTCATTGACCAGTTAAGCTCTCCTATTCATCCCTGGATCAAAAGGACATGCTTGCTCTTAGACTGCTGAACCTGCTGTCTAAAGAGGCAGTGCACATACCCGCCGGTTCTGGTACTGGTATTTCTTGAAGACATTATTTACTGTGTCGAGAAGTTCCTTTATTGCACTCGCGATGTCCCTGTTTGGCAAAGAAAAGACAGCTGTAATATCCTGCAGCTATCTAAAAAAGGATAAATAAATGTTAAACCACTAAATGCTAAGACCTAGACCAGTGACACAGGATTTCCTAAGGGGGAATCGGCAAGTTAAGCTTGGTCTAGTAACATGGGATTCTTGTGAGAAGTCTTAAGCCATCCACTCATTTATGAGTGAGGATCAGACTCCTCAATCATCTGAACATTCAAATTGAAATAAGAAGTTTGACCCCACAATCCACAAGAAAGTAGATAGCACAGTACTTACTTGATTGTCTGAAGAAACCTCACTCTGTCATTGATCTCATCAGGAATCTTACTAAGAATCTGTTTAAGTGCTCGTGCCTTTTCGTTAAGATCTTGGAATTCTGGTTCTGGTCTTTCAATCATATACTCTAACAAGAAGAATATATTTAAAAATACCATTAGTTTTTACTCAAGTCTCTAGTGGCAGCTTGAAACTACTTCAAAGGTTCAGCAGTATTTCCAGGTTACATTTGAACAGCATGAAAAAAAGGCCATGGCCAGAAAGCTGCAGTGAATGCTGTCTGCATAAGACACAGTGCAACAATAATCTTTAGTGCTGTAAGATGGGCTCTTTTTCCAGCTTGAAGTGAGGCACTGAAGACACTCAAATGTACTATTAAAATAACTGAAAGCCTACTGTATCCTCCCTTTTCTGACAGTATAACTGCTGCTTTTACTTTGAATCACAGAAAAGGAAGGTGAATGTTGAACTCCACAGATATTTCTCTGGTGTTAGCATTGCCGAAGGCGAACGAGGCACCCACATAAACAGAAGAAAGTTCTAAACACACATTTTTCTACTAGTCAAGTATGGGTTTGGGGAAGATTTAACTGCTCCAAAAGAGGCACAGAGAAATGCATGTGCCTTGTTAAGAGTGTAATTACAAAATACAATTATTCAACCTAAGAGACAAGATACTACCTTCTACATCATCAGCTGCCATACGCAGAAGAGACTCTGTGAAGTTCACATCCACGCTTTTCTTCTCCAAAATCTTCATAATGATGTCCTGTGTAAGACCTGGATTTTCTTTTTCAGCCTGCATGGTAAAGAACATTTTTATTGTTCAACATGTAAGAGCAGAATATTGCTAACAAAGGCAGATTTTCATGTAAGCTTGCTTCAAATAGTGAAAGAGTTAGTTGGCTAAAAACTTGGAAAGTCTGATGGCTTTCAAGTGATAGATTATATTGAAAACCATTCTCCCACAACAACATCCAGTTTTCCTGGATTACAGCAGCAGCTTTGCATGAAAAACTCTTCCAATAAGCTTCTCCACTCAGTTCAATTTGAGGAAAAAAGTTTTTCATTAAATTCTATGATCTGTTGTATTTCCATAAACAGTAAGCTTTGAGACAAAGATGTTGTATCCATTGGAATTCAATTCACTCAAACACTGGTGCTACTTCCCCATCTTCAAGATGACATTTTCTAAGCATGCCTCTTATCAAGCACATCATATGTTGAAACACCATCTTGGAATTGCTTTTTCCAGGGGGGGAAAAAAACCCCACCAACCAAAAACCACAAACAACTTTTGACTGATGATGTAACAAAGTAAAGCTAAGCTAAACTAACACAGGAGGTATTCACACTACCTGTGCTGAAGAGGAATGAGATTATGTGGGGTTTTAGTTTGCACTGCCATTTCCAACAGTATCTCAGTTTTCACATTTACATTCAGCTTAGCTCCTTACTACCAGTCATAAAAACATTTAGTTATATGAGGACATCTAGGTGCACTTAAAGATTTAAGTATAGAAATAGGGAAGTATTAGTTGTACAGCTAACACCTTAAAATACATCATGTCTATGATTATTTTTGTGTAAAGAATTCAAGAATATCATAACTTTGGTGAAGCTGTATATAAAAGAACACCTGCATTTTCATTCTTAAGGAATATGAAAGTCAGAAGAATCTTTTTTCCCCCTCCCCATCTATTGCTGAATGCAAATGCAAATCTTGAACTTATCCTCATCCACAAAATAATAATCCCATTACCACTCACTTTGTAAAATGTTCTGAAAGTGTGCTGCATGCCTTTTCCTCATGAGCATTCTACACAATCTTGTGATATTTAAACTAAGTTTATTATCTTATTACCTTCACTGGTTCCTCGTTTAAACTTTTGTGCTACATGGACAAAATTGCTCAATAAGCTTGTACCATTCAGATTTCTACTCACACCATTTGCAGATATCTTAAACATAGTCCATGCAATTGCTTTATTTTTAGACTATCAGATCAAGGATGCAGTCTTCAAAGACAAGGAAACATGACTTTTTAGCTCCATCATAAGTGATACACCTTTAAATGATCATTCAATACAAGGTAATTCTCACCTTAATAAAAGCTGCTCTCAGTGTCTGAGCTGCAGATAGATTTACTCTTTCTAGCTGCAATAAAAGTTTAGAATTATTAGCAATTCTAATGTTACCAGAACAAAGCAAGTCAAGTACCCATGCCTTGCCTTAGCATAATGAAAAAAGGAATGGACAGAAGCATTCAAGTTTCTAATCTCACCAGAGGAAGAGATACTGTAAAATTTAATCCCAAAGGAAAGACTTCACCCCAAAATAAAAACAAAAACCAAACACATTGCTAGAAATATTTTGCATTTGTCAGCAGAAGTCTGACGGGTTTGGAGCACCTTTTGGCAACCTGATTACCCACAGAAAGGCCCTAAATATTCCATTAGCAGTAAAATTAAAATCTATATAGCTGTTCACAGGTACATACTCAATTGTACACTACTCCCTGCCATAGAATGACAGACCTAATGTTTCTTCCCTTTTACCTCTGCAAAAGGTAAGACGGGAAAAAAGACCAGAGCCATGACAACTAGCAGTCTGTGATGAGCATGAAATAGTGTTCACAGAAAGAAGGATAAAACAATGATGGTGTTAGGCACAAAGCTTCCCCAGTCGAGATAAGCAACCTGTTACTGTGATTGTACTAAACCCCTTTACACTGGGTAGTACATTCTAAACAAAATATAGCTTACCTCATTAAAAACAGGGTACATAACAGCATAGAGAGGCATGGAAACCATAGAAGTGGTCTCTGCTTCATTCTTCATCTCTTCCATTGTCATCCTCATTCAAAGACCCACTTCTCAAGGAAAACACTATAGAAGCAAAAAACTCCTCATTCACTTGAAATGTTTCTTCCTTTTCCTCGTTGTGCAAGAATACTTGAACTTGGAAAATATCTTCCCCTTAAGTTGTGTGAGACAAAAACAACACACACAAAACAATGATGATTGCTTGTGAGTGACAGGATCCAAAAATGCAAAGGCACAGAGCGTTTGTTTATTACTACCTAGAAGTTAGGAATTCTGCAATGAACTGAGTAAATATGGAATGACTACTTCATATAACTTGAAAACCCTAACCAGAATCTACTAAGTGAACAGGTATTTTAGAGAGTAAGGGACTACAAAAAGATATTTCACTTTAAGTCCCTATGGAATTTCATTTTCTCATAGAACTGATTTATTTGCTATTTATTACAAAAATCTTACACCACTCATCAGCAGTAGTGCAAGCTTTCTGACAACTCATAGAAAAAGCTTTAAAAGCACTGCATATTGTAAACCCAAAGCCCATACAGATGCAGTATGACCAGTAACATCAGGATTACCTATAAATACTCCATAGTTCTGCACATGCATCAAGCTGTGATTCTGCTGGAGATCAGTACCTCCTTTCTACCCATCTGAATTCCATGTACTACATCTTTGGCCTTATATAAGCAAAAGTCTTAAGTCATGTTTCCACTCAGGGTGTGTCAACAGCTATGTTAACTCAATGGAAAATTATTGTTCCAGTAACTGAACCCAGGTTTTGGAAGTTCTCCACCCAGTCCAGCTCAGCATACCCAACATGGAGTGATCATTGCTCAGACCCAGAAACTACGTGGAAAATAAAAACCATCACCCCACAGTTAATGAAAAATACTTGTTACAGCTTCCTATATTTTCTGTTAATAAGATTCCTTTAAAATATTTTTTTATAACATAACTGAATTTTAAAGAGCTAAAGTCCAAGTTAGGGCTAAAGAGACACAGAAGGAGATTAACAGTTCAGTACTTAATACACTAGGGAGGTTTTTACCTCCTAACAACCTCCACACATCAGGCATTTATATGTTCATGTACTGATTTTATTGATATTTCAGTAACAAGTGAAAAAAAGTGGAACTTTTAAGAAACAGAAGCTACTACAGTAATCAATCTCACCTCCCAATAGTTTGAAGAGATTAAAAGAAATGCCAAGATTTTTCTTCAAGCTATATTCCTCATTATGCTCTGCACTGGCGAAAAAACTCTAGGCTGTTTAAATAAAAGAACAGATATTTTTCTTTTCCCAGGGCAGGTACACAGTAGTTTAGCTATAATTATACAAGTCAAATTTGTTATTGATTAGTCAGCACAGACGACAAACATCATGCATGTCTCACTGAAATGTGATTAGGCAGTATCAATATACCCAAAAAGTGAGACAAGTGAAGAAATGGTCATGCTCCAGAAACAGCCAACAGTTAAAAGCTGTTTTAGAGACAAATTCAACATGACCACAGGAACAGCTCTTTATGCAAGCCTTCTGACATGGACTACTCAGTGCAAAATCTCATCTTTGTTTTACTGTCCCAACCCCTCAATCATGATACACACGCGCAGATTCCTACGACCACAGAACAGGATTACTAGGACTTTAGAAGGGGTCTGTATAGATGAGATGTCCACATGGATGCAACAACAAAAGTGAGCTCGCTTACATTTTTAATCACCTAGCCATAGATATTTTACAGCTGTCAAGAACATGGAAGAATAGAAGTGAATATTCATCCTTCCTAAAAAGTTGAATAACTTTAAAGAACTTGTTTCAGAGTTACATAAATTCATTCAAGGTCTAGTCATGGGGGGGAGGGAACTTGTCTGAACAAGTTTTCACTCACAACAGCAAGTACAAGCTGTCCCATTTATTATACATGCAGATTCCCTGCAGTAAAGATGCTGGCATGTACAGGGCAAAGTGGATGGAGAGCTGTTTACTTTACTGTTCAATTCTGTGTTTCTGGAAGTTCACTAAAAATATGTACATACTCCTGCAAGATGCTACACTAACACCAATGAGGACAGCATTCACAGATTGACTTACTGCAAGTTTTTATCTAGACTACAGTATTCTCACAGTAGGTGTTTAACAGTTAAATGAGGTCATCTAATATTGTTTTAGTCTGCCCAAAAGACTTTTGATCATAGGAAGAAGGGCAAAAAAAGACAAAAGAACCATTAGATATAATTACTTTGGTTTTAAATTAATGTCCACAAAGAAAAGGAAATACTAACTGAAATGATGGATTTCTATGATGAACACCTATCACACTGTGGACTACCATGAAGAACTCATTATCATCTAGTGTTACTAACCCACAGCACAGTTAAATCCCTCATACAGAAACAATTATACTCTAGCTATTATTACCTCTTTACCAGACAGTGACACTCTTTAAACCAAACACAAAACCTTGGATTTATATGAACACAAAGAATACACGTGGTTGCAACTAGGGAGACGATGTAGATCCTATTTGTCTTTGCAATCAGGGATCAACTGTACGTCTTTCAGAAGTTAATTCTGATGCGCTGGAGCCTCTGCTAATGTTGAATAGCTGGGACACCTCCCAGTTTTATCTGCACTACAGACACCTGGTTTGTCATAACTGCAGAAAACCATGTATTTTAGAACTTCTCAAACCCAGTTATGGACCCAAGCCCCATGAAAACTGAAGTTTCTGCTCTATTATTTAGATCAATTACTAGAAAGTTCAGTTACCTTCAAAATGGCCTTAAGTTTAATGCACATCATGCAGCAAGTAGGAGCTTTCAGTATTTCTGTTGGTATGTGATCAAAAGCAGCCATCTGCATAGCTGCCAAGCTTTATGGCAACACTGTCTTCCCAAAGCTTACCTTCATTTCACTACAATCTCAAAGAGTCTTTCATTTGAGGCAAGTTCACCCTAGTTTCATCTGCCAACTGAGGTTTTTTTTTACTTTCTCAAAGAAAAAGACAGAATAAGATTCCAGGAGAAGCTGATCTATTACAACAGCACAGAAAATCCTGGCAAATCACTGTAAGGTGAAAAAAAAGATGTTACTCTGCTGGCAAACCAGTTAATTAGCCTGAGGAGGAAGGCAAAGAGAAGGTAGCAGGATACTGCCAAATATTTACTTCAGCATGCAAGCCTGATCAATCTTTCACTTGATCTTTCTATGCAATTAGAATCATGCTTCGTGCTCCATCATGAAGTCAACCATCGGAGATTGTACAGAATGACATATGGAATTTGAAGAGAATCTAAATTTGAAAACTATGCTAAGATACCAGTTAAAACAATCCTGCTGCTCAGTTTTTGAGCACATAAAGCTGAATTTCAAGAGAGGTACTAACATGGAGAATATCCTTTCACTGTCAGCATAAATCTTACATTCTAACCTTTATGTTCCAGCACTACAACATTATCCCAGCTAAAAATTGAGAAGACAGGTATGCTTTAGATCAGGAATCAATTTGAAAGGATTCCTCAATAGACCTATATCCCCCCACATTCACCCAAAGGTACTTTAAACCATTCAATTGAACTTCATCAGTAGAAAACCTACATGAAGATAACCTTTCTGTAAGCCAAAAAGGGCAAACAGCAAACCCCACCATACTTCCCAAAATGTACAGCTACTGCTATTAGTATCTAAGGCGATAATTTGCTTTCTCTAATCAGTGTCATCTACCAACTAACTTTTGGTCATGCACTGAAATCAAGTAGCAGAACTACAGAGCTGCTTCATAACACTATAACCATCATAATACAACTACACAGCCCACATCTGCTCATTGGCCAGTGTGAAAACAAGCAAAGCATCCATGAAAATTGTTTAACGCTGTCTTTTGAAACAGTTTTGTAAAGACAAGAGAGCAGTCTCATGATTACAACCTTCAAAGAGTTTTAGACCAACAGAAATATGAGGCATCAATTGGCAGGATTTCAATCTTCAGTTGTCAGCAGTAGATCTACCTGTACACTGATGTCTCTATTCCCTCTTCCAGGCTCCATCAACCTTATATCTGGAAAACTTTAAGCACTCAGACATTAATACTCTTTCTCAGAACAGTACTAAAGAGGAGCAAGGCCTGAGGCTGTGATCTACCACAATGATTAGTTCACTAGTTGGCTTCAGCAAAAGTCACAGCTATATTCCTGCTAGGAAAGGCTACCTCTACTGCCAGGAAGTTCTGCTCCACTTTTTGAAGTGAGCATTCAGGAGGTTTTACCTTTAATATGATCTGAGACCCCTAAGATAAAAGTGACTTAAGTTCAGGAAGAGTGGGGGAAGGGAAACAGCAGCTTGAATTCAATCTTGAATTCTGAGGCAAAGAGCTTGGCTCCTATTTGTAAGGGCAATGTGCATGGGAGGAGGGGGTTTAGGTAATTCACTAATTATAGTTGCAAATTTTACAGAAGTAAAAAATTGCAAAGCATGCTTTTTTAAGTATATGCATACCCCACACATTGCTTGGCAACTAAGTTTGCTTTACCTTACTAATGGTCACTTGAAAGAAATCAAGAAAATACTCTACTTTTCCTCGTCAGGTGGTAGCTTACCTGCCAGTGCTGTATTTCTATTACAGACTGCAATTATTCCCCACTGTATAATGTACACTAGATGGTACAAAGCTTAAAGGCTTTGTGCTTCAGATACAGAACTACATTCCTCTTCTTAAAATCAGGGGACTTCATGGCAGTATGGTTGAACTCACTGGAACTGGCATACAGATCAACTGCTAAGATAATATCTGTATTTTAAAGATCAGTAGAGACAACAAGAAAACTTTGGGAAAAAAACACCCAAAATCTACTGCACTGATTTTATATTCCACTAACTCTTACACCCAGCAGTTTCACTAGAGAGTTAACAAAAGGAATGTCACCCAAAAAGAGCATTAAAGTTTCAAAAGTATTTTTAAATGCCTCTCACTAGAATACATAGTTTTCAAATGTCTGCATGAACATATAATAGTCACAGTTGACTTCACTCTGACAAAGCATAACTGCTTATGCATTTTATTATTGTAGTAGTAATTCATATGACTAATCCAGAAGTCACACGACCTTGCAATAAACCCAAGGTACCTATTTTTAGAATGGTATCAACTTAAAACACCAAAACCCAAGCCTGCTCAGAAGTCGGGCTTACAATTAATTCGTGTTCTCTTGCAATGCCGAGCTTCAAAATGGAAGTAATTTAGCCTGTCCTAATACACTTAGATTTTGTGTGTGCCCATCACTACAGCTTCCTGCACTGTGTCCCAGTTTCACCAGTTAGCAACATTAAAATTATTACAGAGGATAACCAAAACAGGTCATGGTTCTTAGTATTTATAATCAGTTAGCATTTATATCCCTGTTTCTTTCTTCACCCCCTGCTTTAGGAGTATTAAAGCACAGCTATTACTCTATGAAACACCAAGAGGTAAGACACTTTCAAACAGAGAAACACATTCTAACGAGTAGACAAATACCAGAGGGCAAGTAGCTCCTCTGAACAGGAATAGCACAAACCTGGCCCAAGGTTTCAGGCATCAGCCAGTGGCCCAGTATGTGCAAGCTACAGGAAAGGAACCAACCAAGCTCACCAGTTATGTGAGCAGCTTAATGGAACACTCAAGCACTGAGCGTCACCTCAAACTGCTCAGTCACTAAAAAGTGCAGAGCCTAGGGTATTTGCTCTCCCTGCCAGGCACTTTCGCTTCCCTCTGCGGCGGGGGGTAGCCCTGAAATCGCCTGGTTTGCAGGAAGGAGCGGAGATGCCCTTTTCTCTCTCCCACCTGAGGAAGCACTGACCGCGCCGCTGCCGCTCACCGCAACCACCTGACAGCGCTCCCTCCGCTCCGACGTTAGGACGAGCTAAAAATACTACACATCCGGGCCTACGCTTCCCAGGCCCGGGCGTGCCCCCCAGCCTCCCTCCCGGGACCCAACAGTCAGCGCGGGGCGGCTCAGGCCGAGGGGCCTTTAACCGGGCAGCCCCTCCTCGGCCGCTCCCCCAAGCCCAGTGAAGGGAGGGCCCCAAACCACGCGCTGGCGCAGGGGTACAGAGGGCTGCGGGAAGGGCAGGGAGAAGGACAAGCCCACGTCCCGGTGCACCTCTGCCTCAGGGCGAGAGGAAACAGGTCCTCCGCTCGGCAGGGCCGGACCCCCTCCCCGGCAGGCAGGGGAATGGAAAGGACAACCTACGCCTGCCCCACACGGCGAGGCCCGAGGCCGCGCTCACCTGCGGTGGGAGCTACTGGCGGCCCCTACCATTCCTCCGCCAGCCTTGTCCTCCCCTCCCCGTCGCCCCTCAGCCAGGCCCCGATGCTGGAGAGTTTAACGCTCCTAACGCGGCACAGCCCTGAAGGGCGAGGCAGGCCCTACGCAAACACACCAGCGGACTCTCCCCACCCTCCGTCCGCCTTCGCTTCTCCGCGGGCATACACCGAGGAAGAAAGGGCAGCGGCGAGGCACGACATAGCACCTCACCTCCCGCCGACCCACGGAGCCCTCGAAGCTCTCGAGGGGGCTTCACCGCCGCGCCGGAAGCGCCTGCGAGAAGGAAGCGTTCGCCGCTGTTACCACACACCAGGCGTTGTCCGGAACTAACCGGCAGCCGTGCGGGGCCCTGGGCTTTGTAGTCCGCCAGCCTCGACTACAACGCCGACAATGCACCGCGACACCGGGATGGGGGGCGGAGACGGGCGGGGGAGAAGGAGGCGGGAACTCCCAATCGGAGTGCGGGGCCGGCGGAGCCTCGGCGGGGCGGGGCTGGGCTCAGAGACTAGCCAGGCGTTGGCGGCTGGGGGGAGCCCACACCCGCGGCGGAGCGCGAGGCGGCGGGTGCAGCAGCGGGAGGAGGGGGGAGGGGAGGGGGGGGCGTGGCGTGGCGGCGGCTCCGGGCCGGTGAGTGCGCTCGTCCCTTCGCTGCAGGTGTGTCTTCTGGGCGGCGGCTCCGGTTCGTCCCTTAAATGGAGAGAAGCTTTTTCGCTGCTCCGTTCCGACACGCGCGTGCGGCTGGAGGGAGCGACGATGTGGGGGGCCGCCAGCTCGCGCCGCGGCGTTCCGTTAGCGCCTGAGGGGCGGCAGGCTGCGCCCGCCTGAGGGGAGAGGCGGCGGTGGGCAGCTGGGGTGTTTCTTCTCCGGTCACAGAACTTAAGGGGGTGGGGAAACCAGACGCAGAACCTCTGCAGGTGTTCGGTCGCTTCTTGTCCCTCCATTGGCGTGTGCTGGTGAGGAGGCGGCTCGCGCGTCCCTCAGCCCCGCTCCCCGCCGGCTGCGCCTCAGCACCAGCAGTTTGTTTGCAAGTTGCGCTGGGGTAAGTGTGGCGGCAAAGGTAGTTCCGAAAAGCCTCGCCGTGCCGGAGAGGCGGATGTCGTGCGGGTCGGTGTGGCTTTTCTGGTCGCTGCTCTACGGGAGCTGTCCTTCCGAAGCCGATGTTTGAGGGTCTGCCCCCGTCAGTGACAAACTGGTTCCTTTTACGTCTTCAGTGCTCTGCAGACTGGATATGTATACGGAGTATCTCGTCTTTTGGCACCTAGAAAAAAAAAGTAAAGTTGTGTTTGTCGAGGTAATTGTGTTACTGGAAAGCCGTAAGAGTTAAATGATCTTTAACCGTACGTTGAATTGCTAAGGCAGTTTCGGGTTTGTATCTGCGTTTGCCGAGGCACCGGTATCAAAACTTGCCTTTTAACAAACCCTGGTTAGCGTTCCATGTGTTAGTAGGGCGCACGGATTCCCATGTGAGCAGCTGAATCCATAGGTAAATGATTTAAACTTGTCAAACGTGCGCTTCTTGCAGCTGTGAGGTGGCCGAGTGGGAAGACTTGGATGTCTGTCTGGGGACAGGCACGGATCATGTGCACGTATCCTTGTGTGTTACTGCTCCCGGTCACCTTCATGAGAGTGAGCAAGAAAACGGAGTGACCCCAAAAAAATATAAAATTAAATAGCAACTGAATCGTCACACTTCATTAGTGGATTGAATTATCTTCTTCCCGCACCACCTTGTGTTGTTTTGATCAGCTCTCTCAGATATCAAATACTCCACACATCTTGGTATTGAAGGGCTGCTTAGAACTTCCCTCGTAGGCATGTTATTAATCACCCGCTCTCTCTGATTCACCCACTCTTGTCTCTTTGTTTTGGGTGATCAATGCTTTAATCTGATGGTAAATGACGTGGTTCTACTTAGGTGAGAGATGTTTGCCAAAATGCCATAGCATGGATTGAGCCAAACGTGTGTCGGTGGTAGTTTATCCTTTCGGAGAAATTAACGTGTTTTAAAAGTAAAGCTACAAAGCTGCAGTCCTACAGGTGCTCAAACTTAAAATAGAATATGTAATCATCAATTTTGTGGTAGACAGAATCTGAAAAACTGTTTTTTAGTCTTTTAAGGCAATGAATTCTTGGACTGGATTCATGCTTTCATATGTAAGCCCGTTGTATTTTTCAGAAGTAGTGTGGCTTGGTGAATTGCTATGGAGAGTAGTGGCTGTGAGAGGGAGGGAAGAAGAATGATTGTGGGCTTTTTCTTTAAGGCATGGGTCATCTGCAGATTACACAGGCAACTTGAGAGCTAATACAAAGTGAAGGAGTGTGGCAATACCAAGTTTGCTAATAAATGCAGTCATGAGTTCCCAAATTCATCTTTACAAGACTGTCTATCCTATATATTCACATTCTCAAGCTGAGTTTAAGAGTGAGTTTTTAAATTTGCTTTGACTCTGTTTCCCCATCTGCCATGTTCAGTGAATGATTTGTTCACAGGTATGTGAAGGTATTCATGAAGTTGTCACTCATCTACTTTCACACTTGTTGAAACCACAGAATAAGCTCTGTGTCTGTTGGCCCACTGAATGGTTTAACTACAGCACTGCTGGCTGAAGTCAATTCCAAAGATGGCCTAGGATTAACGCAGCTCTGAGCTGCCGAGTGACTTGTTCCCTGCAGGAGTGTGCTGGAGTGGTGTGGTTTTGTGTTCTTCCTTAAGACTTGGGTCTCTTCTTGGTTCCTCCCCTCTCTTCCTCTCAAATGGTGGTCTCTTTCTCTCATAGGTGGTCTAGCAGAGTTCTAGGAATGCAGTGTTGTTATAGCTCTTTTGAAATCTATTCTGTAAGTGTGTTTATGAATAGCTTAATTCAAAATTTAATCTTGTGTATCACAAAATGTATTAGTGGAGAGGGTTTAGTGCTGTTAGGACTCTTCACATTGAGATCTAGCTACTCTGGACTCTTTAAAAGTCCTTTTCAACTAACGCATCTCATGTTTTGGTTTTGTGGTGGGTTTTTTTTCCCCTCAAAATTTCAAATTTGTTTTTGGGCTGCTCATCAGCCATGAAGACACATTTTAGGCATGGCTGGATGCCTCTTACAGTAGTTTTGACAATCCATGTTCTGCGTAGGCAATACATTACTTTGCCTTTGCTAAGTGCAGGCTGAATAAGAATTGATACAGGGTACATCTGTCCTGTACTCAGGACTCACCTAATTATGCTGTGTGTTCAAAATAATGTTAAAAATTAGTGTGTAAACATGGCTTTAAAAATAAATATCTATTATTCTTTGTTTTCTATACACCCTGTACAGTCAGTATCTCTGGCTACAGGCCACTGTAGTGATGGTAGGGAGCGATACCTGTATAGCCAGTTGTGATCAGTGGTAACTTTCTGGTTTTCCTCAGATGCTCAAAACACCAGAATAGTTACCTTAAAGTTGGAAATATTGTTTCAGTTCTTGGGTTTTAAATCTCATCTTTTGAGTGCTGCTGGTCTTGTGAACTGAATGACAAAAGGGTTATTGGAACTTGGTGGTGGTAGAAAATAATGTAACAAGTATTTTTGCAGGAGGAAAAGAAATGCTTTCTGAATCTTAAATTACTTGACAGAACAAACCTTTCCCTTAAACTGCTTTGAAAATTGTGCTGGAGATAATGAAGTTAAGCACCAAAAGAGAACAAATTAATCCCATAATTCAGTAATAACTGTAAAGTTTGGGTCTTAAATACCAAGTGCAAAGATAAAATTTAAAGCAGTACACAATGTCAGGGATGTAAGTAAACTGCATCAATCACATTAGGAATATATGTTTTTATACTGTAAATACCTCAGTACCATTATTAGAAAGGAGGTTTATGCTGGAGAAGGTCTCTAACACTACAGAATTCAAGTAGGACGGGTTCCTGTATGAAAAAAAATATCTTCCATTTCCAGATGTCACTGTAAGAATGCCAGGTCATCTCTCTTGTTTTCCTTCCCCCAAATTCTGTTTCTAAAGAGATAACTGCTTATTACACTAAACATAAATGTGGATAAACAATCTATGCTAATAAGAAAAGCTACACTACACTGCATTATTTCAAACCATAAAGCTTCAGTTTCATTTTACTGTTAGTCTGGTACTTATGCACACATTCTGCTGCTTGTTGATCGCTCAGCCCAGCCAAAGTGAGGCGTACATACATGTTGGGAGTTGTCTGATGACTGCATTTAAAAGCAGGACCCCTCCTGGCAGTGTGGTCACTGTCTAGCTTCCCCGGGCTTGTGCAGCACTGGTGTTCATTGCTGTCTGTCTGTGTTTTGAGCAGTTCTGAATAGCATCTCCTTTGGTGGCCTTAATAAAGTATGTATGATAAAAAATTGTTTTTATATGGTGTGATTAAAATATCAACTGTAAGGTCATGTCCTCCTTTGTTTAATACACTTCAAAGCTAATGATTATGCAAACTGCAGACTGTGGCTAATGTGATAAAAGCTGCGTGAGTTATCTGCATCCTTCTCGGTCTTTCAGAGTCATTGCAAAGCAGCTGGAGCTGTGAGATGGGAAGGGAGAAAATTTCTTACTGATACCAGCTAATGACTTAAGTATGTGTCTGGCTTTTGGGTTAATAAGATTTGATCTCCTGGCTTGTAAAGGATTTTTGGTTTAGTTGAGTGTTTAAATATTATGATAATTCTTGAGAAATATGTTTTCAGACCTTGAGACTATTCTTGCAGGAAGAATCAATAATGACAAGTAATATACAGTCTGGAAGAAGAAAGTTAAACCCGTGGGGTTGTGTTTAGTTTTGACCAAACAGCCAGCCTGTTAATCAGGAGATGTCTTTCCATTCATTTATGTACTTCAGCCCTGCAGTCTTTCACCATTACCATTACATCTGAACAAATAATTGCTTAATAATGTAAGCTGTTTCCAATCTGCTGTGTGTGTCTGACAACTCTAAACCTATGATGACTTGATGAAACTGCTTCTAGAAAGATGTATTCTGTCAGAATTTAAATTGAAGCTGTACCACGTGTGCAGTGGGATTTCTTACATATACAAACCCAAGCACTTGTTAGCTAAGACAGCTCTCTCCAAACCTTGGAAGAGCTTCAGTTCCTCTGCTCTTCTGCTTTTATCTATTTTTGTCATCCATGTTGCTGTATTCACAGTGGGTTTGGGGGACTTCCTCATCTGAGAAGTGTGAACTGTCACTTCCTTTCTAACTTTTTTTTTTTTTTGAACAGCATTTTTAAGTTTTTGTTTTACATTCAGAATTCTAACTGAATTCTGAGAGCTTTGCTTAAACACCAGAGGAAAGCAAACACTTTAATTGCCTTTGCACTAAGATAGTCCACCCAAACACTTCCTCACTAGTTGAGTTTTGCATCTGTTACTTTTTGAGCAGCAATGCCATTCCCTTGGTTCTTCTGGAGAAGTTTGGAGTAAGTTGGAGAACTTGGACATCTACTTTTCAGCATGATTTTTTTTAACTGACTGTCATGTCAGAGTAGGGTTAGGAGCGTGGGTACTTTGCCAAAGACAGCCTGTCTGAACTCTTCACGATCACTTAGCCACTGGAGAGTGCCTCCTTCCTTGACAGAATAGCAAAATGATGTTTTTTTCCAGTAACTATTTCTAACTCTGAGGTAAGGTTTGCTGCCCCAGTTTTCCCCATACATTTCAGTTATGTAAGTTGCAGTTATAAAGAAAATAAGTTCAAAGATTTAAGACATCTATTTTAATTGGTACACTGAAACTGCCCTTTTCAAATGCTTTTCTTTCCACATTTAAATGAAAGCCGTTCTTGGAGCATTTAATGATTGTGTACTTCACATAGCAATTTGAGTTCACTGAAGCAACTCATGTTTTCTCTCTCAGCTATCTTTTTTCCAAAGAAGCATTTGCTCTAGTTTCTAAACTATTTAAAGCTATTAATCAAAGCCGAAGACAACATGAACAGCTTACTGTGATATCAGGTCTTCAACTTGAGATCCTCTTGATGTAAAGGAAAGATGCTGGGGTCCCTGCCCAAATCGCTATAAGTATCCATAAAGCCTGTAGGTGAACGAGATAACCTTTTCATCTGCACAGAGAAATATGAGAAGTGGGAGGAAGAGGAGAGGGGAGCCAAGTTATTTTTACTGTAAATATGTCAGTTTATTGACTTGTTAATTTCAGATTTATTCAAAAATGCAGGAGGAAGAAACAGTAATGTCTGCCAAACCCAAAGTAATTAGTGGGAGTTGGAAGATATGTAACGATCCTTACAAGTACTCAAGAGAAATAAACTAGTCTCTTAAGCTGGATATGGACTTCAAAAACACAGTAGTAATTCTATTTTGCCCTTAAAAGCATGTGCAGTTATGTATGGTGAATGAACCCCTCTTTATTAAAGTAACATTATTTATTCAGGGTTACATTGCAGGCAGCAGGTGTTTCTGGTATTTAAAAAAACAAACCCAAGCCCACCAAATCTGGCTCTGCATTTCTAGAATGAAGATTCAGGTAATATTTGACAAAGCTGAGGTTTGAGTTGAAGATGACTGGAGAGACTTTTAGTTTAATACTTAATGTGCCGGCTACACTTCCTGGTCTAGCATGGAAAGCTAGATCTTGCTTCACAACTGCATGTGTGATGAGCTGTCATCTTTTTTCCCCCCCATTGTGCTGTGACTCTGGCTCTGATTAGTCCAGTCACAGAATTCACAAACACATCCATTCTCACAGTTCTCTCTATCCCAAGAAGCTGCAAATTCAGGAGCTGGGAAGAGAAGGACAGAAGGGTTTTCAGAATGTTTTAATCAAGGTGTTTGGAAGAACAACCCTCTAGTGCTTAAGCTGCAGACATAGGAGATGCAGTGCTGAACCCTTCTCATTCAACGCTGGTTTGGTTCTTGCTTGCTATGATCCCATTTTCATCCTGCAGTGAAACTGACCTGTGATAGGATAGGGATTATGTGTTGTCTGTCTGTAACTGAATACCAGTGTAAGTCTGGAAGTGGTGGTTTGACTTTGATTTTAGGTCATTCATCTGCATTTGTGGTGAGCCTCCTCTCTTCATCTGCTTGCCTGTTTTATTGGTCTCTCTCAATGCCCATGCCTAACTGTAAAGAAGGGTGATGCCTGGTAGGACTAAGCAGTCTGAAACTATATTTTTCTGGTGCTTTGTAGCTCTAGATGTTCTCATACTTCCTGGGGACAGGTTCTGAAGCCTCACATGCCTTGCGTGCCTGAATGCAGGTCCTCAATTTACCGTCTCCTGTGTGGTCACTGCACGCTACTACCATGCTTGTTCTCCATTACCAGAAGGAGAGTGCCATCGATAGGCCTCCTTGGCACCTCTAAGGCGCAGAAAATGTCATGGTAGCACAGAAACCTATGTGGATTTTGGAGCTTTTGGAGTCTCCCTTTGCACAGAAGTTACTTGGCATCTTCTATATCTGGCAGTTCCCATCTGCTCTGAGTTGAAATACCATAGAAAGCAAGATATTGGATCTGAAGAGATACCAAGAAAAGCAAATATCAGGAAAATGAGCAAGCAGAAAAGTCTAATTTTGGGGGATATGGAGCAGCAGGGCCTGTAGTGAAAATACCCATAAGAGTGAGTAAGAAACAAACTGACTGTAAGTAGATTTATTTTGAGGGGATGATATGCATGAAGCAAAAAAATGCCATTGGTAATTTTTCATATACGAATGTGAGGGAAGAAAATGTACACACAATATCAAAACACAACACACTTGTGAATTTAGCATAACTGATGCTGGATCTTCATATATGAAGTGACAGCAAAATCCCCTTTAGCTTGAAGAGGGCTA
Source organism: Dryobates pubescens (assembly GCF_014839835.1). NCBI lineage: Eukaryota > Metazoa > Chordata > Aves > Piciformes > Picidae > Dryobates > Dryobates pubescens. The sequence goes on along the minus strand of NC_071624.1, from coordinate 18,118,336 downwards.
GCTTTCACTCAGCCACAAAGCAAATAAATTTTTGAAGCAAATTTCGCAACAAGAGCACTATGAAATCTTGTATTTGAAAGGAGAGAAGTCAACATAAGCTCAAATCTGCACCTCAGGGTTGTTACACAGAGGTAGGCTGAACAGGGTATCATCCTTACCTGTAGTAAAAGCCCTTTAGAGGCAAATTTAGGATGTGTTTCCACTTGTCATTTCAGGCTTGGTAGAAACTAGAGGCTGGGAGAGGAGTGGCTGGAAAAGCTGCCCAGCAGGAAAGGGCCTGGGAGTACTGATCAACAGCTGGCTGAATTTGAGCTAGCAGTGTGCCCAGATGGCCAAGAAAGCAAACAGCATCTGGCCCTGTATCAGAAATAGTGTGGCCAGCAGGACCAGGGCAGTGATTGTCCTCCTGTATTCTGCACTGATGAGGCCACTGGGTTCAGTTTTGGGCCCCTCACTACAAGAAGGACATTGAGGTGCTGGAGTGTGGCCGGAGAATGGCAACAAAGCTGGTGAAGAGTCTGGAGAGCAAGACTTGCCTGGAGTAAAGGAGGCTAAGGCAATACGTTCTCCCTCTACTACTCTCTGAAAGGAGGTTGTAGTGAGGTGGGGATCAGTCTCTTCTCCCAGGTCACAAGTGACAGAACGTGTGGAAATGGCCTCAGGTTGTACCATTGGCCATTAGGAAAAAATCTTCCCTGGTTAAGCCCTGAAAGAATGGTTAAGCCCTGCAACAGGCTGCCCAGGGAAGTCACAGAATTGCTGTCCCTGGAGGTGTTCAAAGAACTTGTAGACAAGGCACTCAGGGACATGTCTTAGTGGTGGACTTGGCACCATTGGCTTATCAGTTGGACTCATGGTCTTGGAGATATTTTCCAGCCCAAACAATTCTATGATCCTGTGATTCTAATTGGATTGATACTCACCATCCTTTCCTAATCCTTATCTATGTAACTATCATATCTTTGAATTATTACTTAATTCCTTATGAATTGTAAGGCTTTAGGAGAATCCCCAGAAATACTGCTGAAGCACCAAGAGAACAAGGACAAAATTAAATTTTGCTCTCAAAGACTCTAAGGCTTGTTTTGGGAGCTCAGAGAAGATAACACAACTGGATAGGAACATTCTAAAGGCAGAAGAAAAAGAGCTGCTTTTTAGATCCTTTGGTAGTGAAGTCATTTAATCTATACTTAACCTGTGCTTCTCCAATGTAAAATGAAAAGAGATTCTTCCTACTCATAAAATACAATCCAGTAATGAGTGTGAGGCATCAGGGTATTAGTTTGTGAAAAGGTAAAGGTCTATTTGAATGTGATTAATACTTTTAACAACCTTAATGTATTGTATATAAGCCGTGTAAGCAACTAAGGTGGTCATATAATTCATCAGGCTTGGCAGCCTTTGCTGTCCTAGAGCAGCTGGGTATAGATTTTTAGAGATATTAGATCATTCATTTTACTTACTGTAAGGATAAATGGTAACATTTATCATGGACTTTCCATTCTTATTTTGTAAATCTTTCAATACAATGATTGAATAACACTTTGAAAGCTAACAATGGTAAATCTTAGAGATTGTGTGACTTGTGGAGGTATTTTTGCACTGTCCTGCTCAGAGTAACAAATATCATCAAGAGCCTTACACAACAGATAAATATTGCTTACGTTCAAGAAGGCTGTTAGGGTGCAGCATTCATTTACAAAATGTTTGAGATAATAACACACCATTCACTCACAGAAAAATTCAGTGGTGAGTTAAATTTCACTCAAGGCTGTGAAAATACTTGATATCCTTTTGAAAGGAGAAATTGTGCTATCGCTGGAGTCTTGCAAGGATGTGCATACGACAGGAAACAGCATATTAACATGAAATTTCCACATTTTTCATGCTTAAATGGAATAGATCTCAAATCAGTTCATTCAACAAAACAGCAATTTGGAACTGTTTCATAGAACTCACTTGAGACGAGGTCCTCTCGCTGATTCACTTCAAATATGGATTATGAAGACTGCTGAAGGTTATTTTTTTTCATATTTAAATTACCACTCATTTTATTTTCTTACATTTTACCTGGTTGACTAGAGAAACAATTTCCCCCCCCCCCCGTCTTCTGTCTTACACAAAATAGAGTTAATTAAGACATGCTATACTTTCTCCCAAGAGTCAAAGTGTAATGTTCAGCTGGCCAACTTGCATGAATAATCCATCACTATGAATCATTAATTCAGAAGACAAGCTATGGTAATTGATGTCTTTATGCAAGCTATGGAAATGCTTTGGGAAATCACTTTTTTTGTTGTTGTTAGTGGTGGTACATTTGTTAATTTGTTTTTGAGTATTTCTAGGCCTGAGCAATGTTGGGCTGCAGCCTCTGAAATGGATTCAGCTGAGACTGACTGTTTCTGTGGGAACCTGATCTTTTTCTTGGTCTTGAGTAAAAATCTGTATACTTTTATTCTGAAAGAAATTTATTAAATCATAAGATGATCCAAGGGCTGGAACAGCTCAGCTGGGAGGATGTTGTTCAGCCTAGAGAAGACTCAAGAGGGACCTTAGAGCTGCTTTCTAATGCCTGAAGGGATCCTACAGAAAAGCTGGAGAGGGACTTTACATAAGGGTGTCTAGCAGTAGGAGAGGGAGAATGGTTTGAAGCTGAGGTTTAGATTGGATCTTAGGGAGAAGCTCTTTAGTATGAGGGTGGTGAGACTCTGAAATCAGGTAGTGATAGGACTAGGGGGAACAGAATGAAGCTGGAGGTGGGGAGATTCAGGCTGGATGCGAGGAGGAAGTTCTTCACCATGAGAGTGGTGAAGCTCTGGAATGGGTTGTCCAGGGAGGTGGTTGAGGCCCCATCCTTGGAGGTGTTTAGGACCAGGCTAGATGAGGCCTCTGGCCAGCCTGATCTAGTGTGGGGTGTCCCTGCCCATGGCAGAGGGGTTGGAACTAGATGCTCCTTGTGGTCCCTTCCAACCCTGACTGATACTATGGAATGTGTTGCCCAGGGAGGATGTGGATGCCTCGTCCCTGGGGGTGTTCAAGGCCAGGTTGGATGAGGCTTTGAGCAGCTGCATCTAGTTGAGAGGTGTCCCTGCCCATGGCAGGGAGATTGGACTAGATGATCTGTAAGGTCCCTTCCAATCTCAGCCATTCTGTGGCTTCTTGGGCCAAGCTCGTGTGCACAAACTGAATGAACCACTGTTTAAGTTCTGGAGTTTTCTTTTTAAAAGTCCTGGCATAGTGGTATTTAGCAGTAGCCATTATGTGCTATAAAAATCATGACATTATTCTATCTGGCAATGCAAGCAGAGACTGCAAGCACTAATGCATACTGTGTAAGCTGGTATTTAGCCCTTCCTGTATGCCCATATGTTGGAGATGATTACCTGATGAGTTACAGCACGTTTCTGCATCCAACCAAGCACATCAAATGCTGGAGATATGTAAATTTGTTGGAACATTTCAAGATAATTTAGTACACAATTCATAAAGCTTGCTTATATCTTAAAATATACCATAACCATCGTGTCTTTATGGCATGAAAAATGACCAATTTTAGTTCCTTTGTAGGAATCTCTTCACTTTCCTTCATAACTGAAATACTGGAATTTCTAGTCTCCAGCAGTAAGTACAGTTATTTACTCTGTTTTCAAAACAAGAAAGAGGCAGTGAGGTTGGTGTTTGAGTGGGAGCCCAGAGCGTGCTGGTGTCTCAGTAGCAGAGCATTGGTAGCCTGTAACAAAGCATCAGGTTGCTGAAGTAAAAACACCAAGTGCCAGTGCTTTTTGTGTTATTACAGATCAAAGCAGTTTTGGCCTTTTTTTTCTTTCTTTCTTTTATTGCTGGTGTCTTTTGTTTGGAAGTCAAATGTCTGTGCTATCTCCCAAGTTTCTGCTGTAGCAGCAACCAAAGATGGTCTTTGTCTTCAGTTTGTGTCTTTTAGCTTTGTGCATTGTATTGCAATTGCAGAAAGGTTTTGTGCTCCTCCTCAGACTGACTTAGATTTTTTTCATTACTGGGGGAAAAAAAAAAAATCTATTTATGAACTTAGGAAAGCTTTTTAATGTGTGCACACAGATTTCATATATGCAAGACATGAGATAATTAAAGTCTTTCAATTCTTTAATGAGTTTTGGATTAAAAATCCATGGTACTGTGATATTTCCTGTTCCATAGAGGAAACTTCTTAAACACTGCTTATGTGTTCAGTAAGTGAGATGCGAAGTGGAGCATTCCTTCATATCATTTTTAAGTTGTAATGGTTCTGAAAGCAAGTAGTCATACTTTTGTGGTGGTGTTTGTCTTTTGGTGGTGGTTGGGGGTTTTGGGGTGTTTTCGTTGGGGGTTTTTGAGTTTTTGTTATTTGCTTGGGTTTTTTACCCTGGAGTATTTATCTCGTATTTAGGCTCCAAAATAGAGGCTTGTCTTATCTCACGTGCTTAACTGCCCCCATTTGTTTTCAGCTGAGCCCTAGTGTATGTATGCTGCACTCTCAGAAAGGCAGCCCTGACTTTTGACATTATATATGGGAATACATAGAATACATAGAATAAACCAGGTTGGAAGAGACCTTCAAGATCATCGCGTCCAACCCATCAACCAATCCAACACCGCCCAAGCAACTAACCCACGGCACCAAGCACCCCGTCAAGTCTTCTCCTAAAAACCTCCAGTGACGGCGACTCCACCACCTCCCCAGGCAGCCCATTCCAATGTGCAATCACTCTTTCTGTATAGAACTTTTTTCTAACATCCAGCCTGAACCTCCCCTGGCGCAGCCTGAGACTGTGTCCTCTTGTTCTGGTACTGCTTGCCTGGGAGAAGTAACCAGAACATGCCTGGAAGAAAACCAGAACATAGAATCATAGAGTCAATAAGGTTGGAAAAGACCTCAGAGAAAATCAAGTCCAACCTATCACCCAACACCTCATGACTAACTAAAACATGGCTTCAGGTGCCACATCCAGTCCTCTTTTGAACACCGCCAGGGATGGTGACTCCACCACCTCCCTGGGCAGCACATTCCAATGGCCAACTCCTCTTTCTGGGAAGAACTTTCTCCTCACCTTGAGCCTAAACTTCCCATGGCACAGCTTGAGACTGTGTCCTCTTGTCCTGATGCTGCTTGCCTGGAAGAAGAGACCAACCCCCACTTGTCTACAACCTCCTTTCAGGTAGTTGTAGAGAGAATAAGGTCTCCCCTGAGCCTCCTTTTCTCCAGGCTAAACAACCCCAGCTCCCTCAGCCTCTTCTCATAGGGCTTGTGCTCGAGACCTCTCCCTAGCCTCATTGCCCTTCTCTGGACACGTTCAAGTGTCTCAATGTCCCTCTTAAATTGAGGGTCCCAGAACTGGACACAGGACTCAAGGTGTGGCCTAACCAGTGCTGAGTCCAGGGGTAGAATGACTTCCCTGCTCCTGCTGGCCACTTTATTTCTGATGCAGGCCAGGATGCCATTGACCTTGGCCACCTGGGCACACTGCTGGGTCATGTTCAGCTGCTGTCAACCAGTACCCCCAGGTCCCTTTCTGCCTGGCTGCTCTCCAGCCACTCTGACCCCAGCCTGAAGCACTGCATGGGGTGGTTGTGGCCAAAGTGCAGCACCTGACACTTGGGCAGAGTCCAACATGATGGCATTCAACAAGTCCATCTGTCCAGCTTGTCAAGGTCCCTCTAGAGAGCCCTTCTACCCTCTATCAGATCAACACCTGCTCCCAACTTGGTGTCATCTGCAAACTTACTAACAGTGGACTCAATCTCCTCATCTAGATCATCAGTAAAGATATTGAATAGGATTGGGCCCAGCACTCATCCCTGGGGGACACCACTAGTGACTAGCTGCCAGTTGGATGTGGCACCATTCACAATAAACTGACATCTGAGCTAAATTCAAGTAAGTTTAGCCATTTTTGGCTCAATTTCATAAGGTATGAGAAATATCAGATTGCTGATACTTCAGTTACTGAAAAATAGTAAACACAACTTGTATGAAGTGAGATAAACCGTGATCATTCATGCCTCCTGTGGACAAGCAGTGACTTGGCCTGGGGGCATTAAATGCCTAATTGGGTTGTGTAATTAACTTTTTCCCCTTTATGGCTGAACACACAAAATTTTCTGAGTAGCTCAAAATATTTTTGTGTAGTAGTTGAAGCCAAGGGGAAGAAAAAAAAATTTTTCTGGTCTTTTGAGTAAAACCAAAGATACAAAGTGAACAGAACTTGGATCCTCATAAGGTTTACAAGCTAGCCATAGATCTCACAAACAGTTACTACTGTGTTACCATACCTGGCACAGAACAGGCTTTTGAACCTTACCTCCTTGTCTTGCCAAAGAATTCCAGAATCATTGCATCAAAAGAGACTTTGAGCTCTTTCTTAGTTTTCTCTTAACAGTTGTTTCATTTTGCTTACAGCATAGATCCAGGAGCAGGCTCCTATTTCTTGCAGGTTTTTGTGGGTTTTTTTCCCCCTTGCTCTCTCTCTCTCATGCCTCTTCCATGTGAGCGCACTATAAATTAGGCGGATAAAGTCCTTTGCAGCAGTTGTTCATAGTTTTATGTATTTCTTAAACTGGGGCCATAGAATGTATGTGGGTGGAGATGTATGTGTGTGTGTGGACATAGATGCTTTTGCAGTATGTGGAGGATGAAGAAAATGCACACTGTATTCAAGGAGCTTTGAAGCTCACTCCTAATTCATCTACTTTCCCAAGTCACAGTCAACCATCTCTTGGCTTCTGATCTGCTTGTCTAATCTTTCTAAAGGCATCTAGTGAATCTGAGTAGATCTAGAGTCTTTCCCAGGCAACTTGGTCCAGAGCTTCCTTGTCTTTGCCAGTAAAAGGCTGTTGTAAAATTCAACCTGATGTTTTGTTATTGCAGTCTGAGATTCTTCTCGTCCCATCCGCTCTGTGTACGCAGTCAGAGGAGTATCTTAATTTTCTTCTTTCTGTGATTGATATCAAAGAGATACTGAAATAAAACATCCCCAAGCTGGCAAAATTTGACCTTTTAAATCCATATTACTGTCATACTTGGATTCCTCAACTGGCATCATTGTTAGTCCAGTTGACAAATAAGCACCTTAAGGAATTCTTAGCTAGATTGGTGTCACAGTCAGGCTTAGGAGAAAATTACTTAGAGAAAATACTTCTGGTTTTGAAAGGCACTGCTTGAGAATTATAGCTTTTATTTCAGAGTAAGGAACTTGACCTCTTTGACAGTTCATTAAGAATATCATCACCCAAATATACTGAGACACCCACAGTTTGATCAGTACATTACAGTGAAAAGTACCTAGTCTGGTATGCCTGGAACTAGTCATCTCAGCAGTTGTTAGAGCGAGTGGTGATGTCAAACCACAGGTGAATGTGACTGAAGTTCCCTTCCTGAAACAATTCAGCACAAAGGCAGCAGAGAGACCTATGAAAATCTGAACAACCTGAGGACTTTGAGTTAGGTAGTGCACTAGTTTTGCAGTGTCTTGGTCTGAGCCTGTATAAACAGGTTAAACTAGTAGAAGTTTCACAACAGGTACAAGGAAATGCTTGTTTAAAAAGGCCAAAGTTGTCTGTGTTTTTTTTCTTCCTCATGCAGACTCAAGGACTGGGAGTGTTTGTGGTTAGGGATCAGCTGTGGCCACTGGGGTTTGTAATTACAGCTGTGATAAGTATGTTTTCAAGTGTTGCTGTACTGAGAGCTTTCTTAATCCAGTATTTTACTAGGCCTTCCATTGCCCCTCCTAGTACTTTGTAAAAATTCCTGAAACTCCATGAATCATGGGAGAGCAAATGTTAGACCATTAATTTCTGGCTCTTTGGAGGCATAAATCTTACTTAGGCAAGTGTGTGGTCATGTCTGACATCATTAGTACTGTATTTAGCAGCTGCAGTAAGCACACAAATAGTGCATCTCCACATGTAGTGAGAAGTGGCTTGTTGCAAGTCTAGCTTTGTAGTTTAGCACTAGGGGGGAAAAAATGTGTAGTAACCTTTTAGTCCATTATTATTAATTGGCTCTGTTGCTCCCAGCTTTGGGAGCTAGGAAAAAAAAAAGTCTCCTGTTGAAGGTTTGATGTTTGCTGCAATTTGCTTTCCTATATTTTTATGAAAACAAGCACAAAGCTGATGTCTGGCTGATTACTGTTTGCTCTTTAAGCCATGCAGAAATCCATGCTGTTGAATGTCAAACAGGATGGGACGCCTGATATACCCGAGCTGCTTCCACCTGTACACAGGCAGTTTACTGCTTAAAACAACAGATCTTTGAGCTTTTATCTTCTGCCTGGGATGACTTTGAACAAAGCTTAAATACCCTTCAAAAGAACTTTAGGTGGGTAACTTCATACTGTGAGTAATCTTCCCCATTTAAATTCTACCACCATGCCTGCTTTGCCTCCTCTAAGAGGAGGCCTAAGTGTAATTTTAAACAGTATCTTGTGTATCACAGTGATAAACTTTATCTGATGTTGAGACAGAGGTGGTCCAGTTTCTACAAGGAGTACAGTTGATCTCCATGTGCTTCTTCGAGGATTAACAGATTCTTTGCATGATTACAGAAGAGCTTTTCCCCATTTACACCTTGGAGTATATTTACATCCACTAGAATAGCTGTTCTGTGGTGAATAACTGCAAAAACTCTGCGTGCTTTAGGCAACACTTTGCGTACAGCTGCACCAGCTCCAGGAGGTCTGTGTGAGGCAGTGCACGAGGCACGCACGTTCTGGTTGATTATTGCCTAATGAGTTTGCTGCTGAGATATATTGATTGCAAATATCTTTTCTGCTGTGGCCTTGTTAATGGAACCAGTTGGCACAAGCTGTGTCTAAATTCCTTGCTTTGAGGTACAGCTGTCACCCTTGCCTACTTGACAACTTAATTTAGACTTAACAATGAGATACATAGAATAAACCAGGTTTGAAGAGACCTTCAAGATCATCGCGTCCAACCCATCGACCAATCCAACACCACCTAAACAACTAACCCATGGCACCAAGCACCCCATCAAGTCTTCCCCTGAAAACCTCCAATGATGGTGACTCCACCACCTCCCCAGGCAGCCCATTCCAATGTGCAATCACTCTTTCTGTATAGAACTTTTTCCTAACATCTAGCCTGAACCTCCCCTGGCGCAGCCTGAGACTGTGTCCTCTTGTCCTGGTACTGGCTGCCTGGGAGAAGAGACCAACATCCGTCTGTCTACAACCTCCCTTCAGGTAGTTGTAGAGAGTAATAAGGTCACCCCTGAGTCGCCTCTTCTCCAGGCTAAGGAACCCCAGCTCCCTCAGCCTCTCCTCATAGGGCTTGTGTTCCAAACCTCTCACCAACTTTGTTGCTCTTCTCTGGACTCGTTCCAGCAAGTCAACCTCCTTCCTAAACTGAGGGGCCCAGAACTGGACACAGGACTCGAGGTGCGGCCTAACCAGTGCAGTGTGCAGGGGCAGAATGACCTCCCTGCTCCTGCTGGACACACTGTTCCTGATGCAGGCCAGGATGCCATTGGCCCTCTTGCCTGCCTGGGCACACTGCAGGCTCATGTTCAGTCTCTGCCTGGCTGTTCTCCAGCCACTCTGCCCCCAGCCTGTAGCTCTGCATGGGGTTGTTGTGGCCAATGTGCAGAACCTGGCACTTGGATGTGTTAAATCTCATGCCATTGGACTCTGCCCGTCTGTCCAGCCTATTGAGGTCCCTCTGCAGATCCTCTCTCTACCCTCCAGCAGATCAACTCCTGCCCCCAGCTTGGTGTCGTCAGCAAATTTACTGATGATGGACTCAATGCCCTCGTCCAGATCATCAATAAAGATGATAAAATCATCATGATAAAATCATACAACGTTAGGGATTGGAAGGGACCTCTAGAGATCTAGTCCAACGCTCCTGCCAAAGCAGGATCACCTAAGGCAGGTCACACAGGAATGCATCAAGGCAGGTTTTGAAAGTCTCCAGGGGTGGAGACTCCACAAACTTTCCGAGCAGCCTGTTCTAGTACTCTGTCACCCTGACAGTGAAGAAGTTTCTCTTCGTGTTGAGATGGCACCTCCTGTGTTCTAGCTTGTGCCCATTGTTCCTTGCACTTTTACTGGGCACCACCAAAAAGAGACTGGCACCTTCATCTTGATGCCCACCCTTCAGATATTTATAGACATTAAGATCCCCTCTCAGCCTTCTTTTCTCAGGACTAAACAGCCATAGTCTTTGTTCATAGGAGGGGTCTTCAAGTCATCCTCCTAGCTCTCCCTTGGACTCTTTCCCACAGATCCCTGCTTCTCTTGAATGGGGGAGTCCCAAACTGGACACGGTATTCCACGTGCAGTCTCTCCAGGGCAGAGCAGAGAGGGGAGGAGAGCTTCCCGAGACCTGTTGGAAACACTCTTCTCAATGCAACCTAGGATACCATTGGCTCTTTTGGCCACAAGGGTACATTTCTGTGGAGAGATTGAAAATTTGGATCGTGTACATACAGGAGAAGACTTTAGGTTATCCTATTTAGCTTGCAAGCCACGCCAATTAAAAAAGATTAACCTAATTTTTGGTAAGAACGTGCATATTAGCCATTGATGCAAACTCTCAGACGCACATGAATCATGGCATAGGATACCAAAAATGGGAGTAGTGTTATGGTCTGACAAAAGGTGCAATTAACATTAACCTGCCGTAGGAAATCCTGGAATAAGTACCTACGACTACCTGAAAGGAGGTTGTAGTGAGGGTGGAGGGTGGTCAGTCTCTTTTCCCTTGTAACAAGTGATAGGATAAGAGGAAAATGGCCTCAAGTTGCCCCAGGGGAGTTTTAGGTTGGGTGTTCAGAGGCATATTCACTAAAAGGTTTCTCAAACACTGGAACAGGCTGCACAGGGAGGTTGTTGAATCCCCATCCGTGGAGGTGTTCGAAAGATGCAGAGATACGGTGCTGAGGGACACGGTTTAGCACCAAACTTGGTAGAGTTAAGAGAATGGTTTGACTTGGTAATCTTAAAGGTCTTTTCCCATTTAAATGTTTCTGTGATTCTATGAACTGCTGGAAAACAGGGAGTCTGGTTTTGGGAGGGGGAGGCAGTGAGGTTTCAAGCCTCATTTTTCATTTTGGATGTTGGAAACAATAACTTTCTGTAAGGTAATAGAGCTTCTGAATTCTAAAACCTCACTTCAAATCTTAAGGAACAAAACACAAACAAACCAAAAACAAACCCACACAACCCCCAAAGGAACCAACTTAAAACAACCCAAACACCTTCTGTACAATATGCCACGAATGTGTTCATACAGCCACAGGGAGAGTGCATAGATCTGAGCCAGTGAGCAGCAGACATGGGCTGTTCTTCAGTGCTTCGTGATTGCTCTTGTTCATCTGAATTGCTTTAGCATTTAGAGTCAGATGTAACGTGATACAAACTTCTCTGTGTGGGAGAATAAGCAAGATTAAGACAAATTCGGCTCCCTGCATGTGTTGTTTAAATGGCTCATCACAGAGAGGCTACTTGGAACAGCATCACTTCTCATAAACACAAACCAATGAGGCTTGAACAGTGATCCACAGAAGTGCACTTCAAGGCCAGATTCCCCCTTCCAGGCACAGCTTGAATACTGGACTCTGAGCTGTTCTGCCCATGGTGAGCCAAGAGGGGATGTATCAGTAGCTGTAAGTCTCCAAGGCCAGGATAAACAAAACTATTAGAACAAAATTGTGAATAGTTCCTCTTTTTTCTTTCTTTCTTTTTCCTTTTTTCCCCAAGTAAAGAGAGCCTTGGGTTTTTTTTGTCTGCCTGAAGAAGTTGTACTAACTTTAGTTGCTGCATATCTTCATTTGTAGATACCTGCATGGTTTGGTTTTGGTTGGGTTTTGTTGGTTGGTTTGGTTTTTCTTCTCTTTCTGTTTCTGACTTTCCCATTTATCTCTTGAAACTGTTCTCTGAACAATTTCAACACACATGCAGGGTGCTGAATTTGCTTCTTTTTTTCACACCCTGCCAGCTCACCCAGTTTGAACAATGAGACCACTACTGTTTTCTTTTGGTGTTTGCGTTTTTGGTGGTCGCTTTTTTTCTTACTGGTAAGTTCATGGGTACTGATTAGGAAACAAGAGACAGGAAGGACTTGAATGATGAGGCAGAGAGAAAAGTGAGACTTCTGCTTGCAATTTTGTCCACCATGCCATGCTAGCTGTTTTTTTCACCCCCCCCTCTCCTGTCTAGATAGTCTGTGAGTTGATGGGTTGCCTGTATTGGTGTCTGTAATTGGGCAGATGCCCTGGTTGCCTTCCCAGAGCTCCTCTCAAGTGGCAGCAATACAAAATTGGAGCTCTGGAGTTGAAGAAATTGTGGAGATAAGAGGGGGGAAATGAAAATATTTGAAAATATATGAAAACTACTAACAGAGCAGATAGCAATGGTGCTGAAGCCTAAGAGCCAAGAGTTGGAATTGGCCTTAGGGTAGAAGGAAGGAGAAGTTTAATTTTCTTCTGTACGTGGGCTTTCCATGCTTCTCACTCCTTTGGGAAGATCAGTGATCAGCATCCTTCACATCAAAAAGGAATCCTTGTCATAAGCCTTATTTAGAGCTTTCCACTGTGTGAAATAGAGTGAAAAATCCTGCTACTTGCTGATTTTTGACTCCTGATTATTCTGCAATGTTTAGAAAAACATCTCTCTTGTAACAGATGTTGTGTTATCTTAGAGAAATATTCGCAGTGCTGAAGCTTACACAGTAGTGCTAAAATTTTATCTCAGTTACTGAATTTGATGAGATGTACTTTTTAATTGACTCCATTTTGCTCATTCAGAAGTAAACATCCTCTGAGTGACTGACTCTCATCCTTTTGTCTCTGAAGTTTTTGTGCAAGACCAGCTTTACAGGCTGTTTCCATTTTGATTTTTGTATCAGCTGGGGCTCTGTTGGTCAGGCGCAGCACACTTGCCACAACAGCTCTTTCAGCTGGTTTTAAAAACAGCCTTTCAGAGGTCCTGTCCAGCTTCAGCTGCTGTGCCAGGACAGCTCTATTAACTGGCTGGTGATGGCCTGGCCCCCTCTGCCAGCACACTCCCCTGGCTTGCTGCAGAGCAGCTGCCAGCACGGAAGGTGCCAGGGCTGCCGGGGTGGCTGGGGAGCTCTGCTGGCACACTGCTCTGCTGCAGAGCTGGTGTGGGCCAGCGTTTCGTACCATGCTGTTGCTGGCTGTCAGGACTGTGGCTGTCATGACAGACTGTCTGATGTATGCAGTTGCTTCCGAGAATAATTGGAACTGGCTGCAAGCTCACCAGTGGCTGCGACTGCTGCAGTCTTGCTGCTTCTGTATAGAAATGGACCATGAAGCTGAAAAGCGCTAGGGAAACGATGCCTGTGCATTATCAATACCAATCTTTGTCCTGATGAATTGCCATTTGCCATTAATCAGGGTATAATAAAAAATGCTTCACTAAAGATTTCTTCACTGAAAGTGTCATCAAGGCCTGGAACAGGTTGGCCAGGGAAGCAGTTGAATCATCATCCTTTGGAGGGGATGTAGAAGTCTCATAGACATGGTGCTTGGGGATGTGGTTTAGCAGTGGACTTGGTAGTGGTGGGTTAATGGCTGGGACTCCATGATCCTACAGGTCTTTTTCAGCCTAAATGGTTCTATGATTTTGTATCTACTTTTAATACCAGGGTTAATTGTTTGGGATTTTTTTGTTTTGTTTTGTTTTCCCTTAAAGCAATCTCTATACCATATTACTGTAAGAAACTAAGTCTGATCTAAGTAGCGTTAACATAAGTGGATAATAACTTTCCTGGTAAGAGCAACATTGCCTACATGTAAATGGAGCCCAATGCTGAATGCAAGTCTGAAGCCAGAGTTGTTTAGCAGGAAAGCAAACTGGTTTGTCACACTTGCATTCAGTTTCTGAAATGATGGACTTCTCTGAAATCCTGATGCAACTGGATTAACTTTCTTCATCTTCTTGACAGCTATATCCATAGCTTGATCTTTTTCTTTCTGAGTAAAGAAGTTCCTCCTCCTTGTGAAGGGGAGCTGAACAATGTAGTGAAGAATTAAGTCCTGCTCTGAACTTGGAAACACTGTTTCACAGCCTATATATATATATACATACCATGACTTGTTATTTGGAGATTATTTAAAGACCATCCTTCTTCATTGTATTTTGTTAAGAGACATTTAAAAATCTCCCCGAGTTGGTTGGTAGGCTTTTGAGATGCATTCAGCAAGTCTCCTCCAAAGCAAAGTGACTTGAAGGTACTTTGGCTGCAGTATTCCCTATTCACTGAATAGTGAAGAGCTCCTGTTCTATTTTTGTTTATCCCTATTCCTTCAGTCCTCCAACTTTTGAAGGTTTAAAATGGGCTGAAAGTGCTTGTATAATTCCAGGCAAAGGATCTAGTCTAATGTAACATATCTTAAGTGACTTTATGCATAAATACAGAATTGCAAGAAAAACTGCATGGCTCTCCAAACATTGTAACCTTCCCTTGCTGTAAATGCTTTCACAAAATCTATTATTAATAGCTTTTTATTCTACTGAAACTGTAGTATCATAATGCATTACAGCACTGTCTGTGACATAAGTGACAGCTTTCATCACATATAAAACTACGCTCCAGTACATGCAGTAATGTCGCCCTTAGACCTAAACTGCAGTGATTGCATCTGGCAGTTGCATATGGTGAAACTTAGCTACTGCCCTTTTAATTAAATTACAGTTGGAAGCCTCCTTCTGGGAGCTTGTTGATCAACTGCATTTCACAGTAGAATAACAGAAAAGTGACTTCTTGTAAGGAAGGGAATTTGCAATACATGCAAGAGCAGGAAAGACATTGTTCTTGTATCTAAACTGATTGCAGAGCTGTCTCTCTGCTTCTGATGGAAAATGACTGCCACAGAATTGGACAACACCCCTCCTCTCCTTTCCTTTCTCAAACAGCCCTAAAGAAATGTGAGGGAGGAAAAAATCATAGAAGCACAGAGCAATTTGATTTGGAAGGGACCTTAAAGGTCATCTAGTTCCAACTGCCCTGGCCACTGTCTCCTTTGAGGTCTCTTCCCTTTGTGGTTGACCTGTGTGTGAAGTACTGTGTAGGCCTTTTCAGATGAACAAACAAACTCCAGAAGGGGAAATTGTCAGACTTTGTTCTTGAGAGCCTCTAAGACCCAGCTTTGTGTGATATGTCCAGGTGTTGTCCTGCCTTCCATAGTAACAACAGGGTGACAGCTTCACCACAAGACCAAAATGCCTAAAAGTGATCTCATTCAGAGTATGGACAGGACTGACAACCCTCACTGAAACATTAGATATGTTAAAAAAAGGAAAAAAACATTAAAAATCTGTGGCTGATTGAGCTGCTTCTCTGGATCTGGACAAGTAGATCCCTTTTTGATTTGTTGAAAGCAGATCCTGTTTGGAAGGTCATGAAGATGATCCAAGGGCTGCAACACCTCTCCTATGAAAATTGACTGCGAGCATTGTGGTTGGAGCCTGGAGAAGAGAAGGCTTCAGGGAGACCTTTAAGCAGCTTTCAACACTTTGAAGGGGGCCTACAGGAGAGCTGGAGAGGAATTTTATTACAAAGGCATGGAGTGACAGGATGGGAGGTGATAGCTTCAAACTGGAAGAAACTTGATTTAGATTAGACAAAAGGAAGAAACTCTTCTCCAGGAGAATGGTGAGGCACTGCAACAGGTAGCCCAGAGAAGTTGCTGAGGCTCCAAGCCTGGAAGTGTTCAAAGCCAGGCTGGATGGGGCCTTGGGCAACCTTTTTTAGTAGGAGTGTGATGGAATGAGATGATTGTTAAGGTCCCTTCCAACCCAAACCACTTTATGGTTCTATGATTTCAATCTGTTCTTGAAGGTCTCCTAACCAGGCTTTGCTGACTTCTTCAGAAGTGCACACCTCCTCTTCTGAACCTTTAGACTCTCCAAATACTTCAAACTTTCTCCTTCACAGAGCTTCTTGGTTTTGTGTTTTCCTATTTATAGGTTTTACTTCGTGGGATGCATTGTACATGCCACAAATAAAAGCCCTCTGACAATGAATTTCACACACTTTTTCTTCCAGATAGAAGAAGCAAACAGAACTTGTACGTGGGTCCTCAGAAGTGCAGGCCTTCTAGTAGCAGGTTTTGAAATATGCCCACCTTTTCTTAATTGTCTAGACATGAATTTAGATGTTTGCTTTAGGCTATTCAAATTTAAGTATTTTGGACATAGCTTCTCAGCATCTCTTTTTATTTTTTAATTGGAGCTGAGGGATTATGCTTGCGGAAGCTCAATTAAGACAACTTTGGCTTGCATAATTGCCTCAGCAGGTTGGTGACTCGATGCCAAGCTCCATGAAAGTTTAAAAACATTTGGGATTTAATGGTAGAAATTGTCAATGTGAAAGTTTTCAGTGTACTGTTTGCCTGTCAGGTTTTCTGGAAGCTGTTGGTGTGATGGGGTCATTTTAGAAAGCAGAAACAAAAGAATCCTGAGGGACATGCCTTGCTGTGTGAGGGAGAGCAAGCTGTTAGTATGGCCCAAACACTTCTTAGAAAGGTGACTCTTCTTTGTCTTAATCACTGTATACTGGAGGTTTAAATACTGCAGTATTTTCTATATTGTACTGTGCTGCTTTCTAATGAAATTAACCTCAAGGTTTCCTGCTCCAGAAGGCAGTGACTCCAGCATTGACAGATGGTGATAAAATCCCATCACTTTATTGCTAACGTTTGTGCAGATTGAAATATGGATGTCAGTGCACATGGAGCAACCTGACTCAGCCAAGCTTAACGAATCTTGATGTGCCTGTAGAATCCCTGGTCGACAAGGTCAGACGCTCAGCTAAGCTAAGGATAAACATTTTAGCTAGTTAGTTAGTTTTGCCACACAGGAAATGTAAATACCCTAATATGAAGGAGTTGACTTGCTGGCTAAATGGGACCCATCATAGCTAGCAGTTGTGTGCCTGCCTGGTATCAAGAGATCAGTATGATTTCATGCTACTGTCACCACTTCCAATAACCAAACTACTTCTAATAACCAAAGTACTTTGTGGATGTCTTCCTGTTCTGCATGCACTGTCCAGTATGGCCATTTTATGGATGTCTAGTTATTCTCCCATTTCCTTGGGTCTATTCTTCTGGCTATAAGCAATAATAGCTCATGGATTGCATATCTGTTGCTCTGAGAATTGGAGTTTTCATTTAACTCCCATCACCTTCAGGCAGGCTCTCCTATATCTCGGCTCCTCGTGTAAAGCATGCCCTGGTGGATTGTGTAAGGAGACCCTTGTAGCACTTGGTGGGATGTAGATTTCGTGTTCAGATGCTTGATTACAGCAGTTACCCTTTGCACTGCTGTCCCCCATGTACCTGCCTGCTTTCACTTGTTATGTAAAAGAAATTGTTTTTCAGGTTAAGTCAACTCGGGTTAGAGCTGTACTTCAGAGTACACTCTCTGTCATTCCCTGTGCTGGAGGGAGAGAGTGGCTGAATGACTGGGAGGACAAGGACGATATACAAAGGAGCTGATGTCAGGAAGTGGCACATGACTTCTCTGGGATTTTCTAGGGATGAAACCACAACATTCCACCTGTGAGAGTACTTTTGCTCTAGTAATGCTAGCTGGAGATGCTAGTTTTGCCCAATCTTTAAATAAATACAGATTTTCAAGGTTGAGTTCTGGGACAAAGCAGAAAGGATTGAAAAACAAAACAACCAGCCCCAATGTGTAGATTATTCTGCTGCACAAACTAATGAAATGGGTTTGTAAGAATCTTGAGATTTGTGGTAGCAGCCATCTTTCCCTGTTGTTGCAGGGCAGCATGCCTGAGGCAAGCCTAAACCAGTCCAGGAGCTCTTCCTCCTTTGCACATCCTTCAGGGTAGCCATGACAACCACTGCCTGGTCCTGGTGAACAGCTAATGATCTTGCTAACTGCTCCCTGCATCTCTGCTCAACTGGTGTTCACTGGTTTCTTTTTGGAGGGAGAGTTGTGCTGGTTTTCTGCAGTCTTATTACAAGTCGTGCAGTCCCTCCCTCTGATCATGTGGTGTTTGAGATGACTGCCAGCAAGAAATCACCTGAAGTAAAGGTGTTACTAATGGCAAAGCACTAGTGGCTGAATGTCACCAAATTTATATCCTTTCATAGTTAATCTGTCACAAACTTGAGGGGAAGGAGGAAGCATCCAGCTCCTGCCTAGGTGGTGGGGTTTTTTTCTTGTCTGACCAGCAGGGCTTGCTCCCTAAGGAAACTTATTTCTTGCTTTATCAAATCATTCTGCCAGACTTCTGTCTGTCTGTTCCTGCAGATGCACATCTTTACAGGAGAGTGTAATCAGTCCTGTTAGCACACTTGCTTTTCTCCTGAAGCTTTTCATGTACACATTGATCAGAAGGAATCAGCAGTTCTTCTCAAGCAGTGCTTCCCACACCTTTGGTGGTAGCTTGCATGTAGCCAAGAGTAATTGTTGAGGCAGCTAATCTTAGTTCAGTTTCTGTGTGCTGAGGAGCTAAGGTGATGTATCACAGCTTTGTTTGGTAGATTTTTAAAGCTATAAATGAGTTTCTTTATAAACCCCACAGTCTGTAAAGGGGTAAAAGACAAGGAAATTATAACCCTTTTCTTTCAACCTGTCTGGCATACACAAGGTATTAGAATTGAACCCTCAATTGAATTTTTGTCGCCTTCCTACAGTGAGCCTGACTCTTGCCGTTCCAAAATTCGTGGTACTCTGTATCTGTGAACTCCAGGTTGAGTTTGTTGATATGATAGCTCTCAAAATATCCTGGCTTCCAGAGGATGCTTGCCCCTTTTGCATTTTTCTGAAAGCATATGTAACAAGCTGAATAGTTCGGAGCTTGTGGGTGTGAGGGGGAGATGTTGTTCTACTTCCTCTTAGTCATCCCAGCCTTATGCTGGGGGAAACGCAAGAGCCGTAGTTAATCAGTCCTGTATTCTAACCTATGAATGTTACTCTTCAAGTGTTACTAAAACTCATGCTCCTTCTGCCTGTGTGCAGGAGTACATCTGTGCTGGCCAGGGGGTAAACCAACAGGAGTGCTGCCTCTAGTCTGAGGTGGTTGAGAGCTGTTGTGGAAATGTTCTGGGCTGGTTGAGAGCTGTTGTGGAAATGTTCTTGGCTGGATTTCAGGACTGATAAAACCTTTACAGAAGGGGTCTGAAATTTTGGATGGGAAAAATTTCACAGGAATTAAAGTATTTGTGGCCTTAATGCACTTAACTACTGAACAACATATACCTAGAATCTCATTTTAAGTAATATGTGACAAAAGCAACCCAAAACCCCCAACCAACCAAAGCAACCACACAAACAACAACAAAACTCCCTGAAAAAAACAACCCAAACACCTTAAAACCCCCAAAACAAAACTCAGAGAGAAAAGCTTTCATGTAAAGTGGTTCCAAGAAACTTCAACCCTGTACAGATTGGTATCCAGGAGCAGAAGAATTGTTTTGGTTGGAAAAGACCCCTAAGATCACTGAGTCCAACCATTGACCTAACACCACCATGGCCATTAAACCATATCCTGAAGTGCCATGTCCACATGTTTCTGGAATACCTCCAGGAACAGTGACTCCAGCTCCCTGAGCAGCCTGTGCCAATGCCTGACCACTTTTTCAGTAAAGAAGTTTTTCCTAATATTCAATATAAACCTCCTCTGGCACAATTTCAGGCCATTTCCTCTCATCCTGTTGCCTGATATTAGAGAGAAGAGGCCTCTTTTCAAGTAGTTGTAGAGAGCAGAGGTCTCCCCTCAGCCTCCTCCAGACTAAACAATCCCATTACCTCAGCTGCTCCTCAGAAGATTTATTCTCCAGACCCATCACCAGCTTTGTAGCTGTTCTTTGGTCATGCTCCAGCACTTTGATGTCCTTGCAGTGAAAAGCCCTAAACTGAACACTGTATTTGAGGTGCAGCCCAAGATAGAACATGTCTCTGTATCTAGAGCAGAATCACTCGGAGGAATCACACAGGAATGTCAAAACTGAGTGGAGCTGGTGTTCAAGTGAAGTGTTTGTATGTCAGGGGAGGCCATTTAGCATTGAAGGTTGTAGTTAACAATCACCAAATAACTCCTGCACAGGTACAGCTCTGCACTAATGTCTCATCTGGAGGTACAGGCATTGCTCAAGTTTTTGATGCTGATTTTTTACTGAGAACAGTTGTGAGCAGGAACAAAAGGAATACTCTGGCAAACCTCTGTAGCAAGTGATGGTTTGTGATACTTGATTGTCACTCAAGAAGAGGCTATTGCAGGGATGGTGTCTTTGTCTGTTTGCAGTGATTCTTTGATTACCTGGTAGGAGAGAGTGGTGCTCATGCGTCAGTTAAGATAAATTGCACCAAAACTTAGATTCAGCCCAGCACTGACCCTCATATGCTGGGGTGGGTCTAGAGGATGACTACAAAGATGATCAGAGGACTGAAGCATCTCTCCTAGGGCTGCAGGAGTTGGGGCTCTTAAGCCTGGAGAAGAGAAGGCTCTGGGGAGATCTTAGGAGTGGCCTTCCAGTACCTGAAGGGGGCCTACAGGAAAGACTGGAAGGGACTTTTTACAAGAGCTTATAGTAGTGGGACAAGAGGAAATGATTTGAAGCTTGAGGAAGGGCAGATTTAGACTGGATATTAGGAAGAAATTCTTTACAGTAACAGGTTGCCAAGGGATGTTGTGGATGCCCCCTTCCTGAAAGTGCTCAAGATCAGGTCAGATGAGGCCTTGAGCACACTGGTCTAATGGAAGGTGTCCCTCCCTGTAGCAGGGGGGATGGGAATTGGATGATCTTTAAGGTCCCTTCCAACCCAAACCAATCTATGAAATGAGAAACTCTTATCGATGTGATTAAGGAATGGAAATAATTTTAGCAGTATTTTTTCACTTATATAGGTAGTCAGTACATGTGAAATGCAGGTGGTAACATTTAAAGTTGGTGGTTCACAATCTTTAAGACATTGTTCAGTGTGGGCTTGGACTCCTTTTCATCCCACACTTATTTAACTAGATTTCATTGGTACAGAACAGCAATGACAACCTGTACTGCTGATGACTTTGAGGAAGAGTCTAAAAAGACTGGCTAAAAAGTTTGATACCTGTGGGAATAATTTGGCTTCCTGGGCAGCCATTACATAATGTTCAGATTCATCATCTTCTCTCAAAGAATATTTGTGAATAGGGTACAGGCAATTTAAAAGGAGTTCTCTATACTGCTGCAGAAACAAAGCAGAGTGCCCTCAACTCTTCCTGAAGAGCGATGCTGAGAACATTCTGCACCATAAGTGCTCAGCTGTTCCTTGGATTAAGACCTGCTGTATGAAGAGGTGTGAGGAAGCATAAACCCAAAAGTAATATTCCCTAAAGTTAAGGCAGAATCAGAGAAGCAATAACTGTAGTGGCTAGAGTGATAATTAAGAGCTGGATTCCCAATTGTCAGAAGAAAACTGTACAGGTATACCAGAAGAACAAGAAGAATTCAAGTGAAAAATTTACCATAGACTTCTTGGTTTAGGTGGACAAGATTCAGCCAGTTTTACATTGGCTGGCAAGGACTGATCAAATATCTGGTCTGTTTAACAGTCTTCTCCCCTCTGACCATCACTCATAGGTCTTCAGTTTGCTTTGAAACCTCTTTCCTTGCCTTGTAGTCTTGTATCTGGAGAGGGCACTGCCAGCAATAGAGCTGGTCACACCCTCTGCCTATATCTGGGTGCTCATTCCCACCTCCCTGGCTCTCTTGCTTGGATGTGTGCATAGGGAACTTCACAGTGAACTCTCAGAAGACCTCTGTAGACTAAAAATGCTGTGGAAGGGGCAGGGGGGTAAATAAAAACTAGTTGTCTTGAATTCATTCCTGCTGGGAACTGTAATTCTGTGAGGTTTAACCTCTCGCAGTGCCATTGATGCTATTTAAAAGTGTATGTAAAAACTAAGTTTAAGTTTGGTACTTTGTCTTGTAAGAGTGTTTCACTGGAGTTTGTATTTGTCCTCAGCTGTCTGCTTTATTTTCTGCCCAACTGAATAACTAAAAATATCCTAACTTGCCTATTTCACGTGAGGCGCTTTTCCGGAGCGGTCAGAAAGAAAGATGACTTCGATTTTTATATGACTTGATTTTCTTTTTTTAGCATGATCTGATACCAAATGTTTTATTAGCATTCAAGTAGTCTAACCTACAAGTTAAGCACTTCATTTAAGATGCATAAATTCACCACCCCACCCCCCGCCCCCTCCTCCTGCAGTTATTTAAGCCTGTCTGGCAGTAGCACGTAAGATCGGGGCTGAAGTGCTGAATAGCTGCCTCTGCAAGTAAAGGGCTGGGGAAATTTCCCTTTTAAAACCTGAAGATTATCTTGTGTCTGTTGGAGCCTTGTCAGGGTCTCAAAGTGAGCTCAAACAGCTCTTGATAGGAGGGGGGAAATCTTGGCTATCTCTGTAATTGCGTCCACATGGAGCATCGCAGCTTGTTTGCTTAGATTAGGATGGGAGATTCCCCAGATTTGCTGGCCAGTTTAAAAGCCACGCTGATGCTTTGGGTTCATCCTCCACAAAAGAAAGATAAGCTTCTGCTTATCTGGTTTTTTAAGGACCGTTTTTGACACTGCTGTAGACCCTCCTGCATGACGTAGGGTTTTAAGCCTTCCTTGCCTTGTACAGCTTTTTCAGGATGGGAGGCTAATACCTGGGCTCAGACTATCACAGCAGTGTGCTGAATGAAGTGAGATGTTATGTAACTTACAAAGATGAAGTGATGGCAGCATAGAGGAGGGCTTAGAGAAAAAGCGGGGCATATTTCTTATGGATATGGAAACAATCCTCAGAAAGGAGATGTGAGGCAGGGGAGAAGCAAGGCTGTAGGTGGTGTGTTGCACTAAGCGCCTGTCCTGAAGCTTGTGTGGTTGCTGCATTGGTTCATCTCTTTAATTTTCTCAGTGCAAAAATAAGCAAAAGGCTGATCCGTGGCTGGGGGACAGGAAGAATCTTAACTAGAGACTGCATCAGCTGCTGCCAAGGCACGTCTGTGTACCCTGTTGCTTTTATACACTTTCTCAGCTAGAAAATGTGAGTAATAATGCTTAAATTATGCATCATTCAGTGTTGTGTGAGTTAATTAGGTAATGCTACATAGTCCTTTGATGATTAAATGCATAGTGTAAATGGTGTATAAAGCTTACTAAGGGTCTCTGTGTCAGGTGTATAGAAACTCGTGGTAGCTGCAGACACAGGAGAGCTGGGAAGCATAAGGCAGAGGCACTTGGGCTGGCTGCATGCAAATTGACTTAAGTCGAGGAACAGAAGAGCACATTCACACGAATTTGTCCCATGCTGACAAGCCCTGCAGACTGGCACAACGACATGTAAACACTTCTGGACTAAAGCTTTTAGGCTTGTACTCTCCAACCTACAGCTCAGGAATCTTTTGCTTTGTTATGTATTGGAGATATCCTAAGTGGCAAAGCACAGGAACTGAAATGCAGGCTGGCTGGCTTGATGTTTCTGCCCCAAGACGCTTGGCAGTCAGATGCCAAGGTAGCCTGAAACTTAAAGGACAATATAGAAGGAGGGAGACATACTGCTCCAGGAGCTGGACTTTTAATATCAGTAGTTGCTGATACAGTGTGAGAGCTGTTGCTTTCTGAAGCATTTTAGCAAAGCTTGGATTAGTCAAAAGCATTACTGCTAACCCTTTTTTCCACTTAGTTTACTTCCTTATTTTCCCTGCTGGATCTTTCTCACTGCTGTACAGTAACTTTATCTTCTAAAGATCACTGAGCAGATTTGTCTCTTAGCTAATGTAACTACCCAACTTTTCACCAGTATTTACTAACAAAAGGGATTTCTTTTGGTAACCAAGACATGATTTATTTTTCTTTCAAAGAATTTTTGGCTGCTTGCCATCTGTTGTACAACTGAGCAACAAGACAGTACATTTCATTTGTCATGGGTGGAAGCAAGCTCTGTTACAGTGCTTCAAAAAGTTGAACTAGTTTGGGGCTCAGAGTGACAGGTGACTAAGAAGGCCAGTGGTATCCTGGGGTGTATTAGAAGGGATGTGATTAGTAGGTCAAGAGAGGTTCTCATTCCCCTCTACTCTGCCCTGGTGAGGCTACATCTGGAATATTGTGTCCGGTTCTGGGCCCCTCAGTTCAAAAAGGACAGGGAACTGCTTGAAAGAGTCCAGCCACAAAGATGCTGAAGGGAGTGGAACATCTCCCTTGTGAGGAAAGGCTGAGGGAGATGGGGCTCTTTAGCTTGGAGAAGAGGAGCCTGAGGGGTGACCTCATTTGTGTTCGTAAAGATGCAAAGGACAAGTGTCAGGAAGACAGAGCCAGGCTCTGCTCAGTGATGCCCAAGGATGGGATAAGGGGTAGTGGGTGCAAGCTGGTGCATAGGAGGTTCCACATGAACACAAAAACTTTTTCCCTGTGGAGGTGACAAAATGCTGAACTAGGCTGCCCAGAAAGGTTATTTGAGTCTCCTTTGGAGACATTTAAAACCTGGCTTGCTGTGTTCCTGTGTGACCTCCTCTGGGTGATTCTGCCCTGTCTAGGAGGGTCAGACTAGATGATCTCTTGAGGTCCCCTCCAACTCCTAATGATCTGTGGTTCTGTTGTCTTACTGGAAGGTCATACGAAAGAAATACAGATTTGTAGGTCCTCTTGATGAAGAAGTTCATAAGCCCCAGTTCCAGATCAGCCCTGCCCAACAATAACAGCAGCAGAATTGAAAAGTTAAAGTAGGGAAGGTCTTTGTAGTCTTCTTTTTTTTTTTTGGTAGAAGTTGTGTTTTGTTAATCTGTGGCTGAAAGATTTCAGAACCATCCAGTTACATAACAAAGCAGAGGAGAGATCATTGTGCCAGTTTTAACAGGATTTGTGTGTCTCCTCCAAAGAGCTGAGCTGTGCACTGAACTCTGCCTGGTTTTTATTCCACACAGATTGAAGATTATTTGCTATTCTTTTTTTCTTTCTTTTTTTTTTTTTTCCTCAGGTTGAATCTTTTATGACATAAACAAGGTTAACTTGTTTTCTCTGAAATTCATCTTGCAGATCTGAGAATCTCAAGACATGTATTTCCTTGGACTGTTGTCTTTGCTTGTTTTGCAAAGCAAAGCTTTCAAGACAAATTTTCCTGATGAAACCATCGCTGAGCTTTCTGTGAACGTTTACAATCAGCTGCGAGCTGCAAGAGAAGATGAGAATATTCTTTTCTCTCCTCTGAGCATCGCAATAGCCATGGGAATGGTAGAGCTGGGAGCCCATGGAACCACTTTGAAAGAAATTCGACATGCCTTGGGTTTTGACAGCTTAAAAAATGGTAAGGCCTTTTAATCATGTTTTACTGTGGGGCTTTTTGTCGTAAAGAAACAGATGGCAACGCCTGAACAGCGATGGAAGTGCTCGGTCATGTCCATGGGTTATTAATCAGGAGGCTTCTTGGCATCCTGTTTGATGGCCTGAGCGTGCTGAGGCATGTGTCAGTGGCTTCTGCATAAGCTGAGGGATGCTAATATACACCCTGGCCCTAGGCACCTGAATCTCAAGCAATTACAGTTAACTGTTGATCTTGGTTTCCTTCTGCAAAACAAGCTTGCCTTGGCCTCCGGAGTCATGAGAAGACTTCTAGGAATACAATTTTTAGGGATTACAATGAAACCTGGGAAGGAAAGCAGTAGTTTTACCAACATTAATTCTCCAAAAAGTGTGAAAATCACAGCAATTTAACTGGAAATGTCTCTGACACAACTTCCTTGGCTCTTTTCTTAGCTTTATGTCACTAATGTTCTGTCTGCATTGCATGATGTTGCGTACAGATACACAGGCTAATTAAGGATTATTATAGTGATGCTAATTATAAGCATCTCAGCTGTTTCAGCATGATACACTCCATGTTCCCATCAGCCTTTCAGAGAAACAGGATCCATTTCTTTAGCAGAGAGCACCACCACCACACTGTCCCATTTGTAGTGTGGGGTAAGCTAAGTCACACATCTGGGTGTAGTGCTGTGCTGTGGAGTGTCAGCACACCAGGAGTGCAAGTAGCTGGAACAAGTGCAAATGGAGGGATGAGTCAGTGACAAAAAATGACCTTAAGGAGGCAATTTCTATGAATTTTTAATATCTGAGTATTTGATTTGAAACCTGAATGCAGTGTTACACTCACACAGTGCATTGGACTTCTCAGTCTTTGGGGAAAGGATCTTGGGGGGGAATTTCTGAATATAGTCTTCAATGAGTGTTCCCAGTACTCCTGCACAGATGATGGCTCTCTGTGTAGACCAGAGCACATACTGAGTTCTACAGTTTCTGTCTAAAACATTGGTAAATTATTTCTTACCTATAACTGAAGAACTTAGGCAGTTGATTGGAACTGGGCCAGTCGCTGGTCTTGTATATAAGCGGTATTAGGGAAAGTACTTGTGGCTGGAAGGCTGCTCAGCAGTGAAAGACCTGGAGGTGCTGATTGACAGCTGGCTGAATGTGAGCCATCAGTGGCCAAAAAGACCAGTGGCATCATGGCTTGTATCAGGATTAGTGTGACCAGCAGGACCAGGGAAGTGATAGTACCTCTGTACTTGATACTGGTGAGGCCACACTCCTTGAGTATTGAGTTCAGTTTTGGGTCCCTCACTAGAAGGACAATGAGGTGCTGGAGTGTGTCCAGCGAAGGGCACAAAGCTGGTGAAGGGTCTGGAGAACAGGTCTGGTGAGCAGCAGCTGAGAGAACTGGGGTTGGTTAGCCAGGAGAAAAGGAGCCTAAGGGGAAGCCTTCTCTACAACTCCATGAAAGGATCATAGAATCATAGAACTGTTTTGGTTGGAAAAGACCTCCAAGATCATGAAGTCCAACCTTCAAGGATGTTGTAGGCTGGTGGGGGTTGGTCTCTTCTCCCAACTAACAGGGGAGACAAGAGGAAATGGCCTCAAGTTGCACCAGAGCAGGTTTAGACTGGATATTAGAAGAATCTTCTTCACTGAAAGGGTTCTCAAACACAAACAGACTCCCAAGGGAAGTGGTTGAATCCCCATGCCTGGAGGTGTTTAAACAATGCAGAGCTGTGGTGCTGAGGCATGTGGTTTAGCCCCAGACTTTGGTAGAGTTAAACAATGATTTGCTGTGATGATCTTAAAGGTCTTTTCCAGCCTAAATGATTCAGTTATTCCATGATTTCTGCTTGGAAGGCAGCATTGCATTCAATTTTTAAACTTCATGGTTTGTTGGTTGGTTGGTTAGAAATTTCAGCCTCAGTTAGACAATGCAACAGCACAAGCTTCCTTAAAACAGACTGCTCTAATCCTACTCAGGATTCTTCATGTCTCACACAAATGATTCTGTGCTACCCCATGCAGGATCCTCACACATTCCAGACCTTTTTAGTTTTCCAGAGATAAGCCTGTGGGGAAGTCCTTAGCTTTAAAATTTCAAGTCAATTTTTAGGCAACTGACTTTCAGGACTGAGAGAATTGGCAGGTTGAGAGAGTTGGGGTGGTTCAGTCTGGAGAAGAGACCTAATTGTGGCCTTCCAATATCTGTAGGGGGCTACAAAAAAGTTGGGGAAGGACTTTCTAGGGTGTCAGGGAGTGATAGGTCCAGGGGGAATGGATCCCAGCTAGAGGAGGGGAGATTTAGATGACATGTTAAAAAGAAATTCTTTCCCATGAGGGTGGTGAGACACTGGAACAGGTTGCTCAGGGAGGTGGGGGAAGTACCACCCTGCAAGTTTTTTAAGGCCAAGCTGGATGTAGCTCTGAGCAACTTGATATAGGGTGAGGTGTCCCTGCCCAAGGCAAGGGGGTTGGGGCAGAATGATCCTTGAGGTCCCTTCCAACCCTGACAATTCTCTGATTGTGTGTGACATAATGAAAACCCTGTTGAGGATTTGTGGTGCCAAGACATACAAGTGTGACTCACGAGAAAAATTCCTTTTATTTGCTCTTTTGATGTTCAAAGAGATAAATCTGTGAGGGGATCCAAACTTCTTGTTAATTATGCTAATTGTAGGTAGCTCAGGCTTGTAGATTATTCTTTCAGGTCTGAAGGTGTGTGTGGGTTTAGAAAGAAGTTTATTTTTAAAGAAAGGACACTTTTTTTTTTTTGGGGGGTGGGGAGGTGGAGTATAAAATGTCTGTGAATTTCCAGCAGGAAAAACATGGAATAATTTTCTGTTCTGAAACACTAAAGCAGTTTTCTTTCCTCAGGTGAAGAGTTTACCTTCTTGAAGGACCTTTCTGACATGGCAACTAATGAAGAAAGTCATTATGTTCTGAATATTGCTAACTCTCTCTATGTGCAGAACGGCTTTCATATCAGTGACAAATTCCTGCAGTTGGTGAAAAAATACTTCAGAGCTGAAGTAGAGAATATAGATTTCAGCCAAAGTGCAGCTGTAGCTACCCACATCAATAAGTGGGTGGAGAATCACACAAATAGTAAGTCCACATGGTTCTTCTATGCTTCCTGCAGTAAGTGTTTGTGTTTCCAAAGTTACACAAAGTTGTTGAATTGTTGCCTTGGCTTTTATCTGCTCTATCAGAGACTAGAGTGTCTCCTCCCATAAAAAGAATTCTAGTAGCAGCTCTTCATGAAACTATGGTGGTTTTCCTGTTCAGGAATGATCTGTCTTTAATTTTAGTCATTGCTAATGGTGTAGTAATACTGCCCAAATATTTTTTTTTTTCCTCCTGTCTCAGTATCTGCAAGTTCCTGTAACATTGTCTCAGGAGATTCCTTCAGGGAGGGGAGACAGGGCAGGGAATTGCTTCAAGGGTTTAGGAAATGTGGGGGAACTACTGTTGCATGTTAATTGAAGGAGAATATTTTAAAGATAGGCATTTTAATAGTGTGTTAATACTGATTTTTGGTATTAAATTAATAGACTACGTAGCTAAGTACTTGAAAGTGCTTTTCTGCTAACTGCAGAAAAATTGTCTATGAGTGAGTTAGTGGCTTTTGCATGTGTGGAGTATCACTAGTTCTCTGAGGGAGCTCATGATTACAAGGTACTGTGAAACAGAATGCAAAGGAAGACAAAAGATCATTTTAAACCACAAAATCAGACTCTGTAATGTAATCTTTTCTAACATGAGGAAGCTAGATAGCCTGTTGAAAGAGCAGTTGGGTTTAGGAAGGCTGTCAGCAGAATTTCACAACAAAAGTTTGCAGCAAGGGAGTAAGCACAAAATTACCATTGTAAATATGCATGTTCAGAGCTTCTTGATGTAGTTTTGCTTTGCTTGTGGAGTCCCAAAGATGTGACACATTTTTTTGGTGACTACATGAAGAGTCTCAAGGTATGGGAGTGAAATTACTCCCCTGTTGCAGGGATCAGAGCATAATCTTATTCTAGTTCATCTGGTACACTCTGGAGATTGATATTTTAAGAGTAATTCATCAGGGTTCTGGCTCTAGCGTTGGTTGTGCCGTTGTAAATATGAAGGTACTGGAATCCCCTGTATGGAATGAACACATGACAATGTAGTCTGAACATTTAAGAATCTGTGATAGCAATGACAGGATGAGAAGAAATGGCCTCAAGTTGCACCAGGGGAGATTTAGGTTGGATATTAGAAGCACCTCCTTCACTGAAAAGGCTCTCGAACACTGGTCCCTGTGGCAGTGGCTGAATCACCGTCCCTGGAGGTGTTTAAAATATGCAGATGTGGTGCTGAAGGAGATGGTTTAGCACCAGCCTTGGTAGTGTTAGATAATGGTTGTATTCACTGATCTTAAAGGCCTTTTCCAATCAAAATGATTTTATGATTCTATAATACTTTATGGAAACGTCTGGCACCAAAGTGGAAAAACATATAATAATGCTTTTATTCCATCTTGGAAATTACCTGTTTTGTTCCAAAATGGCAGCTATTATGTTCATAATAAATTCTGCCCTTTATCTCCAACTACAGAAATAGAGGAGCTGTAAGGGGTGCAGCAGATTGTGGAGTGTTTTCAGAGAAGCATAGTGTCTGTCTGAAGGAAAGGTAACATTCTGTCAGAAAGAACAGCAAGTTCTCCTGCTTAATCTGCCACATGTGCTGACTGAGCTCATAACCACTGCCCTGGAAGAAGCTGTGCAGAGCTAACAAAGGAGCTGTGAGTCTCTTAGCATTAGGTTGCGATAGTAACAGTCCCTCAGCCTGGTCTCTGACCACTAGATCTCGTTCTCTCCTACCTGCCAGCGCTGCCTGAAGAGGCTCATTTTCTCATTAGGAATAGGGGTACAAAACAGGCAACTTTCCAATCTCAGCGTGTCAAGTGTGATGAGGGGATTAGAACAGCAAACCTAACTGTCAAAGGTTTCTCTGGCCAAAAAACTCTTAACACTTCATTAGTGATTTAACAAGATATGGCTGAAAAATTCTAGGGAATATGATGTACCAAATAGAAACAGAAAGACTGGAAGTGCATTTCTTCCTAGTTGTCTTCTTTCTGGCAGTATTGATCACATCGCATTTCTAAGAGTGTTCTAGATAAGATGAAGTACAAAGAGCAAGCCAGAGGAAGTACTACCTCATGCTACGCAAATTTCACACCAGTCAGTGTCATATGCTCCAGAAAGCAGAATTATTTTCTATGCTAAACCATGGATTAAGAGGTAACAATCAGACTGAGGAATGTGTTTGTTTAACACCTTGCATTGCAAAGTTAGTTAAAAATAGAAGCGACCAAAAAAGCTGTCTGAAGTAGGCTGCAGTTCTTCAAGAATAGTGACAAATCTGGTCAGTGCACCAAATTTAACAAAATCAAGATGATTTTGCTGAAAAGCAAGCCATTTAAGATGAGCTAAAGCAGGTAACAGACTGGATTCTAATGTAAATGACTTATTTAGGAGTAGGAGCTAAGCAGCTGCCAGGCTCAGCTGACACACCTCCCATGAACAGAGCAGATGCTAGATAGCTTTTTGGTTTTTTTGGTGTTTTGCTCTTGAGAGAAAAATGTTGTGGATTTATGTGGAATTTTTATGATTAGTCCTTACATTCAGTCATGTCCTCCTGACTTCACACTGAAGCTCCCTTCAGAACAGGACAGGGTGAAGTTCCAGTTGGTGTGTTTCTACGCTTAAATTAAGCATCCATTTAAGAGCTTGCTTTGGAATGGAGCCAAAGCTTGTAGAAGTTCTGATTATAGTGCTGTATTGTAGCAGGAGTGTAAGCGTTGCTTCCATGATTCCTTTTCCACTTGGTTTCACTGAGGGTTATTTTGTGATCCAGAAACAGTTGACTTAACAAGTACTTGACGGAAGGGTTTCCGTGCCTCCGGTGTGATTTAGGTTTACAAAACACTGGCAGTTTAATTTGAGAGTTAATGAAACATTTGAATTGGAAATTGCATGTTAGCACAGCTTTTTATTTTCTTGCATTTTTCAGGCTGTCTTAAGTTTTGATTTAATGCTCAATTTGACGTGGAGACTGACAGTTGCTTTCCTTCCTAGATATGATCAAAGATTTTGTGTCTTCAAGAGATTTTGGTGCTCTAACTCACTTGGCTCTCATCAATGCAATCTACTTTAAAGGCAATTGGAAATCACAGTTTAGACCTGAAAACACAAGAACTTTTTCTTTCACTAAAGATGATGAAAGTGAAGTGCAAATCCCAATGATGTACCAGCAGGGAGAGTTTTATTATGGTGAGTTGGACCTTCAGCAATTTAGAGCTTTTAAGTCTTCCCTTAATAGGTTTGTTGCAGCAGTACTCATTTGTGTTGTTGTCTGTTCTTTCACCTGGACTTTTGAATGTGGTGTTTGCCTGAGGAAGGGACTCCTGGTTTTATAATGTCTTTTTGTAACTTGTGTGCTTGTGCATTATAACTAAACAGCAACATTGATGATGACCTCTTTCCTGGTTGCCTTTTTGGGTCCAACTTTGGTGCCACAGGATGGATGTCAGAACGTTCATCCACTATATCCAACCTCTTTACAATTCTTGAGCCAGTCTTGCTTCTCACTGAAATGTTTTTCTTATGTTGAACATTATTATTAAAATGAACAATGTCTGCTAATGACTGTTGTAATATCCTTAGAAAGGTAAAATAGGGATTCTTAGAACAGCAGAACTAATGATGGGTTTTTAGCTTGAGCTCCCAAGTGGCTTCTCCAGTATCTAGCATTGACAGTGTTTTACTCAGTCTTATCACTTAAAAACTACTTCTTCTGAATTAAAAAATAAACCTCTACCCATTTCCTTGAAAGTCTTGGCAGCTTTAACAGCTTTCAGACTTCTCTCAGTCTAACCAGTGGAAGTTTAGGTGGTAGGTTCAAAAGTATGATTATGTACAAACTGTGTGATTGCATAAGCTTGGATTCTTCCATAATGTGGATGTAAGCCTCAAATCCTATGATGAAGAAACCACAAGAAATTGTATACAGCATGCCACAAAGTTTCATTTCTAGTTCCACTATCTAATAAATACCCCAATATTGCCTTTCTGTTTTTCCCCCTACCTCCTGTGAAAACAAAAGAAAATACTTCTAATAGCTTTTTTGTTGTGGCTTTTTGTTTGTTGGTTTGTTTTGTAGGCGAGTTCAGTGATGGCTCCAATGAAGCAGGTGGCATCTATCAAGTTCTGGAAATACCATATGAGGGAGATGAGCTTAGTATGATGATTGTTCTTTCCAGACAGGAGGTTCCACTGGCCACATTGGAACCACTGGTCAAAGCCTCGTTAATTAATGAATGGGCTAATTCTGTAAAGAAGCAAAAAGTGGAAGTGTATTTACCAAGGTAAGAACAAGCTCCTGTGTCAGTAGAAGGGGAAAGATTGTGTTCAGCCCATCCAAGTAGCAGAGCAGGTGAAACTTGAACGTCTTGATCAAATCTGCAGTTATGTAGCACCCACGTGAAGGTTGCTTTGACAAGAAAGCCCAGAGGGTGGGTGCAGTACAGAATGATGGCTGCTGGAGCAACAGATGAGCACTGCATTTGCATCCTTTTCATATGTAAGCTTCAGAAAGGAGAATTTAATCATCAGGGATATATTCACTCTAAATGATGTTCAGGGTATTGCAGAACTCATTATGGACAAGCTCCATTTAGACAGGAGACACAGAAATATTTCAAGGCTAAATTACAAAAGCTAAAATGTTTCATTTAGGTCCTAGTTAGATTTCTGTGTGCTGCTAATTTAAAAAGTTCTAATGGTGTATGCCTGTGTAGATACAAATGGTTTGAGTGTGGAGAGGTAATTCCAGTCAGTTTGTGCCTTTTGTCTTTTTTCTTGGCCGTAATAAATGCTGGTTTCTCTTTCCTTAGGGGAGCAATAGAATAACAAGATGTTACTACCAGAGGGGATGAAACTTCAGTCAGTTCATGTAGACATAAGTTGTGTGTGCTCAGTGGCATATTTGCTCACATACACAGCTTAGTTATCTCTCTTAGAATTCTGTTTCATCTACCATCAAATATTTTCCGTACTTGCCCTGCACTCAACTTAGCAACAGTGCTGTTTACTACTAAATGTCACTAATAATGTAGAATTGGATCTTGATGTCCTCCAAGTGAACCATAATGATTTCACTGAAGTGTTTATACAAGAGTATGGCATAAGTTTGATGTGACTTGTTTCTGCTTCACTTTTGTGCCACTGTGGACTGGCTACATGGCAACAGGAGAAACAAACTAGAGGGAACCCTTTTAATCATTAAAACAGTTCTTTGTTCTCAGGTGACTTGGAGATTTGAGGTTGTTATATTTCACATGTAACGAGATAGACTGCTGGGATTCTTGCCTATCAGCCTTCTTTCCAAAGCAAAATCCACTTTCAAGAAGCTAACTGCAGCTGAGCACCATAAAACAAGGCTAGGCAGGAGAAATTAGGTTGAGATGGACTGGTGCTGTCAGCATGCCCTGGTTCCAGCTCGAGATGGAATTCCACTTTGCTTTAAAGCTGTTACACTTGGAGTCAGAGCAAGTGAGGAAACAGCAGCATGGTGGGGTTATTTAGTAAGAGTTCTTTTTTAAGTAACATTTCCTTTGAAGAAGCAAGGAGAGCAGCAAAGAGCTGCATTGCAGGTTTTACACAAACTCTGCACACTATGCCTGTGATTTTTGTTTTTATTTTGATCTTGGAGCTTGAAGTCCCAGGAGCTTTAGTGTTAACAATCCCCTCAGACACAGGGGAGGGCCATTTCTCCTAGGATATTTTTCCTGTAAGCTTGGCCAAACCTTACCTAGATGTTGATGAGAAGCAAAATACGAGGATTCTTCCATCCCTTGAGCTTACCTTTTATAACTGGAGTGTTTCACAGCCTATGCATCAGATACTGAAGTTGGGCATCTTCTCTGAAGGAATTTCTTCAGTGGGAGACCCACAACTGAAGTATCTTCCTGTTGATCGTATAAGGAATCTCTGAAAACTAGCTTCCAGATTTTAAGAAGCTTTAATTCCTCAAGTTCAGCATGGGAAAGTCCTTGAAAACATTAATGATGTGCATGAGCTGAATAAAATTTACAACAATGGGTTTTGGGGTTGGTTTGCTCTTAACCCAAAGCAGAGACTGCAACGTTCTCTGTAGCCAGGCTCTCAGACAGGAGTTTGAGTCCTGCTTTTCATGTGGTCATAAAATGTCTTTTTTAATTCCATCCTCAGGCTAGTTGTCATGCCTGTTGCTCTTATCCAAGAGCCTCAAAACCACTTGTGAATTGAAGCTGCACAAAGGCAAACCAGGTACAGCCAGGTGCTGAGTACCTTCAGTATTTTCAGATTAGAAAAGATAACTACCCTGAGCTTGCAATTCCATATGGTAATGCTGCAGTTGCCTTACAAAAAATGCCAAAGATTAATTGCCTGCTCTCAAGGTGTTGGATTTTCATTAGGGATTCAGAGGTGATCTACAGGATTTTATCAATGCTCTAAATAAACACTTCATAAATATTTTATGCTCTGACTCAGAAAGACATGTTATGAAATGTGGCCTGCGGGCTCTGTCCTCTGAGAAATTGAAAGCAGCAGTGGAATAAAATTAAATTTTTATATCTTGAAAGATGCTATCCAATTATAAAGTGAACATTTTTTAAACTTATACATTTGTAATAGGACCTGAATGAGTAGCCAAAGCAGAGTTAATCACAACTTTCCAATTTCTGTTGGCATTATCTGTGTGCAAATGAAATTGTGTATTATTCCTTTAATAGCAAAGGGGAGATTTGTACGGAATTGTTAAATTATACTTTCTCATTTTCGGCCTCAAATCATTGTTTCCAGCTTAACCCAGACTAAAGTGATCAACATTTTAATCCACTTTTTGCATAGATGTGAAACAGACCATGAATCTAATTTACAATGCTATCTCTCTACCATAAATTATTTGAAGAGCACAGGAGGAACTAGTGTCTAGTAACAGTGCTATGGTCTGCAGATCTTCTCTTAGGGATTGTTCCAGTATACCTGGCTCTCTAATGACCTCCTTGCTTCTTATTCTACACTTAAAATATCTTCACAATGCCTTAGATGGTTTTGAAATGATGCTTTTTAAAATGAGGGTCATTTTCTCTCAAAAACAAAACAAAATCCCAACACACCAAAAAACCCAAAGGAAAACCCACCAAAACAACCTCAAACCACAACCCTCCCCCCATTTATTTATTTAAAAACAAGATTTCTTGAGTTCCTTTTTCATGAGGAACAGACCAGACCAGTGCTGATGGGTTTTGAGATAGTCACAGAAGAGGCATAAAACCATCCCTCTGAAATATGTACTTAGCTAACTTCTGCAGCCCATGGAGCTTGCCAGTGAAGGAACCAAAGTCTGCCTTGCTTCACTTGCTCAGAGCAGCTGCATAAGGGTTTTGATTTGGATCATATTTTTTTGTTATTAGTGAAGAGTTTGTGGCTTGCTTGTTTGTTTTGGGGCTATTAAATCATGCAGGCTTAGTTCAGCACTTCAGGATAACCAAGGTGAAATTCCAGCTGAAATGTTGGCATTGATACCAGCTACCAGCTCGGTATAAGGCTGTCTCAAGATCTCCTGACCTTGTCCTCATGGGCGACTTCAACCTGCCTGACATCTGCTGGGATCTCAACACAGCAGAGAGGAGGCAGTCTAGGAGGTTCTTAGACTGCATAGAGGACAGCTTCTTATCCCAGGTGCTGCGTGAGCCTACCAGGGGCAAGGCTATGCTTGACCTCCTCTTCACCAACAGGGAAGGGCTGGTGGGTGATGTGGTGGTCGGAGGCTGTTTAGGGGCCAGCGACCATGAAATAATAGAATTTTCAGTATTCAGTCAAGCTAAGAGGGCCAGCAAGAAGACCTCCACTCTGGACTTCCGGAGGGCGGACTTCAGGTTGCTCAAGGAAACAATTCAGAGGGTTCCTTGGGAGAAAGCCCTTAAAAATAAAGGGGTCCAGGAGGGCTGGACCTGCTTCAAGAAAGAGCTGATGAAGGCTCAGGAGCAGGCTGTGCCAGTGTGCCGGAAGAGGAGCCGCCGGGGCAGACGGCCAGCCTGGCTGTGTAATGAACTTTTAATTGAACTAAGGGAAAAAAAGAGGGTGTATAATCTTTGGAAGAAAGGTGAGGCAACCCATGGAATGTTTAAAGAGGTTGCTAGGGCATGTAGGAGGAAAATTAGGGAGGCAAAAGCATATTTGGAACTTAAACTGGCCTCTGATGTGAAGGACAACAAAAAGTCCTTCTATAAATATATTAATAGCAAGAGGAAGGGCAGGGACAACCTCCACTCCTTGGTTGACATGGAAGGAAATGTTGTAACACAGGATGAGGAAAAGGCAGAGGTACTTAACACCTTCTTTACCTCAGTTTTTACTAGCTGGAAAGAACGTCTACCAGACAGCTGGCCTGCAGAACTGGCAGAGGGAGCCAGGGAGCTGCATGGTTTCCCTGTGTTCCATGAGCAAGTGATAGGAGCTCTCCTCAGCAGCTTGGACCCCCACAAGTCCATGGGACCAGATGGGATCCATCCTAAGGTGCTGAGAGAGCTGGCAGATGAGCTGGCCAAGCCACTCTCCATTATTTTTCATCAGTCCTGGCTCACTGGAGAGATCCCAGATGACTGGAAGCTGGCCAATGTGGTGCCCATCCACAAGAAGGGCCGGTTGGATGAGCCAGGGAATTACAGGCCTGTCAGCCTGACCTCAGTGCCAGGAAAGATTATGGAGCAGGTCATCCTGAGTGCAATCACGCAACACTTAGAGGATGGCCAAGGGATCAGGCCCAGCCAGCATGGGTTTAGGAAGGGCAGGTCCTGCCTGACCAACCTGATCTCCTTCTATGATCAGGTGACCCGCCTGGTGGATGTGGGGAGGCCTGTGGATGTAGTCTACCTGGACCTCAGCAAGGCCTTTGACACCGTTCCCCATAGCAAACTCCTGGCCAAGCTGTCAGCCCATGGCTTGGATGGGAGCACACTGAGATGGGTTAGGAACTGGCTGGAGGGCCGAGCCCAGAGAGTGGTAGTGAATGGTGCCACATCCAGCTGGCAGCCAGTCACCAGTGGTGTGCCCCAGGGATCAGTACTGGGCCCCATGCTCTTTAACATCTTTATTGATGATCTGGACGAGGGCATCGAGTCCATCATCAGTAAATTTGCTGACGACACCAAGCTGGGGGCAGGAGTTGATCTGCTGGAGGGTAGAGAGGCTCTGCAGAGGGACCTCGACAGGCTGGGCAGATGGGCAGAGTCCAATGGCATGAGATTTAACACATCCAAGTGCCGGGTTCTGCACATTGGCCACAGCAACCCCATGCAGAGCTACAGGCTGGGGTCAGAGTGGCTGGAGAGCAGTCAGGCTGAGAGGGACCTGGGGGTGCTGGTCGACGGTAGACTGAACATGAGCCTGCAATGTGCCCAGGCAGCTAAGAGGGCCAATGGCATCCTGGCCTGCATCAGGAACAGTGTGGCCAGCAGGAGCAGGGAGGTCATTCTGCCCCTGTACACTGCACTGGTTAGGCCGCACCTCGAGTACTGTGTCCAGTTCTGGGCCCCTCAGTTTAGGAAGGATGTTGACTTGCTGGAACGAGTCCAGAGAAGAGCAACAAAGTTGGTGAGGGGTTTGGAACATAAGCCCTACGAGGAGAGGCTGAGGGAGCTGGGGTTGCTTAGCCTGGAGAAGAGGAGACTGAGGGGTGACCTTATTACTCTCTACAACTACCTGAAGGGAGGTTGTAGACAGACGGATGTTGGTCTCTTCTCCCAGGCAAGCAGTACCAGAACAAGAGGACACAGTCTCAGGCTGCGCCAGGGGAGATACAGGCTGGATGTTAGAAAAAAGTTCTATACAGAAAGAGTGATTGCCCATTGGAATGGGCTGCCTGGGGAGGTGGTGGAGTCACCATCACTGGAAGTTTTTAGGAGAAGACTTGACGGGGTACTTGGTGCTGTGGGTTAGTTGCTTGGGCGGAGTTGGATTGGTTGATGGGTTGGACGCGATGATCTTGAAGGTCTCTTCCAACCTGGTTTATTCTATGTATTCTATGTATTCTATGTATTCTATGTATTGTAGGCTGCTTGCTAGGTTAAAACAGGTATTCAGATCCTGAGGGCCTGTCCTCCAAGCAGGAATATTGTTGATTTCAGGCCATGGTTTTGTTTGGTTTTTGTTCTGCAGAGTTTAATATGTTAGAACCAACCTGAAAACCTGCAATTCCTTGCTTTTGCTTGTTCAGCACTGATATTATAGGCTTTGGCTAGGCTGGATTGCACTTTTGTTGTATGTCTAGGAAGTGCACCCTAATCCTCCTTGATCCTGTGGATCCTGAGCATCTAAGGACTTCATGGAAAGTGCAGCATTTCAAAGGGGTTGCACAGCATTGTAAAAAGATGAAGCCATCATAATTTTTTTTTTTTCTGTCTTGAATGTCTGTAAACCAGAAGAAAGATGGTCTGATGTGGCCTGTTCATGTTCTATGCAAACCCTAAATGCTCAGATACATATAACTAAGGGAACTGTCAATGACACAAATGCATCATTTTAATCTCATGCCTGTGTGAGTTTTAAATTTCATTAAAATATCATCATTCTCTGCTAAACCCTCCAGAGAACTGTTTGTTAGAGTCTCAATCTAATTCTACTTCCTAAGCATCTCATTCTGTTCTTCATTTTGTGTGGGAGAGATCCAAAGACAGTGGAAATTAAGGGAAGTATTTTTGTTCAGCTATTTGGACTGCACTTTACATGTAGGAAGTGGGGAGCCTGCGTTGTAAAAATAACTGCAGAGCTAACTCACATCTTCATTCTTCTTGATATGCAGAATCACTCTTCCTTAAAAGCTTTCTACTCAGTGCTTTTTAAGGTGGTCTGTAGAAGCATACATCCATGAACATGTGTGATGGAGAACCTTCTAGAAGTGCTTCAGCACGGAAGCTCTTCTCACACCAGACCAGGTTTTTTTTGTGCTCCCAGTTGCAACTGTTCCATGACTTCTAATACTCAAGTATTGAAATGGTGTTTTGGTTTGTTGGGTGTTTTGTTTTGGTTTTAAATTTGGCTTCTCTTTTTTTTTTTTTTTATGGTTTCTTTTAAGAGTATTTTTAGCATAAGAAGCACATAAAAGACTCTGGAGAAAAGCCCACCTGGTTCACTCCCTGCAACAAACCCTGCAAATAACCATGTGTCAGGGTTAGTGTCGTGTGGCTCGACACTTCCAGAGTCTGGAGATACACCAAATGCCTGGCTTGGGAAGTGAGATTGAATGTCCCTTCTGTGTTCTAGCTTGTCAGCTTTGATTCTGAATATCTGCATCACTGTCTATAAGGAATGCAGAGAAATCCAGATAGGGCTGGGGGATAAGTCCTACCAGATGTTTATGTCAGATTGCATAGCCCAAAAGTAAATTTCAAAGTGTAAAGGAACCCTATTATTTTTAAAAGAGGCTGGTTCTGATGTCAGCGAAAATATTTGAAATATCATTAATAGCTTATCTGTAACTCTCACTGACCTTCAGA
The DNA here is from genome assembly GCF_014839835.1 of Dryobates pubescens. Lineage (NCBI taxonomy): Eukaryota > Metazoa > Chordata > Aves > Piciformes > Picidae > Dryobates > Dryobates pubescens. The sequence continues at coordinate 18,078,457 of NC_071624.1, read as the reverse complement.
GCAGGTGGGAAAGGATAGGAGATACTATTTTGAACAGTGCTTCAGAGTGGGGTTTTATCATGGCAAAACTAAAAGGAGAGAAGGTAAGCAATTAGTTTTATTGTCATAAAGGGCTAGTTTGGTATTTATACAGCTGATGTGATATTTTCAGTGTACTTTATTTGCCATAAAAAGCCAGAGCTCACTTGTGCAGATACTGCAGAGACCTTCACTCGTCCATCTGTTCCCTGTTTGCCTTTCCAGAGGTTTCAGTCAAGGGGGTAGCCTCTATCCAGTAGTTCTATGACTGCTACAGCCGGTCCTGTAGGTATTCTTTAGCAGTATAACAAATCAACTTGTTTGCATTTTCTTCTGTCAGATGCATATTCAGATGAGGCTTTATGGGTTTGGTTTCCTTTCTTCAAAAACATTTCCCAAGCCTCTTCCTTGATTAGCATGCAAAAGCATCTTTTGTCATGCTTGCTTTCTGGGTCACAACTCATCAAGTAGCAGATAAATGTGTCTAGTGGTCCAGAGACTTAAACCCACCTGATTTCCATTTGTATCTTGTAGTGATTCTCTGCAGTTGGAGGAAAAATGCTCCTTTTTTTCAGTTATTTTTCTTATTTGTCACCTCGCATTTTGCTTTTCTTGCAGACTTTTTCTTGCTGCTGCCCTATCCTGCTAATCCTGACTAGTTTGACATTGCTGGTTAATAGCTAAATTGTCTTGAAAGCTTGGCATGCTTAATACTAACTGTGGTGCAATAAAATCAAAAAGGGAAAAATACAGCACTCTGAAATGTTTATAAAATGCATTTTAACATTGATTTGCCTTTTCTGCACGTTTGTAAGGCCAGGCACAGCTGGATGTGTTCTTCAAAATGCTATGATGTAGTTTTAATATAGGAAGAAATACTTCTGGATTAGTTCAGTCTGGATTTATTCCATGTCCACCGGCAGCACCTCTGCACTGTGTAACTGCAGTGAACTCTAGCATTAGGAATCCAGACTCAGTTCAGTTTTTAAGTTGTTTTTTTTTTTTTACTGAAGTCTCTAAAATAGATCTAGGCCTACTTTATAAGTGTGTAAGTGAGAATAAAACTGGTCTGGAGGTTTGGAGCCTGTGAGGCAGCGAAAATTTAAAGGATGAGCAACGTAAATCTTTGCTGGTCTCTTCTGATTCTTTTGAGAGCTGCCAGAACAAAAATCACAAGAATTGGTTCCTGTGCTTTTATTCCAGGCTTATCCTGGAATTCATCTGGACAGGCTACATGAACACCTGCAATGCCACCACTCATTTATCAGTCCTGAATTATCTCCAGATCTTTTTTTTTAACTTGCATAAAATTCTTCTCTGACTAATGCCTGGTATCTGTTCCATCATAGATTATTTTTCTTTTGGCTTCTAATGGCATTTCTAAGTTCATTATGGATGTAGATTGTGTATTGGATTTTTCTCTCTGTGTAAATGTTGTAAGGGATGAAGATCCACTTGACTCAGATCCAGTAGTCTTGTGATGTCCAGATAATTCTTTTTCAAGCTGCCAAGGCTTGTGCGTGCCAAGGTATCATACATCAGCTCTTCATTAGCTGTTCTCTGCTCAGACTTCTGGGCTGTAGTTTGTCCTGAAGGGAACATGTTCTTCCCTGTACTTGAGGAAGTTTAATCCTGAAAAAGGCTATAGCACATATTTTCTTTGGTTCTGGAACAGGTAAGGCCCAGCACTAAGGACTGCAGTGTAATTGCAGAGCCGTCTCTGAATGGTTTGCTGGAGAAGCTGCAGCAGTACCTTGTGGACTGTATATTTTGTGTTACATAGTTCCAGCTACTCACAGCCAGCATAATGCAAATCACTGATCATTTGTTTGGTCATGTTACAGAAAACCCACAGCTCACCCACAGCAAGCATTTGCAGTTGGTCTCTTTTAGATATCTGGAGAGTTACAGTGTTTTCTGGTTGAGGCTGCAGTTCTTAGTATTATTTTGACATCTGTTTCCCCAGCTGTGTCCAGTCTGGTTTTGGCCATACATGAGGGATTTGAGTCTTTGTGCCTTACTGACACAAGGCATAACTTTTTTTTTTATTTAATGTTTTAAAAGCAATTTTTGTCAATAAAACAAGCTTTTGCCCAAAGTCTTGCCCTCAGGGTAAGTCTCCATTTGTCATTCCAGCATCTAGCCCTGAAATCCTGCCAGGTTATGCTCACCTGTGCTTTTGTGCAAATAGCTTTTTGTTTCCCCTGTTCTTTGCTCGCAATCAAAACCCAATTAAAATTTTGCCACTAGAGTAATTAGAAGCTGAGTCAGAAATGGGTTTTATTCCTGTTCATAACTGCAGGTCTTTGTTTATATTGTCTAAATAAAAATGGAATATGCTCTTGTCTGCCCCAGTGAGGCCACATCTAGAGTACTGTGTCTGGTTCTGGGCTCTTGGTTCACAGAGCCAGGGAACTACTGGAGAGTCCAGCAGAGGCCATCAAGATGCTGAGGGTACTGGAATATCTCTCTGATGAGGAAAAGCTGAGACCTGAGGCTGTTCAGCCTGGAGAAGAGCAGACTGATATGGGATCTGCTGAGTGCTGATCAATAGCTAAAGGGTGGATGGCAAGAGAATGGGTCCAGGCTCTTTTCAGTGGTGCCCAGTGGCAGGACAGGGGGCACCAGGCACAAACTTGGAACCCAGGAAGTTCCATCTGAACAGGAGGAGAAACTTGTTTGCTGTGAGGGTGCTGGAGCCTGGAGCAGGCTGCCCAGAGAGGTTGTGGAGTTTTCTTTAGATTCAAGCAACCAGCACCAGAACAAGGGGACACAGTCTCAAGCTGTGCCAGGGGACGTTTAGGCTCGAGGTGAGGAGAAAGTTCTTCACTGAGAGAGTCATTCGCCATTGGAATGTGCTGCCCAGGGAGGTGGTGGAGTCACCATCCCTGGAGGTGTTCAAGAGGGGATTGGACATGGCACTTGGTGCCATGGTTTAGTCATGGGGTCTGTGGTGACAGGTTGGACTTGATGATCTTTGAGGTCTCGTCCAACCTTGGTGATTCTGTGATTCCAAACCCACCTGGTTGTTGTGATCCTGGGCAAGCTGCTGTGGGTGACCCTGCTTTAGCAGGGCAGTTGGGCTAGATGATCTCCAGGGGTCCTTTCCAACCCCCATCATTCTATGATTCTTGCTTTCCTACTCCTTTGCCTGTGAAATTCATGCTGTCCTTTGCCTTATTTGATATTCTCCTCTGGTATGCACGCAATTAAATTCAGTTTTTAGAGTAAACCTTTTGTATAAAAAAATAAGCATTTACATTAGCTACTGCATAATTTTTGCACTGAGGTTTTATGTCAGGAACTGTACATACCATTAGCATATTTTTTGATTGCTTTTGCATTAGGGGGGAAAAAAAAATCCAACTGTGAGAGTAAACTAATTTGCTTTTAAGCATTTTTGTAGAAGGTCGCACTATGCTATGCAATCCCTGCTGAATCTCCTACTTTCTATTATCTACTTCTGTTTCAGTTGTCATTACTCAAAATTTTTAACCTTCTAATAACAATAAGTATTGCTTACAGCTGGGCTTCTTGTAATTATCTGTTATGTTCTCCAGGTTCACAGTAGAACAGGAAATTGATATGAAAGATGTCTGGAGGGGTCTCGGAATTACAGAGCTGTTCAGCAGTAGTGCTGACCTCACTGGGATGTCTGGTAAGAGGTTCTTGTATTGTCTTTCAAGGCACATGAGGAAGTACTGAAATTCCCTTAAAGATAACCAACAAGCCCTTCAAAGTTGTTTTATGGGATGGCAGTGGTTTTGATCCCTTGTGATCTCTTTGCGTGCTGTGAAAGTGTGTGTAATGTCAAAGTGTGTTTACTGTAGGAGCAGTAGGATCAGTGGAGAAATCCATCTGGGGGTGTGGTTCTGGGGAGGGATTTTTGACCTGGGAAAGTTCACTCTTGAGTATTTTAGAACTAGAAATAGAAAGTATAGTACTGTGCAAGAGGCACATCCACATTAGAGCAATATATGGCTTCAGTGCCTTGATGGCAAATGGGATTCACGCAAGGGGGTTGTCATCTTTTATCTCCAGAGGCTATTTGTTCACAGCGTTAAGAGCATTAAGCTGTTGTACAATTAGTCATCTCCCCAGATACCTGCTGTATAGAAGCAGCACAGGAAAGGAAGAGTTCTGAGAGTAAAGCAATTTAGCTACCTATGCAGCTTGCCTATTTCTATATGTTGTCAACACTTCGTTTTCAAAACTTGAAACACCCAACCCATTTAGAAATCCAGGTGGAAATGAGAAATTTATGCTCTTAATACCTCCTTAAAGGTATTGATATGGCACAAAGGTAGAGGAGTCATTTTTTCCTGAAAATTTCTTTTATTCTTGCATAAGACACAAGCAGTGTATGTAGTATGGTTTGTCTAGACCTGAGTTTTGCTAAAGCCAGTTCTTGATGAGAAGCTCACCATGAGCCAGCAGTCCTGGGCTGCATTGAGAGGCTTGTGGCCAGCAGGGCAAAAGAGGGGATTCTGTCCCTTTACTCTGCTCTGATGAGACCCCACCTCAAATACTGCATCCAGTTCTGGTGTCCCCATCAGAAGAAGGACACAGAGCTGTTGTAGCAAGTCCAGAGTAGGGCCACAAAGATGATCCAAGGGCTGGAGCACCTCTGCTATGAGGAGAGGGTGAGGGAGCTGGAGTCGTTTAGCCTGGAGAAGATTCTGGTGAGATGTTAGAGTTGCCTGAAGGGAACCTGCAAGAAGGCTGAAGAGGGACTTAAGGGTGTCTAGTGATTAGGCAAGGGGGAGTGCTTTTAAGCTGAGAGACAGTACGCTCGGACTGGATTTTAGGAAGAAGTTCTTCACTACGATGGTGGTGAAACACTGCAATAGGTTGCCCAGGGAGGTTGTGGATGCCTCCTCACTGGGGGTGTTTAAGGCCAGGCTCAATGAGGCCTTGAGCAACCAAGTCTATTTGAGAGATGTCCTAAGGCATTCTGTGATTCCTTGTCTAGAAGCATGGGTCATTGTGAGACAGCTGTGATGGTTACTGCCTAATCAGCCAGATAGATCCTTGGCTGGTGGCAAATGCCTGTTCTTCTTAATGGTCTGTCTCTGCAATCACACCCCTGTGGCTTATTCAAAATAAAGGAAGTGAACCTTCCTCAAATTCACAGCAGAAATGTTTGTGATTTCCATCTCCTTTTCACTTTTAAGTTTGAATTATTGTTTATAATGTGTCATGGAGCTGTTTATAGTCTGTCACGGAGCTGTTTTGCCACTTCCACTTTTCCAGTGAAATTGTGGGGAAAAAAACTAGTTAGCAGATGTGAAAGGAATTTGAATAAAGGAAAAATCCTTCTTTAAAGCAACAACGTTTCTCTGAAGAAAAACACCTTCATTTTCTCTGCCACCCCAAAGGAAGCTTTCCAATAAATTCTGGTCTATATATAGCAAAGTATTTACTTGAGGAAAAGTACTAAGGAGAATGGAAAATACACAGAGGAAACAGAGCCACAAAGGCAGAGTTTGGCTTTTATCTAATTTCATGTAAAATTCACTTATATATCAGGGCCTAACTCTGTAGTCAGGAGGTTAGCAGACAGATTGGAACGTGCCCGTGTTACAAAGCATGTGACTAATGGTTTGTTTAAAGCTTTCTCTCTTTGACAGTTGTACTGTACAAAATCAAAATACCACATTTTGCATGACTGGAGGGACTCCTCTGCCTTTTAGAGGGTAACTTGTTTATGAAGTAAAGTAGAGCAGTGTGTAGAGAGAATGCAGGAGTTCTACTGTAACATTCTTGCTGATGAAAGGTTGATGAAAGAGTCTTTCACAAATGGTGAAGAAATAATTTGAAAGTGATGAAGTAATGAACCCCCCACAGTTGATGCTATGAAGATGAAGTTTTAAGTAATTTAAATACAGAATCTGACCTCATTAATGTGATTGTCAGGAGGACAGCTCCAGGTTCTTCCCAGTGATGTCTAGAGAGAGGACAAGGGGCAATGGGTGCAAGCTGGAGCAGAGGAGGCTCCACATGAAGACCTCCCTCTGGAAATATTCAAAACCCACCTGGATGCATTTCTGTGTGATCTGTTCTAGGTGATCCTGCTCTGGCAGAGGGGTTGGACTGGATGAGCTTTTGAGGTTCCTTCCAATCCCTAATATTCTGTGACAAGGATAAACTTTTTCACTGTGAGAGTGGCAGAACACTGGAACAGGCTGCCCAGTGAGGTTGTGGAGTCTCCTCTGGAGACATTCAAAACCCACCTGGATGTGTAGGTGATCCTGCTCTGGCAGGGGGGTTGGACTGGCTGATCTTTTGAGGTCCCTTGCAACCCCTAACGTTCTGGGATTCTATTTCTGATTTTTTCCAATGTAAAACGAGGGGGAGGAGGAAGTTAAAAACAAATGATGCAGAAAAATGTTGAGAACCTGCTTTTACAAAGACCTGAATGCTGCACCCAGTAACAGAGAACTTGGAAGCCAGAATTTTACCTGCACGTCAGTGTCAGCCCTCTAGAAAATTTCTCTTCATGAAACTTTAAATGCTGATAATTGTCTGGACACTTTTAACACAGCCAGTACACATCATACAAGCAATTAAGGAGACTTTTGAGAAATTCTGTTGCACTTACAAATGCTCTTCTCTTGCTTTTGGATTCTTGTCAAGGAAAACCTTCTGTGATTTCCACAATGGCTCTAATCCTGTAATCAGATCCAGGCACAGATTGTTGAGTTCAGTGAAATCACCCATGTGGGTTTAGTGCATATAAGTCAAATTGCAGCATTACAGGCTTGCTTTTCAATATTTAGATCCCCTTTTTTCCACCACTCAATCTGAAAAATGGAAATAGATGAGTCAGCTTTATCTTCCAGGTGTCTGATTGTGACAACCAAAGAGAAAGTATTCATCCAGATGCACATCTTAAATGTTGCTCTTCTTGCAGAAATTAAGTTCTTTGTCAATTAGCACAGGTGAGTAGGAGGAGGTTCTTATTTGGCTGCCTAGTTGCCTGTGTTCTGATTCTTAGTTCCAGTGAAAGACTTTGACAAGTTTTAATTGCATCTCTGATTCCATCAGGTGTTCAAACTAATCTTACAACAACTTCTGGTTGTTTATAACTTACACATAATTTACTTCTGGATTTTATAATTTAGACAATGCATGAACTTGGTGCTTGATTCTTTTAACACCACTTAGGTCTTCCCTTTAGAACTATCTTCAGTGCTCAATTTCTCCTTCTCTTCAAAATGATGATTTTTTTAAAAATTGGTTAATAATGTCTTAAATGGCAATTGATTTTAATCTCAAGGTGACCTGCATAGCAGGGATGTCCTCTTAATTAATTACTTCCACTGTATGTTCAACTCTGCAGCCCCCAACACAAGAGGAGCATGGGTCTATTAGAGCAGGTGCAGAGGAGGCCATGAAGATGATCCAAGGGCTAGAGCACCTCTCTTCTGAAGACAGGCTGAGAGAGTTGGGCTTGTACAGTATGAAGAGAAGGCTCTGGGGAGAACTTAGAGCAGCCTTCCAGTCTTTGAAGTGGGCTCCAGGAGAGCTAGAGAGGGACTTGTTACAAAGACACGGGGTGATGGCAGCCAATTGAAGGAAGCTTGATTTGATTAGATGTTAAAAAGTTGTTCTTCCCTATGAGGGTGGTGAGACACTGGAACAGGTTGCCCAGAGAAGTTGTGGAGGCTCCAAGCCTGGAAGTGTTCAAAGCCAGGTTGGATGGAGCCTTGGGCAACCTGCTCTAGAAGGAGGTGTCCCTGCACATGGCAGGGCAGTTGAAACTAGATGATCTTTAAGGTCCTTTTCAATCCAAACCATTCTATGATTCTCTGATATAAAGTACTTTGAAGAGCTATTTGCTGGACTGATGTTCTTCAAAGACTTGACTGAGGTAGGTATAGTATTTCTGGGACAACCTAAGCTAGAAAAGCCAGTAAACTTGAGTGCTTTTTAAAAAGGAGATGTGCAGAGCAACCAGTTGGCAGCTATGAGTAGGAGTCTGCAAACATATGGAGTGTAATGACAAATGAAGTGTGATGTTAACAGAGTCATGTACATTAGAAGGCAGCATCAGATTACTCCCCCACACTAATGGATATCTAGGCTAGGGTCCTGCAGAAGGCTTAAGCTCTGCCATCAAAGCTCCAAGGGACTTCTCTGAGATGCTAACAATCAAATCATGTTGGTTCTAATAAAAATGCAGATTTAAAGAAGCTGCTAGAGAAGAACAATGTGATAGTAGATATTCAGGTAAGCACCACCTTATCCACAGTGAAAGCCATAAAGGAAAGATGTATAATAGTGACAAAGACCTGTATGATATTGACGCTTTTCAGTCAGTGCTTGGACAGTCACAAAACAAGAGACAAAGAGAAGGCTGCCTGAATACTCAGTGGCAACTTTATCCTTCTATATGAAAATAGATTTGTTCACTTCAGAGAGAGATGACTGAGAGGCATGTGATAGTGACAATAAAAAGAGAAAAGTCTAGACAAAGTAGATTGGGATGTGGAAGTTGCTCTTTTCAGCATCCAAGGACAAAGTTACCAGATGAGGTGAAAGGCAACAAATTGAAACCAAAGAGAAGATATTTCTCTTGGGAGAAACTAAACCACAGAGATCTTCACTGGTTATTCCTTAACCTCATGAGATCAGTAGGATTAAAAAACAACTAAATTGTTTCAGAGCAATCAAAACTATCAGTGCTGCATAAAATGAAGGCATTCTGCAGATTCTGGATGTTTTTGCTTTGTAACTTGTTGTTTTCATGTGTAAGGCTGTTTCTGTCTTGTCCTGAAGCAAGAACAACACTACACTAATTGGCTATACTGCTCTCATCTGCACTGTCCTTTCTTATATTCCTGACAACTTAACAAAATTTAGTTGTTTTTCTTTAATAGTCACATCCTGACTACATTTACAAGTAGACCTACTGTTATGCCTGGTAGTAAACATGGAATACTGTGTCAAATTTTGGGTTTCCCAGTTCAAGAGAAAAAGGGATCTGCTGGAGACAGTCCAACAGAGAGCCATGAAGATGATGAAGGGATTTAAGCATCCCCCTTTATGGAGGGAAACTGAGAGACCTGGGACTGTTTAGTCTTCGGAAGAGGAGAGGGGATCTGGTCAATGTCTATAAATATCTGAGGAGTGGGTGACAAATGACAATGGGGCCAATGGTTTTTTTGGTGGTATGCAGTAATAAGACAAGAAGCAATGGATACAAACTTGATGATTTCACATCACAGTGAGGCGAAACTTCTTTACAGTGAGGGTCACAGAGTGCTGGAACAAGTTGCCCTGAGAGGTTGTGGAGTTCCCTTCTCTAGACTTACAAAATCCACCTGGATGTGTTCCTGTGTGGACTACCCTAGGCGATCCTGCTTTGGCAGGGGAGTTGGACTTGATCTCTGGAGGTCCCTTCCAACCTCTATATGTTCTAGGATTCTACTCTCGGAATGAAGGTCTATAAACCCTTCAGATGGAGACCAGTCTTCTGAGGTGCTAAGTGGTCTGACCATAAATAAACCTTAGGCTAACCACATACACCACCAAACTATGTAAAATGAAGTGTTCAGGATGAAAATCCAGATTATTGCTGTGAATATTGCAGGTCACAGGGGCAGGCTTAAGTGCTGTAATAAAAAAATAACACCCTGTGATTGAAATGAGTGATTAGGCTCAGCTGGCATTTAGTTATTAAGCATAAAAATGTATTGAGGTTTAAGATGAGGAACTCCATTTAGCCAGCGTTTAGTGATCAAGCAGCATTCATACATGGAGGGTGCAAAGCTGTATGTGCGGCTGCTCAGCAGGGCTTTGAAACGGACTCGGGTGAGGATAGCAAAGTACAGCTGCCTGGAAGGGTGAATTTGGGGAACCAACCAAAAACCTTACCAAGAATCCTGCTTTAACTGCCTTGTTTACAAGGGCAGCACGCCCCTAACGTGAGCCATGGACAAGAGGAATTGCTGCTGTGCATGCATCTGTCACCCTTTTTGTCCTGGCTGTCTATTCCTCATCACCCATGTAAATATTCTTGCATATCCAGTGCTTGCTCCAAATCGTTTTGTGAAAACTTGGGTCTTAATGCCTCCATTATGGCATGGAAGCTTTGGGGGATAGCTGTTTACCGCTGCATGGTAGTAGTTAGTTAGTTAGTTGGTGGTTTATTTTTTGCACTTAATGGTTGGAGGTGATGGAAGTGTTGGAATGCAACCGCACTGTGGCTTTAGGTGGCATTCATGTTAGCAGTTAGGGAGACAAAAGACGTGAGAATCTGTGCTTAGTGTTCAAAATAAGAGAATGCTGTATGCCCCACCTTTCAAACTAGCAGATTGGACGCCTTATCCTAGCTTTCAAGGTAAGGCTACTGAGGCTTGGAGCTGAAGCCTGGAATTAGGGCAGCATTTAGCAATCTCGTTTATATTTTGCTGCACACAGTTCCAAAGGGAAAGATTTGGAGCTTTTGTTGGTAAGGTTCAAGTTAAGCAGTTGAACTGAGGAGGTTTACTTCAGTTTGGAGTGTGTGTAGCAGTAATGAGATCTGCTGGGGAGAGACATTTTAAACTGCTGTCTCTTGGGGGTTTGGCTTGCATTAGTATTAGACCTAGTGGCTATTGGTGTGAGAGCCAAGATAAATGGGGAACGATTAGATGAATAGTCCCAAGCTTTCCCTCCTTCATGAGCCTTCAGCGAGAGTTTTAGTGTTGAATGTTTTGTGAGGGATCAGGAATGCAGAATGGTACAGCTGTCTCACTGGGGTGGTTAGGTTAGTTTTTCATGTTCGTGTATTTCCCCATTGAGAAAGCTTTTATTCCTTTCTTAACTGCCGGTTGTGCTGTCGTCACTGTGGATTTTATGCAGGTGCAATGAATGTGTATCTCATCCTTGTTATATCTTACTGATGAAACTTAGTCAAATGGATTAAATGTCACTTGTCTTGCTTCCTGCAAGGTCCTGAGTGTTCCAATAGCTCTGATCATTTAGCCACTGAAGAAGAGTAATGAAACCTCCACTGACTTAAGCAGGAGTAGGCTTTGACCGTTATTAAAATACTGACAAATAAGGATGGAAAGCAAACAAGACTGAAAGGAAACAGTTCCATGGTGATATTTCCAATAAATATTTATCTTCAGCTTCTTTTAAGTGTAGTGACAAGAAGGAAAAAAAGCCCACTTCATTTTCCTGGAGGAAGTCTATATTGTACCTAATGCAGAAAGAAAATTCTTTCTATATAAATATTTGCCATCTAATGTCATAACCCTGATTTCCCAATGGTTTCCACTCTTGTGTTCAAGGGCAGTCATTTGATTCTCTCTGGTGTGCTGATGCTCTAGGCAGTGCCAAGCTATTTTAATATCCATAGTATAAGAGAACACTACAAATTTAAGTGAGGTAAATAGTGCTATTAAAGGTATTGGCAGGAGGAATTTTAATGCAACTGCTATGCACAAAGCTCTTACCCTTCCCTACTTGGTACAGAAGGTGGATAATAATGTTGGGGGGGGGGTTGGGGGTTGGCAATGTTTGGGGTTTGTTTTTTAAAATGCTTCAATCTTACTGTTGAGACACTTGAAATGTGTTTCCTTTTCCTCTCCAGATAACAAGGAACTTTACCTTGCAAAGGCGTTTCACAAGGCATTTCTAGAAGTTAATGAGGAAGGATCAGAAGCTGCTGCTGCCTCAGGTACCTGTCTGAAAAGCAGGAGTAAATCAACTGTCTGGGCACTCTCTGTTAATTAATTTTTTAAAACTGACTTGCTGTGTAGCCAGGAAAGCTAAACAGCATGTAGCATGAAGACCCAGAATAGCAAGGATTGTGCTTTTCAGAAGAGAGTTCTGGAATTGAAAAGTGTTTTCATTACAGGCATGCATGAGTCTTTGTTAACAGTGCAGGAAGATGTAAGAATAAATGAATCACTGGGAAGTAATACTGATCACCTAGAGAAAGCCGTTCATTTCCAAGTAAAAATAACAAAGAGCCCAATTCTGCCCGATTCCCAGTTAATTTTACTTTCAACCTCTGCATTATTTAAAGGCTCCAGCTAAAAGCAGCAAGATCAGCCCATTTAGTTGTTGCATATTCCATAGTTATTAAAGGTTACCTTTCACTACCAACTCCAGGCTTGGAGCTGTTTTAAGACAGGTCAGCAGGGCTGTCTAATGTAATGCATTTTCTTTCTACAAGTGAGCGGGAGTCGTAACTCCTCTAGAGGTTCTGGATCTTAAAATATATAAGCTGCTCCCTCAGCCTGAGATGTTGTGCCACTCTCCATTGTTCATCATTGTTAAAGCACAAACAGGCCCTGCAATTATTCTGTAGGGCTCCTTTATGTTCGTTTTTTTTATCCTGTTTCTTGGCGACGCTTAGTGCGGAGAGTGTGGGACTTCAGTGTCTGCTCATGAGCTTCACAAGTGTCTGTCATGAAGAGCAAGAGAATGTGCAGTGATATTTAACAAGTTGCCTGTGTTTTCTTTCCTCCAGGAATGATTGCCATTAGCAGAATGGCAGTGCTGTATCCACAGGTTATAGTCGACCATCCCTTTTTCTTTTTGGTCAGGAACAGAAGAACAGGTGAGGATATTGCAGATCCTGCCATGTGTTTCACAGTACCTCAGCAAGGACACAAAAGAAAAACGCATATTTTGACCAAGGAACTGGCCCTTGTGTTGTGAATTTTTCTTAACCTATTTTAAAATACCTACTGTTGAGTGACTCACCTTTCCTGTGTCCCCTTAAAATGTTTTTCCAAGTAAGACAGTAAAATATCTGACATAATCCTGAAAAAGATTCACAATTAAGTGATTAAAAACCCCAGGGAAGAAAAATTAATCATTTTTCTTCAGAGAACACAGTGTTACTGCCCTGAATACCCATAATCATTGAATTCTCTAAGAGCTTGGCTGAAGTGAGACCAGTGAGATACGTTCCTGGTACCTAATGATTTGCATAATGGACAGATATTACAGCAATGAATAATTCTGTTGTGCTCTCGAAGTGTTCTGTGGCAGGCAAGGGATGAGAACAGCACTTACTAGCCAAATGGACAATGATTAACTAATTCCTTAGTTTTTTATTTGTAATTTAATGATGTGGATGTGCCTGGATAACAGAATGTTACTGTGTAGCCACAGACTGCCCTATAGGTGTGTGTTGTGGTATCTTACATGTTGTACAAACAAACTCTAGTAGGTTCAGTTTGGTAGTTTGGTTTTTTTTCTGTATTTGAGAACCTTGTTGGTAGATACCAATGTTTATTTAACCATTTAGATTGCAACAATGCTTACAGTCTAGCTACGGAGGGTCTTTTGTGTGGAAGACATGATGGCCACTCTAAGGGAGTTTTTAACCAAAACTAAGTGGAATATTCTTGCTGTTGTAGAGGTACAGAATCATAGAATTGTCAGGGTTAGAAGGGACCTCAAGTATCATCTAGTTCCAACCCCCCTTCCATGGGCAGGGACACCTCACACTAGATCAGGCCTTCAAAACCTCCAGGAATGAGGCTTCCACCACCTCCCTGGGCAACCTGTTCCAGTGTCTCACCACCCCTCATGGTGAAGAACTTCCGAACATCCAATCTGTATAGTTAGGCAAAAATGTCTCTAGAGTAGGGTATCTGCCTTTTCCCCTACTCAGTACAAAAAAAATCTCCCCCAAAAGAAGTTTAATTAGAACAGAGTAGAGCTTGGTAGCTTTAGGGCAGTTCTTAATGTTGCACTTAGAAAGAAATTGCCAACAACTATAGTTAAACATTGAAAGCTTGTCACTGGTATGGAAATCTAAGGGTGGGAAACTTTGGAAACAAAGCTGTGATGGTTACCCTTCTGCTCAAAAATACCTCAAGTGCTCATGATTGATGACTGTATTTAAACAGGTTAGACGGAAATGTATGAAGTGGGAAAGATGTAAATGGTGATTAAGTAGTGTAGTGGAGCAGTCTTCATAGAGAGAATTCCTTATTGTGTGTTGTATGCTTCAGCATGGCGTAAACCTGTGAACTCCAAGTGTCTGTCTGTCCATAATTCTTAATTGATTGGTGTGCAGCTTCTGGGGCTCACTTTTAATTCTGAGCAATGTTATCTAGCAGCTGTGAGGCGTGTGAGGGGTCAGAAGTGACCATGAAAGTTACTCTGATTAGCTGTTCACACTTCAGTAAAGGTTAGCTGCCACCTTGGGAGTCCCCAGCCTAGAAACCAGTACTTTGTCATAGCCATTTGACATCGGTGGCAATACATCATGGGCCTTCAGCACAACCATAGAAATGAAAGGGAAGCTTCCTGGTGATTTCTGGTGGATTTTCAGTCAAGCCTTCAGAATAAGCAGAGGAGCACCGAAATTCACCTCTGAATACAAAGAGATCCTTTTCTCTAGGGCTAGTGATCCATTGCCTTTCATGGCTACCCAGTTCTGAGGTGTGGGTCCTTAAGGAGATTGTGCACCACACTCTCTGGAACTTACTCTGTGTTCATTATCTTCTAGCTTCAAGTTGTTCTGCTTCTGACATCTTTCTTTCCCGTCCTCCCTTCCCACTTTCTCCACAGGTACTGTGTTATTCATGGGAAGGGTAATGCACCCTGAAGCAATGAATACAAGTGGCCACGACTTTGAAGAGCTTTAACTGCCACCAGCTACCAAAAAGAGGAGATAAGCACATAAAGTTTGAAGTTAATATATTTAAGGTTTGCTGTGTTTCCCTCCCCCAAGACACTGTTAAAAAGGCTTTCAGATCTAACTGTGTGCAAGTCAGTTTCCAGAGGAAAGCTTCCAGTATTAAAGTAATGGTTCTGTTTCTGTCATTGTGATTGCTGTGTCCTTAAAATAAATTTGTGTACATGTCAACAGCTGTTCCTTGTTCCAGTGGATTGTAAAGCAAAAAAGCTGCAGATCCATTATTTGTAATTTTTACAGTCCAAAGCCTGTCTTGATCAATGAGACAGGAGCGGAATGTGTGCAGCTCTGAATAATGCAAGCAGCAAACCTTGATGATAATTTATAGAGCTGAAGAGCTACATCTGGATAATGTGATCTCTTCCTGTTCCTGTAAAAGTAGTAAACAGACTGCAGTATGCTGTCTCATCAAAGTTAATGGAACCAATTAAGCCGAGTGGATTTTAATCTATAACTGTGGTAGACTTTGTATGAACTCTCCCACCTATGGTTCTGAAATGTTGCTTTTTCTCTGAGTGCTCCTGCATGTGACTCTGCAATTCACCTTCCCTTACTGTTGATGCCAATAAAATCTGATCGCATGTGTGTTTTGAGACTAGTCAGTGTAGAGTAGCTTTGTATGTGACTGAAGTAAAACAGTTGAATAGTAATGTCATTCTGTGCACATGTTCTTTCTCCCCACCCCCCACCCCCACCCCCTTCCCCACCTCACCCCCTCCAGGAGCTGTTCTACTTACACCTAAGCGTTGTGGTATCTCGCTTCAGGGATCTAGAATGATCTTTCTCAAAGTAACAAAAAAACCCCAAACCCAACCAAACACTTTCATTTTAAATGTCAAAAAAAGATCTGTTCATAAATAAATGTCTAAAAAAAACCCCAACATAATCCTTTTTATTCCCTAATTTTTGGTTGGTGTTTTTTTTTTAATCAAGCGTAAACTGAGAGGAGAATGTCACATACCACAAGTAAATATTAGCAAGGGAATTAGTTGCTGTTTCCACTTCCAAGAGGAGGAGAAGTACCAGTTGTCACCAAAGAGGCCTATAATTATTTCCTCCCTCATTGTGCAAAATACAAAAGGAATAGAAGTTATTTAAAAGGTAAGAGAAAAGGAAAGGGGAGGGGCCTCTCTGAAACAGATCATAAATAAAAACTTCTGGCTAATAAGTGGGTTTCTTCTCAATCAATAGGAGTTTTGTCTTTTGAATTCTATGAGAGCAAATGTGTATTAGCTGAACTTGTAATTATAAGCTTCTCTGGCATGCAGTCACCCCAGAACCGCACTGATACTGCTCACAAAGTTACTGTTGCAGGGAGCGCTTCCCAAATTTGATGCATTGGTCACATTTGTGTTCTGCTGCTGGTGCAAATCATGCAGGGTTAAACTGTGAACTGATGGATGTTCTCCATGGAGACTGGTTATGCTCTCTCAGAGAAAGGGCAGTTGAACATGTTTCTAGCCCTGCCTCCTTGAACTGTTTAGTTCTGTTGTACAGAAGACAAATGGAGCTCCTTAGTCTATTGCTCTTGCTTATTACCCTTAGTGTATTACAGTCTGGATTTGGTGAGACAGATTTTGTACTTAAATTTAACAAAAGCTATTTCAGTTCTCTATAGCTAAAAATGTTATACTTGGAAATGGGGGGGGGGGGGGGGGGGGGAGGAAAGTGCTTCTAAGAAGGACCAGGAGCTAATTTTAGCAAAGCATAGAACTAGTCTAATAAAATCACAGCTCATTTGACATGGAGTTACACAAGGATTGGTTCTTCATTTTTAAATGATTCTATGAACATCATCTAATGTCTGTAAAATTGGCCCCTATGCTAAGGATCTCTGAGGGGAGCTTGATTTTTAAGTTATTACATTTATTTATTTTTTTCCCCCAGGCTAATTTTTGAGGTATTCACTCTGATTTGAAAAAAAATAATGAGCATGAGAAATCAGATGACAACCCTCAATCATGTTTATTTTCAGCCTTCCTGAAGCTCCTTCTTAACCAATTCTGTGTTTTCTTTGCTTTAGTTTCTTGAAGCATAAATGCTTCTTTACCAAGGGAAGGACTTGAGATAGACTGGAAGTAGAGATGTGGAATTATGAAAGGACAGCTGCCAGTCAGAGGTATTTATGGAGATTATCAAGCAAGTGCACTTCTCTAGCAGGTAGACTGAGCGTAGGTAAAAGTGGAATGATGCAGACACACACATTCCAAATCTGATTCTGAGAATTGCCTAAGTGGGCATAGAGGAAGACCAGCAGAAATAGAAATGCAAGCATTGATTATTAAACATGATACTGTCCTAGTCCTTAACAGGTGCAAAATCCCCCCTTCATGTTGCTTGAACCTTGAGAATTACCTGGTTTGCGACAACAGGAATGAATTTATCACCAAATTATGCAAAGGTGTTAGTTGCAGACCACAGTGAGGACAGAACTCAAACAAGACTGGTTTTCAGTATTGATAGCTGGGCTATCATTACCAATTTCCTGAGCTATATGAATTTTATTCCATTGTGGTTTTTAGCCTGGGTTTTGTGTAATGCTCCTTTCAAAGATGCTATTGCTTTGGGATTTTTCTTGAGACTGAGTTTTCTGTTTGGATTTATTTTTGTTCTGTTTTATTTTTGGTGAGGGGAATTTGTCACTGGTGGCTCACATGTTGAGTTTGGGTAAATAATCTCAATGAAAAACCCAAATATTTTGCAATTGTATTTTGTGTTGGAGGCCATACCAGGAAATAAACTCCTGGAGATTCTATAGCTCTGCAGTGTGAGTGACCCATGATGTGACACTGTCTACTGGCATGCAGGTGGAGTTTAAGCAGGAGGTGCAGTTGCCTAATGCTGTTGTCCCTTCTCTTCCTTGTGTACTTGTACTGGAGTCCAGATGGAAATGCTTTTCAGAGCTGCAGTTGAAAGAGTATTTTTTTCCTTCTTAATCCTGTTAACAGTACTTCTACTGGAAACTCTGAACTAAGAATATCCCACTTGTGCCTGATCTCTGCTATGAGGGTAGGCTGAGGGAGCTTTGTTTTGCAGGGAGGCTGGGCTTGATGATCTCTGGTCCCTTCCAACTCCTAGCATTCTGTGATTCTGTGAATGTTTTGCTGCTTTGTTCCAAGCACTAATTTTCACTATTCTTCCCTTTTTGTGGATCAAGTGTATGATAGTCCTCAAACAAATAAGACCTTAGTGTTAGACCAGAAATAACAGCAACAAATCAGTCAATTGTATTTGGGCTAATTTCTATTCTTTTTATGAGGGACAAAGGAAGAAACCACAAGATGTCACTCTATCCTAAGAAGCTGAGGAGTACTTTCCCATTGTCAGTAATCCTATGGGAGTGTTGGTGAGCTGAATAGCCATAATGGGACTCAAGTATATGTAGGTGTTGGTAAAATCACCGTTTCTTGAGTTAGAGAGCATGATTGGGCCTGAGTGCCTGGGATTAATAATCGAGGGTGGGAGGAACAAACGCCCAAAACTCCTGCTTTGTGTTTGCTTTGTGTTGCAAACTTTTCTCTGATTCTTGGTAACAGATTGCTGGGGTGAAGTTCATTGTTCATAGGGAGTCTTTGTGTGGGATGAGATGGAAGAAAAAAGGTGGTTCTTCCAACTCATCTCCAGGAACAGCAGTAGAGCTGTACTACAGTTACTTTGGAATGTCAACTCTTGACTACAAAAGAGAAATAGCTATGATTGAAGTCATTGATCTGTTGGCCCTGTTACATTGTTGTTCTCTTTTGTTTACCTCTTTTATTTCCCCTCCCCTTTGCTGCCTTACATAGTTGCTAGAATTTGTGCATGAGCAGATTCTCGGTGTTCTCTCCTTGTAGATTGAAGTTACATCACTGTCTAGGTATCTACAGTCTCCCTGGGGAACAGGCAAGGTCATTCCTAGGAGGATGTTCTGCCAGGGACAAGGCATACTCCAAAAGTGGTGTTTGCAAGCTAATTCAAGAGTTACTTCTGTCCTTTTTAATGGAAAGTCTTTGCTTTTATCTTTATAGTGTAAAATGGAAATAAATGGATTATCCCCAAACCCCCATGTCAGGGAGGAGGAAAACAATACCTCAGTAGCTCACATAATAGTAGCAAGGGATGAGTTGATTTCATTTGTGAGCTACTCTGCATATACTGAGACAGTTGCTGAGAAACTGTAGACTAATTTATCTTCAAAACTGTCTGCAGTCCCCAAGGATTTTGTTTCAAGCTCCGGTAGTTAGAGGGGTCCAGGCAGAATGGGGACTGCCTGCTTACTGTGAGGACCTGTGTTAAATGGTTCAATAGCTTGTCTTTGGCTTCCAGCTGGCATGGGTTGAGAGCTATGAAACGGAGTTACAGGCATGAGAAACTATAAAACTCAACATTACATATCATAGAATGGCTGAGGTTGGAAGGGACCTTAGAGATCATCTACTCCAACCTCCCTGCCATGGACAGGGTTGCCTCTCAACTAACCTCTCAACTAACTCTCAATTTGATTGCTGAAGGCCTGATCCAGCCTGGCCTCGAACACCCCCAGGGAGGAGGCATCCACAACCTCTCTGGGCAGCCTATTCTAGAGTTTCACCATCTTTGTACTGAAGAACTTCTTCCTAAGATCCAGTCTAACCCTACTGTCCTTCAGCTTCAAACCATGCCCCCTTGTCCTGTTTCTAGACACCCTTATGAAAGGTCCCTCTGCAGCCTTCCTGTGGGATACCTTCAGTATTGGAAGGCAACTCTAAGGTCCCCTTAGAGTCTTCTCCAGGCTGAAAAACTCCAACCCCCTCAGCCTGTTCTCATAACAAATGTGTTCCAGCTCTTGGATCATCTTTGTGATCCTCCTCTAGACTGGAGGCCACAGTTTCATGTCTGATGGGGACGAAAGACCTGGATGCAGTATTCAAGGTGGGGTCCCAGAAGAGCAGAGTCAAGGGGTAGAATCATCTCTGTTGACCTGCTGGCCATATTCCTCTTGCTGCATCACAGGATAGGGTTTTCTTTTGGGCTGCATGAGTGAACAGCCAGCTCATATTGAGCCTCTCATCAATCAACATGCCCAGGCCTTTTTCTTCAGGGCTGCTCTCAACCTGCTCTGCACACAGCCTGGATTTGTGCCTGGGATTGGCCTGACCCAGATGCAGGACCTTGCACTTTGATTTCTTTTTTACCCCCTCTACCAGAGCTTATCAAAAGTCAGGTAATAAAATTCAGCTTAAGTTGCAGTTTATAGACGGTGGCACAGTGCAGTAGTCAAGGCTCTGTGGCTAGTGAAGGGTGATTGGCTAATTCACTGTCACTCTGACAGGTAGGCAAATGGGCAAAGGTGGTGAAGATAAATGTATTTTGCAAACAGAAGATGAGTTCCATGCACCCCTTCAGATCTTCTGACTTTTCCAAGCCACCTTACAAATGCAGCCTCCAAACTCCCTTCATGGCTGTGCCTGGCAGGTCAGGCAGCTAATCATTCTCAGATAGATGCAGCTTCAAACCAAGCACAGCAAAACTCAGAATGTTGGCAGCTGCTGCCAAAAAGCTTGGTTTGCAAAAGTCTTCACAGGGCTCTCTGCTTTCAGCTCTGATCAGTTAGTCTGAAAGTTTTGTTCTTAAGGATGTGTTTATGACACTTGTCTTGAAACTAATTTTGGCAGATTGTCATAGCAAAATTCTAGTTCTGCTAGGACCTGGCTGAGGAAGAATGATTTAAGTTTTTCCTGTAGCTAGGAAATTCAGCCCAATGCCTGAATTTTGATCTTTTTAGCTACACTGAATCACAATAGGAATGATGTTTCAGATGTGACCCATATTTTACTGATACACTGTTTTACTGCCTGTCTTTCATGAACACCCATCTTCTCTAGGAAGAGTCACCTTTTGGACAAGCAGAGGAAAGAATTCTTGCAGACAAATGATCCTGTGTTTGTGTAGTGCTATTATGCAAGAAAGAAAGAACAGAGATCTGTGTCTAAATCATGTCTTTTGTGCTCTCATTAAAGGATTTGCTTTAGCCATGGGAAAATCCTGTTTTCTGTTTAGGAACAATTCATTTAGGTGGGCTTCAAGCATTCTCTTGAGTATTCTAATGCCACCAAAATTGGGCAGAGCCAGTCACAGTTTAAAATTTTCACTCTATTTACTTGTATTTGTTAAAAATCATGCTTTAAAACCAAGCAATTTGCAGTGCTGGCATGCTTGCAAGCAATAACTGTGATAGCATTGCCTGAACAGAACAAAAGAATTATGTCAAAACACACTAAGAAATAAAGGAGATGTGGAAATTCATTGTGCCCTCACCAATCACCAACAGTCTGATACAAAAGCCTGTTTATTTGAGGCTTTTGTCATAGTCAATATACTTTGCAAATGGCATGTTTCTAAAGGTTAGCTGGCATAGTTTGACACAGGAACTAATAAAACATCTCAGAAATTGGTCTTAATATTCGTTGGCTTTCCTGGGAAATGCTCACCTTGGGTCAGGCTGCAGGTTGGAACTACCAGTGTGTGGTGACAGTCTGTTGTTTTTCAGGAGCAGGACCATATAAAATTCTGCCAGCTCTGAACCAAGGATATGTCTTCATTGGCTGAGCTGCTATTAAAGCCCTCAGGGAAACCCACAGAGAGGTAAAAGAGGCCAATTCTACTGTTGCTACTGCCTGGTTCACATATGTTTCCAGTGGTTTTTCCTGTACAGAATTTTCTTCTTGGTCTAAAACAAAAAGAGAGTTGGAGACAACGTGCTCCAGCTTAAAATTTCACTTCCTCCTTTTTGAACAGAAGCTAGTTATGAGTTGTCACTGGAGCAGTCTTACTGCTCCAGTGCAAGCTGAACAGGCTAACCTTGGATACTTTTAGTTCATTGATCAGTGTTGTTCCCAGTTTAATGTGTATACACATCTCTAGAACAAAGTGTTCTGAGCAGGTGATCTCTGATGACTGGCATTTTGTGTTCTACCATGTGGGACAGAGAGCTTGGAACCATGGGTAAAAGAGCTTCCTTTATATCAAGCACTTAAAAAACACTGAGGACTTTATCAGTTCTTCCTCTTCACTGTGATAATTACAAGGTAGGCATAAGCCACCCTAAGGGAGAAAATGCAGTTAGCTCTGAGCAGAAGTTCGGGAATGTCTAATTCCATAACCAACCACATAGTGTCTGAAACACCCATTGCAAAGAGCATCATCAGAAAGAGCTGAAGTTAATTGGAGTCATTTAGAGCCTCTTCTAAATCCATTTATAGTCCAGTAAAGATAGAGATTTTCATTAGTTTCACTTTTGGACCAGGTGCACATTTCCTTCAGGCCATACCTTGATGTGTGAGTGCAAAGAACCGAGTGGGAACTGACGTTCCTGTGAGAGTGAGAACTGAATTTTTGCATGTTTTCAAAAATTACTTCAGGCCGCTTACCTGAAAATATGAAATGGACTTCTGATCACCATGTTTCTACCAACAAAAGTCATGCCTATAAGCATGCAAGATTCATAAAGCTCTAGTACACTCCCATAAAATATGAGAATCACAAATACTATTGTACTGTTATAATAGGTAAGCAAATTCTAGCCCAAGTGTCTTTGTGTAAAATCATGAGACAATGCAGTACAAACTAATAAAGCCATTCTGAGCCTCCTGGTTTAGAGGCTGGAGTACTTTTCCTTGGTGCAGAATGCCTATAATGGAATAAAAAGCTTATTTGCTTCTCTTCCTTTCCCAGCAACTGTTGAGGGAGCTTGGCTGGCTTCCTGTCTTTAGGTCCTTAAGAGAGATGAATTCTGGCCTCTTGAAACTCTTGGCAGCATATTCCTCTGCTTACAACCATTGCATGGAAAATTCACATGCTAAATACATGTAGACAGGTGAAGGCAGAGGTCCCTGGGGAAATAAAAGAGGTATTGGTATGTAGTGCAATGGGCAGTGGCAAAGCTCACCAGCCACTGTCAATACAGAGAGCCCTGAAGAGGAGCCACGACCTTCATTTGAGCAGCTGGCAGAGCTCATTCCCTTATGTGCTGCCTCTGTGTTACTTTGCATGTATTTTCTAGATACAGCAATTTGTTAGTAGATGTATTGACAGTACAATAACAAGTATCTTGAAGACAATTTAGACTCTCTTAGCCTTGATAACACCAGCTTAAAATATGCTTTCTTCTATCAACAACAAGAACACAGAGATTATACTATGAGAGTTCCATGACAAGAGGCTTCCTAAAAGCGCCAGAGAAGGCTATTTTTCAGAAGGGCCATTAACCATCTGGCAGCCCATTTTCTACCCTTCATTCTAAGCTTGATAATCTGAGCAGCACTCATGGAAAAGGCAGATCGAAGTCTTTGCTGTTTCCCCAGGAAATGCACCCTGACGACTCCTCAGACAAAGGTTTTCAAGTGGAAAGCATCTTTTACATTTGTCTCTCCTCAGTGCTGTAAAGCCCTGCTGATTTTTCAGAGTTTCTGTACAAAACTTTGTTGTTTTGTTTATTATTTTTCCTTTACTGGAACTTGAAGATTATTAATTTTGCAGGTGTGCTCACTTTCAGCACAGACGTATAGGAGAAAGTCTCCTCATCAACTAAGGGGTAGCTACGACAGGGCTGCAGTGCTGCTGTAGCACTCCTGCACAGACACAGCAGTTAGGGCTCACTTTTCTCCAACACAGTTGGTAGAGCAGGATAAAATCAGTTTTTACTGCTGTTCCTAATCTCAGAACTTACAGAATCATAGAAGGCATTGCATTGTAAGGGACCTTTAAAACTCCTCTAGTCCAACTCCCCTGCAGTAAGCAAGGACATCTTCAACTACATAGGTTGCTCAGAGCCTTATCAAGCCTGGTCTTGAATGTCTCCAGGGACGGGCCCTCCACCACCTTCCTCAGCAACCTGTTCCAGTGTTCCACCACCCTCATAGTAAATAACTTGCCTAAAGAACTCACCTAGAGCCTTGCAATTTGCAGTCTTGCTTCCCATGGGGCAAGACAGTTTAGGAAAGACATTGAGTTGCTGGAACATGTCCAGAGAAGGACAACAAAGGTGGTGAGGGGTTTGGAGCATACCCATATGAGGAGAGGCTGAGGGAGCTGAGGTTGCTTAGCCTGGAGAAGAGGAGACCTTATTGCCATCTACAACTACCTGAAGGGAGGTTGTTGCCAGGTAGGAGTTGGTCTCTTCTCCCAGACAGCCTGTGACAGAACAAGAGGACACAGTCTCAAGCTGTGCCAGGGGAGGTCTAGGCTGGATGTTAGGAAGAAATTCTTCACAGAGAGAGTAATTGGCCATTGGAATGTGCTGCCCAGGGAGGTGGTGGAGTGACCATCACTGGAGGTGTTTAAAAAGAGACTGGATGAGTCACTTAGTGCCATAGTTTAGTTGATTAGATGGTGTTGGGTGATAGGTTGGACTTGATCTCAAAGGTCTTTTCCAACCTGGTTAATTTTGTATGTATGTAAACTTCTGTATGTGAGACTCTTGTCTAGGGAAGTGCCATTTTCAGTATCAGTGTTAGTTAAGATCTGAGATCCAAAGAGAGATGGTGGCTTTGCCTCTGCTCGGAGGCTGCTGCTCATTCTGGCTTCCTCTCAGCTCCTGTGCCATAATCACTGAGTGGCATCTGCACTTCCTTCCCAGGGAGGGAAAGATGCAGAGGGATGGTGCTTTGAATCATATGGTTTTATTCCAGTGTGCAGATGGAGTACTGCTAGGGTGCAAACTGAGCTCAGACTGAACTGGTCTCTTGTCCATCCATTTGACTGAAGCCCAAGTGACTCATTCCATAGAGAATATCATCACTGAAAAGAAAAAGCAACCCTCAAGCTGCATGACCAACAAGTACAGTTGGTCCCAATGCCCTTGTGGCAGGGAAGGAAGAAACCTGCACCGGGTTAAGGCCCCTGCCCTTCTAGACTTTGTGGTGCCTTTCTCAGGCTGAAAATTGGGAAGATATTGCTGATCATGAAACAAGAGGGAGACTGAGGGGCAGCTACCCACTGTCCCAAGCTGCTGTCCACATCACTGACTCTCCTTATTGGACCAAAGTGTCCAGGAATTTATGTGGTAAGAAAATCCAGTGAACCATCAAAGCGTTTAAAAACAAGCCAACAAATCTGAAGCATGTGTGGGAGCAGCAGCTGATGTTCCCTCAGAGATGCAACACATGATTTCTATAATCATAAAAAAAATCTATTTAATTTTGTTTATTTAAACCAGCCTGTGTTTTGCTGTGAGCATTAATCATCTGGTGTCACACAATAGCATGCTAAATGTCACACACACTGAATCACATCTCCTGCGACGCTGTTATGAATATTCTGGCTGTACCCCTACAGCTGTAGAAAGAAGTACTTCATGCCTTGCTAGCTGTGGAGCAAACACACTCTTGCAGCTTCATTTTGCATTCAGGAACTCTGCAAAACAGCAAAGGAAGCATGCAAAATGAGGAGGAATACTACTGAAGCTCAGCTGCTAATCTTTCACAGTTCAACTGCACAAACTATGAAGTCTGAAAGAAGATATTGAAGTACAAGTAGCAGCAGAAATACTAAACTACCTTAATCAAGAGAATTACACCTGCTCACTTAGCTTTTTAATGAGTTTTGTTTGCCTGAGGAGGCAACAGCAGCGTATAATGTTTCCTGCTGAAAACAGGGTCCCCTTCTTCCCTCAGCGTTAAGTCAAGGAATAAAGAAACCTCTTATTTCCCAACTGCTGGGATACAGCGTGGAGCTGGCAGAGCAAGACCAAGTGGAGTAGCTGAAAGATTGGTATAGTTTATGTATCAGAGAATTGTTTAGGTTGGAAAAGACCCTTAAGATCATTGAGTCCAATCATTACTTAGATTTATGAAGTCTGGTGCTAAACCATGTCCCTGAGCATCATCACATCTCTTCAGCCACCTCCCTGGGCAGCCTGTTGCAGTGTTTGAGAACCATTTCATTGAAAAAGTTTCTTCTAATATCCAACTTAAACCTCCCCTGGTGCAACCTGAGATTAACTCAGTAACCTGGCAGGTCTGTGAGTGGGGAGTATAATGACATAAAGTAGTTTAGTAGCACACTCATGAAACCCCTCTAGGCCAGTAGTGGACTTGGCCTCTTTGAAGTTCAAAGATCAGGATGGATCTGACCAGTGTAGGGTTTAATAATTTTTCCTTTTTTCTTCCCCCCCCCCCCTTTTTTCCTTTTTTTCCTTTTTTCCTTTTTTTCCTTTTTTTTCCTTTTTTCCTTCTTTTCTCTTTCTTTTTCTTTTTCTTAATTTTCTTTTTACTTATTTTTATTTTCATTTTTCTATTTTCTTCTATTTTTCTTGGTTTTCATTTTTCTTTTTCTTCTTTTTTTCTATTTCTTTTTTTATTTTTCCCCTTTTTCCCTTAGAAGCTGCTGCTTCTATCACCTCATTTCTGGTAAAGCAGAAATAAAAGAGAGGGGGAAATGAACCTTTGAAAATACATTGATTTGTCTACAGAGGAGATTTGGGATGAAAAGAGCTAAAGCAGAGAGAGGCACTGGATGAAGTAATTCTCTTTCTGGCCAGTGGATTGCCTTTACTGCAGCCTGATTGAAACTAATCAGCTGGCAGGACAGCCTAATGCATATTGATGGTGCTCTCCTCTTATCAGTGATTACAAACACATGCTCTGGGAAGTCCTGCCAACAGATTTGGTGTCCTATAGCACCAGAACTTGTGTAGAGTAAGGGGAAAGTGTATCATCCAGCTGGAGATACTTTAAAGTCTTGTGTGTCTTTTGAATATATATGAGTCGAGAATCCCTCCTCTGCTGAGCTCAGTGGAGCTGATTAAAACAGATATTTATATCTGTGCCCTGTGAATGCAAAAAGCCTTTTAGTGAGAGATCCCTGTTTGCTGAGGGTAGCACTCACAGCTGCTCAGCAACAGGTACAAATACTTATCTGAGAGAAAAAAACACTGGAAAGTCACTCCCAAGAATGCTTAAATACCCCCAGTACTGCTAGAAGGAGAACATCATGTAGCCCTCAGGACACCTATGCCGTGATACAGTGAACACAGTCTCTGACTTTGACCAGAAACACATTTTCATTCTATTTAATTTCTTTTGGCAGGACAGGCTGGTTTCTAACTTGAAACGCAGGAATTGTGGACAGCTACAGTGTGTCAGTCTCCTTCCTGTGAAAAAAAGCACTAGAGAGGAAGGAGGCTGTTTCTCCTCTCTAGCAACACCAGGCTGCCACTTTTTCAAACTGAAAAGCAAATGGGAGCAAATTATTTGGATTTTCTGATGAAAGCTGCATGAACACAACACCTTCCATAAAAATAGATGGTTCTTCTCATAATGTTTCTCTCCTCCCCATGGTCACAGGAGGCCCTGCTTTGTGTTTTCAGCCAGAGAATCTATTTATTATCACTGTAGACAGTGGATAACAAGACATTCGTTTGAACTACATTTTTTGTTTGGCAGTAAGACTTGGGAAAAGAATAGGGGTAAAAAAGAGTCAGAGATGTCAAGTTCTGCCTGTAAATACACATTCACTGTTCTCAGTTCCCTCTTTGCTTGCAATGGGGCAGGTGTCTCTGAATTTTAAACAACAAAGGATGTTCATCCTTCAGTTGTATTGCTTTTGGAAGATTTCCTGCACTTTCACTCCTTTCCTAGCATATGTAGAGCTAGGTAGTTTCTGCCTTCTTGGCCCAGCAATGGGGTAATGTCAATCAGAAATGTTCAGTAAAGCATGTTGGATCATTGAAACAAAAGGAAGAATGGAGAAATCTTTGGAAGAGAGCAGATACGTTTTAAAGCACATTCTCACTGAAATTCAATGCAATTTTCATCTCTGTAAGAATACTTAGACTCTGTTCTCTTGCTTGTCTTTGCACATTAGTTCCATGTAGCTCCCCACCTGGAATACTGTGTCCAGTTTTGGTGCCCCCAGCATAACAAGGACATCACATTGCTGGACCAGGTCTTTAGGATGGCTACAAAGATTATCAGAGGGCTGAGGTACCTCTCCTAAGGAGACAGGCAGAGGGAGCTCTGTCTGTTCAGCCTGGAGAAGAGAAGGCTCCAGTGAGATGTTGGAGCAGGCTTCCAATACCTGAAAGGGGCTACAGAAGAGCTGGGAAGGGACTTTTTACAAGGGCTTGTAGCGATAGGGTGAGAGGGAATGGATTGAAGCTTGAGGAGGGTGGATTTAGACTAGATAATGAGAAGTGAGGGTGGAGAGGCATTGGAACAGTTTGCCCTGAGAAGCTGTAAATGCCCCCACCCTGGAGGCATTCAGGGCCAGGCTGGATGAGGCCTTGAGCAACCTGGTCTAGTGGAAGGTGTCCCTGGCCATGGCAGGCTTGTTGGAACTAGATGGATCTTCAAGGTCCCTTCCAACCCAAACCATGTTTCAAAGCACATTTGTACTGAAATTCAAGGCAGCTTTCATCTCTGTAAGAACACTTAGGCTCTGTTCCCCTGCCTGACTTTGCACACCAGTTCCATATGTCTATGCACACGTGTATAAACGTGCACACACGGAGACACACACCTGTGTGTACAAACACAACCTGCGTGTACAAACACACCCTGTGTGTACAAATACCTGTCTGGACACATGCATGTAAAAGGGGTTTGCTCTGCAGGTGGACTTGGGCATTGTGTGTGCGTGTGTCTGCACACAACTAAACATATTGCAGTGTATGAATGAAGCAGATGTATGTGAGGCAGGAAGATACTGGGGAGAAAGAGAGGGGAAGGTGCAAGATATTTCAGGCAAAAGGAAAGGCTGCTCACTATAAAAAACAACAACTGAGACCTGCTGCTATTGATAATGGCAGACTGAATGAGTCAGATGTATTAGGAGTAGTTTGTAGTTTTCCCATTCCATACTTAAAGAGATTAGGCCTATTTATCTTAAATATCTAACATATGACAACTTTGTAAATGGAGTTTATTAAAGGAGTGCTCTAAGAGCTCCTAAGTATTGCCATATTTGCAAGGTCTTCGTTTCAGGAAGTCAGGGTTTTGATGGATGAAGTGAAACATGTTTTTTCCAATATAATTCTACACACACACACAAAACCCCAACAACAAACCCCACCCACCCCCCCCCAACAAACAAACAAACCCCACAAAAACAAACCAACCAACCAAAACCCAGGATAAGTAACACTTTAACAGTTGGCAGCAGCTACAGAAATAAATACAATTTATGGAAACATGGTGGCATCTGCAATGATGAAAGTTAGGAGAAGAACCAGAAATACTGCTTCAGATCACACAGTCTATAAGGAAGCTCACAAGACAGCCACAGGAAATTGTTTATCAAAATGAATTTAGAATGATTTTTGTGTGATTAAAATTACCTGCTGAAACTTACCTTCAATAAATTAGGAAGCACTTAATGAATGTTGTATTCCGCCAGGAATTCTTGACGATTAACATGTGAAAAGATGAAACATGAGACTCATAATAAAGATGTGGATGAGGCAAATGAGCCTGCCCTCACATCAGAGTTTTTCATCTCTGGGTGGCTTCATCAAATGTCTGAGCTTGTTTGTTTTGGCAGCTGTGGATAAGAAGTTTCAAACTTTGAGAATTAGACAGAAATGGCATTTGGAGAAGTGCAGACTGGCAGAAAGCTCATTAAAATGGATGGTAGTTTGCCTATCAATTTCAATGAGCTCTAAACCATGACCTCTGTGAAATAATGTTCAGTTCAGTCTCTTGTGAGAAATCTGGCAGATACCATTTGGGGCTTTTTTCTATCTGCACATACAAGTTCAGCTCTGCTCCAGCTGAATTCAGTGGCATTACTTCTAAGGGCCAAAAGGTTAAGCATAAGCTTATGTGCTTCTGTGGACTAGGGATGCAATAATTTTGTTTAAAATCAAAAGCTATGTTTTAAGGAAATGCATCTCAAGACAGTGAGGCAGATATAATGGGAGAAATCATTCCTGCACATCAATCAGCTGGAGTGCTGCATGCCACTGACTTCACTTGGGATACAATTTTGTTTCCTCCTCCGTCCATGTGCAAATTGCCAAGTGCAAGAAAAGGCAAGTTATGTCCATTATCCTTCTGAAAAGAAACTTCTGAGCAAGAAATTCTCAAAGCATTACTTACATGTGATTGTTCTTTGCTGTCAGAAAAAGTCTACTTCATCCACGAACTGTTGACCTACATTTTATTAGACAAGTCAGATTTGATACTGAAATACATCTTTCCTAGACCAAATAAAAATGCCACTCTTCATTCCATAAACATAGCTTTGTATGGCTTGATCCAAACACCATAAAAGTCAATGGAAAGACTCAATCTTCAGTGCCAGATATTGTCATGATGACTTGCAAGCCCATTGTTTTTCCAGAAGAGAGAACCAAGTTGCAGTACTTGTTGCTTGGTTACGGCCTCTTCAGCCCTCTTGGAATTCATGGCTTTATAACACCTTAGAAAACCAGACATATACTTTTCACTTCAATTATTTATGCAGCTAGTTGTTGATTCCGTTTTGTCTGGTAACCCTGATGAAATGTTTCACTAACTCTGCTCAGCTTCTATCCAAGGCTTTATTCTCCTGTGCTTGGCTTTTCCCTGTGAATGCTCTCCAAGTCCTACCACTGGGAGTCAGATAGTTTACTGGAGTCCTGAGTGGGCAGGAATAGAGAAATCTGTTGCCTAGGTGACTCAGCAAAATAATCAGCTAGTTAATGCAAGTGTGCCTGCTTACCTGCTGGAGCTCAGATGGGAATATATGTATTTGATAATTAGTCTTCCTTTTCTGTGAGTATCCATGCAGATTGTGCTAATGAGACAGTCAAAGAAATTCTCCCTCTCTAACTGACTCATCCAACACGAATGCCATGGTTTCCTGGATATAGTCAAACCAGGTAAGATCAATTCAGAAATTAACTTATATATATATATATTTGATGTGTATTAACTTTTATATTATAGCAACTGCTGTTGCTATAATGTTGTCAAGTTTTCAGATCTGATTTTACTGGTGGCACCCACCTGATGGTTTGATGTCACCAATCAGAATCAAGATAACACTAAGTAAGGGTCATAAAGAACAAAAGCTTATGTCAACAAAGGAAGTTTTACAAGTTGCTGTATCTCTGAATCAGTAAAAAAAAAGTTATGGTAGAGATGTGTCATTTAAGCATTCTTTAGCAATGATTAACATCATGTCAGATCAGTAAGCCTCAGCCTTTAAATGCAGAGACTTTAGTGCCAGATTGTTCATCTAGTTTGATCTTGAGGAAGTTGGTCCCTGGGAATCCTGTATGAATGCTGACCCCATCTACATTAACAGAAGTTTTGCTGTTGACTACCACAGTGCTAGGATTTCATGGTTCATTTCAGTTATTTCTACAGAAAAGGGGAGGAATAATATTTCCTTTCTCCTACTCTTTGTCTGCTCTGTTCTATTCGACTGCAAACTCTCTGGAGCAAACTGTTTCACTGGCTTTTTATGGTGCCCAGAACAATCATAGAACGAATCTGGCTGGAAAGGATCCTCAAAGGTCATCTTGTCTAACCGCCCTGCAGTGAGCAGGGACATCTTTAACTGGATCAAGTTTCTCAGGGTCCCAGTCAGAGGGATTTTGAGTCCTTCAGCAAACATAATTATTTCCATCATTAATCAGATCTTAGGTTGAGGCATATTCTCCCCACTTCCAACATATTTCTTGTACCTGTAGGACGTGTAGGGATATATTCAATCAGTCCAACGTAGATGGGAGAGAGACATGGTTGGGACAAGTGCCCACCCTGTATTTGCCCTGCTCAAAACATTTCAAAGACAAAAACTGCTGATCAAAATTGGGCAAAGAGGGAAAAATTTATTTCCTTCTTGCTGGGCTGGGCCACACTGCTGAGTTTCTTGGCAGAAGCCCAGTTTTATGGGCAGGTTGTAAAGATCTGAAAAATAGTGTTTATGATGGAAAGGCCGACACCATCTTAAATATGTCATTCCACTGGAACAGCACAGAGCTAATTTTTCATGTGCTTTATGAGGAATGCATTTGCCATGGGAGATCTGAAGCCCATTAGGCTGTGATGTGGGCTGATGCCTTTCATTTGATACAGAGAGGAAAAATAGTAAGTAGAAGGGCCTCAATTTACAGTCTTGTTTAATTTAGAAATCACAGAATGTTAGAGGTTGGAAGGGACCTCCAGAGATCATCGAGTCCAACGCCCCTGCCAAAAGCAGGATCACCCAGGGGAGTCTGCACAGGAATGCATCCAGGTGGGTTTTGACAGTCTCCAGAGAAGGAAGACTCCACAACCTCCCTGGGCAGCCTGCTCCAGGGCTATGTCACCCTCACTGTAAAGAAGTTTCTCCTCATGTTGAGCTGAAACCTTCTGTGTTCAAGTTTGTATCCAATGTTTCTTGTCTTATTACTGCACACCATCAAAAAAAGCTTGGCCCCATCCACTTGACACCCACCCCTCAGATATTTATAGACATTGACCAGATCCCCTCTCAGTCTTCTCCAGACTAAACAGCCCCAGGGCTCTCAGTCTCTCTTCATAGGGAAGCTGCTCAAGTCCCCTATGCATCCTCGTGGCTCTCCCTTGGACTCTCCCTAGCAGATCCCTGTCACTCTTGAATTGGGGAGCCCAAAACTGGGTTTTTAAAAATTTTTTCTTAGCAGACAGAGAAAAGATCAGCTCAAGTGACCTGACTAAACTCTTAAACCTTGTCCTCTCCCCACCCTTTAATAACCTCAGTTCATACCACCTAAACTTTTAGTGAAACCTGTGTGGAATGACAGTTACATTTCAGATAGCAATCTGACAGCTCAACATTTGGAACCACAAAGTACCTTTGCATAGGAGCTGAAATCTTCTGATAAACATCATGCTGATATACTCCACTGGCACAGGGAAGTTTGCCAGCAGAATCCCTAAGAGAATATTTTGGAGGCTTCAGTCACTGTTGAGGAAAGCACATCTCTCTCTATACAGAGAGAATTTACAATGATCAGCCTTTATAACAACCACAAAGAAAAGAGAATTCTGAAGGAAAAGGAGAAGAGGGAATAATTTTTCTGTGAAGAAATTGAAAGGTAGGAAGTCTGAACCAGAGAGCTTTGTGACTATATGATATTTCCAGTTGAATGTCCCTGGGCAGAGGGGTTTACTGTGCACTTTTTTCCACATCGATCTTAATCTATTTATCCCCTCTCTCAGTATGGAGCCAAGGAGCTCAGGTGAAGAAGGAACTGTGGCTGTGATGTGGGAGATGCAGATCAATAGGGCATGATTGAATGCTGTATTATAACCTTACACAGCACAGCATTGAAACTTACTTCCCCCAACTCCTGGTGGAGTTTAAAAGCCATCTGTAAACTTCAGCAGGGACTCTCTGATGCCCATAACAGTATTGGGCTGCTGCAATTCCACCCGTGGCACACTGCCAGTGTCAGCACTTTGGGTGAGTCAAAAGAACAGAACAGAACAGAACAGAACAGAATAGAATAGAATAGAATAGAATAGAATAGACCAGGTTGGAAGAGACCTTCTAGATCATTGCGTCCAACCTATTATCCAACCCACCTAATCTACTAAACCATGCAACCAAGCACCCTATCAAGTCTCCTCCTGAACACCTCCAATGATGGTGACTCCACCACCTCCCCAGGCAGCCCATTCCAATGGGCAATCACTCTCTCTGTGTAGAATTTCCTCCTAACCTCCAGCCTAAACCTCCCCTGGTGCAGCTTGAGACTGTGTCCTCTTGTTCTGGTGCTGGTTGCCTGGGAGAAGAGACCAACCCCCACCTGGCTACAACCTCCCTTCAGGTAGCTGTAGAGAGCAATAAGGTCTCCCCTGACCTCCTCTTCTCCAGGCTAAGCAACCCCAGCTCCCTCAGTCTCTCCAAACACCTTTTGAAATTAGGAGTTTCATTAGACTTCTTCTCAGAACCCATGGCATTAATGATTTAAGAAAAATATTGTATAAAAATAGACACAAAAGAGACCTGTCAGTTCCCACCAAGTGGAGAGTCTCTTGTTTTCATTCTCAGACACAAACTCAAAGAAGGAAGCCTGGGAGATCATTTATTAAATGGCTGAGCACATTCAAATAAGGCAAGGACATTCAACAAAGTGAACAAGAGGGCATCTTGTTAATATTTACATATATCTGAAGGGTGGGTGTCAATGAGATGTGGCCAGACTCGTTTCAGTGCTGCCCATGCTCCTGTGTGGTTGCTCTCAGAGCTTCACATCCCACCAAATCACAGAACAGGGGACACAAACTGGAAATCAGGAAGTTCCACCTCAACATGAGGAAAAACTACTGTGAGGGTGCCACAGCATTGGACCAGGCTGCCCAGAGAGGCTGGGCAGTCTCTGTCTCAAAAGCAGTTTGTGTGTGTTCCTGTGTGACCTTCTCTAGATGATCCTTTGGCAGGGAGATTGGACTCAGTGATCTCCAGAGGTCCCTTCCAACCCTGATGATTCCATGATTCTAAGAGATACCCATGAAGAATTTAATGAACATTATTAAAAGACTCTTTAAGTATCTATTTTCTTTCCATCCAATGTTTTGGGTAGGTTAACGAAGCATTTAGCAGCCCTTAATGAAGTAGGGGATCTTTTAAGCAAAGAAAAGACAAACTTCAAGTGGGCAAAAGCATAAAAGGAATTCAGAAAAATGTAGTTGCTGGAGTGAGCACACCAGAGAACACATCTGGATGATCATGTATCTTACTACAGGTATCACCAACCTATCTTTAGCCACCTTCTGGAAGGAAGGTCCATCGATACCAGGTAGATCAGCACAGGAATTTGTTTGGTGTGCTTAAGAGATTGGTAACAATAGCTCCTAACATGACTGCGTTGCGAGGTGACAGCGTTTCCTTGGAGACAGTGGATCCATACAGCCCCAGCCAGGATCTGGGCAGGTTACCTCTCTTCAGAGGGTGTAGAGCTACCTCTCAATGCAGGGGCAAAGATGGGAAGATAAGCTTTGACTGTAGACAAATAGCCTTATGCAAGATGTGAGGATTTTATGCAAGAGCAAGACATGTCTGAAAGGTAGGAGGGTGAAAGAAGAGAAGTCACTGTAGTCATTGCACAGCTGGCTTGACATGCTCTGACAAGAAAGATAGTGTTACAGGATTGAGTGTCTTTTTAAAATGTGCCATCCTGTGTTGCTGATGCAGATTGTTATGCAGTGAAAACAGGAACAAAAAGGGAGGGGTTTGGGTTGTTTAGGGTTTTTTTTTTTTCATTCTTGGTGTCATTGGCTGATTACTGAAAAACAAAAGGTGTCTCAAGAAAAAAATGTGTACTGTGTTGTAGAAATGTATGAAAGGCACATTGATAGAGATGTGGAATTTGGACTGTTGTGAATTAGATCCAGGAAGAGCTGCAGGGAGTGTTAGTTAATGTGCCAGGAATGTATAATTGTGGAGCTAAGACCTAATTATGTTAATCATGTCTTTTGGGGGGGCAAGTTTATGGTGCATGAAACAAGATAATTGATGATAGAGCTAACAGCAAGGATGCACTGTAACCATAACTTACAGGTGTGTTTGTCACTAAATTATGCTCAAAAGAACCACTTCAAAATGTTGCATAATGTCTCATAAAGCTCCTATAAAAAAGTAATTGAAAAGTAATAGAGCATGGAAGCACTATGTCCTAGCCCTCTACTATTCTAAGTTCAGAGTGTTCTCACAATCACTGTTTGCATACAAGCAACAGCTGCTGCACAGC
This sequence comes from Dryobates pubescens, assembly GCF_014839835.1. Taxonomy (NCBI): domain Eukaryota; kingdom Metazoa; phylum Chordata; class Aves; order Piciformes; family Picidae; genus Dryobates; species Dryobates pubescens. Next base: position 18,043,121 of record NC_071624.1, on the reverse strand, counting down.
AGTAAATTGTGTGCACTTTGAGCAGGGCACAGGCTGAATTCTGAGTTCAGTCTCTTTTAAATACCTATACAAATTGCCTTTGTAAGTTAATCCTGCAGTTCGCTTATGCTGATCAGCTTTGGCATGTGCAATTGACTGAGGCAACGTTAAATAACTGAGTGTTTGTAGCACAAACAGCTATTTGTGCAAGTGCTTCAGACAGATCCATAACCAGATCTCATGGAGCCTGTGCAAAATTGACAGCTCTGACCTAGACAGAAGAGCTCTTTGCTTTGGGAGGATTTATAGCCCTTTCCTTAGTATTTTTATAGCCCTTTGGTTTGGGTTGGTTTTGGGGGGTTTTTTTGATGATGATCATGAAACTTATTAGATTTGTTTGCTTCAGAGTGGTCCATGTTTTTCACTTCCATAGTAGCAGGACTGAAAGAACTCAGAGGACTGTAGTGTTAAATAGACTCAGGCTTACACTGAGACCTACCACACATGAGCATGGGCCTTCCCATCATATATGTTCTGTGAACTGATGGGATGTGAAGCTCTGAGAGCAGCCACACATGAGCATGGGCCTTCCCATCATATATGTTCTGTGATTTGATAGGATGTGAAGTTATAGTGAGCACTCCAGGAGTTCTGTCACTGAATATGTGAAGAAGTTGTATAAATAGCCCAATTATTTGTTCCCAAAACTTTTCTCAAGGGCATATCAGATCCATGAGGAAGGCAGCCATGGTTCACTGAAGGCTCAACCTGCTCAAGGCTGCTGATTCATGAAAAGTAGCTGGGGATAAAACTGCTGGAAGCTAGACCAGACCCCCAAACTGCTCAAAACACTGGGACAAAAGCCTTTAAAGTTCCAGTTGCAAGAGTTTGCTTATAAACTTCTTTATTCTTCTTCCACTGAGCTTTCCATTTGCCATTTTCTGTGAGGCAAAGCTCACTCTGTGCTGTGGAGTCTCAGGTGTTTGTTTATGGAGGCTGCTGGTTACATGAGGAGAAAGGACTCTGTTGACTGGCATTCTTTTCTTAATGGCCAAATATCTACAATAACACACAAGAGGAATGTTTTCCCCTCAGAATCTCTCTCGCTGGTCTACTTTCAGAAGTAGCTCAGCTATAGCTCTTCAAAGTATTTCATGGGTTTTTAATATATTCTGCCCTCAAAGTCAGCTGGACTCAAATGCACTTGCACTGCAGTTAGGAAATGTACAGCAGTTTGTTGCCTATGAAAACCTTGCCAAGATGTCAGCGGGAGGAGAAGCAGACCTGTGCCGCGGACACATGACAGACACTGACATCTTGATAGAGTGTGACTTTTCTCAGTGAGCTCTATAGGAGTGTGTGATTTTCCAAGATATGGCCTGATATCTCATAAATCATGTTTTGACAAATGCAGTAGCTGCTCTGTACTCCTTCCTCCTAGTTTACAAAATACTTCAGTCGCTTTGTTGCCCACAGGGACTTCCACTGAGGAAAATGCAGAAAATACATTAAGTTAGTCATGAGTGCTTTTGCTTATCCCCACAGTCCATGCTCATGTGCAGCACTCTAGATTTCAACTTGCTCTGTGTGATTTCCTTAATTACTTAGATGAAATGGCTATTTTATATATGTCAGTGGTGCTGCATGGAGCAGAATGATTTCCCTGAGCTTTTTTACTCAGAAGTCCTGCTATTTCAAAGCACCCTTTAAGCACTTAAAGTAGGATACTCCTCATCAGATGTCCTGAAGCTGAGCCCACTCTCAGGGAAGTGACCTTGAGACATCTCCCTGGAGCCATTGAAGATCAGACTTGATGTGGCCCTAGGCAGCCTGATCTAGTTGGAGGTGTCCCTGTGCACTGTGGGGGGAGGGAGGGAAGAGGGGTTGGACAAGATGACCTTTGAGGGTCCCTTCCAACCTGATGCAATCTGTGAATCTGTGAAAGCCTGTGGGCTTCTCATGTAGATTCATGTAGACTGTGGTCTGTGGGACACTTCAATTAAAAATAATAGGCATTGAGGCTGGGCTGAGGCAGTGGATATCTGGACACAGTCACTTGTCTCCAATAGCTGTAAAATGAGTCAAGAAATTTTTCTAAGCCTGGCTTTGTAGGCTGGCAACTCCAGCTAGGTGGGAGAAATCATACTTGAAGTAGATGGAGCTTGTAGATGTTTACTATTGAATCACAGAAACATTCAGATTGGAAAAGACCCTCAGGATCACCACATCCAACCCAGAATCCTACTCTGCAAGGTTCACCCCTAAATCGTAGCCCCAAGCACCACATCCAAACCACCTTTAAACACAGCCAGGGCTGGTGACTCCACCACCTCCCTGGGTTGCACATTGCAATGCCTGACTTGAGCATTCTGTAATTTTGTACAGGGATTTGATATCAGCAGCAGAGCTGTGGCCCTGATGTGAGCAACTAGGGCCAGCCTCCGAAATTAGAAGTCAGTCACACACAAGATTTTTTTTTTCCCCTTACTGTTTTAATTTTCCTTCCCAGTCCTCTTTTATAGGGTTCTTAAAATATAGTCAAGTACCTCTACTTAAAAGACTTCAGAGATACCCCTCTGCCCCAAGAAGCAAGAGAATGGAGGGAAGAATGCTATTGCCTCAGAGGGTTTCCATTAGTGAAATTAATTCCTTTCTCATAAGAATTTAGGTCTATGATTTATGATAACCACCAATTTCTCACTGCAGGCAAAGTGAGAGGAAATGACTCAGCCTGGACAGACATCATGAATCTAATTTTTTTCCCCATAATGCCTGACATAATCTAGTGTGCTGCTCCCAGAGGTGTCATTGGAGATTCATATCCAGCCGAAGGGCCTCGCAATCAAGGCAGAAAATTTTGTTACTTTCATGTATTGTGTGATCTGTAATTGCTTGGAATTGCATCCTGCCTCATTCATTGCCATTTCTTTTGCATCAGTTTTTGCAGCAAAATAGTAAGGAAAACAAAGCAAGGGAGAGAAAAGCAGTGTTGCACTTGCTCCTTCGGAAAAATCTTTTGTGACATGTTAGGGCCCAGCTGGTGCTTATTAAACTCAAGCAGTTTTGAGCTGAAAAATGCTTCCTCCTGTCACTCTTTCCAATAAAAAAATCTCACTACCCACCTGACTGGAGAAGTCTTATCTATCACATATTGATCCTGGGATTTGATGTTTTCTTTTCCATCACAGATACAGAATTCTGTGAGTGGGTTTCTGCCAAAAGATCAGAATAGATATCATGTGAAGTGGTTCAGCTAAAATGTTTTATCCCACATTTCAAGGGACTGGGAGTGTATATTCATGTCTCAGCAGAGGAGGCAATATCTAGCTGAGAGCAAGGCAGGTTTTGGAAAGTATTGCAGTTATAAATAGTGGTTTGAATACATCCTAACAAATCACTTCCAAACCTGAGAAGAATAACAGATCTTTTTCTTAAATACAAAATAATTTCTACATATTTCTCTGGTGTGACCTCGTTTAACACCTAAGGAAGCAGAAGCAAAACAAGAGAGCTAAGCAAGAGGTCCCAGCAGGGGGTTTTTGTTGCTTCTTTTTCCCTTTTTTTCCCCCCCTTCTTTTTTCTTTTCTTTAAATATTAACCAAATGTAAATGCTCTTTTCACAGGGTGGTTGTGTGAATGCCTGCTGATCTCCAGCAGCACACACACACAAAAATGAGCTGTTTGCCTCGAGATGACATCTGAAAATGCCCAAGTAAATAGCTGTTATTTTCAGAAATGCTGAGCTTGCTCAGCTTCCTTTTCAGTCACCTGTGCTTTATTGTGGCTGATCTGATCCCATTAAATAAAAACCCAACCACAGAGCATGAAGGGAGGGGTAGCTCCATGTGTCAGTACTGTTCAGTCTGTGTGCGCTTTTAGGAGAGATGTAATGCTGGGGTTTGCTGATGTTTAGAGAAGGCAAAACAGTCTTAGTAAGGTCAACACTCTATGCCTCTTCATGATTATTTGCCAATAATCTGTAATCACAAGTTTAAACTGAAGTTCTGCTTAGCTTGTCTGTTACACTCAATATGAAACTTCCATTATCATCCTCACTGAAGCATTTTAAAGCTGCATTTTTATTTTCCATTTCTGCTCCTGACTCTAATTGTTTTAATGGTGCTTCCTGACAGCTGATACGTTCCGGCGAGCTCTCACTGGGCTCCTACAGTAGAAGTCAAATTATAGTGCTGTATGCACACACTGCCCAAATTAAAATGATTTTTTTAAGGCATTCCATGGTAAATTTCTAAATTGCAGCTGCCATTCTGCACATTATTCAATCTCTCTGAGCACAATTGGAGAAATTGCATCACTTGGGGTACAGAAAATGTACTTTTGAAAGTGTTGTTAGGCAGTGAACCTGCAAAGCACAGAAGCGCAGGACTTCAAGACCAAGCTCAACTCCTCTCTAGAGCCTTGATATTCTACTAAAACTCAAGGGATTAAAATAAAGAGGGAAGTGGGCTCTCTTTTCATGCTACCTGGATCCATCAAAGCAGGGATAGAAAAGGGTCCTGTTCGCTTCTTATTTTCTCCAAGGCTGGGTTTTTCTAACAAACTGCCACTAAGTTCCACTCTCTCATGTTTGGACATATCTGTGGAAGCCTCATGCATCTAAATAAAAGGTAGTTAGGTAAGAGGTCCCCTCAAGACCAGAGGGCATTACCTATGGTTTGACCTCAGGATCGTGTGGCTGCTGTCTGGTGGTAAATCCTACCCCTCGCTACTCTCTGTTATTATCAAATAGTTTGCATTTCTTTGAACAGAATAAATCACTGGCTCAATATCTCTTCTCTAGTTTCTCAGGTCTGACTACAAGCAATCAAAAATCCTGTAGGTTCTATTCCTCCTGCTGCTCCATCCAAAGTGATACACTTTCTACTCCACCAGCTTTATCACACAACGAAGGAATCATCAGGCTGAGCTGTGATCCTGCGCTACCTTCCCCAGTAAGTGTTTGGATTGCAAGTTTAAAGAGAGACAGGCACAAGGAGTAAGTGAAGCAGAAATCTCTTCCTCAGCTTTGAAGCTGGTTATGTTTTGCCTCCTTTTATCTTCTAAAGCTAGGTCAGACTATAAATAAGATTATATGATTCGGAGTCAGCAGAAGCAAGGGATTTGACTCAGCCTTTTGAGCACTGTGCTCAGAACTGGATGCAGTGGGCAAGTATAGAGTAAGTCCTGAAGAAGCTGTGTAAATTTACTGTAAAATGTCATAACCAGGAGGGCTATGAAAGGTGCAATAATGATGTTCTGTGAGAAGATCTCTCTGCAGTACTTCAACCAATTTGTGGAATTAAACTGGAACGGACTGTGGTGAACTACACCTAAACCGTGAATTCCCACAGCATTTTCCAGTTTCTGGATGTGGCTGTAACTGGAGGAGATGATTCAGAGGTGCATGCTCCATCTCTCCTCCCCCCTCACCTCCTCCATCGTGATTCCTACTGACAGAAATGCTGGAAGTTCAAGCAAATGCCAAGCTGCACTGCACTAAGAAGTTCCCTCGCTGCAGGCAGTCATGATGCTCTGCCTGCTGGGCATGACACAAATCACACCTACTCCACACACTACACATAGAGTTAGAGGCTTTGTTCCTTGCTCCCTCCTGGGAGACTGATGCCCTGGAAATTGCTTTAGTGGGAAAGCAAAATGGGCAAATCCTTCCCATTCTGAACTGCAGGGGCAGGGTTTCTGTAAGTAGATTTAGTGCCTTGATTGCATTCAGATAATGTGTGCAAGCTCATCCAGAAATGTGCTTATGTGTGCAACGTGCATGCACATTGTATCCTCACTTCCATACATCATATTGCTATTCACCAGATGGTTTTAAGACAGAAGGCACTGTAAACATGTGTGAATATTATTTCTACTGTAATAAGGCCAGAAAGATGAGAAGATACAGAGCCAGAAACTGAAAAACCTTAACTGATCCTTTTCTATCTTTATTTTGCTTATTTTAAGCTTCCTTCTGATTCCTTCAAGTATCTGAGCTGGTGTGACCTAGAAGAACATGATGTTCGAGGAAGTCAACTTCGTTGTCCCCGAGTGAGAGAAGGTGAAGATCACCAAGACATGGTCACATTTAAGCCTTGATTCCATTTACACAAACAGTAGCTCCTTAAATGTTATGACCCCAAAATCCTGCAGTTTGCCACTGTTGAAAAGGTGCAGGGTTTCACCCCACATTTTACACGGTGACTTTTATTAATCCCTGGGAGGGAAAATAAAAGCTTTATGATTTTAAAAATGTGAAACCCAAATTGAAGTGTTTTAGCATTAATTTGTGTCAATTACGTCTCTCTAAAGTTCATTAACATGTAACTACTGTTCAGAATGCAGTATCCCTATGCCAAAGAATCCAGGAGTCAAATCAAGTTCTGCAAACACCAGCACATATATTGCATTTTAAGACTGAATTGGCCCAATTGCAATCTATAGGCACACTGAAGAATAGAGAATGAAAGGTAGATCTTAAAGTCCACTTTTTGCATGTTTTGGTCTAAAGAGTGGAAAAGTTCCACCCTGTCCTTGCTTAGGAATCTGAGGATGTCCATAGCTCTAAGCATGTCACAGGATCACAGGATGTCAGGGGTTGGAAGGGACCCAAAGAGATCATCAAGTCCAACCCCTCTGCCAGAGTAGGACCATACAATCTAGCTCAGATCATACAGGAATGCATCCAGATGGGCCTTGGAAGTCTTCAGAGAACCCCTCTGGGGAGCCTGTTCCAGTGGTCTGTGACCCTTACAATAAAGAAGTTTCTCCTTGTGTTGAGGGGGAACCTCCTGTGCTGCAGCTTAAGTCCATTGCTCCTTGTCCTGTCACCGGGAGCAAGTGAGCAGAGCCTGTCCCCTCCCTCCTGACCCCCAGCCCTCAGATATTTATAAACATTTATTAAATCCCCTCTAAGTCTTTTCTTTTCCAGAATAAAAAAGCTCCAAGTCCCTCAGCCTCTCCTCACCAGGCAGTGCTCCAGTCCTAATCATCCTCGTAGCCCTCTGCTGGACCCTCTCCATCAGATCCCTGTCCCTCTTGAACTGGGGAGCCCAAAACTGAAGGCAGTACTCAAGATGAGGTCTCACTAGGGCAGAGGAGAGGGGGAGGAGAACCTCCCTCGATCTGCTGGACACACTCTTCTTAATGCACCCCAGGATCCCATTGGCCTTGACCACCAGGGCACATTGCTGTCCCCTATTTCAATAGATATCAATACTTTAAGTCTTAAGCTTGTGCCATTCTTAGTATGAGTGAGGCTTTGGGTATGGCTGTTGATCCCGGTTGCAGTTGTTGTCACTGAAGTGGAAGTTACAAACACATCCCTTTCTCAGGACAATTAAATGATAAGTACACAACTATTATATAAATACTTAGCATGTGAAAAAAAAATAATAAATAGAAGCAGTATTTTAGACCTCAAAGGCTTGTGCTTAACTATTTATGAAAAGCTTTTATGCTGTGCTGGAGAAGGAATGTCACTTACTAACCATGTACCAAATCATCACAGCCTTAGATTGCTACTTGAATTATGGGCCCAGAAATGGTAGGGGGGGAAAAAAAAGCTTCACATTAATTTATTTCTTGGAAGCCTGGAAACCTACACACCTCTACTGTTACATATATTTCTTCATTGCAGCTATCTTCCCAGCTGTACATCTAATCTTTCAGCAAGCAACTAAATGCCAGTGCCACATCACAAGCACTATTGTAAATCTTTTTTTTTCCCCTTCTTTCTTTTTCTTCCCTGAGCAGGGCCTTCAAAAGAAGAGCTATTTTTCAGAGGAGAAGAACATGCTGTGAAAGAGAGAAAACAAGTAACTGACACGGAGAAGTGGCAAAAGAAACTGCAAGAGAACTGGGAAAACTGTGCTGTAAAACTTTATTATTAACTCTTTGTACTGTAGTAGTAAATAAAGCAAATCATAATGTGCCCAGAGCACACACACTGGCAAGCTCACCCAAAGAGGAAGGAGGGGCTGGGAAGTAGATTCCCATGCCCAAGAAATGCTTGCTTTCTTCTTTACTATGGAGGGATTATGCAGTGCATTGCTGTGACTCTAAGGTGAATTTGGCAGCTGGCAGCACCAATATTTAAGAGCAGCATAATGAAACAGCTTCACCTTTTAACTAATTCTGACAGTGAGAAGAGTTAATGAAATAGCTATTTGAAAGCAAGAAAACAAACACACAAACAAACAAAAGTGAGTGATTTCTCTTATTTTTCCTTTCCCAGGAGCTGAACCTCTCATTTCAGGACCTGGGTGATCTTTACCAAGTGGAAAACTTCAACAGGATTCTCCGAAGGTTAATTCGGGTGGAAAAGCTTTGGCTGGTGGACAATTCTTTGACTGACCTAAGTGCCATAAGGTTGCCAAGGTAGACCAAATGTCTGGTTTCTGGTTTTATGCAGTACCCTAGAAATCATAAATATTATTTACTAAGTAATAGCCAGAGCAGGCTCTTGAAAGCTGCAGAATGTGATATTTGTGGGGCTGTTACATTTGGAATCCATCGGTATGTTGCTATTTTGAATTCATGTAGTTCTCAAGTGGAAAATACTTAGTGAGGAGGTCAAGTGATGTGCCCTTTATTCCTGGTGGGTAATTCATGAGTCTCATAAAGTTCAGTCATACTTTTGCTAAAGGGGAAAGTCGTTGAAAACTGAAGGAATGCATATGAAGAAGTGCTGAACATAACCCAAGCAAAGAGGCCAAGTGTGACCGTGACAACAGTATTTTAACAATCCATCTATTGGTGACCTGGCAGTGCCGGGTTAACAGCTAGCCTTGATGATCTTAAAGGTCTCTTCAACCCCAAACAGCTTTACGATTGCTACTGTGTTGTCATATCTCTAGGTATATGGAAAGTTGGAATACTGAGAGCAGAAATAGTGATGTATGCATTGTACAACACAGAGAAAGCTGAGAGTATAAAGTGCAGGGATCTGATCTTGCGGTCCATAGGTAGGTAAAAACAGCACAAATGTAAAAGTAGTGTGAAAGCAGCCTTTGAGGAATCAGATTCTTCTTTCACTGGAAGCTATGCCTTCAACCCATGAAGAGCCATCCCTGTGTTGGCTTACAGTTATATCCTGTTACAGATGCCATCAGTGATGTCATACACTTTGTGCTTTACAGATGCAGAGAACTAAATGTCAATAAAAACCACTTTACATCCTTCAAACAGCTGCCAAAGATACCTCAGATCCAGCACTTATCACTTGCTGAAAATAACATTATGACACTAAGTGGAATATCAGACTTCAGACATACTCCCCTTGAATCTCTTATACTCAAGAGGAATCCCTGTGAGTTTCAAGAAAGATACAGACAACTGTAAGTCTTACCATCTCACGGGCAACAAAGCTGAGCAACACAAATAAATGTTTGTAGGAGAGTTCAAAAGGAGTAAGATCTCAAATACAACAAGCTCTCCTGAGCAAACTTTTCATTTTCCCAGTCTCAACTATTATAAATAGTGCTAAGACAAGAGGAACCAGGGGAGGCTTAGGTTGGATGTTAGGAAAAATGCTTCCCCACAAAGGGTTGTCAAGCCCTGAAACAGCCTGCCCAGGGAAGTGGTAGAGTCTCCACCCCTGGAGGGATTTAAAAGCCATGCAGATGTGGTGCTGAGGGACGTGGTTTACTAATGACTCAGCAGTGCTGGGTTAATGGTTGGACCTGATGCTCTTAAAAGTCTTTTCCAACCAAACCAATTCTATGGTTCTATGATAAATGCTCCATGGAGTAGATGACCCTCAGAGATCCCTTTCAACCCCTACCATTTTGTGATTCTGTGAATATGAGCTGGTGGACCAGTATCTGGTAATAGCCACAAAATACTCATAAACTGCCTAGGAGGCTTTCTGAGCACATAACTGGGAGTTCCTGGACTGAACTAAGTCCATGGATTGAGTTTAGAGACCGTGAGTAGGGCAGATAAAGTAGATTCTCTTTTATTAATAGAAACTACCTATTACTCAAACTCTCCTCAGTCTCATTGCATCCCTCGTGTATTCTGGAAGCAGTCTAAATTGCATTATGTGTCAGAGCTGGAATCAGAAAGATGTGTTGAAAGATGGGAGCAAAAGCAAGAGGAAAGTAAATTACCTTAATTTGATTTTGCTGGATTCTCTCTTCTCTCTGTGGCAGTGCTGTGGAAGTTGAACTGGGTTGAACACCCCACTCCACTCAGGCTTATGCTGTGGGCAGTGCAGTGGTGACTGGAAATTAAAACCCAGATCTGAGACAGAGTAGAGAATTCAGGGGTAGATCATTTATTCTATCCCATGCATATTTTGACACTTGCAGCTTTATTCTGCTCTACTCTAGTTGCTTTGAATCCAAAACCCTGTTGCCAGGAAATAAAATTGCACAGAGGTCAGAAAGGGGAATGAAGCATGTTCCTTCCCCCTGCATACACAGGGTCATGTCAGCCATCTACAGAAGGCATAGTTGATGGTTTAGAGACAAACCTTACAGCACATGTCTAAGAAGTTCTCTCTCCCTGGGAGGGGAAAAAAGAAAAGGAGAAGTTTCAAAGAAAGTGTTTCATGAAAACCTTTCTGAGTTTCCAG